>NW_026623123.1:7200000-8400000 GCF_028827405.1 Penicillium crustosum
GCGGGAAGCCGATGGTGAGTAAGACGACAAATCACCTAGGCCGCGGTCACGGTCGTCACCCCGTGAGGACTTGCGACTTGAGATTGATCTTGTGTCGGATTTGTCGGGCCTTTCAGACTTGCGCCGGCTGCTCTTGGAGCTGCGAACGTCGGATGAGGACGACGAGCGGCCCCCGCCCATCAGGGCTTTGAACATGGTGGGCAATTAATTTGGATAGCCAAAGTGAACCATGTGGGATGAAAGGAATGTAATGGTTGGAATGGGGGAGGTATGGGGAGGGTAAGTGTTAGTTGTAAGTTAGAGGGAATGCAATGTTATGGGTTTGTTTGGGGGGGCGTAAACAACGGAGCTGACCCGTGGATCTTGTACCCGGGAAAGGCCCCCAGTGGATCTCAACTTGACCTGTGGCGCTTAACCTCACCTTCTTCTCTTCTTTAGTGTTGAGTCTTGGATGGAATCTGTGTGATAGGGGTTAGATGAGATGCAAACGATCTGCTGGAAAAAAATGCGACAGTGAAAAATGTGATTCACAGCGCTGATGAACTGTCGGTGCAACGAGTGGAGCGAATCAAAATCGCGGTGAAGCATCGTGCACGGACCAACATGGGGCTGGGTTCACTTCTTCACCCAGCCATCTATACTCCGTACAAAGTACAGCGTACGGAGTACTCCGTACCTCAAATATACATCGAAAAATAAAGATGGTTGGTCCAAATATATCCAGTCTATACTTCTCGGCACATGGTACACTTCAATGCCTATATAAGAACAAGAATCACATGCTAGCCGTAGTATCGCTAACAACCAAAAGCGGTATACTCCGTATCCAATTTCATATTATTGACAATAACAGTCCAATACATATATGCATTAATCTACCAAATAATACCACAAGCATATAGCCACAACACCCCTTCCTAGGTATTAAACAACTAACAACCCGAACCAGCCCATATCAACTTCTCCAACCTATACCTCAGCGAATAATGTAACCACCTAGGCAGCCCCCTAATTTGCTTCGCAATCAACCCAGGAAAATCGATTAACAACAATATGCCCATTCTCAGCCTTGAGCACTCACCTAACAACCTCCTCCGTAATAGCCTCGGGGTGAAGCAGGGAATTCGACCAAGTATTCTCAAGAGTCAAATCCCTAATAAGGTTGGTCCTAGCGAAATCCCGTGTAACAAGCACAAGGTGAGTCTTAGATACATAATAGCGCGTAACCGGCTCAGTGAGAAGTCCCTCGTGGAACGCAATAGCCACCCCTAGGCAGCATTAGATGCCGAGTAATCGACCATATTGAGCCTGACAGCATATCCAGCCAGCGGAGCAACAGTGACAACCATACCATGATTTTCCTCGATTATACCGGACAGGAACTCCTGTGGAAGCTTAGTGGGACAGCGTATTGATTTCGAACATATGGCGTGTCTGGGCTGGTGTTATTTTGAGGCATTTTGAAGATGTCCGCGTTGGTAATTAGGATGCTAGGCCGGCCGAAAAGGCTACAGATATTGGACACTACGTCTGCTGTATTGCTCCTGGAGATTATATCGCATTTCTAATGACGTATACTCTTCGGTAGCACGTCGTCCATTGCTGGCGGGGCAATGTCTTATGTATACCATACCATCCCCAGAGCTACATAGTAAGCTGACTCGTGCCTCTAGATTAAATCCTACCAAGCACAATGCGGGGAAGCCGAGGTCCGCGAGCAGCATGTATTTACTTTCTCGGTGGTGGTACGGTCAAATATAGGCGTAGTTTATTCTAATTAGACATTTGAATAAATTTGGTTTGATATCGGGCAGCCCCAAATAAAACCATGGGAGCTGAAACAGTGGGAGCGGAAGGGCCCACAAAGCGCCATCATAGTCCGGTACTTCCAAGGTTGTGCATGAACCATGAACCCTAAAGCTTCGATTCTCAGTTTACAACATGACCAAGCAATATCAGACTTCATCTCAATTGTTCTGTGTTCTGTCCAATCATATAAACGAAGGAAAACAAAATCTACAAAAAAAACTCCGAATACAGCCCAAACTGAAGGATGAGGTATAGATCAAAGCACCAAAGCCAACCACGAAAATGCAAACCTTTGCATTGGATATGAGAATGATATGGCGCAGCCAAATCAACAGAAATAAGTTGGAATATTGTAAGAGCATCCAAAAAAGAAAAGCCAACAGACGTGTATGACTTGGGATGCATGCAATGTAAGGCAAATAACCACACAAGACGCAATAACTCCATTCCCGAGACGTATCTCCGCGGAGGTAAGACCGTCGGAGGCACGAAATGCTTTCGGTCCCAAAAACAGATGGAAAAAAAGGAGAGGAAAAAAGAAAAAGAAAAAAGAACGAGTCAAAAGCCAATCCAACTTAGTCCAGTCATTACCTTAGAGGCAATGAAAGAATGTGGGGGATTGCTCGACGTATGAAAATAGGCCACACCAATCAATCCCGCGTAGAAAGCCCATGCGATCTGATCCTGTCTCAGATGCACGAGTGCCGAGTGTTGAATCGGATAGGGTTGGGGAATCATCAATGAAAAAAAAAAAAAAAAAAACCGTATAGTGCACAAGGTATAGATGACAGACAAATAACAGATATCGAGCACGAAGGGGGCTCAGGTTTGAAGGGACAGGGACATGCATGATGTGTTCATAAGGAGGTAGGATATCAGGTATTGGGCTGCGAAGCCCACAGGAACGGGACAAAAAAAATAGCTCTGACGCTAGATGCACATTTAAGGGAAGCTCATGCTTGTAGTTTGGCTGCTCAGGCTTGGTGTGTGACTGTTCAGGCTTGGGGTGTGGCTGCTCATGCCGTTGGCTTGCGTCAAGTCAGGAGGATGATCGAAGATCTTGGTATAGATCTGAGTGAGAATTCGAGCATCGGCGCGGAGGGTGGGGGATATGTTTTCGCTTTGAACGAGGAAGCCTATGGTGCGAACAAGGAGACGCCGGAGTTGCTCTGGCTCGACAAGTTCCTGTAGACTTGACATGAAAGTTGCAGATAGGACGAGCATGTTGCCGAATTGTCTGCCAAGAGAGTATGTTAGTATCATCGCTATATCCAGTTCTTCGAAACGGGAGTCAGAGGATTCCTTACGCATGGGCAGTGCCGAAGATGTTTGTAACGACCAAGCGATGTCCACCAACACCGTCAAAAGCCTCTGTACTCTTGATAGCCGATTGAATGCAGATGTCGCAGGCAGCCTTCAGCTTCTTCGGCAGTTCATGTAGACGGACTTTAGGGGGCTGCCAGTCAGTAGAGACTGCGGCCGGCATAGAACCCATCTCACTGGACATACGCGCCATTTTCGGGGCCCGAATAGCGCTGTGTAGCATTGAGGGGGATAATTGTTGCGATGTTGGTGAGTCCACTAAAGACTGACCAACCGGGCCCACGCGGGCACCTGTGTGGCCGTAGTGCAGGGCGTGATAGAGAAGAGGTCGGTGAATAATATACCGGGCACCGTAATACTTGGCACGCATACGAGCGGCGTTGATTTCGTCTGCCGGCGGGTCGTTTTCCTCCCACTGCATGCTTTGTGGTAGACTTTTACGCCAGAGGTCAAGGTTGAGGCTAAGAGCCTCTTGAACGGTGGATGACCATCGTGTCTGACCTTGCCTTTCAACCTTGTATAAGTCTGTATGAACTCGATTCAAGACTTTGCGTAGATGAATTTGAGCAGAATAAAACAGCATCATCATCGTCTGGGGTGCGTTGAGATCGTTCGGTAGAACGAGTGTCCATTTTCCTTTTGGGATAGCCAACCGACCCTCGGAACGGGAGATGCCACTCGCTGGAATATCCAGCTCTGCGAGAAGATCACTCTCCAATTGCAAACAGGTCCAATAAGCGAAGTTGTACAAGTCCTGTGTAGCCCCCTCTTCGAGTCGCTCATACCGTTTGGTTCTCACAAGAACTTGGCAAGCCCTCGAGGCCTGAGAAATCCAACTGTGGCTCTGGAAGGGATGGGCCAGCTGGCCGGCGTAAAGACCAGCAAGCAAGCCGCACTGGACATGTTCTAGCTCGTTTCCACCCTGCAGATGACCTAATATTGAGGTCGCGTATCCGTAGAGAGTCAGGCCCGGAATGGCCTGATAGTTCTTCGTGTTCCCTTGTTCATCTTGCGTTTCTGTCACATCTCTCCTTGACAGGCCTTTTATACCTTCTTTCATTGGAGTGGTTGAGAAAGATTGACCAGGAGACTGGGTTGACATTGGGTAAAGGGAACTCGAAAGCGACATCTGCATGGGCGCCGAGTCAGAGTTTGCAGGGGAGAGCACACCATTGGTAACGTATGTTCCATTTACAGTTGGCGGTGGGACAAATGGTGGCAGGGGAGCAGGAATGTCCTGGTGGAGGTAGTCAACCTTCTTGTCCATGATAGGCCCAGGGAGAGGGGCAGGAGCTTCACAAATCGCTCCGAGGGCCAGGCACAGCAAGACCATGGCATTGTCGATATTTTTACCGACTCGTGGCCGTGGCGGGTTAGAACCAGTTTCCATGAACTCGCCACGCACACCCAGGTTGTCGTTTGACCGCCTCCTTTTGGCTGGTGGAGGACCATCACGAGGTAGCCGTGTGTGATTGGAACTCGAACTCGGTGAGGTGTTGGGGCGGCAATAGCATCGGATAAAGCAATCGATCTTGAAATTCAGTTCACCCTCCATCAGGAATGGGTGAAGCTTAAACATGTGCGCGAAGTAGCTATCATAGTAGCGCCTAGCGGTCGTAGCATCCAGGTTCAAATTCCCGGCTTCGTCGATGTCGACGTCAGCATGCGGGCCTGTGCCATCCCCATCAGGCCGGGCCTTGGTGTCACCACCATTCATTGGTAATTGACTGTCATCGGCGGTGTATGAGATCTCGCCTTGGCCGTATATGCTGATGAGACCGCGTTCTTCTTCCAACCGCATCACATAATCTTCATCATATACAGCAGGGTGTAGCAGCCTCTTAATTGACGGCCACATCAATAGCTTGTGAGCTGCAGTAGTGTGTTCCACTGGAATGGAGAGCTCTCCCTCAGCCTCCTTCTGATCCTCGAGCCTCGGGTCCATGGGTCCAACAGGTTGGCCAAATTTCGAAGCGGTTGCATCCTGACTACTCCCGGGATCCAGAACATTTGGAGTCGAGACCTGGGTCGGAGGCATCTCGGTTTTGAGAGGCGGGTCCTGCTTGATGACCGGCGGTGGTGGTGGTGGCAGGAGGGCCGCACGTTCTTGGACAGTCCGAGTTGGTTGTTTAACCAGCTTGTTCAACATTGACCCTTGCATTTGCTCTTGCATTTGCTCTTGCATTTGTTTTTGCATTTTTTCGAAACGCTCCTCCATGCGGCTCTCCATCTGGGAGAGCCGGTCCAATACCAGCTGGGTAGTCTTCTCCTGTTTGTGCGGCGGTACCTCTTTGTAGACACAGCCAAGGTTGTTCTCTTTACAGTGACTGCAATTCGGTCGTCCCTCGTCACACTTTGCTTTCCTAGCTCGACATTGATCACAGGCCTATGTAGCTCGAGTATTAGTAAAAAATAAATAAACAAAAAAAATTAAAAAACCCCCCCGAACCAATTTTGTCTTCTACAAGTTCAACATACCTGAGTGGCTCTGTTTGCTTTGCGCTGACGTGCTCCAAACGTCTGATTTTGATAAAATGCTTGATCGTAACCAGCAGGTGGTGTAGCACTCGCCATTTGGGGACCGGGTGTCATGAACTGTGAAGCAGGAGGCAGAGCACCCGAAACGGGTGTATGTTCAGCGCTGTTAATTTGATCCGGGGGTGGGTAGCCCATGCGAGCGCGATAATCTGGGGAGCCCTCGTGTGGCGCGCCATTTATCGGCTGGTGGAAGCTTGGGTGAGGGGGTATTGGGTCTTGCGGGGAATGCACGGGCGCATGTAGGGGCAGGCCATGACCATTTGGGCGACCATACGGGCCTTCCGATATTAATTGTGGCAGCTCACGGTTGGGCATCACGGGGTATCCTGGTGGCTGCGGCGGCAAGGGTGTCTGGGAGTTTGCGGAGGAGCGGCGGGAGTCGGAGGGGTGGTTATCAAAAGTCGGTGGGTATGGAGGGCGCCATGCAGGCTCATATGCTGAATGCGGACCCGGGTGCCCATGGTGCCCGTCCGGAGGTATGCGATTCATTGTAAATGGAGGGTCCGGGTGTGCGGAGGTGTGTGAAGCTGCCAGGCGCGGCTTGTGTCGCAAATAGCCCGGGTCCTTGGCGCTGAGTATATCTTGGGCGGCCAATTTACCGTCGAGAAGCGATTTGGCTTTGGTAAATTGGGACTTAAACCAACATGACGCTCTGAGTTGGGGTCGAAGAAGTAGGATGTAATAAAAAGGAAAGGAATGGCGAATGGTGGATCTGATGTCCGAAGGAGCGAGAGTTGGAACAATGAAATCAGATCGCGCCGTTAGAAGCCTGCGAATCAAATGTGTCTAAAGCTCCGAATTTCCCAGGTCGCAAAAATGCGGTGGTGATGTCGCAGCGGGCAACCGAGTGTGGAGCTAGACAAAGAAATAGTCAGATTACGGTGATGATCCGACCAGGGGGCCCGTTAGACCGAGATATGGAAATATCGAAATATCGAAAAGAAAGAGAAAAGGGAGTCAAAATAGATCGTATCCACCCCAGGCCTATATCAGATAGATCGCAAAGCAGAAGTACTAAGGTTGGGCCACAAGGAGGGGAAAAACACCTGAAGTGCAAGTTTGGAACCTTGGGAACACATTTGATGTGCTCCATACGGAGTATACACATGCGATACGTCAGGTATGGTAACTCTGTAATATAACGTACCTATTGCTTTCCAAGGTTGGGTAGTCAAATACCCATGAGACTAAGTGGGGGTGGTTGGGAAGCCTCGGGTATACCTTAGAATTGTAGATCCAAGGTAATTTGAAGTTTCAAGGTGACAATGACAAAGTGTCAAATTTCCGAGTTATAAGGTCCCTAGTTATTGAAAAGAGAACTATGGAAAGAGGAAAGAAAGAAAAAAAAAAAGGCAAAAGGGAAGAAATAATATAAACTGGGAGAGGGGAGGGGGGGGACATAAGTCATAACATAATAACATATAATAAAAATTTACTTGTTATAATTACGCCTGTAGGGATCGACAGGTGTGTTTGCCCCTCCCTAGATTTAAATACATACTCTCTTTAGAATCGCGGTGACTATCAAATACCTCGAATTAAATAAATAAAAATAAAAATCGAGGAAAAAAAAAAAGTAAATGGCTTTGGCTTTTTCTAACCCATTGACTCATTCATCACATATATAATAATTATATAGACCCCTGAGAAAGAAGCACAGAACCCCAATACAGTTGACAGGTCTGCTTTTTTGTTTCTTTTTTATTTTTGCTGAATTTAAGAAGCAGTGGGTCCGGCGGCTGGGGGGAATATGAGATGGTCTGCAGAAAAGAAATTAATATCATCACTCTAGGATGTGAATGCATATGTGTCTGTATACATTGGGAGTAGGGATATAGTTAGAGATGCCCCATAACTAGATGTTATTAGACTATGGAATACTATGTAAGTGCTATGATCGAAGCTAGGATCCTCCGCGTGGAACGGGGACCGAACTTGCCGCCCGAAGGTCAACCACTTCGCTGGGAAATGCGCCATGCAAGTTGATTCACCCCAGTTATGATATACTGATTTGGGCTGCGCTTAGTTATGGCTTTGGGGCCTCGGGTTAAAGTTCAAGGATATAGAGTAATAACAGTGTTTGAGGTTAATCTCTATTTTTTATTTTTATTTTTTTCTATTTTCTATTTTGCTTTTTTTTCGATTTCACATTACAAAGTATGCTAATATGACCGGTGTGTCGGACAGGGATCGCTGCCTAGGACCTAGGACTCAGGTACGGGGTACTCTTGGAAGATATCAACATATAGATATCGAGATCAGTCTGCAATCTACTTTGCATGGTTATCTTCCAAGCGAACATAGAAAATGGAGGTGTATAAGTGAAATACCTCTAAACGCCCCAAGCACCCAATGACAGTCGCCGCACTGGCCGTCCATTCGGTCATAGAACTTGAAACCAACACACAGCTTGCAAGGGGCGCTTCCTTTTCCAAAACACGAACTCAACACGAACTCTGTTTGAATTCGATTCTCAAATCAGTGGGGATATAGCTCCAGATCAGCAATGTTCGAAGGAAAGCTTCGAGGCCCCCCGCGCAACACACTCGTCATTTGAATGGATACTTTATCCCGTAGCTCCCAGCGAGATGGTTGACGGGGCTGATCAGCAACCCAGGGCTTTGGGCACCTTGCTCCCCGTGTACTGGACTGTCGTTTAATCCAGATACACTTTGAAGGGCATCCACTTTCAAATGACACTTTGACTAGTGAATTTGGAATGTAGTTATATAGTAGTACAAATAATATACAATAATAGTTATACATAAGCAACTAGTTAGTTAGTCATAGTTACGACGTACCTACCTAGGTAGGTACAATATAAAAAAAATATTCCAGAGAGGACAGGTGAAATGGGATTGTAATTACCAGAAATAATACGTCACATAGTAAACCGGGTTCGGGGTTTCCCGTCATCCGTCCATGGTTGACGACGGGAATTATCCACGGGCTCCCAGGGGGTTTCCAGAAACTATTCTTGTCGACGGAGTATACGGAGTAGAAAAAAGTGGATTAGAATTGACATTTCCCCATTTAATCAAGACATTTTGGCCCCGTGATATCATAGCATCAAACGAATACGATCATTCTACTCATTTGCTTCCCAACTTAGGCAGTAGCACAGTTTACCCCTGGCTTGATCAGGATGCAGCTCAATGCCTCCGTGCCACAGAAGATTTAACGGTGTTCCCCAGTCGGAGGTCTTCTGAGCGAGTCAAACGCGCAGATTCAAAGTAGCACAGGGACACAGAGTTGCCCCAGCATTCCTGGTTTTTTTTTTTTTCTTCTTTTTTTCGGGCTTCTTTTGACCGTTTTGAGTCGCGTCTTGTCTCTGTGGTGCCCCCATCTCAACTTGCTAAAATAGTCAGGTTGAAGGATCGAAGGATCGTGGCGGAGTACAAGTTCGTGGTGTATACGTACCAGTGCAGCGGGTAGCGGTAGTGTACGGAAGTGTGGATGGATACACATTTTAGGGCTGCTTACAGTACAATAGTGCTCGATACGCGTGGAGCCAAGGCTTTGCTAGGCAATGATTTCCTTTGTTTGGTTAATTCAAATCCTTCATGATATCGAGAAGTGGTTCTCCCATATCAAGGGGATGCTCAACATAGAGCTCGCGTTTGACGTGCATGGACGAGATCTGAGCTAAAAAAGTCAGAATGAAAAACAATTCGAACCTAACCTTAGTAGCAAAGTCCATTCTTCCAGTGGTGCAAGTAGAGTACCTTATTGGTCCATTACAAATTCCAAGACATCCCACTGGTTGACAGTTGAATCTTGCCACCGTTAAGGGGCTATCAGGGTTACATGGATTCTAATCACGGGCCCTTCCACTTAGCATTCAACGTCGACAAACATACGGAGTATCCAATCTGCGTTCCAGTTTTTAATCTGCCCTGTCGATCTGCCGCTTCCACTCTCCTTCCACTATCCTGTTCCCTGGATTCGGGGCGGCGCATTGGTCTAGATATTTAGCTCTCCGTTGTATGTGGCTACGCGTCGCAGTCAAAGTCGTGATTTTAGTGGGTATCATGGGAATTGACACGGGATTCTGTGGGGCTTCTCTAGCTATTATTGTAGAAAAGGAGGAATGAACAAAGTACCAGGCAGATATCCTATTTCCACTGGAGACGCAATTCCTCTCCCCAAACTCCAAACCTACCAGAAATCCGAACTACATAATACATCGTAAAAACAGACCTAGGCTCCAAAATAACACGGGCCTACAACGTGCAGGTGGTAACTGCACGCCATGCATATTGCAGTATGTCGATAGCTGGAATAGAGTTTCCAGAGTCATTAGATATCCAATGGCGAACGCAAGGGGCAACCATACAACATGACATTATTCACTATCAAGAAACCCAAAGTCCAGCCTCTCAAATAATAAGTCAATGGTACACCTATGTCATAGCCTGGATTCCAATACTATTCCAATACTACTGAACTATCTCAGAGCCTCAATCCCTAAGCTCGCACCGCAACGCCAGGCTCGAGGCTCCATTCCACTACTATCCACCCATACACTGAGTACTAAGAAGTATGCTGTCCCAAGAATTAGAATCGTGTATTACTTTTTAATGTACTGCATACAAATTTGGGTCAGAGAAAAAGCCCCCGAAATCCGAATTAGTATGAAGCAGACTTAGTTCACATCCAATCAGGACTGAAGGATCACCTTCACAAAACTATTGGACTGGCTCCATATGAGGAAGATGCAGGCGATCTTCTTCTCCCTTGACAAAAATCCCCACATATATCGAGAGGAGGCAACACGGAAGGTTGCATGGTCGCGGAATAGGTCCAGTTCCTCGCATTGGACTGAGACTCTGATGTAGGCAGTAAACAGGATGCAGTTTACACCTCCAGTATCTCGATAGGTATTTGTGTTACAATAATATCAACCATATATCCATATATCATATTGACTTGGTTGTCTCCAGCTGTACCATAGGGCTGGTGAGATACACAGATGGGCAAGTATAGCCTAGAAAGGAAGTGTTGACACACGCCAAAGACAAAGTCCAGAACCAAATTGCAACCGCAACCCCAGTCTCCCACTTTCTTTCTCTGTCTTATCCTCAAAAACAGATCACGAGAATAATGTAGGACGTAGATTCTTACTAGTTTATGGAGTATACATATGTATTCTGATTTGCATTTCTGGAATCCTTGGAAATCCAGGTCCATGGGCATACATACGGAGTACTCCGTACGTAATGTTGAAACCCCAAAAAAACTGTGACTATAATACTGGTAAGTAAAATCCATGGACAATACGATATCTCAATATCCTTGAAATTGCAAATTACTGGCCCTCATCGGCGATGTAAGCGCGTTGATTCGTTCACTTTGCCACAGATCGGTTTCTTGGAGGGTTGTGTCGCCGCCCGTCTCAGCTGAAATGTGATCACCTCCATTCTCCATTCTCCCATAGTAGCTGGACATTTGATTCTGTCATTATACATTGGATGATCAGTTTATGTGGGCACCCTAGACGCGCTTCGTGGGCCTCTTAGCTGACATTATTGAAAGTCCAGAACGAACTCTGCATCTCGCGGGACACAACATGATTCTTCACGATCGGGGCTCTTCCGCCCCTCTGCATAGCAAACGCAGATTTACAAATCTGCCAGGGCTCATCTTAAAGAGGTTGATTTGGTCCTACCAATCGATTTGGAATCCAGTGTTAATTCGTTCTCCGCCCATCCCCGCATGCACGACACGGTTTGGTTTCATAACCTCCACGCTCCACAAAAGGGAAATGTGATGTGTACAGATTGTACAACACAGACTTTCACCGTTCGTTGAGATTTCTTCTCAACTTTGTGTGTTCTGTTGCCACAGCGATCTGTGCAACTGATACATCAACATTTCTGACTTGCCTTCCCAGTCACTGAGGCCTGACTGGATGCTCTCCCACGTGGGTTCGATTCCATGTGGTCATAGTGGTGATCTACCTGATCTTTTCCATCGTTAAGTCATCAAGTCTGGAGAACTCTCTGACCCCTCTCCCCCTCCCTCCCTACTTGTCATATCCTGTTGTGATTCACTTGCCTATCACCCTCCGCAAGGTCATCAAGAACAAGGCTTGATCAGGCCAGTTGCATAAGAAAACCAAACCTCCTTACGCAGTAGTATCCCTTGAGTAGCAATCTAACAAACACCTGAGGCTTAAATACCAGACTGAGCTCACATGAACCACTGGTCCGTTCGCCAGATGCAAGGGAAACCCAAAACAAAAAAAAAACTCTGAAGAACAAGACCAGCGTCCTGATCCCGATCGGTTCTCCTGCAGAGGCTCTAACCCACCATCCAACACAAAAGTTACAAAAGTTACAAAAGTTACAAAAGTTACAAAAGTCAAGATTTCATCCAGAAACACATTGGTCCCGTGAGCTGCTATCAATTCCCTTTCGGCAGGAGGGAACAGGAGAGTCCGGTTTGGTTTTGAACTGGCCAGGCAGTGTCAGAAGTTATTGGTTATTAACATTATCCCACCCTATACTCCATATTCCATATACTCCGTACTTCGTACCACATCAAATTAAACCAACCCGCCGGGCCGCCGATGGCCTCTTAGCGCGGCAGTGTACCTTGCCGTGAAGGACGAAGATTTCAAACAGGACTATAGATGCCCACTGTAGTTGAACCCAACGTTTTGGAATCACATTTGCTTTATGCATGCCATTCACACACAAGTCAGGGTCTTATATGCCGGGTATGAAGTATTTATGTAGGTATTTCCCTATTAGGCAGTAGTCTGAAGTTGAAGGTGGGATTGTCAACCTACCAAGGATACTTACTTACCTAGATATGTTGTTACGCATATACATCCACCTCGAATAAGCGACTTGCATACATTTTTATCTGAGATCAAATAACCAAATGCCTAAATTGTTAGTTTATTCTAATCTTATTCTGATCTCATTCTGGTCTCATTCCGATCTCCTTGATAATTGAGTCCCAAACTCTATCTACAAGGAGTCATACATGTCCTTCATCCTCCGTATTTAATATTACAAGCCTTTCAATCACATCCCAGTCAAGGAACAGCTGCTTAAAAGTACTCCATACCTCCTACAGTGATACCCCCCTAGCCTAATCCGTTCATTTGGTCCCCGAGGACCCCGAGGCTCTTTAATTTTCACTCTCCACAGCCTCCACATGGCCTTTTAGTAGAGCGGGTACGCGCCATTCTTTTCTGCTAGTCCCTATCGGGCGGTCCTCCGTATCGAGGTTTATTTGTCTCTGATGTTGCTAGGGTATTGGAGGTCTGCTTGGCGGATCAGATGCCAGATTCAGGGTTGTTTTTGACAAAGCGCACCAAGCGCGATGGTTTCTTTCATGTGTGATGTGATGTGATTTGCAGCTGGGCGGTTGTCGATACCCAGGGTTTTGGTGGTTCTCAGGGGTTTGATTGGGCGAGGTGAAAAAGGCAAGGAAAGTTACTCTGTATTTTTATTGGATGATCGGATTTATAGTAAAATGTAAAATGTAAAATACGGAGAATGAACGGAGTAATTCGATGTGGCTCGGACTTTTTAGGATTTCATGGTTTGCATTGAATATGGTCAGTGCTTGACTTGAATACTCTTATGTTGTACAGAGGTAGAAAAAGAGTTGAATACGATTATCTGAAGAATATCCATGGATCCATGGATATCTCCACATCCCTATCTGATATTCAGGAATATGTATCATCCCCCATAACTCTATCTCGAAATCCGTCAAGGTATATTCCTCAAAACACACAATATACACGGAAACCAGCATCAATCCAACCCCATCAACAAATAAATCCCTCTGCATATTCTTGCTTCTTCTACTATAATTCCCTCTTTTTACGACATCCAACCAGCTCCTATCTCACCACACCAAGACCTGTCAACCTCCTACCAAGGACATAGAAACAAAAAGCCAAAATGAAGATCCATTACCACACGCGACTCTCACCGCGCCTAGACATCAATAGCTCACAGCCATGCACGGGAGGACAAAGTACATATACGGAATACATATATTGTACTCCGTATACACAGCCTTATCCCGATCCCGGCGAAATAAGCGAAACCCCGTAACCTGGAAAGTTACGGGAGGGGAAAGACGGATCTGTCCAGCCCGGACTCTGCAGCATAGGAAACGTGTGTCTACATTCGAAGTACCTCTGCATAGTACTATATACGGAGTACTATATACTAGTACAAAGGACATTAATATTGATAAATTAATTTGTATTGCCAATATACAAATACGTATGTAGCCTATCATGTACCCGCTCAGACAGCCAGGAAGAACCTAGAAAATCCCCGATACGGACATATCTCCTTTTTCATCTTTCCTACAACAATACTTATTAAAATCTTCACATGGAGGACATTCATGAGGTATGTATATATAATACATACACAATCTTACTCCGTACGGAGTACGTATACAAAAAAAAACCATAAAAAAGATCGCGAAATACCACCAAAAAGGGCCTCAGCGCCCCTTAACCAACTTAGTACTGATCCACTCTCCCATCTACGCCATACACAGACAGAAGCAGGATTTAGAGGGACTATCATGTCGATATATCACATTTAGTTAGCTTTTGGCTGGTCTGGAACCCTCTCGGTGTTTGTTCTGTTTCGTTTTGGCTGTGGCAAGATTCGATCATCGGAATTGTGTGAGGTCATGGGGTTGGGAACCGAATATGTCCGGTGCGTTGGATTGGTTGTTTCGTATAAAATGAGGACTGCGAGGGTGGCCTCACTCCGACAAAAGTACCGATGAGGGTTGGGGCGAGGCAGGCATACAGATGGATTATACTACGGAGTATGGATAAAGGTACCACAGTGAAGAGCTTATTGAACAGATGAGAAAGTCCCTGGTTTATGTTGAAGATACGATACTTCGAAAACGTGTATAGATGACTCGCAACAGTTAGATTCTCTCAATTGATGGCCAGTCCAACGGGATTCCAAGTCATCTAAGTCAAGGTCTCGCCATATGCATCATACCAAACCATGCTGTCCACAAGTATAAGAAAGGTATCAAAATTTCTATCATAGAACCGTTGTGTGACATAACAAAGCACAAGACAAGACCCCAGAACACCCATTTAACCACCCAGCTGAACAGAAAAGAGCACCTAGTACCCGGTATAAATAGCCTGCCACATGCCAATATGTTCAAGATTGTAAATAGTCAATATAATCTGCTTGAATTGAAGATGGGTATGGGTAAAAGAACGGGGTGGAGGTTGACACAGCAAGCGAATAAAAAAAAATCCCCAAGATTGCTGCGCCGTATGTACAAGATGCATCGCTTGAGAAAATCCAAAGGCCAGAGAGTCAAAAGCATGTCCCCAGGGACACCGCCATACATACTCTATAATGGACACTCTAAAGGTAATTCTATCGGGACTGGGACATCGCCTTCGCGGCGTGTCTGTCTCATTTGGTGGTGGAACAGTTGCCACACACCCTTCAGCGCTTCTATGCGGTCGTTGGTGTCGAACAGGTCGAACCATCGAGTCCTCTGCAGCTTCAGCACATGCCACGGCTCACCTTCGGTTGCTGGGAAGGTGCTGTCGCCGTTAGTAAGGATATCCAAATACCGCCTGTGGACACGAAGGTGGAGGATTGAGACGTGATGGTTGATAGATGAGACCATGTAAATCTGCGAAAGAAAAAAAAAAAGAATGGAGGGTTAGCTCTGTCTAGCCGTAACGTGCACAATATCAATGAACAAGGCAGGGTATCCATACATCATCAAAAGGACTCTCCTGGACCTTGCCTATCTGCAAATAACTCATTCGCTTATCCCAAAGACTAGGCCCAGGCTGCAGAATCTTCCACTTTTCACTAGTAGTAAGTCTGCGCATAGCACTCGGTCTCCGGGAGAGAGACGTGACAAATGGATGCTCGAACCTCTGACGCTTGGAAGCGCTCCCCGCCTCCTGGGCAGATGGCGTGCCTTCTTCCATCATTGAGTCTGGCAGGGACATCCCGTGTCCATGATTAACGAGATCATCCAGGATCCCATCGTTGGGGGCGCCTCCAAAGCGAGGCTGCATGGTCCACCATTTGCCCTCGCCGGGTCGCTTCTCCACTGCGCCTTCGCGGGCACGCTCTTGCGCCGCGAGAAGCATGCCGCCCACTTCCCGGAATAAATCACTTACATCACCAATTCCGGTCCCGGGGGCCTTGTCCGCAGTGCGGAAAGACGTCTCAGGTCGACACTGTGAGATGAGAACGGGGCCCTCGAGCATGCCGCTCCGCGCAATCTGGCGATCGCGCGGGGACCGCGAGGACTGGAATGTTTGCCGGACGGGGAAGAGGAGGTTCTTGGTGGTTAACCGTGGTTGAAGCGTGGGAACCGTGACCTGGCATCCGAATGGCCATGCGGCCATCTCCACAAAGGCTCGGATTGTCTCATCACGCATTTCATCAGGCATCTCGGCCCCGTTGCCAATTCGACGGCCCGTGTATACAGGGACAGAGGGCCGCTGCTCCTCACCAACGGTGCCGTTGCTTGAAGGTGCCGCTATCGGTGCTTCATCCAGATCCATTTCACCGTCTGTCAGAGAGTATCTGCCCTTAGTCTCCTCCGCATCCATCTGCCCTGTGCTATCCTCTGCCCGTTCCATCTCAGATGGGGGTGTCGGGTCAGGGGTTGCCGGACGCTCGAAGTAATTGTCTAGGCTAGTATCCCAGTATTGAGCCATGCGCTCCAATCCCGTCCAGAACTTCCTCGACTGCGTTATACGAACCCGGCTGCGGCCCTCACGCGGTGGCAATCGAGCGACCTCACGGAAAGCGTCGTCATTATCCAACGCCAGCTCTTTTTCCAGGACTTCGTATCGTTCTTTTGAGGGATATGGGGCTCCATTGTCCATCAACGGTCGGGGGTTGTCGTCTGTCGGTTCGGTGATATCCTCCCATGGCAAGGGGGCGAGGGGGTGCGAGTGGTCTTCGGGGAGCATGTGGGCGACTTCAACGTCCGTCTCCAATTGCAGGTTCAACGGCTTAAAGCGCTCCATACAGATGTCCTGTGGCCGCTTGATGTCGGCCAGGAGGTCGGACATCTCCTTGAGTCTTGACTCCGACTCATTTTCGAGGACATCGGATAGGTTGTAGACGGGGAAATCGAGAGGTGTCGGGTCAGCGGGGGGTCTACGTTCCTTCTCCGGCTCTGAAGTGGCAGAGGGCAAGGCTATCGCGAAGTTGTGTTAGCTTGCTGAGGCTGTCAATGTGGTTCGTCCATCGTTCAGGTGTTGATGACAGATCTAAGGTCGCATAGTCCTTCAAGCCACAGTCCGGCGATCCAATCCAATGTGGCTGCCCAGGTGAACTTGTTGACATTTCAACTTGCCACAAGGAGGTATGGCGGGGGGGAGGAGGAGGGAAAACATCGAGGGGTAGCAAAAGGAAGATTGCTTACCCAGCCCAGAACCCCAGCCAAACATTTTTTTAATCACAGATCTAATGCAAATGCAAATGCACGATTATCGCAAAGTTCTAGTTCCCCAAGGTCACATGGGAACATGAGGGGGAACGGGAAGGCGGAAAGACAAAGACGAAGGCCGAAAGGGCAGAAACACGGATAGTTCAGGTAAATAAATAAACAAATGTTGAAATCCAAAAAAAAAGAAAGAAAGAAAGAAACAACTCTTGATGAAGAAGAAGAGATGGGGAGAAGATGAAAGGGACCGGGGGGACTTTTGCAGGTGGGGAATTTGGCGGGAACATTTGTCCCTTCAGCCTACTCTGTAGGGTCAGTCGACTAATCTGATCTATATATATTCTATTATTCTACCTGCATATATATCTTATGACCTTTGACTGATGACAATATTCATACATACATACATACATTTGTCAGGGTCAAGAGATAAGGGTTGAGGCATGTTCTTCCAGAGTGTAGAGGTGCTATGGTGCTAATGTATCAGCAGTTGACGCTCTTTACTCCGTCCTCCGTCCTCCGTACTTTGTCCTAGTACTGTATTCTCTTCCTTTTTCTTTTTTTCTTTTTCTTTTCCTATTCTCCCCTTATCGTTCATGCACGCTATGAGAATGTGGACTTCTTCCTTATATATCCACCTGAGTTTGGTCACATGACTCTAACAAAAGAGGCATTGCTACGATTCCTCAATGCCGAGGATACAGTTCCCCCCCACTGCAAGATCTGCAAGACCTGCAAGACACCAACGGCTGGAATAGGCAAGACGTGAAACTTCAGAGAGTTACCCCCAGGTTGGATCGGTCCAATTTTCAATAACTCTCTCGCCAAACCCGAAACTGCTCTGTTTCGTCCCTGAGACATGATACACTTCCCCGCTCAAATCCTACCTAAGGAATAATAATTGTGAGATTGTGCGCGTGCGGAAAAGTTAGCCAGTGTCACATTATGAGAAATTCCCATAGTCTTTGGAGATGATCATCCACTCGTGGACCGCCCGAGGGTCTCATTGGGCCGAGGGCTAAGCGCCGTTCATCTGTCACAGGAGTTGCTTCCACCCAGCCATCAGAAGAAGCGCCAGGTTCCAAACAAATGAAAGACAAAACCCCCTGGCAAATTCTGTGGGAACAAAAAAGTAAAAAAAAAAAAGTAAAAAGAAATCCCTGTATATAACCCTCCGCCCTCTTTGTATCTGCCATGATACACTTTTGGGGCCCCTACGAAGGTGAATCGTGAACTGTATGGAATCTGGGTCTAACCACGGGATTATGTTCGTGGCTCTCTCGGGGCTTCAAGGAACAAAGCAAGAAACAGACGGGGCTTGGGTGAACCAGCAGAGTCAACTTGATAAGCCTACTGCTTTGTCGATTGCTTTGTCGCTTTGTCGCTTTGTGCTTTGTCCAACACTCATACAAAGGGATCCATCCTTTTACGTCGCCCCCATGTTCCATTCATCGAATACGCACTCGCCAAATATCATCAGATCTGTCTTTTAACGACCGGTGCCCCCTGCGGGCTCGCGGCGAGATGTCGGGTGTTTTTTCCGCCATTGATACTCCCTCTATACCGCTCAACAATTTCATCCGGGCGTGGTCCACAGACTCACCCTCTAAACCCCTCAATCTGGTGACACTCACATCAATTCAAACTGAGACTGTTTATCCTACATGGGTCTACACTATATCTGTCCCCGGACCTGATTCCAGCACCACAACCACTGTGCTCGACACATCAACACTGAACCCAACCACAGTAGCCGTGGCTCTGACAACGACTGAGCTATCGACGACTAAGCAGAACACCATAATATCGACTGTAAGCTCTACAGCGACGATCATCTCAGAGTCCTTGACATCGACTCTAATCCCAACAACCTCGGTTCTCTCAAGCTCAATGGGGGGTTTTCCTATTTCGGCAACTTCAGAATCATCCGACTATCCTAGCAGCATGTGGATTCCACCGGTTCCATTAACTAGCTCGAGGATATCTCTTTCATCATCATCACTGCCTATCTTGCCGGGGACAGCTATTAGTCCCGTAAGCTCTAGCTCCTTCCGTACCTCCAGCTCGAGCACCACACCGTCAAATACACCTTCAATCTCACCATCCATCGGAACAGCCACGAGTGCAAACTCTTCAGAAACAGCCCAAGCCGAAAATTCGAGCCCCTCCAAAGTCGGAACGATAGTTGGAAGCATCATCGGAGGATCAGCAATCACGATCTTCGCCCTACTAGCCTGCGCACTCTATATGCGTCGCCGACGACGAAAAACAGCAACAGAAAGGCTAGGCATCCGACAGGAACTACTACGAGGTGACTCAACGAGCTCATCAATCAGCCACCACCACCGCTACCACTCCTACCCCTCGATCCCAGCCAATATCGGCCCGAGACCACCCATACTCCCATTCATCCCGCTACAACAACAGCAGCCCTCAAATCCAGATCTGTCTCTGGATAGCATGTATCTGCGCGGCGAGACAGCGCAGGACCCCTTCGTGGACCCACCGTCCGCAGTCATCGAGATCTCAGCCCCATCTCGCTCAGTCTCGATCTACTCCACTTCTTCCCGTGATACTAGGCTCGGTGGGCAGGGGTACTGGGACTGCGAACGTGAGGGATCGGGTTCCCTCGCTGTACCCCATAGGTACTTGGATACGCCTGTGATGCGTGATAGCATGCGCAGCGACCCTTTCGATCTTGATCTTGAGCCTCCGCCGAATGCTCATCATCGGTCTTCTATGCCTCCGATTCCGAGTACGTGGGGTGTCAAGTTTTAGATGGCGAAGTCTCGCTTTTGTTTTGCTTCAAGGTTTTCTTCCGGGTCGGGTTTTCTTTTTTGTTTCCTGCATATATTATTCGTTTGCTGTGATACACTTGGTTTTTTTTTTTTTTTTTTTATTTACGATGACAAGATCTTACGAATGCGATGTCTGCATGTTTTCTTTTTCTTCTTTTTTTGTACTTACTTGCCGGGATTCCACTTGGGTGCATTTTTATCTTATCTCGGGTTCGGTGTTGAAGGTCTGGGTTGTTCATTGGGATTATATTGATATGTACAATTCAAAGAGAAGGTAGAAGGACTCAAATTTTTATCTCTATGTTCAAGATATATCGACCTATTTCCACCATTCTTCATTTCCTTCTTTTCTTCTAGAAGTTGTTGAGAAATCGGTCGCCTTCGAGATTTACAGGGTAAGGATGGCACCACGCTCAATGCATAATTGCTGTCTATTCGATATTTTAGAAGTGCTCGGACGCTATTGGAAGCTGATCTGGGGTTATTGGACATCGCACAGTTTCGTTCGACGCTGAAATTTGGCTATTAATCATATATGATTTCTATACTTCAAGTATTGTGGGGTTGTGTGATCTAGATATATATCTGACGACAATCACATTTTTGACACAAATTTTGTTGGATCTTTAATTTAACTACCTGGTGGATATTTCAAAACAGGCCAAAAAAGCCAAGTCTTCTTATTTAATCCTCTATCCTTGTCAATATTGTGGGTTGAGTGGGCTATGAAGCCTAGAAGTGGGTGGATAGGCCATTTTAGATCAAACCCCCCAGAATAGCAGTGGCGTAGCCACAAGACCCATAAATTACGTTGGAGGTCTTTGATCCACGAGGCTGCAGTTGCCCAGGGGATAGGATCGGGCATCGGAATAAAATGGGGATATAGAAATGGACATCCAAGCAGTACACCCCGGACAACCGGCGACAAGAACCTTGGAACATATTGGTGATCACTACGAGGCTATGGACAGCAAACCGGGAGGGAGCATAGAGAACATACGAGCAAGACCATCGAGGGGATGGTATCCACCGGCTTATAGAGGGAACAGACAACGATCTGCTGCTCCGCATATCAAGTTTATACCACCAAGTCGCAGTAGATATGGACCGGGAACGAGGATGCGATTTTTGTTATGTTTTTTGGTGAAGTAAAAAAGATTTCCTTTTGCTTTCTCGTTACATTTTAACAAGAATAGCTTGAGTATCACATCATCATCGCATCTTCCTATTTCCCATACCCCATATTTTGCGAAAAGATCCAGTAAGGCCACGAACCCCATGCTATCAAAGAAAACAAAGGGAAGGAGAGAAAGTCGTAACAGAATCTAGACTAATAGGAAGACGCCGAAGGCCGACCTGAGTTCGATATCGGGAACAGCCTAGAATCCCGAATCCAACCCAGAAGTTAACCGTTTCCAACCTCCGGACCGCCGAATTGCAAGAGAAGCGTCAAACAACGGAAGGGTAATTGAATTTTTGTATCAGATTTACTCTTCGTTCATCAGAGCCTCGCGCTTGGCATCCTTGCGCTCCAACCGGCGCTCACGGAGAGCCTTGTTCTTGGCACGCTTAGCATCCATCTCCTCCTTGAGGACACGGTCGCGTGCACGCTCAGCCTTAGCCTTCTGGATCTGTAGCGGTGAAAAAGAGAACGAGTCAGCCTGGATGTGTCCTGTTTTGCGTGTTTTATGGAGTTTCATGGGGTTCATGTTTCCATATTCGATCGTCATCCGTGGGGTTGATTCGGGTTGTAACTTACGTGCTCAACGAGGGCACGCTTGTGCTTGAAGGTGTTACCCTTGCTCAGGTGGTAAAGCTCGTGGTAGAGGTGCTTGTCGATCTTGCCGGCGGCGCGGTAGCGGACGAGCAGACGACGGAGGACACGCATGCGGCGCATCCAGAGGACCTGGCTAAACAGAGGAAAACGCAATCAGCAACTGTGCTCCGGTTCGAGCTCCGTCGGGCGAGTCCGAGACAGGCCGGAGGGAGACACAAGATGATGGTGGTGTGCATACCTGGGCATACGGGCGTCCTTGGTACCCTTGCGCTTACCGAGACCACGGTGACGGCCGTTGCGGCGGGCCTCGTTGAGCTCACGGGCGCTGGCGCGGGAGTGCATGGTGACGGGCTTGCGAATGATGAGGCCATCGCTGACGAGCTTGCGGATGGTCTGGCGAGAGTTGGCGTTGGAGATCTCGCTCATCTCATTGGGGTCGAGCCAAATCTTGCGCTTGCCGCAGCCGACCACGGAGGCGGCGAGGCGCTTCTGGGTGGTAAGGTTGACCCTGTGGTGGTGAAAGACCCGGTCAGCATCATAGCACACACATCGCGAAGTTGTTCCTCCACTATAACGAAAATATCGGGTCCACGAGTTGGGTGTTGGACATGAATTTCCACAGCACACGGGAGTGCATTCGAGAATGATAACAGCTTGGAGATAGAACTCACATCTTGATGTCGGCGTATCGACGGTCGTTGGCGGATGATGTTCGTGGCACTGAGAAATCCCGACGGTGAGAGTTTGAGAGGGCACTGCGGGCCAGATTAGGTCAGCCGAGGGCTAAGCGAGTGCTCTTTCCACAACTGGCGGAACGCTCCAGGGTAGATGCCCTAACACTAGTCCGAATAGGGACGATACAACTTGAAGATCTTGCAGTCCGGGGAAGCCAAGAGTAATTACACTGGGAAAAGTTGGAGCGAAGATATTAAGAGAGAAAGGGAGTTGAAGTTTGGGTTTTTTTCTTTTTTTCACATTCGCAGTTTGCCATGGCGTTCGTGATAGATGGAGCCAAAGGAGTATAACCACGTGACCTTGAATACAAGCAGTGTCACATGATCTAACATTCCCATTTAAGGAATAGTGATCTACAGTATAAAGTCCATGTACATATGGAGTAGACGGTTGGCCATTGATATAGAATAACGCAATATAAAATATACAAAAAGATACATATGCATAACTTTTGTACGACTAAAACAATAAAACCCAAGGGTATATCTATAAACATCTAGATGCTCCTTGGATGCGCAAACAGATCATCACTCATCGCCGAAGGCCTCTCCAAGATCAACCTTGCCGATGCTCCACAATTCTTTCTCATCATCTATCTCATCATTCGACAGTCCCAAGCCACCTTCACCACCTTCAGCCTCCCGACGCTCACGCGCCTGGTTAGCCAAACGAATAGCAATGCGCTTGAAGTAATCAGACATGCTGCGCTTGGGGCCTGGTGGGAGAGATGCACCTGGACCGGCCATATACTTGTCAAACACCTCACTTTCAGACTCAACCACGGAGAAGATGGCCAAGAATGCTGCTTCGGCAGCCAGCTTGACCGGAATCACCAGATCACGGACACTAGCGAAGATGGGCGGTGCGAGCAGAGCCAGATGAGGACGGGCCAGCTCGGGGTGAAGACGGCTAACAGTCCGGATGACTACCAGGCTCAACCGCCGGGTGTCAACCGGGTTGCCGACCTGGATGGCAGATGCCAAGGCCTCGAAGATGGTCTTGCTTGACTCGAAAGCATGGTCGCCATCGTTGGACAAAAGATATTTGCCTGAAGCGAGAGCGCTGTTGTCGGAGATGAAGGGCTAATTTACAGTTAGCTTCGAGCAATAATGAGCAGTTCAGCATTCCACTTACATCCTGGTTTGCAAGACCCTGGCAGATGACAGTGGGCAGCTCCACAGAGAAGTGCTCCGTCAAAACCTCGGGACATTCAGCCAAAAGAGCGTTGAGTCCGAGGACCGCTGCATGAGAAAGGGAACCAGAAAGGATACGGTTCCTACAAGGAAATATGTTAGCGTCCAGCAAAATCAAACCACGAGAACGAACGAATATGCATACTTGATGAGAGGAACCGAGCTTGCGGCAGGGAGGACCTTCACGAGAGCACCGAGCAGACGAGCGTTGGTAATGGAAACGGAATCTGTGAGAATGTTAGAAAGCCGTGAAACATAGGAATCGTTGATAATAATAATAATAATAATCTTACCGGTCTGGTCGCTAGCGTCATCGTCAATTAGGCCAAGGATCGCTTGCCGGGATGCCTCGCTCATGTTGGCACCGGCCTTGCCAACCACCTCCTGGAGAGCCTTCATCATGGCGTTTTTCACGCCAATGTCGGTAGTCTTTGATCCAGCAATAAGTTCTGGAGATAGAAGTTAGCGATGAGCTAGATCCCATGTATAAAACTTCCCGAGACTTACCAGCAATAAGAGGATCAACTCTGGGGGTCAGCGTAATCAAGATACCGAGACCCTTGGCAGCGCGGTTGCGCAGAGTCTCGCTTGTGGTGTCAGCCAGACCACGAGCGAATGTACGCTGGAGCTGAGGTAAGAACGGCTTGACAGCCAACGGGATCTTCTCCAGCAGCTTGTTAAGAGTATAGAAGATAGCGCCTGGCAAACCAAATCAGTAAACAAATACCACATAAAAACTTTGCATAACTTACACTTGATATCGACTGAACGTTCTGACACAACACGAATGAGCGGACCGGTGATCTGTGTGACGAAAGGTTTCAATGACTCGGCGCGAGTCCGGTCAATGATATCTGACATAGCAAGAGCCGACTGGGTACGCTGATCGGTAGTACCGTTGAGAAGACCTTGCAAGAAGATTGGCAAAATAGCCATGATACCCTTCGGCAGACTGAATCCGGGCAGGTCCGCGCCAGCCACGCCCACCTGTCGCAGAATCTGGCGGGTGGGAATAGCCAAGCTCTCCATCTCTTCCTTGCGCATGTGAGACATGAGACCAGTGAGGGCAGTCCATGCCGACTTGACGACATCCTTGTCTGGGTCGTCGAACGAAATCAACAGGGCACGGATCAAGTCCTGGTAGTACCTTGAGAAGTCGACCTCGGCTTCCGAGAAGAACTTGGTCAGATGGAGCGCCGCAGCAGCGCGACGACGGTGGTCGTCGTGCTTCACAAGAGTGACCATCACATTCATGGCGGCGCTCAGGCCATCGTACTCGTCTACAGACACCAAGACGGTGTCGAAGGCAGTGCTGAGCTCTGTTCGAAGCTCCTCGTCGGTAGTCTCGATGATGCCGTCCATAAGGGAGTTGAGGATAGTGGGCAGTCTCCTTGTCATGGCAGAGCCAGCAACTTCGGCCAGAGATGCCAGGGCTCTGGCGTTGAAAGCAGTAATTGGCGGCGTGAGCAACGTGGGAATGAGGTTGGGAAGGATAATATTGGCACGAGTCTGCTCTGTGAGAAGCGTCAACAGAGCCGACAACGCCTGCTCGGCATCCTCGTCGTTTCTCAACAAGTGGAGAAGGTAAGGCAGAACTTGGTCCACGACCCGCTTGCCCATAATCTGCTGCAGTGAATCGAAAGCCTCAGCAGCGGCTTCTCGGACATCATCGTCGTTGTCGACCAGAGCCACGCGCACGGTCGCGATGAGAATATCCTCAAAGTCCTCCAGCGCATCGGGGGAAGCGGCATTGATGAGCTCGCGCAGAGCAATACAGATACCTTGCTTGACCTCCACATCGGGCGAAGCCTGAAGACCATCTTGAAGCAAGGGCAGCAAGGTATTGAGCACCGACTCTCCAGCCTTCTTGATAAGGTCTCCAAGAGCATTGCTGGCAATGACCTTCTGCTCCATGTTGCTGGACCCGAGGCGGCGGATAATGAGCTGAGACAGCGTAGGAACCATGTCCTTGAGCGTTCTGGGGGAGGCGACAAGCGCCTTCCAGACACCCAGGGCCGCACTCTTGACCTGGCCTGAGGTATCGCAGCGACAGATGTACAGAGCAGAAAGAACCTTGTCCCTGCGCTCGGCTCCGAGAACCTCCAGCAATGATTGGCCAGCTTGAGTGGCTTCTTCCTCTTCTTCGTCTCCCTCGTTCTTGCCAGAGATACCGGTAAGACTGAAGAGAAGATCGCCGACAAGCTCGACGGAACTCAAACGGATGCGGTAGCTGTCGTCCGCAAGACCACGCTCCAACTCGGGAAGCAAGAGATCAATGGCCTTGTGGGCGAAGTTCTTGACAAGCAGACGACCGGCCCGGAGAGCGGTTTCGCGAATAGCCTCAATATCATCAGCGAGACCAGCAAGAATAGGGGGAATGATCTTGCTGAGGTAGTTGGCGAAGCTGTTACCGAAGCAAGCAGGCAAGAAGATGAAGAGGGTCATGAAGCCTTCACGAACAGAAGGCTTGGCACTGGAAACGTTCTGGAGAATAGTTGGCAGTGTCTCCTCAAGTCTGGTTGTACCAAGGCCTGCAAGGACCTCCGAAAGGGCCTGAGCAGATCCAAGTCTGTCACCAGCACCAGTATCGGATTTGAGAATAGCCATAAGGTTGGGAATGAGCTCTGGCAGAGCATCCTCTCCGAGTTTCTCGATGAGTGAACCAAGGGCCTTGGAGGCAGTGGCACGGGTTGTGGGAACTGGGTCAACAATGGCCAAGTTGAGACCGGCCACAATGATAGGCAAGTGCGAGATAAGATCCTTGCGCTCTGTGAGATGGGCCAAGCTGCCAATGATTTGTGCTGACTTGCGCTTAGTGTTGGATCGGTCACTAAGACCACGCTCGAGAATGCGCACAACAAGGGCCAGGGAGGGAGCATCAAGGTAGTGTGCGAAAGAAACCTTGATCAAGGAATCTAGCGCCTCATCTGTGTGTTTCGTTGGATCACTCAAAGCCTTCAGAAGCACACCAACCAAGCTCTTCACTTCGGGGTTGCTGATAACCTCGCCGAAGCGCTGAAGACTGCGGTTTGCTGCGCTACGGACTTCTTTGTGGGTGTCATTGAGCACAACCGTCAACGGTGGAATGATATCAGGCAGACTGGCTGCAAGCTGCTGCGGGTCCAGGTAGGCCATGGCTCCAAGCAGATCGCAAGCACCCTTCTGACTACGCCATTGCGTATCATCCAAGCCGTCGAGCAGGGTAGGGAGAATCTCCTTAACACCGTAAGAGCTAAGGTTTTGGAAGCAAGCCCTTGAAGCCTCCAGACAAGTATCGCGGACGCTAATGCTGGTGTCACCAAATCCTGCCAGAAGCTGAGGTACGAGGTGGATCACGTAAGGCTCAAAAGTCCGCCCCAGAACTAGGGCGAAAAGCTCATAAGCTAACAAAGCGCCTCGTCGGTGGTCCTTTTCTCTCTTGTTCTCGGCGGCCTCCTTGAGCTGGCTCATGATTCGGTACTCCCGCAAGGTTGCGATACCCCTACCACACACGACTGCAGCAAGACCGTAAGCAGCACCGCGTTGGCGGGGATAGTCAGGGGCATTGAAAAGTCGGTGGAGTAGATTTTCCACGTACTCTGCCGTCTTGGAACCAGAAGATCTGATCAACGGTGGCAGACACTCGGACACAGCGTGTTGCACAGACTCTGAAGGGGTATCGAGGGCCACGAGCAGTTCACTGATGACAGTTTGCAAGCGAGGATCCTCAGCCTTGAGGTGTGTGGCCACAGATCCATATAACACGATGACAGCCTCGTTTAGCAGGTCAGAGGTCTTCGTGTCTTTATCCGAGGTTTCCAGTGTTGTTTGGAGCAATTGCATCATCTCCTCAACCTTTGACTCTCCTCGCAAAATGATAATGGATTTACCGCTCTCTGTCATCTGGCCACGGACCCGGGAGTTTCCATCGAGCAAGGGACCCTTCTCGATGAGGAATCGCAAGAAGGAGACACTCTCGTCACCATCGAATCCATTCGTCATGGCATTGAAAGCCAAAGCAATACCACTGCGAGCCTCCCAGTGGTCTGCATTGTCTATCTTCTTGGGCATTCCGTAGGCGTCCTTTTCGGGTGCCTTAGGTTTGATTTCTTCCACATATTTGGATTTCAGTTCAGACAAAATGCCCGCAAACTTGCTCTTATCAAACTCAATGGCATGTGCTAAAGCGCGAGCAGCAGCGCCTCTAAGCTGGTAGTCCTTGGAGTCCAAGTATTTCATGATCTTGCTGAACGATGTGTCATCAATCTCCAGCGCATTGTCTTCCCAGATGGTGTCTGCAATCTCGGCATTTTCCTCCACCATGTCATGGCAGCCAAGCCAGATGTGCTCCGAGAAATCGAGGTCAGTCAAATCGATCTCAGCCTCGATGACCTGAAGCACGGTTGTTCGGACAGAGGCCTCAGCGACGATGGTTCCCTGCAGAAGCGTATCTAGCTCTTCGCTGTTGATGTTTGGCGAGATGCATCGGCAGAAGTCGAACAAGGTATCCTTGACCAGCTTGTAGTGCTGGGTGTATTTCTGCATGGCAAATAGAAGTTGACGTAAAACTTCGACGCGAGGAAGACGGGTGTCGGTGACTATACAATAGTATTAGCAGTTGGCTTGACACCAGTTTATCAAGGAAGGGGAACTCACAAGAGCCAGAGTGGAAGGACAGGAACTCAAGAGCAAGGAGAACTTGGGTGCCTTCTTCTTCTCCTTTCGCTTCTTCGATGCCGTTCTGGGATAAGACCAGAGAGATAAGCGGAAGGACGTAGGCGAGAGACGTGGTATCGAAAGGACGTTGCTCAGAAGCAAAGCGCAATCGGTAGAGGATTCTTGTCACAAGTTCTCCGAGGGGTTCCAATTCCATATCGGAGGGGAGGTTGGTGTTGCCGATGGCGCGCAGTGTTGCGATACCGACGAAAGAACGCAAAGGACCCAGGCGGGTGGACACCTCGTCGGCGCAAGTGATGAACGCCCGGGAGACAACATCACCGACAAATAGGCCCGCGCCAGCCTGAGCAAGCGATAGCAAAGAACTGACGGCAGCGTTGATCCACCCCTCGACGTCATTGGCGGGACCCGTTGCGAGGCCCTGGATAAGGCCCGCTCCTCTTTCGATCCGCTTGACTTCTTCCAGAACATCTTGACGGATCTTTGCTTCCTTGGCAAGCTGGGCCTTGACCTTGGAATTTTCCTCAGGCGTCAGCTTCTTTTGGCTTTGGCCCTTCTTTTCGGCTAATTGCGCACGGAGCTCCTCTTCCCACTTCAGGGTATCATAGTCCTTAGTGTTCTTATCAAAGGCAGGCTGCTTCGACTTGCTGCTGAGCACATCCACGAAAGCGGTCCCTTCAGGGGTGCGTGAAATGGCGGCATCAGTGGCAGTGAACTTAGATAGTCGGGTGCCGTCCAGATCATATTTAATCTGATCGACCAAACGCGGGATCATTGCATCGGGAGCGACAAACGCCAATTCGGCTCCAGCACCCCAGACAGCGAGGTTAACATTCGGCACCGCTGACTGCACAGGGTCTGCGTTTACGCGAACCAATTGCTCAATACAACCGCCAGCGTGTGCGCGCACAAGGTCTCCAGGGTCCGTGCCGGTTCTCAGGCACAAATCAATCCAAGAGGTGTTCGGAATCAACTCAGGTCGACCTAGAATCAGCATTTCAATGAGCAGAACCTCCAGATCGGCAGAGGAAATTCCAGAGGTTTCCATGACAGCCTTGGTTGGGCAGAGAGCCTTCAAGACCATATGAAGCAGGCGCTCGCTCTGCGGTCCAGCAGAAACGGCTGCCGATTCCTTCTCTGCAGTCCGGAATGAAAGGATCCAGGCCCACAGTGCATTGAGGATAATGCGTCCAAAAGAGGCCACATCCGTCAGATAGACTCGGGATAAGGTTTCTGCGGAGTCCTCGCGAATATTTGAGGGAATAGCAGGCGCGGTAATTGCGTAGATGAAGGTCTGAGCCCAAGCCGTCTTGGATGCATCTTCTGAGCTAGCAAACTTGGACCCGGAGGTAACAGCGGCCAAAGCTCTGACAAGCCACTGGATCTCTTCCTTGGAACTCAACTTGGAGTATGTCTTGGGGTTGAGGAGGAAAGAAGGCTTAGGGCTTAATGTCATCGATTGGGCTACGTGCTCCTCCCAAGCGGACTTGGCGGGCCCTTGAACATCAGAAACTCGATGGAACAGAGCCAGGAAGAGATAAGCCGAAGATAGAGCACCGCTCTGGGCCGAGGGAAGCGGGTTAGCAGCAACCTCGCCAAACAAATCCTTCATTTTAGCGAGGAATTTGGTGACAAGTGGTTCAATTTCAGGAGTCTTCAAATCCTCAAGATCAGACTTCCATAGGACTTCTCCCACACTTGCCTGCCAGATCTTTCGGAATGGAATTCGCTTATCGGATACACCCTTAACGATAGTGCTAATAACATCATCGCTAACCTTGAGCTTAGATTGAACGAGGTAAGTAAGGTGCTTGCTAAAGGATTTGATCTCCTCTTCGAGAGCAGCTTCGTTCGACTCCCGTGTAAAGACAGGGCAGAATCCTTGAACAATCTCCTTCGAGACATCCGCCGAAGGAGAAATAGCCCCAATGGCCTGGGCATAAGCCAGGCGGTGCTCAGGAGTGGTAATCTTCTGGGTTTTCAAAGGACTAATGATTTCACTTGTGATCTTCAGGACCAAGGCATCGGTTCTGCATCGAGATAGCAAGGATGCAAAAGTGTCAGATGCTCCTTGTCGGATTGATGGGTTGTTTGACTTCATGCTAGTTAAAAGGTGCTTGGAAAGGCGTGTTTGCACCAATTCCGAGAGATCAATTTCTTCCGGCAACGAGGCACAGATGGGAGGAATCACGCCACCGAGAACCACCTCCGGTGCTCGTAGTATGGACTTTTCCATCGGAGGTACCAGTTCAGTGGCCACATCTTCATATGTTACGAAGGAAGTAAAGAAGTCAGACAGGCCATTGGCGACATGTGCAGGCACAGCAGATTTTGAGCTCACGACCTCCTTGATGTAGAAAGCCAAAATCTCTTTCTTCGACTCTTCGAGAATTGACGTCTTGTCCGCTAGCCGCGCACAGACTCCGCATACAACACCGAGAAGAGGCGCATTCTTGTTCCCCGCGGTAGAGTCTGCAGTCAGTCGACTAACAGACTGCCGCACTGCATCAGCACCCCATGCCTCAGACGAAAATGCGGCGCGCAAAGCACGTCTTGTTACTCGGAGAGCCGACTGCTTTACTGCAGGCTTAGGGTTGTGGGAAAGACAATTTTCAAGGGTCTTGGCATCAACCGCAATCAGGTCTAGCACAGTGGCCAACGGTGTGTTCTTGTCCTCGCTGGCCTGCTGCAACAAGATACAGCACCATTCCAACAGAACAAATGCAAACGAGGAAGCCAGACCTGGTCTAGAAGCCTCGATTTGCAATTTTTGCGTAAGGAATTTTAATTCTTCGGTCGCATTGGGCCCGCGGAGGAGAGAGCGGAGGCATTGTTGGACCGCCTGTCGGGAGGATCGATCGACATAGAGAGGATAGGTACGGAAGAGCAACTCTAGTATATCGTGATGGGTTTCTGGTGATATTTCAGACCCTATAGAATGAATAGTCAGTAAATCTGCTTATCACGAGGCCGTGGATTATCACACTACCATTCTTGTCGCGGAGTTCTTGCAGGGCCCGGAGCCTGCGCGAGGTCGAACTCGAGAGGAGAACGACCTTCAAGGCATCCAGATCCCCGGCCTTGACCTGGTCCCATGGAATTCCATCCATGATCAGCGGTCAATACGGGGGAATGGAGAGAGAAGGGGGTGGTTCAGAGAGTGTTGAAGTTGGTGAAGTGGGCTAGGAATGCTGTCATAAGAGTTTTGTGTGGGGAGCTGGATTCCATCCCGCCATTAAACAGGCATGGCCGACTCTTCGTTCTTTACACATTTCAACACCCTTTTTGGGGAATATTCTACACCATATTTGACAATATTTTATAGGCCAAATTCATTGGTCTTTGACCGCTGACTTTCAGCGTGCTTTGAAGACACCTCCGCTAGGCCCGCTAATACTTCAAGCCATAATGCCGCCGAGCAGCAAGAAAAAGAAAAAGCCCGCCTCCAACCCGGCTCGAGGCTTTGCGACAGTCTCTATGCCCTCCAAGCCCAAGCCAGAGGCAATATCAACACCGTCTTCAGCCACCGAAGAAGCAAAAGCCACGCCGGAAACCGAGCCCCAACCTGCTGTACGCACTGCAGATGCCACTGCACCACAAACAACATCATCGTTACAAGACTACACACCGGAGGAACTGGAAAAGCATCTTGAAGAAGCAGAACTCCAGATTCTGGTTGATAAATACGCTGCCAAGTGTAAAAATGACGCTGCGCGCCAGGTCACCAAGCTGGACAACGAACGCCGCGTTTTTCGACAGCAATCAGTAACATTGAGCCTTCTGGAGTGGTTGCCGACAGAAATTCAAGACAGTATTTTCGAACTGGCCGGTACCGAAGAGCACGACTATCTCATAGCAAGTGGACGGATCACAGGTTCAAAACAGGCAGGTTCTGAGGAAGATCTATACAACAAGCTTTGGACCCTGAAGGAAACACTCCTCAAACTCAACTTCCCAGAAAAGCGCGTCGAGGATGCACTGAAGCATGTTTTACAATATTTTGCAGGCAACTCAACCAGTGCCGGTCGGGATGTTGTGTGGAACCTGGATGAAGCAATTGAATGGTTGGCTACGCACAGTGATAAGAATGAACTACCCTCTTACACACAGACAAACACTCGCCCACTGAAAGACACAGATACTGTCACCTCATGGATGACAGGTAAACCTTTCTATGGCTTGAGGTTTTCCATTGGGACATAGTGCTAACTCTTTGACAGAATCGAAAGCTTCAGGGACTTCGACTCCTGTTTCATCCCAAAATCGAAGCAAGCAAGGAAAGAAAAAGGATGACTGGAAGGCAGCAAAGGTTGCCCCTCCTATTTCATATGACTCCGACAGCTCAGTCGACCCAGATATCATGGTTCCCGAATGGCTGGAGCTGCAGACTCAACTCTACAGCCTGGAGCCAGATCTCTTCGATCGCCCTGGAAAGGGCAAGAAAGGTCGCGGCGGCGCTGGTAATCTGTCAAATGACCCCGAAGCCTCTAAATTACAGCGGAAGATTGCTAAAATCGAACGTGATGTCCTTTTCGAACGCCGAGAAGCAGAGTATATATGGGAGCAAAAGCTGGACGAGCTCAGAAAGGATGCTTCATTCATCCGGCGCCCGGTGGACAGAAAGAAAAAGTCTCCGACCGATGCAGAAGATCAGCCAAAGCCCGATATTGAGGAAGAGCTAGACCCGGCCCTCCTTGCGATCGACGGAATGGAGGATGCCCTTGGGGATTTGTTCCAAGGTGAAGCTGAGGATTCAGGCTCGATTTTAGGCATTCCTCCTCCAGAGACCCAGACATCATTCACACTCCGCGACTTTGGGAAATCGACCGGCCTGAGCCCCCGGCGAGTCTTGGAGGAGACTTGCAAATCAAGAGACTCATCTTGCGTGGTTGCCTACCAAGATTTCTCCTCCTCAAGTCATTCGAGCAGAAAGGCTCTGGAGGTCCGATGGTCGAAGCCCCAGGAAACCCCCTTCCCGTTAGCAGTGGAATCGATTACGCACAAATCGAATGCCTTGGCAACTTTTGTGTCAATGGATGCCCTTGTAACCCCAGATGCGCAGCAGGCCGAGGGATACGTGTCTACTCTGGCTTTGTTCATCTTGTTCCCACAGAATTCCAAGGAGGGCAAGGCCTACCTGCGGTTGCCAGCGGTTTGGAGAGAACTCTGGACTGAGTTTGCAACACTGCAGAAGACCCAACAAGATGAAATCGACAAAGCCACCGTAAAAGAGTTGAAGCGTCTGATCCAAGAGAACCAAGGAACCTTCGAAGATGATGTTGTTCTATCTGACAACTTCCGGAAGAGAAACGGCGTTGGTAGCAAGCCGGGTACGCAGGTTAAGGGGTCTGCGCGCGACAATTTCGGGGATATTGATGACCGCTTGAAAGAAGCATGGATGGCTAAATCGTCGACGCCCTCCTACCACCGCATGATGCAGAGTAGAATGAACCTCCCAATCTGGGGGTTTAAAGATGAGATCCTGAGTACCCTCGATGATCATCGAGCTCTGATTATTTGCAGTGAAACAGGTAGCGGAAAGAGTACACAGATTCCGTCATTCATTCTCGAGCATGAGATGATCCAAGGCCGACCATGCAAAATTTATGTGACCGAGCCGCGTCGTATCTCTGCAATCTCGCTTGCTCGGCGTGTCAGCGAGGAGCTTGGTGAGAGCAAGAATGATGTGGGCACGAACAGATCTCTCATTGGATTTGCGGTGCGGTTGGAAAGCAAGTTTACTCAATCCACGCCATTGATCTATGCGTAAGTTCTCGCTTCTCTCTAGGTTTTACTGTGTGGTTGCTCAGCTAATACTTTATAGGACAACGGGAGTGGTTGTACGAATGCTCGAACGGCCCGACGACTTCCAAGACATAACCCATGTGGTTCTCGACGAAGTTCACGAGCGCACTATCGACAGCGACTTCCTTCTGATCGTGCTCCGCCGACTCATGGAGAAGCGGCCTGACCTAAAACTCATTCTCATGTCAGCTACCCTGGATGCGCAACGTCTCTCGAACTATCTCGGCGGGGTGCCAGTTCTGAACATCCCAGGGCGAACTTTCCCCGTGGAAATGAAGTATCTGGAGGATGCGGTTGAGATGACCAACTACCGTCTGTCGGAGGATGCGCAACACACAGTCCTTGATGATGATATGGATGACCCACCCACAGATGCCGACACCACGGGAGGTCTCCAAGCCAGTCTTGATGGGTACTCTAGACAGACCAAGGAGACTGTTATCAACATCGATGAGTACAGACTAGACTATGACTTGATCAAGAGATTGCTTCTGAAGATTGCCACGGCCCCGGAGATGGCTCACTACAGCAAGGCGATCTTGATCTTCATGCCTGGACTGGCAGAAATCCGTCGCTTGAACGACGAGATCCTGTCCGAGCCAATGTTCCAGAGGGGATGGATTGTACATACGCTTCACTCTTCAATTGCCAGTGAGGACCAAGAAAAGGCCTTCAATGTACCCCCGGAAGGCACAAGAAAGATTGTTATTGCAACGAACATTGCGGAAACAGGTATCACTATCCCGGATATCACAGCTGTCATCGACGCAGGAAAGGAGAAGATCATGCGCTTTGATGAGAGACGTCAATTGTCCCGTCTGGTTGAGTCATTTATCTCGCGTGCGAACGCGAAACAGCGTCGCGGTCGTGCTGGACGTGTCCAGAACGGTATCTGCTTCCACCTGTTCACTAAACACCGCCATGAAAAGTTGCTTTCTGAGCAGCAAACCCCTGAACTGTTGCGCCTTTCTTTGCAGGATTTGGTGCTTCGTGTGAAGATCTGCAAATTGGGAGAAGTGGAGCAGACACTCCTCGAAGCTCTTGACCCGCCATCGTCTAAAAACATTCGCCGCGCCATTGATTCATTAAAGGAAGTTAAAGCCCTGACGAGCAACGAGAGTTTAACCTCCCTCGGAACACAACTAGCAAAGCTACCGCTGGATGTCTTCCTCGGCAAAATGATCATCCATGGAGCCTTCTTCCGGTGCTTAGATGCGACTGTCAGCATTGCTGCTATCCTTTCTTCCAAATCGCCATTTGTGAACACAATCGGATCCAACTCACAACGCGATGGCGCCCGGGCGTCTTTCCGAAGAGGCATGTCCCAATATATCGATCTCTCACAGTTGATAACTAACAGATACTAGGTGACTCCGATCTCTTGACCGTATACAATGCCTATTGCAGCTGGAGACGCACAAGAAGCACACCGGGGTCCAATGAGTATGCTTTCTGCCGAAAGAATTTCCTCAGCGCGCAGACATTGCTAGCGATCGAGGATATCAAGATGCAACTGGTAGTATCAATTGCCGATGCAGGTCTTCTAACTCTAGATGCATCACAGAAAGCGGCCCTCAACCGGTAAAAGATCCTTTGTCGTCCAAACATCATGTCTCAGCCCGACAAATGCTAACCAACCCCACAGTGCACGCTCCAACAGCCGAAACTGCCAATTCTTCATCATTCCTGAAGACTTCGACGTCAACAGCAACAACGATGTCGTGATCAATTCGGTCATCGCCTGGAGTTTCTATCCTAAGCTTCTGACGCGCGAGGGCAAGGGATGGCGCAACGTTGGCAACAACCAGACAGTTTCACTACCTGCTGTTTCTGTAAACAAGAGGGCGGATCCGTCCGTCAAATGGCTATCATACTATAGCATCATGGCACGTGCCCGCAACCTTAATGCGCATGATACTAGCGCCGTGGACGATTTCGCTATAGCTTTGCTGTGTGGTGATGCTGAGTTCAAGGTACGACATTGATCATTTTTCGTGCTTCCCTTCCTTCCCCATTTCTGACAATCAGCTAACCACCTTCAAAATAGATGTATTCAGGTGTCGTCTCCATCGACGCGAACCGTATTCGATTCGCTGTACGAGATTGGAAGTCTATGTTAGCCTTGAAGATCTTGAACAGCCGCCTGCGCGAGATCCTCTCGAACACTTTCCGCAACCCCCATCGTCCATTGTCCTATAAGCATCAGCAGTGGATCGACATTTGGCAGCAGATCTTTGCTCAGGCTGGTAAGCGATAAATATACCAACCGTGATGTGTGATTATGCTCTGCACCTTTGATGAGATATGCCATGTAAAAATGATGAATATGGTTGGGTCTGGTATAGAACTTTGTCGGAATATTGTTAGCTTTAGAGTTACTTCAATGGACAAACACTCTCTTTTCAAATTATGCCTAGTTTCTTCGTGTAGTGTATTTATATATCTTCTCGCTGCGACTTTTCCATTTTATCAATCAGAATCCCTGGTCTGTATTAGCCATGCCAACTCGTACCTCTAACTTGAGAAGTGGATATATATCTGGAGATGCACCATATCCCAGGATATATTTATCAAACCACATATCCCAAACCTAGCGGTCGAAGCTTAAAGGGTCAACCTCACACGCTTTGACTTATATATATATTCTACCGAGGCAGTACAGATATGATCCCGGCGATCTATCAGCAGGAACCGTAGCATCCCTACATGAACGACGGGAGACAGCATATACTGCATCAACCATGCCTTCTAGAAGCGTGTTCAGGTCTACCTTGTACATAACACAGAGCACTGCAGATATGCCCGTCCCTTCGAGTCAATGCATCGACGCTGTCAGCACTGATCCGCCGTGCGTAAAGGATTGCATTACCATCGTCAACCCCTATCAGATCGAGATCAAAGCACAAACTCACTGCATACTATGTAAGCATAAGAACAAACCAAAGAATAAGCATAAAACCGAAGCCTCTAATAGCCATCCCAGCAAAAAGTCGAGACCAAGTCTATCTAATCTATTCCCACCATTTTCCCACGGGAAACAATCGGTCTACGAAGACAATCTGCAACAATCCAATCCCGCCATCCCGATCCCTAATCAAGGGGTATACCAACCTCCCACCGCTAGATACCAGCACACCACAAACACGGATTATCCCTTGACACGAGACTTGCAGTCGATGCAGGTCCTCAACCAGCGGTGAATACGTACCTCTGTGAAGTTGTGAGGCCTGAACACACAGGTAAGAACCTTGGAAGATTCCAGCGAACTGCCAACCCCATCATCCCCCATCCCCCCCCATCCTCCATCTACCACCCCCACCTCCCCCCAGACATTCCCCAACCCGCACCAACCACAGCAAATAAATTTCCATTTCCCCCCAAAAAAGCAAAAATACAATTCAACAAAGTCCTAGACACACCCAAGACACAATCTGCACTATCCACTCCATGCACAATATGAATGGCAGACATGCTTCGAGAATGTGGAAAATTCCCACGCGTGCTGACCTACAACCCGGGAATGATTCGCACCCATAGAGTAATACGGAGTATGGAGTAGTTAGGCTGAACTCTGACTCTATTAGTTAACTAACTCCTCTGTATGTATTCCGTACTTCATACTCTGTATGTACATGTACATTATCTCATGCACAGCAACCCAGTCTGTGGGCGGCACTTGCACTTGCACTTACACGCTTAGTCTTGGCTGCCCTGCGCTGGCACTTGGCAGCTAGCTTGTCACTCAGGCGCTGGTTCATCGTACATGATACCTGCAGCTTGGGGAGGGGGGAACTGCACGCTGCATAGTATTTGCATTCTTCGATCGACTAGCGACGCCTCCCCGGGGAGATAGAAGCGTGGACGGCGCGTGTTTTTGGTGTCAGATGCACAAGTACATACTATAAAATGTGACCTGAGACAACGAAGAGACGGTGAGCGGACTACTCATTTCCTCTTTTGGGGCTTGGAGCTTATTTGGATTTTTCTTTTTGTTCTTTTGTGTTCTGTCTATTGGGATTAGGTCTGGTGTTCCAGACTCAGACTGGGATCTCCCTGGTTCCAGACTCGTGTTTTTTTGGGGAGGGAGGTATTATCATTGCCATTCTCAGGGATGACATTAGCACAGGGGAGAATTGCTTATTTTGATAGGAATGCTAGTATCACATGGGCTTTGCAGATAAGTTCATGATTTATGATTATGATTATGCTTATGCTTATGGCTCCTTTGGTTTGTATAGGCTGAAATGTTGGGGTAGTGCAGAAGTAGACTTGAAGTAAATATGAGTGCTGGTACATTTTGTACAACATAGAAAGCATCTCACAAGAGTGGCATGTTTGGATGTTGTACATCCAAGTTAGACCTTCATGTTTTCTACATTTCCTTATCTGCCCTCTGACGTTGCGCCGATCGGACAAAATAGCCCGACATCGGCGAATTTGGGGACATTTTTCCCTTTTCAATTTTTATTTTTTTGTTCATCTTAAAATCGTTGATATTTGTCCCACCAATCCCCCGTAGTGTATATAATATAGGGGGATAATAATCCTAATCCCATACAAACCAACGGTCGATATACATCTCAAAACATCAAACCTCCACAGCAGCGGGTCACTGCATACCCAGATGGAGCTACGGAGTATGAGATAATGCTCTGTGCCACGTCTGCACGCAAGGGGGGCCAACTGGCGGTGAATCCACACGATCTAGCCCTTCCTACGTGGTTGTTGCCGCAGCCAGTCATTGTTGCGTTGGATCACCGATCGGCGGGCTGCTGGCGTAAAAAGCCAATCATTGGCGCCGCTGACTTGGATGGGGGGTTTTAGTCTCGTTACACATTTGGCTCGAGCCATCCTGGCTATTTCGGAGATATGAGGAATTTCAGGTTTATATTTTGGTGAACTAGACTTATGGTCACTGGAGCAAAAAGCGAATGGAGTAAATGACTCGAGAATGGTGGCGCTTGCTAACGGTTACAGCGGTCGACTTATTCAAGAACCTAGTTTTTTTTTTTTTTTTTTGGATTAGAGGAATTTACTAGGAGGGGATATGGTTATATTGGTATGGAGTATGGAGTACCCTGTACAACATACAACAGACAAAATACCCAACACACTTAACTACCGAGTACTCCGTACTTCATAATCAATTATTGGGTCTCTTCTCCTTTCCCCTCTCTTTTGCTACACAAGCGCTAGAGTGTTCAAAGGCAAGATGAACGTGCAGTCGATCTCTTGGCTCCACGGGAAAATGCAATGCGAGGTTAAATCCAAGGTTGCACGGCCCCAGCCTAGTTCCATCACGCCAGATCCTGGAGTCGTGGTGCGTTGTTATTCGCGCGAAGGAAGTGGGTGGCGTCTGGCTCACAGCAAATCACTCAAGTCACATGGGAAAAAAAAAGAGGCAGAGTCACAATTTGAATATTAGATTGTTTCAGGGTTGTATATGTACTCCATACCGTTAGTATATCTAAAGGTTCCCCCCGTCTATACCTACTTGGGCTAAGTACCTCATACCGTGGACCTATGGTAGTAGCAGTAGACGGGGCTATACGGAGGCTATCTTGGTCGATGCTTTTTAATTTGCCCCATCCTGTACAACACATCAATAGACTGCAGGGAACATCTCTGTCAGTTATCGGCTTTTGGTCAAATTCCCCTCGTGTCCGAGTCTCACGCTGTACAATCGTACTCCGTAATTATGCTGTACCACACACGCCCTCAAAGGCCTTGTACCCATTGTGCGTGTCCCCGATCGTCAGTTTGATGGCCTTATCTGGCATCAACGTCTGCCCAGACGGCTTCGGGCATAATTTGCCTGTGATGTGTGAGGGACAGCATGGGAAAAGCATGGCAGCCCCTGGTGAAACATTATAGACAAGGGTACGGAGTAGGAGAGGGAACCAAAAAAAAGCCCGCATCATTTGTACATGATAATAGTGCTACCTGAAGAAAAAAAAAGGCCAGAAAAGTAGAGAGAGAGGGAAAAAGAAATCAAATGAAAGAAAGTCCTCTGTTCTCTCTAAAAAAAAAAGCCTGAAAGCCTGAAATCTGCACGGACAAAGTCTGCAGGGTAACTCGCTGCAAGGTACGGACGAACCCGTCGATCGACGTGAGATTGACGACGTAAACATTGAAGTGGAGGTTCTAGCTATGGGAGCCTTGTTATGGACACTAAACCTTGGAAGGATTTCTCTAGTCTCCGTATGTAACCTCTAACCCTATACTCCATAGTTGATCCACCGAGTTGATACACGGAAAACCCCGGAGGATCAGTCAAAGAATTGACACATGAATTATATTCTATTTGATTTCTACTCCTACAGAGTTAATTAATGACAGGGTGAGTAAATGATTGAGAGAGATATTTCAAATACTGGCTATTATTCATATTATTGTTCCTCCTAGGTATACCTATCATATAAGAACTGGTCATCCTCCTTACATTTTCGGCTCAACGGTTCGATACGATGCATCACACCCGAATTGCGGAGTTGCCGTACCAATAACTGGGTGGATTGATAGTGGATCTTTCATTTGAGCTGGTTTTTAGATTAATATTCTCCATTTCTTCATTTCTACCGGGGGGAAAACAGAATGATACAAACTAATATATAAAAAAAAGCAAAAGAATGACGAATAAAATGAATAAATAGTACGAATAATATAGGAAAAAAAAGCCACAACCGAATCCTGGCCCACTCCCTCATTTTAATATTTCCTTTATCATTCAGCGCTCAAATTCTCACGGAAGACTATTTCCTTTTCCAGTAAGGAAATGCTATGTCGATTCAGGCGGATCCCTCCCCCCATGGCCCCCTAAACTACTGTACGCTGTATGTGCAGCGGGTATCGGGCCGTCGATAGCGAGCTGCGGTGCAGGGATCTGTCAGTGCCCCTCTTTCTCATTTGAATTTTCCCGGAGCTCTCTGGGCCTAGTGGACTAAGCTGGTTAGTACCTGCTTTCCTGCCTGGCCCCCTCGAACTAACGGCTGTACGGAGGAAGAAAATCGGGATTCTTACCCCGTTCTCAGAAGATTATTGCATACCATGAGACTAGAGAACCTGCCAAGGAATTCAATCATAAATTAATCAATTGATCAATAAATCAATAATAATGGCATTGAAGATTATCCCAATCGGTCTGACCCGTATTTTCCCGGCCCCATGTTCACCGACCTCTCAAGGGTCTGTGTGGTCGACGCCACTTGCAGCATTCAAATGCAAATACTTGGAAAATGGAAATCGTATTCCGATCATGATCTCCCCGAAATCGTATCAATTAACCATTGAATCTAGATGGTCAATGCATATCAGGGTAGCACTGAAAATAATGATAATAATAATCGGTGAATCCCTAGCTGTCACTTTTGGTTTTTTTTTACGGAATGCATGGGAATTGACATCTGTCAACCTTGAACCAAGATTTTCGGGGTTGGAAATCACGTCCGCGAATAGTCTAGTCTGTTAGTGGAGAATACATTGGTAGTAATAATATAGAGTAATAAAAAAGGACTAAACGCAAGGGGACTTTGGCTCTGCCTTTTTTTTTCACCTGGGCTTATGTTGTAAGGTGTTTTTTTTTTTCCAGGAAGAAATTAGCGGTGTACTGGGGTCGAGTTGGCTGGATGTTCAGCGTCTCTTTGCTCTTCCCCCTTACTGGGATCTGGCTCTGGGCTTTTATTTTTTGTTGGGTATACCCTGGAAAAATATGGGGAAAATCAAATGGAAAATCGAATGGAAAATTAAATCAATATTCATGTTATGTATTTGCTATTACTATTCTTGGAGGGCTATTATCCCGGCTATCTCGACTATTGGGAACAATGTTATGTGTCCTCCGTACATCAATTTCAGATCTATGCACCATTCCAGACTCTATTTGGAAATAGGACCCATTTACAACTATAGAAGAAACAGAAGAAACAGAAGGAACAGCCAAAGGAAAAAAAAAAGAAAAGACGAGCTTCTGGATGCATCATCACGGGGTCTCTTAGTTGAGATTACGATGCTACGTGTGAACATCTCATTTCAATTCGGACTAAAATCGGGTGGACAAATCCTGGACTAAAAATTCTCTATCTTTTATTTTATTTTATTTCCATTTATCTTTTTTTTTTTTTGCTTTTTGCGTTTCTCTCTAATTTTCTCATTTCTCTTCAATGGACTCTTTCGGTAACCGCCTAGCCTCTGACTGGTCTCTTAGTAGTCTGTACTGGACAGGGATTGGAAGAGAGAGAACAGGCCCTTGATCGGCTTCAAGCCACCCGTGTTTCGTGGTTCCTTCTGAGCCACTGATTTTCTCCTCTGCATCCCTGGAGTGTGACGTGCTTCTTTCCTCTTTCTCTCCCCACTGTTACTCACGGCCCGTCTTAACGCCCAGATCGTCCCGAACCATAAAAAGAAAACAAAGGCCTTGGTATGATTGTTTCTTGGCTTAGAAAAATAATTGTAAATAGAGAGCATTGCAGTGGTCCACTTGAATCGGCTATAGCCGTAGGACTTGGAACGGAGGACCCGGGGGTGATCGACCGGTGGCCCCCTCTAATAGTAAGAGATCCGAGAGGGGACAAGGCTCCGCCGATGCCCGGTGAATGATTTGAATAATTTGAATGATTTTGGATGATTTTCTTTTTTGGCGCTGGGATTGATTTTAGCCGTTTCTTTAAGACGGACCTTGCAGGTTGTTAGCTTGTACCCCAAATAGAGGGGAAATGGTGCAAGCGCTGACTTTAGAAGCGGGTGAGTGCAATCCGCAATCGACGGTGCAGCCGCCGCGCATTGCCGGGTGTTTTATTTTATTTTTCATTTTTCATTTTTTAATTTTTTTTACTTTTCTCCCCCTCTCTGCAGCCGCTGACAGATGTCTTGCACGATGAAAGAGATGCCGGGAGATTTGAATTTCGCACTATACTCCGTAATGCACACTATCGTAGCTCCGTACCTGTATACTAGCTGTTCTTAGGGGTAATTATAGTATCCTAACCATGGTTTCCACCCATTGACGTTGATTTCAACCGTGGATGTTGTTTCCCCGTTCTTACCTTAGTTCTAACCTTGGAAGGTTCCAAGGTTCCCTCCCCGGTTGACCATCCATGGTTCACTTGAGTGGGACCCGCGCGCGTGGAGACGAACCGTCTCAGCTATTTCGGAAGTGCCTAGGCGTTTATTATTTCTATTTACATTTGATGAAACATGACTATTATCTTGGGATATAGGCGTATAACATTATAGGATATGGTATGGAGTATAGTACTCCATACAAGTATGGCTTCTAATCTTGCAGTTTTATCCAGCCAGAAATAGTCTCTAGAGTCTAGAGTAACCCTCCAGTAATCAATTAATTGAATCTGATCGGTGGAGTCCACTAAGGGAATCAACTCCCAGATCCAGCGGGCCTATCCCGGCCGATCAACAGGTTGCTTTTCTGCCTGTCACACAGACCAGGATCCTCAGCTGGGAATATTTCTCTTTGACTTGTCCCTGCAGTTTTTGGCTCGGTAGGGTACTCTGTACAAATTAGGAATTGGGTGTTAATATTGATCAAGCTGGTTAATACTAAGGGAAATGATTTACCTTGACGCTTAACTCTGATCCGGATGGTCCTTACTTGGTGGCGTAGAATAATAATTATAAATATTTCCCCCTAAAAAAAAAAAAAGAAAGAAGAAAATCAAGGTAATATATAGAAAAAGAAAAAGAAAAAAAGGGAAGAGTAAAAAAAAACAAGAAAAGCAAAAAAGAAAAAAACAAAAAACACCAAAAAAAAAAGAAAAGAAAAAGAAAAACAGCAGATATCGAGTCTAGAGGATGATCTGAACGCACGGTTCTGGTAGTCACTCACTCACTCTCTTCTCTCCACCGGGTCCACTGTGATTGATTCGATGGACTCTCTGTCTCTCGCTCTTTCTATTTCTCTTCCTCTCTCCTCAAAAGACGGGGCAAGCCGGGATTTCTGCAGACAATATTCTTCTCTTTCTCTTAAAACGACCCTTAGTCAGCTTCTTCTTATCCTCCACTGATCGACTTTCCCGCTGCGGCTCAGCGTCATTTCGCTTCACCTCTTTTTCCCCTCTCTTAACCGCTTTGCTTAAGTTTCACTGTACGATTTCCTTTTTATTTTAAGAGCCCTTTTGCCCGTTTCCCTGTTTTTTTTAAATTGTGGTTTATTATTACTTGATACCTTTTGTTTTGGCTTTTACTTTTGTTTTTCCTTTTTTCAAACGCCATCTATCCAGCCTGCAGTGCATAGGGATGCGTTTGCTGCACCACCCCAGCCTCCACCTTTCTGTACGTCTAACTTCTTTTCTCAACCCCCCCATCCCTCGACTGTCTGAGACTTTGACCTTTCCCCCCCTACCTTCATCCGGCTTCGGCCTTATTTTATCATCAAATGCGCTCCATTTTTTTCTAGAGTTTCTTCTTCAATGACATGATTCCTGCATGACCTTGAAACGACCACAAAACTTACGCGATTTTGTTTTTGTTTAGTTCCAACCTTCCGAACTTTGATGTGTTCGACGATTGTTAATGATTCTGATGACCATTGTGCTTCTCTGAACTCGTCTGCTTCGACAAAAAGTCCTTATTGCGCTTCTGTTTAGGCCCGAGTCTTTACAAAAGGTTTACGACTTACTACGAAGCGTCACTACGATAATTGCATGCCCCTGCATCGCCTGCATCTTGCATCAACTGTGCCTATTTTTTTTTTTCAACGTTTGAACCTGAAAGCCCCGTTGAATATTTCGTTTGCAACTCTTTCTCTTTCTTTTTTTTCCCGTGCGACGTTCGCAAATTCCTGTGGTTTTTCCCAAGGATTCTGCGGCCTATATTGATAGCACGCCGGACGACCTTTACGTCCGCTGCTCGCTTCCTCCCTCTATTCTAAACCGTTTACCCGTGCAACCGAAAAGCTGGAGCTGCCATCGATCTCGCAGGTCCATACCCGCGGTCCTGCTGACATCCCCTGGTACAACCATCACGCGGCCGAACGACCGTTATTGCCCGGCGACAAACTCCCCGCTCTCAGCCTGCCGACAGCCACCCAGGGCCTCTCCCGGACCGCCTACCACGATCCGTCCCTGACCAATTCCACCAATTCCAGCGCCCGCACAAGTCTCTCTGGTGCCTCAGTCCCTGCCAACGAACCGAGGAGTCCCCCGTCCTCTACGGACCTGTCTGGGACCCAGGGCCGACTTTCCTTAGATTCTTCCGCCCCGACTGAATACAGTCTCCCCCCTCGGTCAACGAAGGGTACTATCCTAGCCCGACTTCTCTCGGCAGCATGAACCAGACCCAGCCATACATGGACGTCCACTCGCACATGTCTTCTGCTCAGTCATACGCCCCTCAAGGCGCTACCGCAGGCGCAATGTCCCACTACCAGTACCACGGACAACCCCCTGTGATGCAGCCCGCGTCTTCTTACGCCCCGGCTGCCTACCCCCAATATGGATACGCCCCTGGGGTCACTTCACCCCCAACGGGTCACCCACCAAGCTCAATGGGTGGCCAGATGCCGGCTCAGTTGCTGCCGTTGCCGGGTAAGCTCCAAAGCCAGAATGTGGTCGATGATTATTCTGATCGTTATCAAGTGAGCAATCACGCCGCCCCTCCAAGTGGGTACGGGAACAACACCGGAGCTCCATTGCAAGGGTTCGTCTTTGATGGTACCGGTCAAGTGGCTCCTCCGGGAGCAAAGCCTCGCGTGACGGCCACATTATGGGAAGATGAAGGGAGTCTCTGCTACCAGGTGGAAGCGAAGGGAGTGTGTGTAGCTCGACGAGAAGGTCAGTTCATTCCGTGAGGAAAGAGTTAATTGGAGATATTCTTTTGACTGACTTTTTTTTCCGCCTCCGCAGATAACCACATGATCAATGGTACAAAGCTGCTCAATGTAGCTGGCATGACCCGCGGTCGACGTGATGGAATTCTCAAGAGCGAAAAGCTTCGCCATGTTGTGAAAATTGGCCCAATGCATTTGAAAGGTGTCTGGTATGTATTTTGCTTTCACAACGTGACGTGCAGTATCAGTCGTTGACTCTTTTACTCCCAGGATCCCATTTGAGCGCGCTCTGGAATTCGCCAACAAGGAGAAGATCACTGATCTCTTGTACCCACTGTTTGTGCATAATATCGGTGGTCTGCTATACCACCCAGCCAACCAGAATCGGACCAACCAGGTAGTGCAAGAGTCCCAACACCGACGTTTGGAAGGCCCTCCTCTGGGTCCCCAGCGCACGCCGTCGGGCTCTCAGCAACCCCCGGTTCACCATCATCACCCCTCCCTTCAGACTCCCATGTCCTCTCACATGTCCCAAGGCCCCATGAGTGGCCAACCTGGCTCGAGACCAGGGCTCGAGCGTGCCAACACCTTTCCCACACCGCCCGCCAGCGCATCTAGCCTGATGGGCGTCAACAACCAAGGCAGCTCATACGAATGGGGTGGACAAGTGCCCCACACACAACCCTTGTCCATCGACACCACATTGAGCAACCAGCGCTCAATGCCAACGACCCCCGCAACCACCCCACCGGGCAACAACATGCACGGCTTGCCAGCCTACCAAAGTCAACCCTACGACAGCTCCAAGCCTTACTACTCCGCGGCACCACAAACCCACGCCCAATACGCGCCCCACACTCCATTGACCAATTCGGGGATGTCCAGCTACGGGCAACCCTTGCCCGGTGGATACATGAAAAGCGAGATGGCGCCACCAAACCCACGACCCGGTGCCTCAGAGCCCGAAACCTCCGAGCGCGACCCAAACCGCTATAGCCAGAGTAATGGACCCGGCGAGACCGTCTCTGAGCATGAGCAGGAGTACATGCCAGACCACAACGCTGGCTACAACTCTAACCGCGGCTCCTATACCTACACCACAAACCCTTCCGTCAGCTCGCTGACCGGCGAGCACTCCCAGCTCACCCCAGAAATGACCAGCTCTCCGAGCCAGCAAAACGGCTCCGGTCGCATGACCCCGCGCACGGGCGCCGGCCCCCCTCCTCACTGGGCTTCGGGGTATAACACTCCCCCCCGTCCTCCCGCCGCCACTACCCTGTACAACGCTGTCAGCGATACGCGCGGAACCCCAGCCAACGGTGCTTCGGACCCTTACTCCATGGCCTCGACCACGGCCCCGGTCTACGCGACTGGGAATGGCTCGTTGAGTGCGGGCAGCAAGCGCATGCGCGAGGATGACGATATCCGCCCTCCGGAGAATACCACTGAGTACGAGACTTCGAAGCGCCGTAAGACCATCACCGATGCTACCCTTGGTGGTCCGCTTGGTGGTCCCGTCGGTGGCCCGCCTATTCTTCAGCCGATGAAGCCTAGCGCGGTCATGGCTCGCCATCGGTGATTGTGTGATTCAACTGTGGTTTCTAGTTAGCTTTCAGCTTGTGGTTCTGGCTCTTGTTTTGGGTTTCTCTTCGGATCTTTGGTCTTTTTTTACTGGAATCTTTTTGTTTGTTTTTTTCTGTTGGTTCAATTTCTCGGTCGGAGTTTGTTTTTCATGATAGACTGCGCATGCAACAACCCGCATGGCGCGTCGTGGTCTCGTCTTGTGTCTTACCACAAACATGTGGAGACGGGAGACTGGCAGACCCGACGGTGTCGAAACGAAACGAAGCTCATTTGTCTCTCTGCGTTTTTTGTTGTCAAGTTGAAGAAATCTTGACTGTCTTCGAGAATATCTAACTTGTTGCGTGTGGGGAGAGAGGGAAGAACTAGGCGCAAGATCTGTTCACGGTCCAACATTAGAAAAAACATTTCTTGATACTTCCATGTTGAAAGAACTTGTCCCTGGTTGAAGACTTGGATGGTGATCGCAAACCTCGATGACTACGATGTGACGAATCTCTTATGAACGAATTTTCTTTGTGTGATGACTTGACCACGAGCCATCTTCATTAACGAGCTGCTTTTTTTTTTTTCTTTCGTTTTGCTTTTTTCTCATTGCTTTCTCATTTATGCGCTGGGTTTTGAAAAGGATATTCTTTGTGGCATGGCCTTGGCTTTGGTTTTACTCCCCTCTCTACTTCTCTGCGCTGCTTTTGCTACTGCCACTCTACTAGAGAGATGATTATCATGGTAATGAACGGTTATGAACTCTGGGTCTGCATGCCTTTAGCGACATACAACGTTGGTTTTGTCCGGTCTAAATGGATTGTTCTTTTCCCACTCTGCTTTTTTTTTTATAGTTGGTAGATGTAAAGGTAGGTTAATGTAGATTGTATGTCTTTTGAAATTGAGATGCCAAGGTTGATTTCATAGTAGCTAAGGCTTTCATTGTACGGAGTACTTCAACTTTAATCACATACCTCCCCGTAACCCGATCTACCCTATCTAACCCAAAACAGCAAAATCAAAACACATCTGAACCATGGTTCCTTCGGCTTCACGCCACGGCGACTTCTTGCCAAATTTCGATTTAAAAAACAAACACCACATCCTCGAACACCCTCATCACAACCAACACATCGCTCAAATAACGAAAGGGAACCCCCTGCAACAACCCCGCAAGACCCAACCATGACAACCGACAAACCAAAACCAACCGCAAAACCACAACCTCCAGAACCACGAAACCACCTCCATTTCGACCCCTGGCAATCAGCCTCAACAGGCCACCAACGCGCAACCGAAGGTGGCGGTTTCCTCGGCTCGACATCATGGCGAGATTCACGCTCAGCGAAATTAACCAGGCAATATCAAAACGGGGATTGTCTTCCAGGACGGGGATTGGGGGTGGGGAACAAAGCAACACATGAGTCGACACTCGTTCCCGGTGCCTTCAATGGAAAATGTGCATCACAATCGCCGCCTAAGATACCCGCCGGTGAATGGGCTATGGTAGCCGGGGATGTGGCGAAGCGGAATGAACTCGGTGTTCGGGATATTCGGTCGTTTATGGGTGTTAGCAAGAGGAAGGCTGTTGATGAGCCTGGGAAGGATACAAAGGTCGAGACGAAGAAGACTAGGACTGCTGTTGGTGGAGGGGAGCGGGGTTTGAGTCCAGCTCGGAATCCAACGAAACAGGATATGGAAACGGAAAAAGAAAAAGAAAAAGAAAAGTCTCAATTAGAAGACAAACCCCAACATGACCCCCGTTCTGGTACCACCCTCGACCTGAAATCGACTTCGAATATCTTCGCCGGTGTTACGATCTTCATTAATGGCTCTACCCTCCCCCGGATCTCGGAGTACAAACTCAAACATCTACTCGCTTCAAACGGGGCGAGGACTTCTATCTACATGGCCCGGAAGACGGTGACGCATGTTCTTGTCGGACAACCCAATACCGGGAGTGGGAGTGGAACAACTGTGTCTGGGGCAGGGGGAGGCCTTGCTGCCAGTAAGCTCCAGCAGGAAATTTCCCGTGGAGGGTGGAAAAGTGTGAGGGTTGTTAGTGTGGATTGGTATGTACTGTTATGATGCTGTTGGATGACCGGTAAGTGATCTTTTCTGACATTGAACTTGCTACCACTAGGGCTCTCGAGAGTATCAAAGCTGGACGTCGTCTTGCCGAGTCCCGATTCCCTGGGATGCATGTTGCGGCTCAGGGACAGCGGAGTGTTGCTGGGATATTTGGTGTGCAGGGGGTGAAGAAGTGATCTTCTTTTGCATGGGTATGGTTTACATTTAGCGACTTGCTTTTTTTTTTGTTTGCATTGCATTGCATATGGCATTTTGCTATGGATGGCGTTCTGGATCGAGTGGTTTTGCGTCAACCTTTTGGGTTGGAATGATGAATCTTCCACCTACGTGCATTTATGATACCCAATGATCTATATGATCTTACCGAATCTAATCTGATCGTCATGACTATGAATAGCTACTTTGGAATTTCTCTTCTTTAATTGACCAATGCACTGGCGCTGTCGATATAACTCATGATGGATGTTGACCTCTAGTACTCTCTACGTTCGACTTGACACTTGTATTTGGAAGTTCTCATTTCATTAATCAGTCGTGCACCATTATCATAACATCCATTATACACAGAATCAAAATCAAAAATCACATGTGCATGTACATGTACAGACCGGTAATAAAACCGGGTTCAATCACATAACACAAAATCAGAAGGAAAATATCAACAAAATCCTCCAACAAACGCCATAGCCATGCAAAAATACTATGTGAGAAAGAAAACAGGATAGATGCGATGCGTCATAAACCAGAATCTCAAGATGGCAGTATAGGCCAGATAGATAACGAGGCTTCCTCACATTCACCTGAACGAACCCCCCTGCCTCCGCGCGTGGCATATGTCTCACCATCATGGCTGCTGTTGTCAGACAGATGCCGACGCCAGCCGCTCTGTTGGCGGGTCGGGTAGATAAGTGGGGGTTCACTGTGGCCTCCTGCCTCTCTAGAGAAGGTCGCTGCCATATCAGAGTCTGAAGAGACTGATCTCAGACCCGAGGCATCGGCTGCGGTGGGCATGAGATCGAGGGTGGTAGTAGGTGTGATATCAGGGAGTGGCGGGAGGGGGTTTGGATGGCGGTGGGTAGAGAAGGAGGATTGGGCGGGGGGTGGAGCCCGAGAATGGGCATTGACAGAAGAGGTTGTCCGTGTGCGAGTTCTGCTACCACTGCCCCTCGATGAAGGGTGTCTCCATCCGTCTTCATCGTGGGTGAGGGGTTCTGGGGATGAGGTGGTTTGTCGGTTGTGCGGGAGGTAGTAAGGGTTGTTGGATTCGGAGTAGTCGTCGTGGTTATCCTCGTAGGCCGGGAATGCGGCGGTATTGTTGCTGGACACGGAGTTGCCGTGTGATCGCCCTGCGAACATGGGTTGGGGCTCGCCAAGTTCCGACTCGGCGCTCGACCAGCGGTCTAGCTTTTCGTTCAGGAGCTCTTCTTCCGGCTGTGAATGGCGTGAGTCGCCATGGACGAGACCGAGTGATTCTTCTTCAGTTGCGGACTTGCGCATATCGGCTGCCAGGTGCGTTCGGCGTAGGATTCCACGGGGCGAACCTGGTGTAGGTTTGACGGAAGACTCGCTGTCGGCCTTTGTACGGCCCATCATGGTGTTGAAAGAGAACTGACGGCGGGTAGTGTTGGCGAGAGGTTCGGGTGCCAGGGAGTCGGGCTTTTCGTCTGCCCATGATATAGACCGTGGTGTATCGCTACGCGGACGGTTTGCGTTGAACGGAGCCTCCAAACCACCAGCCATACCGGCACCATGGTATTCTGTGTCAGCATTGCCACTTCGGTGTGGCATGTCTGTCATCCCCACTGATTGTGTATTGACGTTAGAGCCTTTGTCGTCTTCTGTATTCACGGCCTTCCACTGAGAAGGATGAAGGACGCTGGTAGCCCGAGACCGAATGTTATCCATGAAAGAATGGCTGCTTTGCTTGGTGCTAGGTCGGTGATCGTCCTCATGCTCATCAGCGGGCAACCGTGACATGCCCCACGGCGGATGTTGTTGCTTGACTGAGGGTGTTCGCGGAGTGATTGGCCGTGACATGGTTGGCCCCTCGCCAATGACAGTCTTACGCCGACGCAGGCCATCCCATTCAATTATCTCGTTCTCGCCTGGCACTTTCAGGGTATCCTCATGCTTGTCATGGAAGAAACGGCGGGCTTCATCTGATTCCATAGTGCGACGAGCAGTCGAAATGCGACGGATGATAGAGGCCGCACCACGAATGGAGTCTGCCTTGGGCTCGGATTCAGGTTCTTCTACTTCGGCAACCTCTCGAATCTGATCCAGATCGCCCTTGAAAATCGCAGCATCGGGGACGTCCTTGGCGGACTTGGATAGCTGCAGTAACACCACACCGGCGCAGATTTGCATGAACCCAATGATGACAGTCGCAATTTGGATCCCCGTACCCTTGAAGCCTTGGAACAGAATGGCGGAAGTGATAATGGTGGCGCTAGTGAACATCACATAGTAAGTCGGGGTGACCAGGGCGGCATTGAAAAGATTAAGCGCTTTCTGTATAGCAGGGTTAGCACAGCCATAAGACACGAGGGTGAAGAGCGTACATTGAGATAAATAATCTCAGTCAGCAGGGTCCCAATGACAAACACAAGCAAGACATATAGGAACCAATGCTTGAACTGCTCCTCGCCATTAATCTGAGCGAGAATAGCAGAGCCCAAGCCCTGGGTAGCGACGACACTTAATCCACCAACCATGCTGCAAATACTGATATAAACAAACATGCTCGACTTTCCGTAACGTGGACCAGCCCAAAGAGCCGTAAAAGCAGCTCCAACAATAATCAACCCAGCGTAGACCAGAAATCCAGGCTGAAGAACAAAATGCTGCATGCCCTGAATATCCTCCACAGACGATTGCTCAGGAGCATTCATGGCAATAGTCACCGATCCAATGATACAACAGAAACAGCCAACCTTCCCCACGAAACTAAGCCGTTCCTTGAGGAAAATCGCCGACAGAATCGTGGTAATCACAACCGACAGCGCACCAAGAGGTGTGACCAGAATCGCATCGACAAACGCATACGCCACAAAATTGCAGATCTCTCCAACAATCATCAGCGTCATGCCAGTCCACCACCAAAAGTTCTTGAGATATCCATATCCTTCACCGGCCTCCTCATTGTACTTCACGTTCGCCTTCAGCAGTCCGATTTTTTTAACCACGAACGAGATACCGATGAAGACACCCGATGCGACAGCCAGCGAAATACCGACGGCCTTGTACACCGGTGGGCGGCCTGAGGATTCCGCGCGGGCGAGGAGGTTGTTCGCATGCGATAAGGCGGAATTGGGATCCATGATTGTGGGAGTTGGAGATTAGGACCACACTGACCAGCAGTGGGAAGAGGCGAAGAGTTGTGTCGCGTGGGACAGAGAGTCGTCCGAAGACGAGACTCAGCGACTATTTGAAACACTTGACGCCACGATATCGATAAAGGCTGTGCGTATCGCCGGGGCGACTATCAACGAGGGGCCTGCGTCAACAACGGTTTCGAGTCGGACTGTCGCAACGACTTTTGGAACAGGGGGAGTAATTGTAATTTAGAATATAGGCGATCTGGGAATGCTTCTGGAAAATGCCCACGAGGAAAGGAAAAAAATGTGGGATTCCGCAAGGGGGGAGACGTCAGCCGTTGGCGCTATGACTTTTGGTCTCAGATGGCAAAGATACGATTATGAGTATCAAGGAAGTAGAATCTACTTAAGACAAAGATTCAGGAGTTGAAGAATTGGAAATAAAAAAAAACACAGACATCAAAGAAATAAAAGCAATTAAGAAAAGGGGAAGGGGATCGAGATACAAAAACAAAGAGGCTGGGGTGGGGAAAGGAGGTACTGGTACTCCTGAACAGGGCGGGCTGGACTAGGATCGGCAGGTACCTGTACCTTCCAGGGTTTTTAGCATCGGCCTATGTTGCTTAGTCTATGGAGATGGTGCATTAGGCTGCCCTTGGATGAACGATGTACTATATGTTGTACGGAGTATATTAAGATCAACAGGCTACTCCGTATTTATTTGCCCCTACAAAGTTCCTTGTACATTTACACGGATGCCTAATATAAAAGTGCCATGCTATTTTTGTTTTGTCTCACATAATTACTATACAGAGCAATCAGTTCCCACATTTGGTGTCTCATAAATGTCATCATTCATTATGCCCAACGAGGCTGGCACTGGCCATCGTTCGTAGGGGATCAACTAAGATAAAAAAAACCCCAATAGAATTGCATGCGCCCAAGACACCCTCTCAGCCCTAATAAACCTTCTCAACGGAGGGGTATTCAGCAGGAAAGACACAAAAACAACGTAGTGCACATGTAAAAAGTGAAAAAAAAAAACGCCTCAGATGAAAGCACAGGATAAGGGATCACCATCACCGCACATGGTAGCTAGGCTTCCGTTGCCGGTTCACCGTTGGTGGCGGCTCATCAACTGGGTAAGGAGGTCGGACTTTGGTGTTCGAAGTAGACGATGGTGCTTGGGAGAATAGCGGTGCGGGCATAGCCACACCCCCATCATCTTCTTGAGCTGGGTATGGGATAGGCGTCTTGGGTGGCACCGGTGGTGCCGGTGGCACGCCATTGAATGTTGTAAAATACTCATCACTGCGGGTGGGCGAGTTCTGTTGTTGCGAGCTTGGGCGGCTTGCAAGCTCGTGGCTTCGGCGATAGTCACTGCCAGATTGTCGGGGTGGGGAAGTAGATATGCTATCCTGAGGTGTTGGGTGAACCGGGAGCGTGTCATCCGGTGGTGATGTAGTCACAAAGGTTGGAATAGGTGGCGGCGCCTGTGAAGGTGGGGAGTGGTGTAAAAACTCAGCAGGTAGTTCTGCGGGTAATTCGACAGCGAAGTGCGCAGGGGGTGGAACGTGGGATTGAACGTGGGATTGAACGGGAGAAGAAAGCGAAAGCTCTTCAGTCGCAAGATCGAATGATAGATCATCGCGATCCCCGCCGGCTGCGGCGTGGCTCGCTAGGCGGCGGTTCATGCGGTCAATTTTAGCAAATCTCACACCCGCTTCTAGAATCATCTTCTTCACTTCAGGTCTGGCCAGATACTGCCGTGTGTTGGTGCTGATATCGGCTAGCCGGTTCCATTCGTTCATACCAAACTCGCCAACACCGACCTCAACGTTGAGGCGGAAATAATTGTCTTTGCTGACATTTCGTTTGGCGAGACGATCTCGAAGCATATCGTTGTGGATATCCTCGCAGCCCTCAATCTTCGTCATCAATCGACGCCGCGCCTCAGCGAATGTGCCTAGTGAGTCGCCGAAGAAATCCTCCCACCATTCATGCTGTCGATTATTGGTACCAGATGGGCGCTTTCCAGTCCCCACACTGATAAAGACCCCAACTTCTCGACCTGGCCACTCATTCACCACAGCCTCATCAAGGACCAGTGGCGCGGGGTTGAATGTTCCATGGCCCTCATCAATAAAATGGTGTTGACCAATCTGAATGGGCTTGAAAGCAAGCCCCGTCGCAGATGTCGCACGTCCTGCTTGCCAGATAGTGCAGTCAAATTCTGGTGGAGGTTCTCGGCGGGAGTCGTAGGACCGTAGAAGGACAGCTGATCCCTTGCGTGGAGTGCCCTTGTACATAGCAGTGACCGCACTATGTTTCATATCAGTACCAGCGACCCATGGTTTCGCAATGTAAAACTCACGTTTTCGTCCGATTTTCTCGGTTATCATAAAGCAGCGCGTCTGGGTTACCCCAACGCAACCCATTAAGGAAAACGGAGCCTCTTTGGCTTGTCGGGGACATTGGATGCGAAGCAGCAGCGGTGCTGAAACTCCCCCGACTGATAGAACGTTGCGGAATAGAGGCTGGACTGTATGGCAGGCTTGTCATAGAAGCCATAGAATCACGATTGGGGGCATTCCCTGTGTCATTTCCCTCCGCCTCGAACACTGTATGTTCTCGTACACATTCCCGGATCGCCTCCTCGAGCTTCGAGGCCTTGAACAAAGTCGAACGGTAGGGAATACCAGCGATGGTCTTGTCGGTCTCAAATACTTTGCGAGTCATACGCACGTATACTTCTTTGCAAGTCTCAAGATCCAAGCGGAGGCGACCGAGCATCAGAGCGATCAAGCCGCCAGTGCCGGTACCGGCGATCAAGTCGAAATGATCGCAGGGTTTGGGTATCTGGTCGCGACGCGGAGGCTTACCTTCGCATTCGACATAGGTGCGGTACATGAGTTCCTGGAGGAGAATAAGCATGGAGTAACCACGAACACCACCGCCATCTGTTCAGGTCAGCTGAGTCTGATATACGTCGGGAAGGGAGATGATATTAACCTAGAGACAGGATCCGCAGCGGAGGGCCCTTGGTGGTGTCCTTGCGGCGCAGATTGGCTGGATCCATGGCGATTATAACAGTTATGTTTTGGAACGATTACGATCGCTCTTTTTTTTTTTTCTGCTGCGGCAGCTTACCCGCGGCGGGGCTCAGCAATGCCTTATGCACCGGGTCGCGGGATGGTTGGCGCCTGACCGATGAGGTCTTGGAAAAGAGGTAGAAGCGTCACACAGGTGGAACACAAGTCGAATGCAGCTCTGGTTGGGTGCGTGACAGGTGAACGTGAGAGTTGCAGCTTAGTGGACTCTGAATAGGCAGCGGCGTATGGGTAATGATTGGAGGGACTTGAGCCACAGTCCCTGAATAGTTCGGTAAGGCTGGACTTGGCTTAACCACAACGCAAATGTAGATGAAGTTGCACAAATCAATAAAATGCAAGGGAAGAACGAAACTGTCATTCAAGTTAATTGCAAGTTATTCTTAGAACTCGAATCCAAGTGCCCACATCATTTGGTTGCCTTTCCATGGATCAAGAAAGTCAGGTGACTACTTGGGGCAACTAGTGGCGGTGTTTGTATATGACGTAACCGTGGCTGTGTGCCCAGATTATCTACCAATTGAATCACTTTCGTCTACTTCTCACTCGAGTTTCAGCTACGATGTACATGTAAAATTTGATTATCAGGAGTCTTGCAACTTCGCTAGAATTGTGCTAGGATAAAAAGTTTCGCCTGAAATTTGTATATTCAAATCTTCAAGATGACGTCAATTTCCCCGATATCTATATACAGATGTCCATATCGATAGAACTAAAAGAGAAACCTATTTATGTTTAATTCGTCATGCCAGGCCAATCTAAAAAACCCAATTAGCATCCACTCCCACAGTTCGCCAGTAAAAAGAGGAGAAACACTCACCAAAAATAGACCTCTTAGTTCCTTTCTCGGCAACAACAATCTCATCACCAACCTTCAGATTAATCCCCTCACCCTTCGGCTCCAGAAAAGCATACCTACCAAAGACAGGACTAAACTTCGCCCCGGAATCCACCCTTCGATCCTTCATCAACTTTTTAAGCACAGCACCAGACTCACCAGTCCCCATCTTCCCAGTCTCGTAATCAACATTTAGGCTCTGACAGCGTACACAATTCCCCGTCAGCAACAGTTTACTCGACCCACGCCCCAATCCATTGCCCAAAGTCAGCGCGCTCCAAAAGTCCTCTTCAAAAGCCTCTCCAGCCCCCGAGACAACAATATTAGGCCGGAATTTCGTACGGTCCATTTTTTCCCCGTCCGGCAGCCGCGCTGAGACATTATCGACGGATGTCTCGGAGATAACGAGATAAGGCGCGCAATCCGCAAAAGTAATGCGGTCCTCATGCTGTGCGTGCAGAGTGTAAAAGTAATATAGCACCGCCGCACCAGCAGTGAAAAGAAGCGTGGGCGTGAGACTGCGAGCTGTTTGAGGAGTTATCCCGTCGCGGACGAGAGTACCGCCTTGAAGGAGTATGTTAATCGCGGATGCAACAATAAGAACCGGGAGAACCCGCTCCCATTTCCTGTCGGGATTCGTCAGACTTTCACGTATTGTGCGTAACGCGGTCTTTTTGTTTTTCTTTCCTGGCGCTAGTGTGCCAAGCACCTCTCTCGAGTGCGGTCCGAGGTAGGCTAGCACTACGGGGTATCCGAAGCAGGCGCTGAACCAGTCGTTGTACTCTGCGCCCATATTGTATCCTGTTGTTGGGCTCTTGTGCATCATGACTTTGAGAGGGTTGAGACTCTTTGGGTTGGGCTTAAGTGGGATTTCCAGTCGATTGATTTCGCGGAGTTCGGGAGCTGAATCCGACAGAGGAGGGTGGTATGTGATAATTAATTTCCCGCTGTCCTTCTCTGTCTCCGGATACTCAATGTCGGTGTGGAACAGGGCCATCTCTGGGAAGTGCGGGACATGCATGTTCTTCAGAGTCGTGGTGCCCGAGCCATCCTCGGCCGGGATGACTTTGAGGAGCATGAAGTGGCGGTCATATTGAAAGCCGCGTGTGGTTAGGATTCCCTCTGTGATTGTAGTTGGCCGAAGGGATTTAATTGGGTAGACATAGAGCTGACAGTAGATTAGCATGCCGTTGCCCGTCTTGGTCTTAATTCCATGTCCGTACCTGGCTGACTTTCATGATTGTAGGTGAAAGGCTTGCTACATATGAAATCAAAGCAGTATATCGTGCCTCGATGCAGTGCGGAGTACGAAAACTCACTTTTGGCAAGCCGATGTCGGGGAAAGATAATGACATCGTTTTCCGTTCCCCAAATTAGACTTTGCGGAGTAAAACCCGCTCTTTTACTTGCTGGACTCTTAACATAACTGATAAGGCCACTTCACTTTCATATTGTTCTTTAGATAATAATTCAATTCTTTTTTTTTTCTGGTCTTAAATAAAAAGGTCTTCAATCATATTCGTCCGAAATCATGCAAGGAAATATACAGAGGGAATCAAAGAAAAAAGAAAAAAGAAACGTCTACTGTTCCTCAGCCCACGGCAGGCTGAAGGTACCAACCCAGTCCTCAACTTCTTGGCGGAGCACAACAATCTCCGAGATCTCCTCACCCTCACCCACGTAGTCCAAGAAGGCCTTAACAGTATTAGGGTTCTTGACACCGCGGGACTGAGCCGACTCACGGGCAACCTTGTCCAACTTCTGGGTGATGGTTACCGCACGATCGACGATATCGGCGACGCGAGTGAAGTCCTCGGGCTGGAAGCCACGGGAGGTCATGGCAGGGGTTCCGAGACGCAGACCGCCGGGCTTGAGGGCGGACTTGTCACCGGGAACGGTGTTCTTGTTACTGGCAACACCGCACAGCTCGAGAACGCGCTCAACGCGAGCACCGTCCACACCGCGGTTCTTCAGGTCCACCAGCACCAAGTGGTTATCGGTGCCACCGGACACGATGTTGTAGCCGAGTCCACCGTTGCTGGTGGAATCACCAAGGCGACGGGCCAGAGCAGAGGCGTTGAGAAGCACAGTCTTCTGGTAGGCCTCGAAGTCGGGCGACTGAGCCTGCTTGAGGGCCACGGCCAGCGCGGTGATAGTGTGGTTGTGAGGGCCACCTTGGTGGCCGGGGAAGACGGATGCGTTGATAGGGTTCTCGAGATCGTACATCACAGGGTTTCCCTTCTTGTCGGTGCTGCGCACACCCTTGCGGTAGAAGATCATGGCGCCACGCGGGCCACGTAGAGACTTGTGAGTGGTGGTGGTTACGACATCTGAGTAGGGGAAGGGAGATGGGAGCACGTCGGCAGCTACAAGACCCGAGATGTGGGCCATATCGGACAGAAGGTAGGCGCCTACGGAGTCGGCAATTGCGCGCATGCGTGGGTAGTCAATCAGACGGCTGTAGGCCGAGGTACCCGCGATAATCAGCTTGGGCCGGTATAGGGTAGCGGACTTCTCCAATGCATCATAGTCGATCAGACCAGTCGACTCATCGAGGCGGTAAGGGAGGGTCTCGAAGTATTTGGAGATGGCGGAAATCTTCTTGGTAGGGGTCTGATAACCGTGGGACAGATGACCACCGTGGGGGAGGTCCAAGCCCATAAGGCGGTCGTGGGTGTTGAGGAGGGCGGAGTAAGCCATGAGGTTAGCGGGTGAACCGGACAGAGCTGGAGTGAGTTAGCCTCTGCGTCTATCATTGTATCACGTCGACTGTATCATACGTTGAACGTTCACTCCCCATTCCGCTGGGTCCAGACGGAAAGTCTCCAGGGCACGTTGCTGGCACAACCGCTCAGAGGCATCAATGTGTTCGTTTCCTCCATAGTACCGAGCACCGGGGTATCCCTCGGAATATTTGTCTGAATTGCGGTTAGGATGGTCTGGATGGTCTGTCGGACAAGTAGAGGCGGTCACTCGGAGGACATACTTTGCATAACACTGCCTAGGGCATCGAGAACAGCTTGCGATGTGAAGTTCTCAGAGGGGATCAAGTTAATGAAGTGCTTTTGACGTTTTTTCTCCTGGGATGGGTTTAGCGACTGGTCGGTCAATTGGTGAGCTCTCTATCGGCGATGACGCACCTTCTGTAGGATGCTATAAACGGCGGGGTCGGACTCCTCCAGAGAGGCCGCAAGAAGCTATCAAATGGTCAGTCTGCATGTTCCGCTTGCCATTGAATCGATTCCGGCCACTAACCTTGTGCTGGGTATCGCGAGTGGACGACGCTACTCCCCGCGATTGGGGGGCCAATCTGGGCACGATAGAGGCGCGAGCGGAGACAGCGGCTGCCCGGGAGCTCCCAAGGGGGAGCAAGCGAGCAGCGGATCTACCACAGCGAGACAGATACATGATGAAGCTGAAGAAGGTCAATTCTCAAGCAGATTATTATGTACTTCGCCGATAGGAAAGCGGCGGCTTTTAAACGACTGATGCTAGTCGGACGAGCACTGGGGACCTTTCCGTTGCCCGCGGAAAGCGGGAAAAATGCACTATTCCCGTTTGGGCTCTCCGCCTGGTCCGTGCACCAGCTGTTGGTTTATCTTCGCTCGGCAAAAATTTTCCCTCCTTTTCTTCTTCACACAACTAAATCCAAGATGAAGAAACGGCGTCTTTTATCTGTGTCAGCACTCGTCGGTGACGGCTGGACTTCGGTCTAGCTGGCGCTGGACGGGCGCTGCTGAAAGGTCCCACGCCTCTTAACCATCCTTTAAGGGGCCAGTACCATCGGATTGGAATTGTTGTGTTGGTTCACCTCCCTTGGCAGGTCGGGATTGGTCATATCCACGTCTCCCTGAACCTTTCGTGGCAACAGTTCCACTGTCGCATTGTCGACACTCTAGTATAACAAGGACATACGATTCACGTATGCTCCGAGTGACTCTCGAGTACAATTAGCCGAGTACAATTAGCTTCACAGTATATGATCATTACTATCAGCCTTAACATGATTCGCTCCTCCATATTCTTGTCTCGCATTCCCCTCTTTTGTGCACTCCACCGTCACAATACGACTACATTGGCCAGCAAGGGATCAAGGTGTTGATGCAATCCAAAGAACTTGCAACATATGAGCCGTGTTTGTACTATGGTAGGGGGTAATCGTCGCAACAAAGATCCCCAATCCATTATTGCATCTATTGTATGGCCTAAGACAAGAATAGAACCGACCTTGTTCACCTATATTCCGTTTCCCTTCCTTCACCACGTTGTCTTCCAGTCTAACTTGATACTCACAGTACAATGCTCATTCAAACAAGACTTATAGCTAATGCTAGCCCGGGGAAACGGCATAATAATTTTGAATAAAATCCGGTTCCTACCTTTCAACTCACTCTATGGAAGGTTTCTGCTGCTCCGCTCAGTGTAGTATTCGGCATAACTATTATGATCGACTGCGTCTAGAGGTTCAATCTCAAGAATCACGCCAAGCTTAAGCAAGAGCTCTTCCTCCGTAATAGTCTGTCTATCAATGACCCTCAGCATAAGCTGAACTATATGGATATATCCTCGTTTCGAAGCTATTCCTAATGGAGTCATAAGGGCGGAAGATCCTCCGAGGGGTTCTGCACCTTGTTCCAACAAAAACTGAACGAAAATGTCCGTATTTCCTGGGCCTGATACAGCCTGGCTCGTGAACAGATGATCAAGAGGCGACGTGGCTAGAGGTGATTCTCTCGGTTCATTGTACGTGCCGTGCTCTGTTGGCAGATCCACAGTAGCATCAGTATTTGTATCTTTCCGTGGCCTTGGGGGCGCAGGTATCTCCATTCCCAGAATGTTTCGATCTCCCAGAGAAGCAGATGGAGAATTCAACCATCCTGTGTCTAGCAGGAGCTTAAACAACAAGAAGTTTGCTTCACCGACAGCAATGTTTATGGCTTCCTCGACACCTAGGCTCCCCGAGGAAAGATTGAATCTATGGTCCAAGATAAGCCTTGTCATTTCTTCATCCTCCGCCGTTGCCGCTATTGGTAGGGGTTTGTAACCCCAACAGTCAGCATCCCCGGGGTTTTGCAATGGTATGCCTCTTTCCAGGAGGATTTGAACTATTTCGGTACAACCCCTTTTGAGAGCCTCTCGGATGACAAGTGTGCTTATGGGTACGCGCCCTCCGCCCTCAAACTTATGACTGATCGAGACAAGCCCATGTATATCCCGGTGGATTTGGAAGACGGCTTCAACTGCTGGCACCGATAGATCCGCGCCTCGGTCAAGCAGAAAACGGAAGATCTTCGGATGTCCCAAAGCCCAATATATGCATGGTAGATCACCAATACCCTTGCTCCACTCATACCATCGTCCTATACCATTTGGTTCTGCACCGTGATCGAGGAGAAGCTCCACAATATTTAGGTGCCCTGAGGCCACTGCATGGAGAAGTGGGAAGGGTTCTTCGTATCTCGAGGGGGGATTGCAGCTTGCATTATATGAAAGTAGTAGCTGCACAGTGCTGTAGTGACCTCGATCGGCCGCGAGCGATATCGCTGGGAGATGCTGCTTGTCGATGTCGGGCTTACTAGTTGAATTGAAAGAGTATAAATTTCGTACCTTTGTATCCACCAGACAGCCCTGGTCGAGGAGTTGCCGTACCATATCGTCCCATCCACAGGCAGCAGCAGCCAACAATAGAAATTCTTGGTTCCGGCCTCTCGATCCGATCATCTCCTCCGGATCGATAGATTCACGGAGGAGCTGAGCCACTGCATAATTCTTCACTCTAGCAGCATTTACCAATGGGAGGACATTGGTGCCGACCGGTCCCTCGGGAAATGGATTCGCTCCATGGGCGAGCAACATCTTGACTATCTCTGGGTCGTGCACGTAAGCAGCCAGAGCCATGGACAACCGACTTGGCGGCTGTATCCCCGGCGGCATCTCGGGACAAACCCCCTTTTCAAGCAGGAACCGAACCACACTGGTGGATCCTGCCTCAATTGCTCTGCATAGAGCATCGTGATATTCGGCAGGATCGATCACTCCAAGACCACAGTCATTCTCCATAAGAAGTTTGACGATAGCAAGGCGCCCCTCTCCCGCTGCGTGTTCTAGCATTGTTATGAATGTTAGACGGTCAGTGACCGCCCCATGATCAAGTAATAATTCAAGGATTGGCACAGAGCCCCCGTATGCGGCTTCATCGAGCAGATTGATACTGAAATTGTTCTGATCCCCGCCGTCGTCCACCTCAGTGTCCCGGTACGCAATCCGATTCGGGTCGATACCATGCTCCAGTAGAAGGCGTACGATGGCTTGTTGGTTATAATGTGTAGCCAGATACAAGTACTCCCATCTTTTGCGGCATCCTTCCTCTGGGAGCCTCGCTTTGAGTGAGAGCCGCGCAGTTGCTAGATTGCCACTTTCTGCTGCCCAGCGCAGGGCCCGGTTGGAGTAAAACTCGGCATCCCACTGATAGAGGAAGGGGTTCAGAGGCATGTATAGCGTTCTGCATGTCTGGACAAAAGAGTTAAGAGACGATAGATCAAGAGAGAAACCTCGTGGATTGGGGGGGGTCTTGTAAGGAAGAGAGACTGTAGAGACCCCATTGGTCGGGTATAGACTGGAAAATTAGGTGGATAATCTCAAGTGGCAGATCTAGGAGATTCATCTTGGACCATTTGAAAAGTCCAATAAGCCATAATGGGTTTCCAAGGCTTCCACGGTTATTCCAAAGTTCACATAGCCAACAAAGCGGTCAACAGGTCCCACTACACCGAGGGTCCGCTTCTTGCATAAGCACGATACCTAGGAAGTAATCAAGCCTGGTCAAAAAAGGGTCTGATTCAAGAGGGAATCTTACTTAATTTCTAGTTATTCATCTTGCATCTATAATTGGGGAGTTAAAAAAAAATTGGTACTCCAAAGACATATAATGGAGGATACGAGACGCCAAATGTCTATTTTGGGCGTCTATTTAGAGATGGTATTCTTTTCTGATATCTCTCCAAAAAATGATGTATATCAAAGTACGGAGTACTCCGTATGGAGTACATATAAAAGGGAAGGCTTGTCTAAATTAAGAAGCTTCTAAAGTTTATACCTCATAGGTACCTAGGTAGGTAACATATTGTACGGAGTAGAGATAAATATAATTCTTTATCCATTATCCAAACCTGGAACCCTGGGACGTTTTTAAGATATAGAACCCATTAGATTTAAGAGATGAAATTTCTCTATTCAACATATAAAAGACAAGATAAAAATCCAAGATAATAAGATCAACACACCTAGAACTATAATGGCCAGTGCCCAGGGAAATTAGTCCAACCCTAGCAGCCAATCAGGGCCCAAATAGGAAAGGATCCCCTGAGCCACGCACCTTGAACCAGTTCCTGAGTGCGTGCCCTTAAGCTGAGGTGGGGGACGCTAGGGAGGAAGTGACTTGGATCTTCATAGTAATTTAGGTGTAATATTAAGTACCTTTTCTAGTTTCCCCAATTTCATCATTGTTTATATTTGTCCTAGTCTCTTATTGCCACTCACTTGTCTCTGCCCCTTTTCCCGTTATTTTTTTTTTTCAGTTTCCCTGGGCAGTGTGTGCCTTAGTGGCACGGGTACCTGAATCTCATTTAATTAATCTACAGGATTGGTTATAAACTCCCCTGTTTCCCCCCCTTCTCTTCCCTCTCTCTTCTTCACCCATACATTCTTTAAACTCCCCGGTTTTCAACCGATTACATTCTTTTAAACCCTGTCACTCTTTTAAATAACCTTATCTCGGAACATTTTTGGAACCATTCCAATCATCTCTATCAACTCTATCACAATGCGTTTCTCTATTGCCGCTCTCGCTCTCGGTGCCGCTGGTGCCATGGCCGGTGTTGTCACCGAGACTCTTACCGAGTACACCACCTACTGCCCCGAGGCTACCTCCATTGTTCACGGAAGCCAGACCTACAGCATCTCCACCGTATGTGTACCTTGTCCAACAAGTTTGCAACACCCATACTAACAGCAATTCTAGCCCGGCTACATCACCATGACCCACGGTCCCTACACCGTCACTCGTCCCATCTCGACCTCCACCGTGACTGAGTGCAAGTCTTGGTAAGAATTACCCTCCAACATGACCAATCAATCCAGTCTAACATATTCCTCAGCTCTGCTGCCGCCGTGACCTCCACCCCCGTGGCTGCCAGCAGCGTTCCCCTCATCCCCGTCGTCCCCAGCGTCGCCACCTCCACCCCTCTGGTCCCCGGTGTTGGCGCCACTGGTGTGCCCAGCGCTCCCTCCAGCGCTGCCACCCCCTCCCAGCCCGCCTTCAACGCCGGTGCCATCAACGCCGCTACCGGTGCTGGTGCCGGTCTGGCTGCCGTCTTCGGTGCCGTTGCCCTCCTTCTGTAAATCAGTTGAGTGTGTCAATGGTCTCATGAAGAGATAGCATCGTGACTGGGTGTTATCAATTTGATGATATCTGCACGATGCTATCGGGTGTTTACGGCTGTGGGTTCTTCTTCTGGTGTATATGTCTTGTCTACGTCTTAGATAATACATAATGAGCCCTTTTGGGTTATCTTTTCACGTCTGCCTTTCTTGTGGAGCTTATCTTTTGTTGATTTTTGCGCACTATTCTCCTGGACATAACGCTTTTTATTATATTCACATCTTCGATCAAGCATGATCTTTTACTTTCTACTTATTTCTCTTCTGGAATCCGATACTCGTACTGGTTTTCATGTGTATTCAACCAACATAAACTATCACCTATCATCTTCACATCTTGCCATCTTGATCAGTACACATGCGTCTGATACGACATCGATTTTGATACTGGGGTGTTTGTCAATATTGTTTGCCGTTCTCATTTGTCGTTCACAGCTATGGACATCTATAAATTGATGCCAATACTCTGTCTTCACAATGATTCACTATCCCTCTCCATCTCTATATCTTCATCCCCTTGGCCCAATAGAAACCTTTGATATCCTTGTTTCATCGCCAATCTGACCAGAATGATGCCGGCTACTCCAAAGGAACAGGCCCAGGCTTCAGCCCGCCTCAAAGATCCCACCCATGATGCTAAACAAGTGAAGGTCTGGTTTCACGACTACACACTTACATCACTTCAATCAGCCTTCATACTATCCATGGATCTATATTGAATACCATATCCCCACAGCCTCCGGATGATAAAAAAGATACTGATATACATATGCACTATAGGATCCCCCCAATGCCAGCCCTTCTGAGTCGATTGAGACTAAGAAACGCAAGAGGAGAGGTAGATCTGAGGCCAAGCACCTGAGGATGAGTTCCTCAATGGAGACCATCTCCCAGGCGTCGATTAGCTCCAAGGCCTCCAAGAAATCACACAAGCGCTCATCCAAAAAGGAACCCCAGAGAGACAACAGTGCAATCAAGTCTGCCATGTCGCATGGAATGCAGCAGCCCGCATCTCCCGAGCGCACTCAACGTGAACTCTCCCCCAAGTCGTCGTCGGATCAGAAGGATGTAAAGGACAGTACTTCTACCAACTCCGCAAACCCATTTGAAATCCCACACCCTTCAGAGTTCATCGTCCCCCGGGGATTGGAGCTGAGTCTATTCAACTACTCGTCCGACGAGAGGGAGACTTCCTACGACCCAGTCTTTGACTACATACCCGACGTGCACAATGAAATCTCCGCTATGTACACGCCGGTGTCGCGCGCGGTGTCGCAGTACGACCAGTGCATCCGGAACCAGCATGGGCGCAAGTGTGAAACCTGGTTGGCGCGTCAGATGTATCATGAGCTGGACAATATCTCTAGGCAAATTGAAGATATCATGGATAAGATCAGGACGATGTTGGAAAAGAGGGGGGCGAGGGATAATTTTGATGGTCTTGGTGGTTATTATTTTGAGGATGAAGAGTCTCCTGGTGTTTTCAAGGGTGGTCCTGAAAATCCGTTGGAATTGAGTGATGGGGATGATAATGCTCTCTTTGTGAGTTCTGATGAACGGGCTTGTTCTGGGGAGTTGCGTGGCTTATTTGGGGATGAATAGATGATAGATGGGGTTGTTAACTTTTTACTTTACTACAATGACTTGCTGCACACATGGAAAGTCTTTTTATTCTTGGTATCTCTTTTCATTCAAGTATTTCCCTGAAATTCTACGCCATACACGCTAATAAATCATGAAAACGTGACGGTGAGAAGCAATGAAATCTATATATTTTTTGACATAAATGCCTCAAGCTAGAATCTTGTCACCGCTATCATTGCTCCCGCGATACGCATGTGTGCGTTCTTCATCTACCTGGAACGACCGGTGAACAGAGATATCTTTTGTACCGGCAAACGGATTGACGTGCCCATCCTGGACGCTGCGCAGCTCGTACGAGTGCTGCCCTCCACTGTTTTTGGGCTGGAACCTGTTTATTATAGGTGTGTCCTCTGTGATTTTCGCAGTTCCGTGTGAACGTGACGAGAAAAGTGAAAGTCGCGGCAGATATACCGCGATCAGGCGCCTGAACCGCATTGCACAGGCGCAGATGATACCGAGGTTGACCTCGACGAGGGACCACACCCCTAAAATTGCTTCGGTATAGGTTGTGTCGGCGGTTTTGCCGAGGAGCAAGACGTATGGTAGGCGTGCTATTGAGCAGATGATGACGCTGTGGGGTAGGGATTAGCGGGGGATTGTTTCTAGAGAAAAGATAGAATAACACAGATATGTTAGGAAGTAAGCAAATACGTACCCAGATCCTAGAGCCAATAAACAGCCGACCGTGAGTTTTTGTTTCGCTGAAAAATGCAGACTGTGGATCGTTGGGATCGGGATGGCGATCACGGCTAAATCGGAGGCAATATTCAGAACTGCCTGAGAAAGGGCGACGTTTTCTAGGCACGCTGTAGTTCCCGCATGGAGGGGATTGCATGGTCCTCCGGTGATGATGCATAATGTCAGGGTGTATGCAAAGATCGCGACTGCGACAGCCACGACGAGGTAGCGGTATACCCTTGCGGGACTGATTTGAAATAAGACAGACAGAATGGCCATCTTGGTGATGCATGGGCATATCAAATAAGTCAACGTATTGACGAGCAACCGCTGCTTCTTGTTAGCCAGTGTGCTCGCTCTACAATATAGAAAGAAGTCTCACTTTATTGAACTCCATGAGATCCTCCAGGCTGACATTCCACATGTGCTTTCCCCAGCCATAGCTCATTACTATTTAACATTGTCAGATTATAGCTAAAACAAAAGATAGGCGAGACTTGCAGTTAACCACAGTCACGAAATAGACCAGCGCGACGCCATAGGAGATCGTGATAGTGACTATCGAGTGTAGTAGAGGTAAGTGCCTAGCAGATTCTCGAGGAGGTTCGTATCATACTCAAATCTACCTCGATCTTCTTGGTCAGCTTGAAAGCCTGAAAATAGCGAAGAGCAAGGAAAATGGTGGCAATGAGATAGGTGATGCCAAAGGCGATGACAGTGCCTGTTTGTAACGAGTTATAGGGCTCATGGAAATGCGATTCCTGGCCCTCTGGGGGCGGCATTCCTGGGGTCGTAGCCAGATCCATAATCTGATTGTGAAGTTAATTTGATTCATATCAATCTGGGGCTTCTGCCTCTATATTGTATAAATCCCCGTCCAGATGTCGGCAATTTCCCGCCATGCGGCCTCAGCGCCTGTCAAAGGGGATCCAGAACGGCAGCGAAAAACAAAAGTAACCAGTCATAAAAGCCTAAGTGGGGGCTAGTTTGTTTTAGCTCATCCTTCGAGCAGAGCTAACTGCCGTAAACTGTCATTTCTTAACCTATCACAAAGATATTGTTCCATGTCCCCCACAAATGGTACTTATTCCACGCCAACGGAAAATATCTTGACGGAAGACTCGTCAATTCCAAGGAAGTTCGACACCAAGTGGAGATCGACACTAATATAGTGTGCATTAGATTTAGCCTTTAGAGAAAACACGAGACGGTCCCCCGCGCCATCTTTTTGGCTGTATCTGGGAATAGGGGTTTGTCGGCTGAATAATGCATGTGATGATTATTTCTCTGGAGCAAGAAGCCCGAGGTGATCTTTCTTTATGTACTCCGTAGTTTGGTTCCTGTCCATGATAAACCAATTCACAGCATGAAATTGCCGTTTGGGCGTCAGCCCATCATGGAGCCAATTCCAGGCGATCGAGTTGTGCCACTCCATTTATTTGAGGATAGCCTGCTTGTACAGGGCAACAACATGGCCGTATCGCTCGTGTTCGATGCGGTGCTCGATCCAGAAAGATTGCGCGAGTCCCTTGAAGGCCTGGTCAAGCAAGAGGGGTGGCAAAGGCTAGGAGGAAGATTGAGGAAGAACGTAAGAATGGACGATATCCGGGAAAGTCCGGAGCGGCATGAATATAAAGAAATTCCCCAAAAGTGTATACTAACACTACCAATGTTACCAAATAGGCCTCTGGTAAAATTGAATGGCACATTCCAGCCAAGTTCTCAGCCGAGAGACCAGCAATCTCCTTCGCGCATGTTGACCATGGCATTCCTGCCGCTTCGCACCCGGCAGCATCCCGGATACCAAAGCCACAAGATCGACCTTGCGTCGTCGGCGACCCGGATGACCTAGAAGGCCTGGCATGGGAGCCCGGCTACAAGCCCAACGGGATAAATGATTACCTCACCTCCGACCTTCCTGTCTTAGGGCTGCGCGTCAACTCTTTCACCGACACGACAGTTGTGGTGCTGCAGTGGCAGCATGTTGCCTTCGATGCGCTGGGTATGCAGTATGTTGTTGAGGGATGGAGTTCCATGCTTTGGGGGAAAGCAGCCGAAGTATTGATCCCATGTGGTCTCGATTCGGATCCATTCCACTCTCTCGCCCAGGGATCACGCCCCGCCACCGAGAAACACGTGTTGACTGACAGAAGGGTCGGGCTGGCAGGTTTGCTGCGGTGGGGTTTGGGTTATGGGGTTGATATGCTCGTCAGAGCCAAGGAGAACCGCATGGTCTGTATTCCAGAAACATATTGGCGGCCACAATGGGAGAAGGCTTTCGAGGAGCTTCGTACTGAGGCGATTGCGAACGGCGAAGACGCCTCAAAGGTGTTTTTGACCGAGAATGACGTTCTGACGGCCTGGATCTTACGCTGTGTGGTTGGCGAGATGAGGATGAACCCCGAGAGAACGGCAAGTTCTGATACTTGCACATGTCAAATAAGTTACTGACACCGCTCCTTCTTTAGGTAGCTGCATCAATCGCCATGTCGCTCCGCAAATCTTTCGAAGGTGACCTCCTACCGGCCTCCACTGAGAATCCCTACGTCGGCAACGCTTTCGGCTGGGCCAATGTACTTGTTACCGCGGGCGACGTAGCTTGCAAGCCCCTTAGCTGGCTCGCACAGCAGGTCCGGCGCGCCATTAATGAGCAGGGCACGCGTGCTCAACACGAAGCATACTACGCTATGGTTCGCACTTCCGGGACTGGGCTACCCATTGTCGTATTTGGGGATGGTGGCATGGCCCAAGTTGGTTTCTCCAATTGGTCGAAAGCTGGCTTGTTCAACTTGGACTTTTCCCCGGCTCGCCAAGGCCCAAGGAATGATAGTTTGCCATGCAGGCCTTCATATGTTCAGGAGAACCACGGCCCTGTGAAGCCTGCGGATGGTTTCTTTATTCTCGGGAAAGACGACAAGGGGAACTACTGGACCTCCGCATGTAAGGTGAAGGGCCAGTGGACGAAGTTTGAGGAGCAGTTGAGGGGATTTGACATATCTGGTTCCCCGTGAGCCCATTATAACCCATCATAGCCCATCAAAGGGATCTTAGCGCTTACAAACCGGCGACTTATAATCGCTATGTTCTGGCCTTCCACAATTGTATAGAGTTAAAAATTTGGGTTCCAGGTTCGAAGTGTGTCTTACGCGCTGTGTCTGGTCCGACAGTGACAAATATTGGGGATTGGTGCAAGCAGAGATGCTTTTTATAGCTTTGAAAGAGGGAACCCGAGTCAGTCATCATAAAACTAAATGAATAGGAAAAATGTGACCTACTGGTATCTGATTAATCCAATTTTGGATTAATATGACCATGTCAACTATGAGACGCTCGACTTCATACACATTTATGTAGTATCCATTTCACTGCTCCTACACTTGGTTCCAGGTGTTGCCGTCATACATCAATACATCCATCTCCTTCTGATGATTAAATTGAGTTGTTGGCCGGTTTTCAACCTGGCGAAGAGCTTCTACAGATATCTGGCGCAGGGTTTCCACCCTCATTTCACCATTTGAGGGCCCCGCATACTGCAACACCCCCTGGCTGCTGAAGCCGTCGTAGGGTGTCTCACCGTGAGCTGTGTGATTATGGGGGAAACAGAAGCTGGAAAGAGGCTTTTGTGTAGAAATTCGATCATCAAGGGCACCGCTCCGGTCTTCCATTGGGATTGCAGGGGTCCCGAAATCAGCCAAATTGGTCGGGCTTTCTCTGTCAGCGCACCAGTCTGAATTATCCCCAGAATCTAGGAGCCCTTGTTCTAGGTCCGAAGGCAAGGACAGGCGTGGGTCGTAAAATGAGTGCACTTCTGAGTGGCGTGCTTGGGGTGTCATCACGTACTCGCTCTCTGAATCAAAAAATTCTTCATCCGAATAGGAGAATTTACCGTCTAGCTCCCTCATAAACTGTCTGAATCCCTGGGTGTACTCTCTAATAATCGGGTCGTCTTGTCGGTCATTATGCTGGTTGCCATGGCTATGATTCTCATATCCACTCTCATGGTTTTAGTCTTCGTGTTGAAGTTCCTGAATGTCCTCAGACTCGTAGGCGGTTCCTTCGTGTTCACACCAGAGGCAGAGCTTGCTATGGGTAGTGACGACGGGCTCGGTGGACCCATGGAGTCCAGTGGGAGTGTCATTCTGGATGTCGTTCTGTTGGCCAATGCTTTGGTTGATGCATAGGTCAATGGCTTGGTCAGCGTGTTGATTGTCTCTAGATCCTCCATTGAAAACACGATCCTGGGTCGGGCATATCAATACTACCGGGTCGGCAGTCTCTGGAATAGACAATGAGTGGGGAAGTATTGATGCGGCGGGTCCATTCTAAGAGAATGAATCGTCAGCTTGTAATCGCAAATTGGATATGTCCGAACTCAACTAACGGATGCAGTATTCCGTTCATCGTCGGACTCTAATGAGTTCTGGCACGATGTGTTGGTGTCATCCTCCATCCTCTCACGGAGCTCGAACCGCAAAGTCTTGGCTGCAGATTTAATCTGTGTAGCAATTTCCTTCCACTCGTCATTCGCTTCAAATGCGGTGTTCATATGCACATGGGACCAAACTGGATCACGTTTTTTCTTCAGCCAAACCCACTGGGCGTTGGGAGTAGCAAATGGAATAAAGCCTGGAATACTGCGCTCGTTTAGGTGACTTCGAAACATGTAGGAGAATATTTCTTCTGTTTCTTTCTTGTTACAAACAAAGAATCGATACAAATAACAAAGCACCAGGCGCTTGTGTTGGTTCCATCTAAGCGTGGGTCTCTTTGGGAACTTGGTTGTCTCCATATTGGGTAGAAAGGGGGGAGGTATGGCAAGGACTGAAGAGTGACAGTGGAAGAAAGAGGAACAAGAAGCAGAAAATTGAAAGAATAGGCTCTGGGCCTGGTTGTGTGAGAGAGGTTCCCCAGGTAAAGACCGGAAGAGTCAAAAGCGGACGTGATGGGAACAATAGCCATTTTATACCTGATCCCACTTACTTTACATAGAAATGTTACATCAAGATTTGGAAATTCAAAGCTTTTAATTCGAGCTGTAATAGATCAACGATGAAAAAAAAATAACGCGAAGACTTCAAGGTTGGGCTTCAAAGTAACGAAGTGTCAAACCATCCCATTCTGCAACCTCCTTCAACCCTTTCCTTCTGAGTCTCCCCGTGCTAACGCGCGAACGATAGCCCATAAAACTGAAATCCCAGCTTGTCTCTCCATGCTCAATGCGACAATCTTTGTCATAACCATCTTGGTGACTTGAACGTTTCCAGTACTTCGACCTTTTTTTGGGAGAGTGCTTCATACAATCCAAGCACAATGTTGTAACCTTAGAAATGAGGCAGCCAAGAAAATGCGGCTCAAAGCTGGAAGTGACGGTGTGAGGCTCAACAAGGGGTTTCCCCTCATAGTCTCCATTCTCCATTCTCCGCCTTCTAGACACCCAGTTTTCTTTCCACATCTCACAGTATCAATGGTATCGACCATGGATATCAATCACAGCTCTCTAGACCGGGCCTTCATCCTCAAATTACCCGATGAGCTTTTGGGTATGATTATTAGTCACATGGCGCCAATTATCGATGACTTCAAATATTTATGCGAGCAATATCAACCCTACCAGATGGCCGTTGCACTATCTCTTGTGTGTAAACGATTTTATCGCATTACTGTGCCGTACTTGTACGCAGAGTTAGTAGTCAACACCGGCGACAACACTTGGAGACGACCGACGCAAATTTCCAAGTACCTTCATCGCACCTTCAGAGAGAACCCATTGCTTTGGAAACTCTGTCGACACCTCACAGTGACCTGTGACGAATCAAGCAATGATAATCTCTACGCTGTAACAGATTTTCTCAACTGGCTCACTGCTGCCAAATCTTTGACCTTCTGGGGTTTCGGGGGCAATAAGGCATGGGAGTTGCTCCGATTGGGCATAGAATACATATCTGGTTGTGATATTCTCTCACTCAACGCCAGCCACTATAACCTTCACCTACCATTTGTAATAGATGCATTGGGTGATTTCAAGTCTGGATCTCTCCCTAATCTCCAAACCCTAAAACTGGGAGGTGTTTCTATTTACGGAGACCAGATATGCCAGGAAGAGCTTAGGGTATGTATATGCATTTCGAGTACCCCGGTTCTATCAAACGTGTACCGATATACTAACAGAATGAATGTCTTATAGGAAAAAGCAGGAACGGCCCCATTCACGAAACTTCAGCTGCGCAGCTTTCTCCTAACTCCAAAATCCCTCGAAGCACTCGTCCGTTGGCCAAGACGTCTAGAGGAATTTGAGCTGAAGTATTCATTTGGGGATGACTTCGCGACCTCCGGGCTCTATGGATCTTGGAGCCTAGCAACATTGCAACCGATTCTGTACACTCACCGAAAAACTCTTCGGTCGATCAAATTATATGGCCTTCACAAGAGCGGGTTCGATGGATTTGACTTGCGCGAGTTCGAAAACCTCGAGAAACTTAGCCTCGCGTCCCACTTTTCTGGCCATCAACTCTTCAAAATGAACGAAATATGCGAGCCCCCTGACAGTCTTCTTGCCCCGCGCCTCCGTGTCTTTCACTGGGATTTAACACTCCTAGATCAGCAATGCGGTGAGAGCTTGCGCGACTTCGGCCAGGCAGAAGAAGATTGGCTACGACTACTCGCGCGCAAGGCAATCAAACACAGATGTCCACTCCGGAGGATCGAAATCACATTTAACCCTGATGTTGATCAGTACATCAGCATTACCGATGAGGTATATCCGTGGGACCGAATGGATGCTATGGGGGCTGATCTACGCCCATACGGCATTGAAGTATCCTATAACTCTCCTAGTGTTAGTAGGGAACGGTACTCGATGCTCCGGAAATATGCTGCTGAAGACAGTCCAAAGCTGGCTACCGAAGTGGAATAAATTGGAAGTATCTGGTAGGCTAAAACTGCCTTGCCAATGACCAGAAGGAAAATTATAAACATATTTCTATTTAAGGACCTAGGTAGCAATCATATAAGATGAAGGAAACAAAAATACCGTCGAGCTGTTGCTAATTCTACAACTTAAAGTAAGGCGTTTGTTTAGGCTTGCCCACTGATTTGTGTCGGTTTCTTTTTCTAACCCGCGAATATCCATCGTTTGTTGTAGAATGAGAGTAACCTTGGAACAAAATGTGCTCCCATAATAGCTTAGGTAATTTTTCGAGCAGTTCATCAACGAGCCCGCTGATGAAGCTTACATATTCGGGGTTTCACACCGACGTTCCTGCCTTTCGCTCAAGCACACTCGACCCGGTCATAAGAAGAATGAGTCCCCTAAGGCCTAGCCGTAGCGACAGGTGATAAATTAAGAGAGCCTTTTAGATTGCCACCTGTGATCGTAAGACGTATGGGCTCATAGCTTCCTATTAGAGAATTTGCCACTCGCGGATTTGCAAATACCCGGTGCCATAAGGTATTGCAGCTTCATCTACATTCCTTGAAGTCCTAACATGATCATATTCTGGAACAGAGACAGCTTTGTAGAGTGAATACATTCCTCTTCATATAGGAGAAATCGCGATGGGAGGTAGTCGAGCTGTGTCACTGCTCATGATGATCTTGTCAAGGCTCCCATAGCTATACTTTGTTGGGATAAGGTAGGCCAACTTAGGGGTCTGGGAAGCCTCTCTGTCGAACACCATGGTGTCATACGTGGTAGAACATCCTCGGTAACGGATAGGTCTAGATGGGTCATTTTATCGCCAACGGCTGCAGCGTCTCCGACTTCAAATTTCGTTTTGCTTTTCACTGGCTCCTGTTACAAGAATTTCTGGCTTTTTCGTGCTTCTATTCGTCCCAATTTTTATAGGAGGTCTGGACTACGGGCGACTGAGTGTGCCAGCCACCCGAAGTATAACTCTCTTTCACTGTACACATCAACCAATCACTTCCACAAGTTCATAAAGGAGTACGGGGAAATCAATGATGTTACCCAACAGGATGTGGCGCATGGTTGTGGTCTGATGCGAAAACTGAAGTTTGGAATTCAAGTGCATAGGTAAGCAAGATGCTCATCCACGGGTTAAGGTTGCATCCGACCAGCTCTCAATGGTTGGAACCGTTTGGCATTTATCTCCAGCCAATAACATGATTTGGTTATTTAAACTTTGAAATATCGTTGTGGTCTATTGCTACCTAGTAATCGATTGCATGAGTGACTTTTTTCCCCATATATTACTAGCTAGATCCGTGGTCTACGAGGACCATAGTTTATGAGGGATGGACAAACCTTTTAAATTCCCGCATTGAAACCCCAAGAATGATCAATTTCCAGTACAAAATGCCTTGCAAATATGAGCCCTGTGTGACCTGCGGTATATACCCATCTGAAGGCTCCTTCTGCCCCGATACCTGCAGGTATCTCTTGCTGGATCAATCTCCTTCTACACCAACGCCAACTCCTGCCAACGGGTCCGCTATATCTTTCGCTCCGGCTTTATGCAAAACTATCATGGAACGAAGGCATCGGCGCAGATCAATTTCCCGAATAGAATCTCCCTCTAGTGCAACAGAATGGTGCCAACCCGGCCAAGATCTACCATGGAGAACGGATGTATCGACGGAGGATAAATGTTTTCTCAAGGTTTATGAGAATTCATTTGATAAACTCCGGCTCATGAAACGACAACTCTCGATAAGTGTTGAACCATTCGATTATCGAACCAAGTGGTAAGCACAATCATGACTCAAGCGGATGGATTCCGCCCGGGCAGACATACGAAGAGTTAACAACTGGAATTAGATGTACCTGCACAAGGTAAAACAAATGATATGTCCTTCGCGTATACTCTGCCAATGTCGCTGTTCTTTGGAAATAATATCACCAAAGGGATGGGCCCGAAAATCACGGAAGCGGGACGAATGACGAAGCAACACAATGCGATTTCGATATCATCAGCTCCTGAAGTTTGAGGAATAACGTGAATAAAAGGTTGGCATTATTATGTGGCCTGATCGCTGTCAATCTGCGCATATTCTTCACTGGCCGGCCAGGATTCTCAATCCGACTGTGGGTTTCAGAAATCAAAAATGAGTGGAACATATCTTCCTGTGCTAAACCAACTTAGCAAAGCAAGGTTAGTTATAATGAGAAAATAAGAAGACAGATATGTTATATAGTCAGATAATCGATTCAGTTCTTCACTTAACAGAAACCGAGCCCTATAAGCGAATACTAGCTATTATATCTTACGAATATCTGGGTTCAATGAATTTTTCACTGTATCTCAATTGACTCATTCTATATGGGTTTTACTACTCCGTATACATCCAAGATTATATTGGTTGCCTCGGTGCCTCACACATGCATAGCAAACGAGGCAAACGTAGTAAGCAAACGCGGTAACCTTCCTCCGGGGTTGTAGACGTCATCCCTACCAGCCCCATTGTCCCTTAACAACTCTTCAACTCTCTTCCTCGATTTCTCATTCATCTATCGTGGGGCTTTCAAGGGGTTTGAGGGCTCCGACAACATAGTTGTTGCCATCATGGCTAACCGCCTGTTTGCATCCATGGTAGCCGTGCTTCTGGCAATCATCGCAATCTATTACCAGGAGCTTTTAAATACATTTTATCCAACTGCCAACTTAAAGGTAGTGGACTCTGCACGAGATATCACGTACCTTGGCAGTCTATCCTTTGCTGGAATTGAACATTTCCAGAACATTTTCTACGCAGAGGCCCCCACGGGGCCGCGACGTTTCGCAGCACCGGTTCCAACACGACCGGTGAAAGGCTCTGTTATTGACGCCACCCGGTCCGGTGCCTGGTGTCCACAAGGAACGGGGGATATACTTCCCTTCACGAGTAGTGTGACCAACATTAGCGAAAACTGTTTGAGCTTGAGAATTGCGAGACCGCCAGGAACGCGGAAAGATGCCAAGCTTCCAGTTGCGGTTTGGATTCATGGAGGTGAGTCTAGGGTTTGCAAGGATGTGAGTGCAGAAGAACCTAAAGAGTAGACAGGTGGCCATGCTTTGGGCTCAGCTTCTGATATTCTTTATGAGCCCGACGGTTTGGTAAAATTGGCTGCTTCTGATGGGCTGCCACTAGTATATGTTGGCATAAATTATCGCCTGGGCTGTAAGTCCTGTATCAAGGATCCCTGTTACTCTGCGCCGAGGTTGTGTATTGATGACAGTTCAGTATTTGGCTTCGCAACTAGTGAAGCATTGATTGAGAGGAGAGACACAAATGCAGGGCTGCGTGACCAGCGTGCTGCTTTGGAGTGTATGTATCTCCATTCTCTTTGATCTCATCATGAAAGGCTGAAATATAGAACTATCAGGGGTGCGCGACAACATTGAGTTATTTGGCGGTGACCCTAACAGAGGTATACTAGCCTACTGTTTCCAAGGTTCAAGCACCGATATGCTGACAGAGTATCTCCTAGTGACTGTCATCGGACAAAGTGTGGGCGCTAGTGATATTGGACTGCAGCTAACTGCCTTCGGTGGCGATCAAGATGTCCCATTTCAGCAAGCAGTGTAAGTGAGCCCGGACCTTAATCTATCCAATGCTTATCCGGGGCTTTAGAATGATGTCAGGCGGCCCAAATCTGAACTTCAATAGCCAGCCAGACCTGGTTGCAAGTAACACGGCTGCTATTTCACAGCAAGTAGGATGTGGCGACGGGAAAGATTTGCAAACACTAGAGTGCCTTCGAGGTGTTCCATTCGAACAACTAACCAACCTATCGGTTACTGCATCTCGGGCAGCCCGTCCGCCTTTCGGCGAAGCGTATTTTTACCCAACGATCGACAATGACTTCATTCAAGATAGACCCTCGCAGTTGACGCGTGCAGGGAAGTTCACCAAAGGCATACCAATAATAGCTTCCTGGGTCACAAATGACGGTGCTTGGTACGCACTGCCGACCACTGCGACAGACCACGAAGTTCTAGGGAGTTTCGGACTATGGTTGCACAAACTTTCTGGATCCACGAAAGAGAAGCTCTTACACCTATATCCTCTCGATGACTTTGAACACATGATCAAGTCGGAGCATGAGGGCCAAATTTCACCGCAGTACTATCGTGCTGCACAGATAAATCGCGACATCTGGTTCACTTGCCCTGTTCTTGACTTTACGTGGCAGTACGTCAAGAATGGGGGCGTCGGAGCCTCCCAGGTGCGGCTGTATGAATTCAACGAAACCAGATACATGCCAATCTTTGAGTCTATGGGTGTGTCGATGTGGGGTGTTGCTCATCTCAGCGATATCCCTTACCTATTCTACAATGACCACCTAAGAGCCGGTGCCGATAATTCTGACTCTCAGCTTGCGCTGGCTCGAGATTTCAGCCGGAAAATTATTCAATTCGTGCATGGCGCTCCTAAAGGGGCGGACGATCGACTTCAGTCATGGCCGCCTGCCTTCTCGAATGACCTTTCAAAATCTTCAATAGGCGATGTCCCTAGCCATATCTCAGTGCGGCTGTTTGGTGGCCCTTATGGTTCAGAATCCGCTACATGTAGCGACAGTACCAATGAAGCTGACATGGAAGTCATGACATATGCTGAGAAAGCGCTTCATTGGGAAAAGTTGTTCAGTCGCTGTGCATTTCTCAATGGCCAGCAATTTAGAGAGGAAGCAGGGGTGTGATTAATAGGACGCATTGACATCGCCTCTCAGGAGCCACACCAAAGTTAAAAAACGGCAAAAGTAGCAACGCCCTAGGTACCGAATAATGTTCAGTAATCATATCCATACCAACACACCATTTGCAGTATTCTCGGTTCTTTCATTCTTCACCATGTCGTCCACTAAGGCAATTCTACTTAGATTGGGTACCAAAATGCTATGGGTTATGTCCTATTAAGAAGCATAAGGCGTGAGCGGCTCCCGGCTCTCACAATAAACAACATTGAACTGGACGACACATTCTACTCGCATCCAAAGATCTTGGTAACAGCCCTGAACGGGCCCGCCATCAGGCTCTCCGCAGCAACCGTTACCCATTCGGACCTGATTTTCGCCACACCCGAGACATACCTCCTGACGCTGTTTGCTTCACTGGGCCTCGTGACGGAAGGTGGTACAAGTGTTGCATTTGTGCGCCGCGTGGGCATCATCAAGGCAAAAGAGGCACTGCTTTTTGCCGCATAATTACTGCCCAGGAGCTTCTGCAGACTAGGTTTGTGAACCAGATTGCGGATACCCCAAAAGGGGACGGTGCGAAATTCCGGGAATGGGTGTTGTGGGAGCTGGAATCTCGTGTTGGTGATCATCTAGTTAAAGCGAGTATCTTGGAGATCAAGAAGCTACTGCGGGAACCTGGCGATCACGAGTTCAATGACCAAGCCGTGAAGGAGTTTTTGGGGGGATTGAGGAAATTTGCGGACGGGGTTCCGCAGGCCGAATTTGAGAAGATTGCCTCGGGTATGAAGAAGCACAAGCTTTGAGAAGGAGGGGCTGGGATAGTAGGTTGTATGTAGTAGGACGCGAGCAGCCTGTCAATCCTTTCTGTTCTGTTGAACCACTCAAGTCTTTTCTGTGTATTATTCATATAGGCAAACCGTGTTGAGAGCCAAAGGCTGCTCATAGAATTCGGTATCAAACAATCCATGGCGTACGTTTTCTTCTTTCTCCCACAGAGACATTCTGATGGCATTTTCTACATCAACCGGTCGCCACCCGGGCGACCGGCCGAGACATATAGACGTTCTTACTAGGCCTGCCAGGTATTAGATATGTTAATGGTCACTCGGATTAAGGTATCTTACCCTTGATCAGTGTAGAGACGTTGACTGCAGCCACATTAGACGGGATGCGCCCGGACTCAGTGGGCAGGCTTGTGAACAAACGGACTCCTTGCTCTTGGAGAAACCCTTCAAGATCACGAATATCATACCACCTCCCATCCATTTCACCCTGGACCTCGGGAGGAAAGCTTGACAAAGGATCATCCCTAACTGGGTGGCGATTTTCATAACGCAAGGATGGCGAGTTGACGAAATGGGTTCCTGCACCCCCTACACGGAAAAAGGGAAGCTCCTCCCACTCAAGCATGCGTTCCGGATGAACCCTAGCGACCACTCCGGCCTCAAAGTACGAGATTAGATTCTCACGGCTTATTATGCTCAGAAGGAACCGGAATTTGCTTCGCAGACCCTCCAAATCCACGGAGGAATCACGTAATGAGAAAAGCGCGTAATGAGCGCAGGCAACACGAAGCTGGCGAATGAAAACTGACATTTCCACGGTGGGTAGGGACATGGTCGTCATTGTAGTGTTGAATAATAGTGGCGAACTGGGGCCCAGGGGTGCAGGGGGATTTTGAATGGAGATAGGAGCCATGGGAGGTGTAAGAAGCCTATCAAGTTCCGATAATAACCAGGAGTCTGGAGTGCTCCTTACATTCTCTTCTTGCACAGGAACAGCCACCATGCTCTGTGAGGAGCGATGGAGACATTCGTAATCGGTTGTTATACCAACCTCTTCAGCAAGAGACTTGTACGTAGTTAAGGTATCACGGAGATGGGCTTGGAGGGTAGCGTGCGGCGCCAACGCTCCACTTTTCTCCAGTTGCTCACTAAAAGAGGAGAACGCCATGTTCATCTTCTGGATTGACGTTTCCAGCTGTGCAATTCGGACTTCATGTCGGGACAGGGCCTCCTTTTCACGTTGACGATGCGCCCGCTGTGCTAGACGAATCTGCTTCCGGCGCCGCTACATTCAAACCAAGATAAGCTGGTATCCCAAGATGGACTACTGGGAACCATATCTACCTCTTCCGGCGGTTCCGTCGGATTATCGGTGTCATTTCGCGGCCTACCGCGCTTCCTCCGGGGGCACTTATCTTCGCCATGGGGGCGCTACGCCCGCCCAGATTAGCTGCGGCAGGTACTTGGAGCGACATTGACGCGCCGGTATGTTCGGTGGGGCATAGAAGATCGGATAGTAATACTAGGTTATATTTGTGGAAATTGGAAGAGAATGGAGGTGAAGACGGAGAAGAAGCCTCGGGACCGAGATGCGCAGTGGGGAATTGCCACCGAATTGTTTAGTGATCATAATTCCCATTCCTATGCTTATCCGAACAGCCGGGTTCTACCTAGGTATCCGGTAACTATAGAGCAGCAACAGAGCTCTTACAGCTCACATCCAAAAGAAACCTGTTCCATCTGTGTGGATACCGCTTGACCATGGCTTCTTCAACTTTATCCGCATCACCTAGTCGATTCACCTCCTCCGCAAATGCCAAAATGTACGCCCTAGTCGCATCAATCAGGTAGGGCCCATCTGCCTGCGACGCCCGTTTATGTCCTGGAACCACAATACTCGGCTCCAACGCCGCAATCTGATCGAGCGCATCCAGCCAATTTTCCCGCTTCTCCGCAGTCTTCGCTTCGGCCAAGAACTGGAAGCAGTCTCCATAGACAATGTCGCCAGCAACCACAAGTTTCAGGTCCGGCACATGTAAGAAGGACGAGGCACTTGTGTCGGAATGCGCGACATTAACACCAAAAAGGCTGTGTCCGTCGATCGAGAACTCTCCGTTTTCGGGGAGGGATTCAGGAACAATTTGTTCTTTCGTGAGAATCTGACCATCGGGGAACCACTCTTCCCATCTTGGGATTGCACTGACCAAGGTCGTTTTGATTCCCGCGGCCACTAGGGATGTCGCGACGCTAGTGGTGCCTGGAAAGTGCTGTAGGATGACTGGGTTGCCAAAGAAATGATCGCCGTGCGCGTGGGTTGTGTATATGTATTTCAGTTTCTTGCCCGGGGCAGTCTTCTTGATCCAGGCTGCTAGTTCTTCGGTCTGCCTAATAGAAATAGGAGTATCGACTAGAACTGCTGACGTTGGCCCTTGTATCAGCGTACAGGAAATCGGAGACCACCATTGCTTAGTTGGGTCACCGGAGCCTGTTGTTGCTGGGATGGGGGGAGAGATATATACGTCCACTTGAAGGGCGTTCTCCATTGTAAATTTGTGGAAAAGAGCGGAAGTGAATCGGTAGATGGTGAGGTGTCTAGTCTTTTCAATTCTAATATTTATGCTTAAAGAGACGCCTCCAGTAAGCGACTACGGGCGAATTTGAATTACTGATCATTTATGATCATGACCTCAGTTGAGTAATCACTTGTACAAGAACTTCCTCTACGATTACAGATGGCTCTCGGGCGCCATTGACAGGATAAATGCGTAAGGTATCAAGCCCTTATTGATCGTGATCCAGTTTTGTTTAGTGATCATAGGTCTATGGGTTCTTTTGAGATACGCTTTTTAGGTGTATACGAAGGCGCTAAAAAAGCATATCCTGCACCAAGAACTTTTTTCTGTATGACCTTTTCATTTCCTGCCTGGCAAAAGCCCGGTAGGCGCGATGGCATCTAAAGCCTGCCGTAGGTATATCCTCAGCCATGACTTAGAGATCATATCACTATTATCGCGATCCATCATCAACTCAAAGTCTAGCGTCAGCGGCCGTGAACTACACCATTCTCAAGGAAGGCGTGTGGACAAGACTGAAAGACGGTGTCGGGACGGGCTCGGGTTCCCGGGAGAGTTTGGTTATACGCCTCCAGACCTCGAGGTCTACTCTTCAAACCGGTCGCCGTCTGACGTTGATCAGGAAGACTCGACAGAGACCGGAAGTGCTGGTATAATTGAGAACCTTGGAGTCTCCCTGCAATTTTTGGCATGACCCTGACACTTTCGAGTGTCCGAGAGTGTCGGATGCTTCATTCCCCCCGCCCTTTGCGTCCAGAACATTATCGGGGTAACCGGAATAGTCCGGTTCTTTTACGGACGTAACACAGAATACCCTCCCTGGCCCTCGTTTAATCCAATGAAGAAACCCATTTATTGAATGTTAGGTTGAATGTTAGGTTGGAATTTTAAATGTGACAAGGACGCCCTTGTGATCGGTAGGCCACTCGTTATCGGAGTGGTTAGGCTCGGGCTTAGGGTCGCCAACCATGTAAGTCTCGGACTTCTTGGGAGTCAGGTTCCCCTTATAGTAGACAAAGTCGATGCGGTCCATAGGCTCTTGACGCCCATCATAATCGTCATTATTAAGGTAGATGGGAGACCAAGTGTTGGCAGGGTCAACGACAGGATCTGGATGGAGCTCGCGGTAGGCGTCGGTCAAGCCAGCGTCAATAGGCACCTTGGAGGTGGGCCAGTCAAACTGCCCAATGCCGCAGTGAGATGAATTTGTCTCATCGGTCCAGTCGAGGTGAGAGGGCGCGTTGAAGTCGCCGGTAAGAAGAACGGGAACTTTGTCGGCGTTGTCGAGGGCGTCTGCCATAGCGCCGACAATTTCTTCAATCTGTCGGAAATGACTGGCCCTTCTCTCAGTATCCATCATGGCGTCGGCATCTTTTCCGTAGAAGCAAGGATCATAAGGCCCATAAGGATAGGCATAAGGGTGGCAGTTGTGGAGGATGACCTGACTATTGTCGCCGTCGAGAGCGACTCGCACAGCAACACTGGTTTCGGTGACTGCGCCGTACTTTTCTGCTATGGGATAACGGCTGATGATGCTGGAGTCCCCACCCTGCCATGATTGCCACCCAAGGGCGTCTGCAATCTGAGTTGCGTGGCCATGAGTGCTTTCTTGGAGACCGACAATGTCAGCACCAGAGTTGACAATGGCCGAGATCTGCTTGCGGTTGTAGTCATTAACCTTGGTGCCTCCATACCAAAGGTTCAGGGACAGAACCGTGAGTTCAGTGACAAGAGGTTTCCCAGAGGCAACTACTGGAACAATGACATCGACGGTGGCAGTAGATCTGTCGGAAGCAGTAGCCCTCACGGTGATTTTAGAGAGACCACTCCCGCTAGGGACTCCGGAGATGATACCATCCTTGGATACACTAACCCAGTCGGCGTCAGAGCTTTTCTTGGTGTACTTGGTGTTTGGGTCCGGGGCGTGGTGTAAAAGGCCGCTCACGCGAGCTTCGAATTTCTCTCCCTCACGGGCATTTTTAGTTGTGAATTCCTCAACATTAAACGATATAGGTCCATCACCAGAAAGGAAAATATCAATGGGACCAGCAAGCACCCTGTATCCACTATCGGCCAGGAAGTAGGCTTTATAGGCGCCCCAGTTGAGGTGGGTGTCATCAATTCGCTTGATTTCTTCCGACTCACGCACCCAGTCCCAATATATGGGGTCCTCTCTACCAGGACCATGGCCATATATACTGTAGATACCGATCTGGTTCTTCTCCGATGGTCGATCGGTCTTATAGTGAAATGTGAAGGAGGGACCGTCGACAAGTTCCAAGGAGCTGCCGCGCTTTGAGGTGGCAGATGGGCCAATGAGGGGAACCCCGGACAGAGCTGCAAAGAAGATATCTCGAAAAAGCATGGTTCTTCGTATTCCGTGCGTGATAGAACAAAGATGATAGAACAACCTGTTGTCCAAAAGGATGAAATATCACCTCTCTTGGGCAAAACAAGTAAAACACTTGAAGTACCTTGCCTCTGAGCGTCTATATTTCTGATGATGTGCTGGGTCTTATTTGCCAGATCTTATTTGCTTGTCCAGCGAAGATTGCTAGTTTGGTAATAAGATCAGCGATCAGCGCCTGATGCAGCCTTGAAGGAATCAGGGGCAATGCACCTTATAGGTATGGCAGAATGGCGAATACGTGAACTGCTGGCGAAAATTGATCGAGACAGAGCAGCTAGAAATACTGCTCGTACATATGTTAATGTGGGATTTGGACCTGTCTCTACTAAACATATCGTCGACATGATCGCCTGGGCAACGGGCAATGTGCTTATGCGCTAAAGTGGTCCCAACACCTAGCACTTGGCACTCATTGGGCCAGCTATTAAATGGCCCACCTTTTTTTCCAAATAAAAAACAAGTTTATTTCTGGAAAATATATAAGTATACCTAGGCACATATGTAGTATGGGTGGTATGGGGGTTCCGTCACATTTCTGACGGTCATCGGAAATGTTGGGGTGATGAATAGGCAACAGAACCAAGATACCCTACTTATCAAGGTCTCTATAATAGCGACTCAGTCTTCACTTGGACATGAATAATGCCCGAAAAGGGACTTATGCCGCTGCGTACCCGACCTATCAAGCTGAGGGGGTCCTCCCTATAGAGCATGATTCCCAGCCACCTGTCGTTTCATGAAGCTAGTGAAGAATCGCGACATCTGCTCGTACTCATCGACCTCTCCAACCCAGCTAACATACTGATCAGGCCGAATAATGACACTAACACCGCGGTTCGGATCAATGCCATAATTGGAATAAGCTTGACCATGTCCCTCATGGTAAGATTCCTCATCGACGAAGACTTTCCAGTAATCCCACCCCATGTCACCGTGGTGGGGATGGAACGCCTCCGGAAGATCGAGAAGTTCGATATCTCTTCGTGATCCGGAATGAACCGTCAACACCTCGATCACGCTATCGATAGACTTGCCTGGTGGTGTGAACTGGCGAATGAAGGAATCTGGCCCTCCCAAAGAGGCGCCTAATCTTTTGAAACGTTCCATATTTTGGGGCTCGGTAAGTCGTCCAGGGAAAACTATCACTCGCCAGCGCCCATTGCTCTTCAATAACTCCTGCAGATGCCATGGGCGTGCATCGGCATGATTCAAAACTTTGAAACTAGGCATACGTTTGCCAATATAAATCTCTGTGGCCAGCTCTGGCTTGCTGATGATCGCATCATTGCCTTGTTTCGTGACATCCGTTTCCTTTGCCACAAGAATACTGGCAGCATAGTTGACAGCTACATAGATGGAGTTAGTACTGGAGATCTCCCGAGTAATGTAATACACTCACCTATGCCGCTTGCAAACTCGTTTCCTTTTTCAAAGGCTTTTTTGAATTCTTCCATACTGACACCCTCTTCATCCATGATATCCTTGGCTGGGCGACCAGAGAAAAGTCGCGAAAAGCGGTGATCGAAAGCAATCAAGTCCTGTGCGATTTGTTTCCTCTCAGACTCATATGTTTGGAGAATCGACGGTTCGCTAAGGCCATTTATCACATGAGCGAGCTTCCATCCCAGGTTATAGGCTATTCGAAATGTGAGTGTTGAAATTAAGCATGCCGGTATTCAAAAACTTACTATCCTGCATACTGACATTCATACCCTGTCCAGCCTTGGGAGAGTGCGTATGAACGGCATCACCTGCCAGGAAGACACGATCGCTCTGTGAAAATTTGTCACTCACGCGCTGTCCAATCTGGTACGCAGTCCACCAGTCGCAATACGCGTAGTCGAGCTTATATGGGTGCACGATACGCTGAGCAGACTTCAGGATGATCTCGGGAGTGATCCAGGACCGGTCAGCTTTGGAGCCATTCTTCTGGCAATCTGTCGCCTGAAGCTGGATGTAGAGTCGAACAAGTTTATTCTCACGGGGAATGACCATCAAACTACCCGCATCTGCAGAGTGAATGGCGCATCGATGGCGGATATCTGGGAAATCCGTGATGGGGACAATATCAAGAACCCCCCAGATATAATCGGTTGAGCTACCTTCCAAGCTAAAGCCAACTTGACGACGCACCCACGAATGAGCACCGTCACAGCCGACTAGGAATTTAGCCTTGATGTGCTCCACTTGGTTGGCATTTTCTTTAGCTTCTGTTGCCTGGATGAGGTCCTCGGTGTCATCAGCAACCAAGTTACTTCGGAAAAGGCCATCCTCGACCACTGTTTGCTGACCATCAGACGATTTCTGATGCTGTTGCCGTTGCTGAGGCGTGGATTCTTCCTCGCCCAAGGTACGCAGTTTAACACTGATAGGATAGTCCTCGAAATTGTTTGCTTTTGTTTCGTCAAAATCGAACGATGTGGGCAACACACCACGCTCAACACGGATGTCACTATGCTCCTTGATTGAATCGAGGAAGAACCGCTCGATGCGACCCTGGTGTAGCACGACCTGTTGGAAACGACTAATTCCGGGAATGGTGTCGGGAATACGATCACTTCGTTGAAGACGGCCATTTTCGTCTGGATTCCAAAGACATATCTCCAACATATGGTTTGCCTCGCGCCATGCCCGGTGGGCAAAATCAAAAGAGTCAAAGATTTCCAGAGTGCGACATTGCAGACCGTCCGCTTGGCCGTTAAAGACCTGCACTAATGTCAGTATGCGACATTATAGTCCTCATATTTGTACCAGAGTGTACCTTGGAGCCACGCTTGTCCACTATGCGGGCCTTGACTCCGCAGCGGCTTAACCAGTTGGCTAGCATAAGCCCCGCTGGCCCAGCACCAACAATGAGAACATCCACATGGTCTAGTTTGGCGGGTGTATCAAGCATGGTGAGATTTAGAATTTCAGAACAGAAATGAGAATTTGATATATTTTCCCCGCTATGAACGGGCCTTTAAGAAGGAAGTCGGAGAATGTGGGGGAATGGGCTTCTCCAGGTTACCCCACGACCCCGATGGGAGCAACCAATAGGTACTGGATCAACAGATCCATCGTCCTATATATAGAAAGTGATGTATAGCGGCCTAGCCTACATGCATATTCCAGGCTAGATAAGACATTCTATTCCATAACGTAGTTAATAGCAACAAAAGGCTGATCCAAGCGAGATCAACAAAACAGCCCACAAGCACCAGCAGTCAAAGTGCCAAAGACACCAACGGGCGCCATTCCCTGGGCATAACCCAAAGCGAGCATCCCGGTAGTAACCTCAGTACAGCCAACATCACAAAACCAACTTCCTTTGCACTTCACCTCAAAAGAGAGCTGCGACTGGATGGAATTATCATGCGTAATAACAATCTGTCCACTCCTCGGGTACTTATACCCAATCCAATACGTCGGAACTCCCCACTGCTGCGAGTAGGTAGTCTTCTCATACCAAGACTTCGCAACCTGAGGACCAGCAGTACCATGCAAGAACTTGGCGACAGCGTCGCTGCGAGACTTGGCGTCGTTCTTCTCCCCTGCAAACATACAATCGTAAGATATTGTGCAGGAGTCAGAAATAGCAAAATCCGTTTTCCTGCATCCATTCCCCTCAATAGCATCATAGACACTATGAAAGGCATCGCTTGGGTTCATAAGTCTCAGCTTATCCTTGTACAAATTGGAATTGTCAACATAGATTGCATCGGACGAGAGAGTCAGTGATGAAGTCGTCTTTCCAGCTGGAGGAGCCGGAGCCGGAGCAGGACCCGGTCGAGTCTCGGTCTTGTGATCGCAGATATACGCAGATGCACATTCGGTGCCATCGTCGAGAATGTAGATCCCACGCTCGTGGTGACCACGACATCCAAACCCATGAGGTTCAAAGGTATGACCTGCGAGCCCAGCGAATTTATCGTTCGAATCGGGGATTGAGGGATCGATCACAATGGAGAACTCGTCGCCGTTTGGCATCTTGCGCTTCAATCCCTTTGTTCGCCAGGGATACGACCCATCCCAGGGGACATCGGTCATCATGTCCGGTGTCACCCATTTCCCTCGTGTTCCTTGGGATGCCCATGGAGCATCGTGGTAATACATGATTTGGCGCGAGGTGGAATCGCCGTTTGGTGGGTGGATCCCACAGTCTGCCAGAACGACACGCTCTTCTGGGCGATACTCGGCCAGGCCAAAGGAAGCAAGAGTGATGATGGTGAGAAGAATTGTATGCATCTTTGGGAATAATTGCTCTGTTGTTTGGTTGAACTTGTTTTTGTTCTGATTGCTGGCATGTAATACAAATCCCAAATCCAGGGTCATTGTCAAGGTATTTATATAGACAGAGAGCCCTTGACATATCGAGAATCGAGCTGAAGTATCGTGCCCAGCTGCAGTGTGCCACAAGTTGCCAAAAAACAGCAGAGAATTCAGGATCGTATCGGCACTGCCGACAGATTGAGGGAAATTATAAGCGGAGTTTTCGTGGGAAAGTCTAGGAGTCAGATGAATTAACCTTCCACCTGCAAGCCCTAGAGAATGGTGAGCTGCTTTATCAGTTCAGTCAGCTCGGACACTCCGGCCTATACGACCTTTTTCTGCGGGCGTGTCGTATTATCGTATTTCGTTCTGCAGCCTTTTCCAGAAAGATAAATGACGATGTTTGTTGCAAGCAGTTTTGAGCCTTTTAGAAGGGTCAATCCCACGTCTGGTTGCAAGTTCCATGCAGGTCGGCACAGTCCTCTCATCAGCCCACTTTTCCTCCAACGTTTCCACTTTATTCAGAAGTCTCGAAATTGAAAAGACCAGGGAAAGACTTCTTCTAATGTCTGTAGATTCTGACTGACCCATTTCTGGAGAACATCGGACTTGCAGCAGGTAGCCCTTCTAGGTCGTAAACTGCTTCCCCAGGAGTTTTGACAGAGTCTTCCTGCTACAAATCACTTGCTTTTTGTTAAAGCTTCATTCATCAGACGTTATCTTTTCGGTTCGGCTATGATGACAAGATAAGATGTTGAAGCCTGATAGCTTCTTCCCGAAAAACCCCCTTGATGCCCATCTTCTGAGGCATTAATCTACCACTTTCTTTTTTCATTTAAGCGCCAATCCATAAATACCACTCCAAGGTGTAGTATATGGCCATGATAACATCCAAGCATCTATCGCCCATCTAAAGTTTCGCCTTCCTTGCCTTGGTCTTCTCCTCAAAATACTCCCTAACCCTCTCCCTCGCAACAGAAACAACCTCCGCATCCTCAACAGTAGGCGGTACACTAACCTCCGCTGCATAATCCCCCTTTACCCCAATCTCGACAAGCTCTCTAAGAACACGCCTAAGCGTCTTCCCACTCCGCGTCTTAGGGATCATCCCCCGACCCTGTATAATGCCACCTAGCGACGCAATAGCCCCTATCTGCTCGCGAACCAGCCCGTTAATCTCAGCAAATAAGTGCGGGCTAGGAGTTGCCGGAAGAATCCCGGATTCTACGGGGATCGCACCAGCTTTGAGCTGGATGAATGCAAAGGGAAGGTGGCCTTTCAGGGGATCGGGAATGCCGACGACGCTTGCTTCGCTGATCGATGGGTGCGAGAGGATTGCTTGTTCGATGGATCCTGTCGGAATAAGTCAGACCATGGATCCTCAGATCATAGTGCCGAGGGGCGAAGAATATCCTTACCAGTACTGAACCGATGTGCGGCAACATTGATGATATCGTCACTTCGCGACATAATGTGCACGTAGCCATCCTTATCAACCATGCCCGCATCACCGGTATCAACCCAGCGGCCATTGAACCGCTTAAGATACCCACGGTAAAACCGCTCCTCGTCTTCGAAGAGGGTCGTGAATGCCGACGGGGCGAGCGGTGGTGCCATAACAATATTACCCATTGTGCCGCGCGGGACTTCACTGCCTTCGTCGTCGACGATGCGGACGTCAAACCCTGGCATTGGGAATCCTGCCGAACCGGGACGGGTCGCAAGGGGAGAATGATCTGGTCCGGATGCCAGGCCAGCAAGGGCAGCGCTCCCATCCAACGCAACACCCGTAATCGGAGATCCAGATTCAGATGACCACCAGTTATCAACGACAAGTGCACCATCCGCTGCATACTTACCAAGCAGATCTTGGTATGAGCTAACAATACTGGGCTCGCTACGCTCACCGGCGAGGAAAAGCGCACGGAGAGATTTCAACCCTCCACGCTTTCCGACCTCGCCGATAAGCTGGTCCTCCGGGTCATCTTTCCGGATAGCTCGCATGGCTGTTGGGGCCGTGAAGAGCGCATTTACATTGTGTTTCTCGACGATGCGCCAGAACGTTCCGGCGTCCGGTGTGCCGACGGGCTTGCCTTCGAACAGGACGGTTGTGGCGCCCACTAGCAGCGGCCCATAGAGAATGTACGAATGTCCAACAACCCAGCCTATGTCTGATGCGCAGAACATTGTGTCGCCTGGACCTTTGATCCCAAAGAGGGATTTTATGGAGAGTTCCAGACCCACAGCGTGCCCGCCTGCTTCGCGGAGGACGCCTTTGGGGAGGCCAGTTGTTCCTGTTGAAATATGTTAGTACCAACCGAACAAATTTATCAGGCATTAGATCTGTTTCTGATGTTCACTCACCACTTGTATAAATAATATAAAGCGCGTCGGTACTCTTCACGGGAACAGGTCCTGCCTTGACCCCACGGAACCGTGCACTCTTAACGAGTCTCTGCCAATTACGCTGTCCGCCGCGCTTATCGGGCTGATTCCAACGCAGTTCGTCACGCTGCCAGACAATGACCCTGCTCGGCTTGAAGCTGCTTGCCTTGACAGCGCCCTCAACGAGCGGTCGGTAGGAAATGGGTCCCTTGGACCCTTCTATTCCGCATGACGCTGTCATTATAGCTCTTGGGCGCGCGGCCTCAATGCGCTGCGCTAGAGCTTGCGGGGCGAAGCCGCCGAAGACGGCGGCGTGGATTGCCCCTAAACGGGCTATTGCCAACGCGGCTATTAACGCTGCGGGGATCATTGGCACTGGATGTGATACGTAGTCAGTTCTGGATTCCTGCTTTTCATTGATTCCCCACTTATGGCCTCATCGAAGTTGTTGGTTTGCCTACTGTAAATGATAACAACATCACCCTTTTGCACCCCTTCCTCCCTAAGCACACCGGCAAGAACCTCCACCTCGTCGAGTAGGCGGGCATAAGTATACTTCTCCGTTATACCTGTAACTGGTGATTCCCATACAATTGCAACATTGTCGCCATGGCCTGAGAGCACATGTCGATCGACACAATTGTAGGTTGTGGAGATCTCGCCGTCGGCGAACCACGACCAGTGCTCGTGCTTGGTTCCGCTCGGTAGGGATTTTGTCTGCCGTGTGAGGGCACGTGAAGGCTTGCGGTGCCAGTGGAGCCTGGCCGCGTGATGCGACCAAAAGGTTTCTGGGTCGCCAAGGGAATGTGAGTGGGTTGTTGCTTGGGGGTGCGGAGACATGTTGGATAGAAATTGAAATTGGATTCTGATGGATATAGGGGAAGTGGCAAACTTATTTGCCTTGTGATTCGATAGAAGAAGCTAAGAGAGAAACAAATTACACGAGACAAAGAGTGAATTTGCTTCCAAAGTATGGGAAACCTTGATATAGAGTGCTTCTACCCGAGGTCTTTCGGATCTAACGGTGCGATTGGCACGGGGTTATGGAAGTTAAGAGAGGATCGACAAAAGACATTTTAGAAGTTTGCCTTTGCGGAGAAAGGAGAGGTGAAGATGTGGAAGTGCCCAGGTGAGATCCCCCCGGATGCAGCCGAGGAGAGTCCGTGCTTTTTCCCCGCACTTTTCTCTCGGGTACCCGGGGTGTACCCAGCGTGCACTTGGGTACTTGGGTACTTGGGTACTTGGGTACTCAGAGTATACCTCATCCACAGTATCAAGTACAACCGAGAAGAAGGTACTGCACTGGTACCCTGGTACTTTCATATGTTTGGTTCAGATTCAAGTTATTATCAAGAACACCTTTATCAATTGTCTATATCGCAAAAATGGCTGAAAAATGAATCAAATAAAACAAGCTCAGTCGTAGGGTATCATATCGAAATGCCTGCTAATGCGCGACTGCGATCTTCTGGCTTCGTCGCCTGGGATTTTTTTTTCTTCTTTCGGGGTGCTCCGAGGCGTGTCCGAAAGATTTCTCCGATCGCATCTTATCAAATAAGCAGAGACCGAAGAAGAGAGACGATCGTCAAGGAAAAAGAGTAGGGGGAGCTTGTGGAAATCTAGACAGCCAGTCTGCATGCCTCGGCGCATCTCCAAAGAACAAAACAAAAACAAAAACAAAACAAAAAAGAACTTGCGTTCAAGGCTTGCAGAACACTGGCCACAGTCCCCACGCCAGTTCTGAAGCTCTTCAGGATGCGAGCGTGAAAGGGGGTAGCATGGCAAGGACCACCGACGCCGAACGAGGTAACCAAAAGATAGAGCCCTCCAGATGCACCCAGGACCAAAAAGGAAGAGAGGAAGAGAGAGAGAAAAAAAAGGGGGGGGAACAGCCATTATTTCAGTGAGCAAGAAATCCAACGCCTCGCGGATGGAGCCTGTCGATCACAAGAGAGTACACTGGATTCGACTGCGATGCCGCGACCGATCGGGCCGGAAGGACTTGGGATATTCCGGGCCTGCGTCGCGATCGCGGTGGCCTGATCCAAAGCCTGTCGGGCGACGGTCTGCGCCACGACCACCTGCCGCCTGTTGTCGCTGCTGGCGCAGCATGCGTACAACGTCGTAAAAGGCCTTTTCCACATTGATACAATTCTTCGCGGATGCCTCGACAAACTCACATCCCAGCTCCTTGGCCAATGCTTGACCTTCCTGTGCTGACACTGCGCGCTCGACGGCCTTGTCGCTCTTATTGCCGACTAGCATAACGGGGACGGGCATTGCAGGACCCGATGAGGCGTTCATGGGCGAGTTTAAATAGCTGGGGCCGGAGGGGGAACCGGAGCTGGACGATTCCTTGACCATCTTAATTTGGTTGTAGAATTTTGTGATGCGAGAGAAGGAGGCGCGCGAGGTGATGCTGTACACCAATACGAAACCCTCGCCATCCCGGATCCACTGGTCTCGTAGCGCGGTATATTCTTCCTGGCCCGCTGTGTCCAGCACCTCGAGCATACACGACTGTTGATCGATCACGACTTGTTTGCGATATGAATCCTCGATGGTTGGATCGTATGTTTCGACAAAGTGATTAAGGCACAACTAGAAGTACCAGGTTTAGTGAGATTCCATGCCTCGGATGTCCAGGGCTCGACCAACCTGAATGGTAAGGGCGGTCTTTCCAACACCTCCGTCTCCCAACACCACCAGCTTGTACAACGTCATTTTTCCAGCCATGGCGGGCAACTGGAATTGAGAACAAATAAAGAAAAAAATAAAATAAAACAATCAACCTAGAGAAGTTAGCATATTCATAGCGATCCAGCTTGCAGACGACATACCTATAATTATCTCAGGGGAAAGAGGGGGGGTTCGAAATCGCAAGGAGGGGGAGGAAAGGTGTTGGAAGTGGCCCACGTTCCAGGCGGGGGGGGCGAAAAAGAAAAGCGGGAGCTTCCACGCGATTCACAGCAACCCCCAATTGTTGCTGGAAGAATGACGCAAAGGGAGAGATATAGCAAGGGAGAAGGGGGGGTGGGAGAATGGTCGAAAAGAGGAATTAGGGAAGGGGAAAAAAAGAGATAGGAAGAAGAGAGGGGGAGGACCAGTGTGCGAAGAGTCTGGTCCGGGGGGGCTGGAACGAAGTGGAGAGAGGGGTTCAAGGGAAATAATATAAGATATATCAGAGATATATTAACAGATAGAATCAAATATAAAGAATATAGAATATATAGAGTAGAATAGAACGTATACAATAAAAACATATATATAAAAAAATTATTCACAGAACAAATGAGTTTCGTACTTTCCCCGACATACCCATCCCTATTATCTTCTTCCTCTACCCTCTCTCTCTCTCTACTTGGTCTACTTTTTCTACACTGACTCCGAGACCGTTTCGGATGTGAAAAAAATAAATAATAAGGAAAATAAAGGCTAAACCTCTGAAAATGGCCAAGTGACAGGCAAATCCATTATTCTGACTGGTAGGAATCTTATAAAGGAGAAAAGCCAAGTGACAGCTCCATGAAGTCATACATTTTTTCTTTTTTACATTTCCCAATATCCACATTGTAGTCTCTCTAGGGCTGTGCTGACATTAATTTTCTTTTATATCCGTCTTTCATTATGTTTATCCTTTGCATCGTCGCAATATACAGTACTCGAAGATGCCATATACATCCGAACTTCTCCAGAATTAAAATTGCATTCCATCGAGACTATAGATCAGACGATCTCGGAGAAAGATGAAAACCCCCAAGTAATAATATATACAAAAAGAAAAACCAGAAAAAAAGAGAGAAAAAAAAAAAAAGCGAGAGAGAGAAAAGTCCAAGAAAAGGCCAGGTCCCGGAGGTCCACAGTAAAAAGGAGAAACGCACAGGGCACAGTGGATAATCCCGGATACACTTGGCTGAAGCTCATTTCCTTGCCGGGCCAGGAAGCTGAGCTTTCTTATTTGATTTGATTTTTCTTAATTTTTTTTTGGCTTTATTTGATTTCGGATTCAAAGTTCAGTTAACCGAGAACTTACTTCATTTTACTCCGTAATATCTCAATTTAAGTCTCAAATTTAAGGGCATATATGGAGTACCCCCAGTCGACACGTGGAAGACACGATCTATGGTTTGACGCCCTAGCCTTTGAAGTACTCCGTATAGAGTAAATGATACATATTCATGGCTATATATAGTTACTTTACAAGATACTATCTAAAGTCCCGCAATCAGAAGTAATAGAAGTAAAAGAAGTAATAGTAATAGAATTAAATCAATGTAGTGGTACCCAATGCCATCTCCCAGCCTACCAACGCCCTTGACAATTATAACACCTACTTAGGTATAGCCCTAGATCAGTAATAGGCAGGTACCTAGGTACGGAGTAAAGAGTCTCCCTCCATGGCCCTGGGAGACGCTACCCAAATAGCGTAAGTCAAACGAAGAGATGGGTCCTAATCACACCCTGAATTTTTTTGGGATTTCGGACCATCTCCTCTTTAAAGGTTTAACGCCAACCTCGAACTAGTTTAGGATCGGGTCTTGGCCACCTTAGATTCGCTCTCGTTATCATCTTCCACGTTATACCCCTGTCACTTGTATTTTCCCGGGAGTCTTTCCGTCACTCGCTTCCGCGCACGCATCCGACATACCTAATACCTAGCTAGGCAATAAATCCATTCAGCCTATAATCCCCGGTAGTTGTCAAAAGGCTTCATCTCAATACAACATACGATATCCACCCGCGGAACGAGGCGTCAAAAAATGTCCTCATTCATACAGAGATCGACCTAGGACATGCTAGCTACTAAGATGGACAACGGGAGGAAGTTCGGAAGGTGGGTATGTACTCTCCCTATGCTCCATATGAGCTCTTTTTTCGCCGTTTCTTTCACTGAGTTTAGATTTCGCCCCCCTTTCTTTTATCTCCCTTTCCATAACAGAACAACCCCCCCCGCTCAATTTCCATAGTAGGTAACTGGCCCAGGTGGTTGGGCATCGATCCGATAGGGTCCGGGATGCCTCCGGTTCCCGTCCCAGTTCTCTGGCAGCGGGCCAGGGGGTTATATCGGGGAAACTGTTCTTTTTCTTTTTCCTTTTTTTTTTTTTTTTTTTGCTGTGAGGACCGGGCCCCGACGGAACTATTTTCTTTCTTCCCTTTTTGCAAATCAGCAGATATCCAGTTGCGGGCGCTTCCGCTCAATTTGCAAGAGAGCCCCAAACTGTACGGAGGACTCCGTAATTGATGTAGGATGTTAGGCTCTTTTTGCATATCAGCATATTCAACTCCATAGCAACTTTTTAAAAGAGAGTTGTTGGCACGTCCCAAGATTATTTCATCCGTTCACACGGAAGGCCCGGTCCAGCGGCCCAGTTGCCATGCTACTCCGGAAAGGGGAGCTCTTTCCATGGCACCAATAGTGGCCGTGCATGGAATAGTGGTAGGGGTTGGTTGGTTAACGGCTCCTCCCGGCCGTTATAGTATGGGGAAAGCTGAATTCATGTTCAACGGTCCGCTATGGTCTCGCCCTGGTCAAGGATTTTAATCCCAAGTGTTCATATCGGCTATGGAGTATTCCATCCGGAGTACAGAGTACCGGTGACAGGATTCGATATGCACCTGCCTTATATTGACGTGCATGGGGACACTTGTCATGTCCCGTGAACCCATAATACATCCGTCATCTGTTTGTGGATCCATGGATGTATGCATCCATCGTGCGTCGGGCTTACGGCGATCTACAGGGCGGCTCCCACCAGATTGGCCCTTGGGAAACTAACCGACTAATATTCCAAAATATCACCCCTTGCAGCTTGATCTTAACTCGGGGGATCTTCACTATTGATCTGTAGCCTGGATATAGCTTTGGGAGATTGTCTATCTCCCATCGGATCACATGCGTATATTGGGTACTGTATGTATATTCCAGATAAAGTAGATGTTGATCTCAATGTGCCAAGCCCCCGAAAGATTCCCGGTGGTATGCCTCTAAAGCGTGTTGGGATCAATAATGGGATCCTCCCGCGGCGCTATTGATCGGATCAACGATGCCGGTGGGACTAGTTCCATGCGATATCATGTGAGCATGTCAAGGCGATTATTTGTGGAGAAAGGGAGGAAGCCATGTGGTCAAAATGCTTAAGCTATTAGTATGATCTAGCTTTATTGCAACTTTATTGCTCTTCTAGTCTCAAAGCTCATCAGCTGTACTTGTATCCCGGTAGCACGCCGTAGTATTTTCTTTCTTTTTTTTGGAATAAGAGTAAAATCATGTTATTTACACTTGGTCTATGGAGTACAATAGGGGCTATAATCCAATCTACGGGATCTCCATAGTAGTGGACATAATTGGGTACCTATGTAAGTCATGATGCAGAGCGGGTTTCAGGCAGAACAATCTAGATGCGACGCGGCTGTGCAATTAGCGTAATAGGATTGCTTCGGGTTAGGATTATAGTTGCCTTTACCAAGAGAAGTTAATATTAATCTCTTGTCAATAAATGCTACTAGTGAGTAGCCTTCAGATACTTGGTAGTGTAGTGTAATCTAACACGTAGCCATTTTTAGATTGTAATATTCAGAGTTCTACCTGGGTGTTTTCTTGAAACAATGGGATACGGCAGAGAGTCCCATCCTTTTAGGCTCATTGAACACTTGGGGGAATTTTGCATATTCAGCGACGCTCTCAGGATTGGAATGAAGCTGTGATGAAGAATTATTGGAAGACTTTGAAGTTTGCTATCTCAGTGTCACGCAACAAACACCACAGATATTCTTTGACTTTTGCCATCTTAATAATCAAAATAGCCCGTTTGCGCTGTAAACATATTTACAAGCCGAAATAACATACAATCTCCCTGGTTCAGCACAAATCATCCTCGCTGAATATCGTTCAAATAAGCCGTCACCCTCTCCACCAAAATCCGCCGCGGCTCCGCTTGATCGCTGTCGCTCAGCGCATGCGATGCATTAGGAATAACCATGCTACTCGAATCCCAGATCTGCCGCCCACTCCCATCAGCAGCAATCTGCCACCTCCTCAAGAGGGCCTCCTTATTAACCCACGGCGGCACCGACTGATCCCTCCCAGAGTACAGCACCAGCATTTTCTGCTTAAGCAAACCCCTCTCCTGAATCATCCCAAATGTCCCACGGAACTGCTCATCGCTCAAATCAGAACTAAACAAATCATCCTCGGAAGGATTCTCCGGACTATCCGGGCTAACCAGACTCAAAAACCGCCGACTGCTAACCGGCGCAGAGGGCGGATACCCAATCCGCGACGTCACAGACAACGGCACAACCGTATCAACAAGATCGTGATCCTCATACGTCGCCCGCCGCGCATCAGCAACAGCCTTATCGTATATCGCGCGCATCTTGGCCGGGCTATCACGTGCAGTGCCACACTTCACAACCCACAATATCCCCTCACGGTCAGAAACAGGCGCTTGCATAATTGCCCCATCGACCGGCACCCGCACAATTGGTTTCCAGTGGCGGTCGAAGACGGGGTGTGCCGGCCGTGGGTTGGGACAGTTGATGTAGTGCATCACATCCTGGCTGCCCGTCGAATGGCCCATGATGACCACCTTTCCGGCACCAAATTGTGCCTCCTTGTATTTACGCACATATGAGATGCACTGCGATAGCTCATCGATGTCTTTTCCCAGTCGTCCCATGCCCCAACCCCCGCCAGCGCAGGAGAGAATCAGCGAGAATACGCTCCATTGGGAGGGATCTAGTGCGCGAACTATGTCACTTAAATAGTCGACTGAGCCAAGGCTGTCGCCTAGCCCGCCGACAAAAACAAGTGTATGTGGCTTGGGTACATTGCTGCGGGTGTATTCGAATGCGACGAGGGTTTCGGTCTGTGAGGTGGCGTTAGCGGTGTGAATTGCTTGGCTGCGGGGGTGGGTGGCATACGCAGTGGTGTAGCACACCAGGCTGTCCCTGGGCTAGTGAGGTGAGGAGCTTAAGTTGCATTATGGAGATATTGCTGCAGGTGGTGGTACCCAGGTGCGGATTGGTTTGACTGGAATGTGCGTCAGATCAGATAAGAGAACATCAGATAAGGAGCCGCAACGGACTTATTCCGGTACCGGTTTCGCGAAGACGAGTAAAATTGTAGGTAGGGCTTGGTATTATATTATTAATGTGTATCATTGATACCTAGGTATTATCTTAACAGTTCGCCTGACATTGTTTGACTTGTATATTTCGCTCGAGTTGATCATCCCTATATCTCTCGCAGCCGCTTAGTACTAGGCTCTAAAGGAGAACCCATGATTTCAATTGCACATCGTCTTTCTACTATTAAGAAGGATAATAAAATGATCGTGATGTACGGTGAAGGTGTTGTAGAAGACGAGAATTATATCAAACATATGACCCAAATAAGATGCCTATGCTGGTCTTGCTCAACCAAGGAATATCTGTACCGACTATTTAAATAATAAAGTCTACAATCACTCAGCTGACTTCGCTATAACGAAGCAATCCAGTCAGGATGATCACCATCAATACAACAGAAAAGCCTTTGGATACGTCATCCACTCCTTCTACCAAGAGACTACACAAGAATTTCCTCTGGTATCAAAACAAGGGGATGTGTCTTGTCATGCTCCCCTACTTGCTCATTGCACTTATTGCCGTCGTGTGTGCTAGTATTATGCTGAATACGAACAAGTCCTACTGTCGAGCTCTAGACTCCGGGCTTGATTCAGAGCTCCATTTTTCATTGCTTATGTGTTTCCTTTAATTTTCTCCCAGGACAGCTATGTTTAATTGTTCTTGTGTACACTACAGCCGTGGGTTCTCAGGCGGGGCTTCCTCTTTCCTCTTCACTGCAAAACGAGACAGCATCCGATCAGGAGAAATCGGCCACTAAAGACAGCAAAGATCAGTATGTGTAGATCTCCTTCGAGTTTTGGTTACACTTACAGGTAATCTGCAGTCCCACATAGAAGTCTCCTTGCCTTCTCTAAATGATATAAGCATTATTTCGATGCTAGCAGGGCGGGTAGGTATATTGGTACACTCACGATATGCGCTGCCGAAATATGTCTTTTCACCCGTCCCGGGCAAGGTCGATTCTCTTTCTTCAGGTTGTCGAGAGCCGTACAATACGGGCACCTGAAGGCACATACAGGGATTTGCTTTAGAAGACCAACAATAGTTAGACATGTCTTGAGATATTACGTTTCAGGGTACCTTGGTTTAGAGAACTCACGATAATCACATGGTCAACCGGCCACTGGGCTGAGAAGTGTTCTCGGCATTCACACACCTTCTTGCGTTGGCTTCAGAAGATGCGCGTGAGTAAATATCAACTGAAAGGATCAGGGAAAAGATGCTTACACCCAGTAATTAGGTTGCACTTTCGGGTCGATTCTCATCCAGTAGTGTCCCCGGAGTGGGCTGCCATCGCTAGCGATCCAGGGATTTGGAGGAGGGTCCTGATGCTTGGAGGCCATCCTACTTAAAACAAGACATTTCGTTAACAGCTTAGCTTTAATGCGCTCTTGGGGGAGTTTCAATGTTTGAGATGCTACATGAAGGCATACTCCCAGTATCAGTCGAATGAATCGGGCAGATCGGGTGGTATACGTGCCTGGTGATCTCGCAGTGCGGACTTGATGATTTAGCGATGCAGGGATGGCTGTACGATGGGTCATATGCTGAAGATGTGAAAAGCAAGTGCAAGCAAACGAGATTAATGCTGACCTAGGAAAATACTTAGGTATCGAACTTGCTTGGGGGTATGGCAACTGCCTGAGATAAGACGGTTCAGACAACCTTTGGCACTCGCGAGGCAAGAACGCAGTTTGACATTGTTTTCAGACTGGTGACCAGAAACAATATCAAACCCTTGCCACATAACGTTGAAGCTGTCAGAATATTGGCTTTAGATATCTATATTGCTCTGAAGGCAGATAAATAAATTGTCAAGAGCTCGTTGACTCTACTCGATAATTAACTATCAGGGCTACACTGCCCCTGGTAAAAGATCCCGTCTGGAAGTACTGTATATACTATGAATAGACACTATAGGTTCCTCATGTGTATGTTGATTATGAATTTAAGATACTTGATCCGGTAAACACCAAGTAGTATCTGAGTATCGAATGCATACTAACCTATTATTCTTCGTTCAGGAGACTTCTTAATCTATCATTCTGACCCAGGTACCGACGAAGAGTTAAAGCAGTTAGGGATCTAGGATAGGAAATAAGAAGACAATATCAAAGAATAAAAACTAAGAGGCAGATGCTCGATATCCCTGGATTTTCCATTTTTGGTGTTCGCAACATCAACCGGGCCGGGGGTGCAGGTGAAGTTCGATAGGAGAGATTATGCACCTGAGAAGCCGATAAGAGACACTCGACACTCTCTTCTTCGATCTCCCCCTCTAGTGAGCTTGTTACTTAATTTGATCACATGGATATGGTCATATATAGAAAGTCTGCTTGACCCATCACCCAACCAGGCAATTTAACCCCCTTACCATTTTAACCGTCCTCTCTTGTTCATTATTTTGCAATGAGCAGTCATGTTCAAGACCCCGAGCAAATTGAGGGGATTACCACACGCGAAAATGAGATCAGACCTATCATCAAACGCACCATCGCCGGCGAAGACAATGCCAAAACACGGGCAGCCATTTCTGAGCTTTTTCAAACAAAACGAGGGCTGAAACAACGTCATATTCAAATGATTGCCCTGGCTGGAACGATCGGTACTGGCCTCTTCCTAGCGACCGGGAAATCCCTAGCAAGGGGTGGACCACTAAGTATGTTGCTCGCGTATTGCATTGTGGGCATGCTTATCTGCTGCGTGGTCTTTTCCGTAGCTGAGCTCAGCGCGCTGGCGCCTCTTTCAGGTGGCATCATTCGACACGCAGAATGGTTTGTTGACCCTGCACTGGCGTTTGCACAAGGTTGGAACAGTGTTTATGCAAATGCTATCCTGCTGCCGGCTGAGATGGTGGCATGTGCTGTCATTATCGACTTTTGGTCTGACGTTAACCATGCAGTATGGATTAGTGCCCTTGGTACGTTGCTTATTATTAGCAATATGCTATTGGTCAGTATCTACGGTGAGTTGGAGTTTGTTTTTGCAATGTTAAAGATTGCTCTGATTGTTGGTGTGAATATCATGGTGAGCAAGTCTCGCGCACAATGGATCTTCTGGTTAGTTCCTGACTGCTTTTCATAGAGTATCTGCATTACCTCTGGCGCAGGTCCACAGGGCTATCCCATGGGGTTTCGATTTTGGCGAGACCCTGGACCCTTCGTGCAATTTCTTGGTATTGATGGCTCATGGGGACGGTTCCTTGGGTTTTGGCGTGTGCTGAGCAGTGCAGCTTATGCATTTTCCAATGTTGAGAACGTATCGGTTGCCGCAGCTGAGACGCAAAATCCTCGCCATAATATCCCCAAAGCTGCCAAACGTGTGTTCTGGAGAATCTTGATATTTTATCTGATCACTATTTTCATGATGGGCCTTATTGTCCCCTCCAACGACAAGGGGCTGCTGTCAAATTCCGGCGATGCTGGAGCGTCTCCATTTGCGATTGCTGCCACCAATGTCGGGATCAAAGTGGTACCTTCGATCATCAATGCCGTCGTTGTCACAAGTGCATGGAGCGCTGGTAACTCTGGTGAGGGTGGGCTTTTCTTGTCTGCCACTGTACTTTTGCTAACTTGAAGACAGCAATGCTTGTTGGAACCAGGACGCTATATGGCCTTGCTCAAGAAGGGCATGCCCCAAAAATATTCACTCGCATCAATCGATTCGGGGTTCCCTGGATATCAGTTGCCGCAGTCGGATCTTTTCTTGCCTTGGGATATATGACGCTGTCATCTGCAGCTTCCGTTGTGTTTGATTGGCTCCAGCAACTGGTCTCAGCTGCCTCTCTGGTACATTGGATCAATATAGAGGTGATCTACCTGAGGTTCTTTTATGGCTGCAAGAAGCAAAAGATCAGCCGCACTGAACTTCCCTGGAAAGGCCCCTTTCAACCTTACGCAGCATGGATCTCTCTGGTTTCGTTCAGTATCATTCTGCTTACTGGCGGATTCTACGTGTTTATTGAGGGCAACTGGAGTCCTCAAACTTTTGTGTCGTCATACTTCAACATTCCACTTATCTTTGTCTTGTATTTTGGGTACAAATTTTGGCGAAAGACCCGGCTTGTTCCACTGAAAGAAATTCCGATCCAGGAATTCATTAATATCGCTAATGAAAATCCAGAACCCATCCCATCTGCGACTACTGGGTGGCGAAGACTAAATATCCTTTGGGCTTGATGTAGGGGGTTTTGGGATGGGGGCTATGGGAGAAGGAAAAGACATGTTGTGATAGAATCTGGGTCAAATGGACCAATCATATTTCGATTTTTCATTTAAATCCTTCAAATATACACGTTGTCCATCGGATGAAGCGTCAATTACTAACTCCGGAAAGCAGTCCGGTCTTACTCAATCCCAAATCGCTTAGCCACCTCTCGGAAGCCATCGGACTCAAGATCAACCCACATATCTACCCAACCCTCAGCCTTGGCCTCCGCGGCCTCCTCACTTGACATCTCTTCCTCCTGTTCACGCTCAACATAGATAGTCTGAAACCCACAGCTCTGGGCAGCCTTCAAATCCCGCAGATGCGCCGCAACTAGTGCGCACTGGCCTGGTTCCAGTCCAAACATCTTGGCAGCACCGTTATAAACCAGCGGGGAAGGCTTGTAAGCCTTGAAATTCTCTGCACTGACAAGATGCTTGAATGGCAGTGATCCATGTCGCTGAAGATCCTGCAGTAAAGAGATATTCCCATTTGACAGGGTGGAAGTGGCAAACCGACGGTTCAACAGTTCAATGCCCTGGGCACTATCCGACCACGGGTTGAGCCGGTGCCAGGCAAAAGCGAGTTCCCACAACTTCTCATCAGTGAACAGGCCATCCAGACCGCGCTGCTGCAGGAGGTCCTGAAGGGCGTTGTAGTGGTGCTGATCGACTGAGACAAACTCGTTGGATGGATCAAATGTCTTGGTGAATACATTGTAAGAGTGCCGCCATTCTGCGACAAATGCCAGCCAATCATCCCGGGTCACGGCTACAGCGCGGTCCCGCAAGTCAGCTGGGAGGTCCTTGTCGGAATGATTCACAGCATGTAAGGTGGCTGTGATCAGCTCTTCCGCCACGCATGTACGCCACGAAACTACTGTGCCGAATGTATCGAAAAACAACATCTGGGGTGGATTGTCTGTCGACATTTTGCGTAGTTGGTGTTGTAGTTGGAGGGGCGGATGTTGATATGCAGTTATTCCCCGCACTTTCGAGATTATGTCGGTTTCCGAGCTCCGCCGTGGGATCTTCACAGAAGTTGAGATTCCAGCTAGATATATATGTATGTCAGAGTGAAATGAGTCAATTCACATATGCTGGTTTCCAGGGCACATGGAACCTCGGAATGACGGTAAATGTATGCTTAGTCAGTTCGATTCGCGAGATCTAACGGGCTGATTGTTCTGGCGGGATGGTCTCATTGGATCGGAAATGGGAATAAAACAATCGGTTGCTTAGAAACTCTCTAAACAAGCACATGTTGTTGGAAGTAGTTTGAGTCCTTTTGGGGTTCTTTGGATTCCCTTGGAGTCCTTTTGGAGTCTTTTGGAGTCTTTTGGAGTACCTGGTACGCTGATGTTGAGTCTTGAGGAATGTGTGTGGCACTCGTACCACGGAGAACATTCTGCCTGTTCCTTTTTTTCCCCGCCTTCTCAACTTTCTCAACTTCCTCACCTCTCAAATGTCATATCCATTGTATTGTCCATTGTCAATTTGACTTCCATTAATTATTAGTCTTCCCCTGCATACTTTCAACACAACTTCCGTGTAATATCGCCTGCGCCTCCACACTGTCAGAGAAACAAAGAAACTGAGCAGGGATGTGAAATATCAGCAAATATCGACCTGTCAACGGCCAAGTCAAAAGTACCCCGTGCCCCCTGAGGTGGGGCAAATTGGTGGCAATGATTCGTGGAGATTCCCTTCTTGTCAATCCCCGTTAGTCCAATTTTCACCGGCAATTTGGGGGCTTGAGTCGCTTGACAGAGTCTAGACATGACAGACTCTGTACGGAGTATGGTGTACATCGCACATTGGAGCGCACATCGGAACGCACATCGGATCCGATAATAGAGTATTTATTGCCAATCATTGATTGTCATTGTGCGGCACTTGCATCGACATATGCAAGAGGAACGACTCCGATCCAGACCGAGGCCATAGAGGGTCATGAAGTGCGCGTACGATGTGCTCCATTCTCCGTCCCGAACTTCCCACAACAAATAGAAGTTTGGTTCTTCATTTCGGCCGATGTGGGTTCCTCGTTCCTCAAAGCTCTCGGTGGAGACCTTGGATGGGTCTGGTTTTACCCCTGATCCGCAATATCCGTGGATGATTTGACTATTTGACGATTTGACTGTCTCCTTTAAAGCATCGTAAAGAGGTGACACTCAAATACTATGCATCATGCAACATATATATGCACCCTGGGGATTCTGAAACCGGAAGGCCAGATCACAGGCTCTCATGCGAAATTATCTACGGCGATCGTCACCTAAACAAGCTACGAGTTGGCCGCCAACACAGCCATTTAATTATACTCTCAAACACGCTAACCATCCCTATTTTAGTGGCTTCGGAATTGACACTATTGGTCATTGAAAATGCTTTTCTTCTTTTTTATGATTCGCCTTCAACTTAGTCTGTTTCGCCCCCAAAAAAGAATAGGGGGTGATCTTCCCTCCAAAATGACCTTGAGCTTCATCCAGACATGTCAGTGGAGTGTTATCACGAACTCCTTCCCCGGGCAGTTTATTTATGAATCTTTAATATATGTGGTACGGAATACTACTCATTTTCCTTTTCCAGTGCGCTTTCCGACCTGTCGATACGGAGTATGGAGTACTAGCTCTCTCGAGAGAGATTAGGGCTCCATTTTAATATTCTTTTTACCTTTCTTTGTTTCTTTGTTTTCCGGATAATCAGCTTCTCCACGGCCTTTGAGATATACCAGATACAATACGAAGCATAGACTCTGGTCTATGATTATCTCGGACGTTCGAAAGCGTTTTATACCGAAATGATTGGAGCTCATAGGTTTTAGTGTCTGGCAGCTGCAGTGGAGTCTTAATCCTGCGGGCTAATCGGGTGGATTCTTTTCTTTTCCCCATATGCCCCCTAACGAACGCCCCTGGGACTTTCTTTTTGTTTTTGTTTTTTCTTCTTCTTTTTTTTGGGATCCCAAAGAGCCAAGACTCTCCTCGCGTCCGGCGGTGATTCCGATATGTACAGGCGTGCCGCAAGGCTGATCTAAATCCCCCCTCCCCCGAAGGTCTTTTCCAAGTTAATCTACGGTCTAAGCCCCCCCAACACTTCTCGGATTGTTTTCGTAAATCTACGGGATCTTGAGAGATTCTCTAGTCGCGATCGGCCCTTCCTTCGGACTGATCTATTCTTCCCTCCCGGGATCATATACTCCGTGCCCGGGGTTGACATCTTACTCGTCTCTTAAGCTAAAAATTGTCAGACCTGTTTCTCACTGTAAGTAGACTTGGGGTGTCTTTCTCCCCCGTGCATATCCAAATATCAACATTGGGATCAAGTGTGCATTTCATATGCGTTGTAACTATGGCTAACCTCTAGTTCCACCCAAGTTCCACAGTCTCCTTGAATTCCCCCTCCATCCCGCGTTTGGTCCTGCGTTGGACTAGTCGATTGCACCAAGTGAAACCTGTCTCTGGAGACAATTGGCGGCTTCAAAACAGTTAATAGTCGGATGGTTGAACTACGGTAGTCTTTGATGGGATCCAGTGTGTGACGTGCTCTGGCTAGCCCAAGGAGCAGAGCCCCAATGATTTGAGGCCTTTCATCCAGTACATGCGCAAAGAGATATGGCCGATTTACAGTCCCCGGCCTCCATGGCCCCGTCTCCGGCACCATCCTCTAAATCCAGATCTCGAGCTCCATCCAAAGGATCACGAGCAAGGCCGTCTTTGCGCCGGCGAGATTCTTCCCCGCCACCCTCCTCTCCACCTGGCCTCCCAACCCCCGCATTCTCACCCGACGGACAAACAGATGATGATGATATCGATATCACCGAGGACACCTTATCGCCTTTCGACCCGCGGAGGATCACACCTACTCTCCATGCATCTCTCGTTTCGGAGATTCTCTCGCTGCGGCGGGAGATAGAGAACAAAACCAAGGCAATCGACGGGCTGGAAGAGAGCTTGGATGAATCAAGGACGGAAAATGAAACATTGACCGCGAATTTGTCCCAGGCGACCTGGGAAGGGCGCTCGTTGAAACACCAAATCCAACTACTGGAAGGTGGGACGTCATCTGCGATGACCGAGCTAGCTCGCGAGCGCGATGAAGCGGTCGAGAACATCGGCGACGTTCGTAAAAAGCTCGAGCAAGCACAGAAGAAAGCTCGAAGCAGGGAGGAGGAAGTCGAACGAACCCAATTACTCTGGAATCGCGATCAAGAGTCTTGGGCGGATGAACGCCGAACCCTGGAACGCAAGATTCACGTAGTGGAGGGCCGCTTGAAGACCGTTTTGAACGAGGTCGCAGCCACCCAGGAAGTGGCGACTATCCACTCGCAATCGCAGCCGAGTGAGAATGGTGACCTTGTTCATGACAAGAATAAAGAAAGCGACTCGGCCAGTGTGGCATCTAGTAGCCTAGGCCGCCGACGCACGAGCGTGACCAGCGTGAGCTCAGAAGAAGCTGAGGAGGCCGTCATATTTCATAGCATGCGGTACTCGGTTATGAGTATTGCGCCTGGAGCCAAGAATAGTTCTGGTCTGAACCTGGCGGAAGAACTTGACTTAGATGAAGAAGACGAGTTTGTTCCATCTGATGAAGATGACGTCCCCGCCTCTCCGGAGGCGCTCCCCGAAGAACGCCCAATGGAACGCCCAATGTCAGTTCACTCACAGGGGTCGCATAGTATTTCGGACAAGGCCAGGAAGATCCTGGGTCTGTCCCTTCAAAGCTCGGACTTACACTCGCCCACTGCGACGGAGTTCCGTGCCCGGGACCTCGGGCTTGCTAGCCCAGTGAAATTGGATTCGGCGGTCGAATACTGCGATATCGGCATCCAGTACTCACCTCCACCGTCGCCTACGATAGAAGCGAAGGTTGTATACGACATTGTTCCTGGGCCGGCGGAAACGGCTTCGGGGCCCGGGAATGAAGACGATAAAAATGCGAACATGTCTGGCACGAAGGACAGCGCCACGCCTCCCGTTGTACCTCAGATGGTTTCTAGTTCATGTCAGACTGTGGATGAACTCCCAAGTCCTCCATGGACGCCCAATGTGGCAGACTCGCCTCAACCTGTTGAATCCACCCCGGAACCGGTACAAATGACATCGGCGTCCACCCAGACTGATGTTGTACCGGAAACAAATGTTGTTCAAAGCGAGAATCGTGCCAGCTTGTCCCCGAACGATGTCTCATCGAAGATGGATATTCCAATGATCGCTATCCACCCACCAGGCTCGGAACCATCCTCACCTCGTAACAGCGTCGTCCTACCCCCGCAAACCAAAAATATCGCTTGCCAGGCCAATTTCCGAGCAATTGCTGATTGTCGATCCATTGCCATTCAAACCGAGGAGATCCGTATCGATCAACCCCCTGTCAAACTTCCCGCTAGTCTTCTTCCGTCTGCTATTCAAGATGAAGATGCACTACCTCACCCTAAACCGCAGGAGCCCAGCCTCGAGTCTTACACTGTGCCCCCGCTTCCACCACGGTCCGAAAAACGAAAACAGAGACGACTGGTAACAGATCACCCGGCAGACGGCCCCGTCAAGCCTCCTAGAGCATCCGGTCCAGATCATATACAGGCCTATCCCGGTAACAATGACAATGGTCCGCTCTCGGATGATGCCTTGTCCAATATTCGACGACCTTTACGGTCTAGCAGTCTCTTCGCCGGGTTTGAGCACAACAGCGACGACGAAGGCCCCCAGAACGAACATGATGTCTTTACCGATGATGAGCTCCTCAACCGCCCATTCGCCGCATACACTGTCAGCCGTGGTAAGCTCATCACTTCGAAATCAGGACCCAGCTTGGACGAAATGCCTCTCCCCGAAGTAGACGAGCAACTGTCTTCCCCGGAGTCAAGACCACCAGACATTAGCCGTTCTCGGGCTCCCCAACGGTCTAGCACAGCGTCCTCGAGTATTCGCCAGTCCGGAATGCGCAAAATGGCCATGATCTCCAGCGGAGCCGCCGCGCACCAGAAGCCCCGTGCCCGTAGTCCCAGCGAACCAAGCCTCGATAGCGGCAGTGCAGGCTCAAGCATTGCACCGCCATTCCCCGTGCCCATCCGTCTAAGCTCACGCAACCTCCCGCTCAATGGCAGTGATGGACCCCCAAGTCCTACTCGCTCAACCGGCAGACAGTTCTCAGACCGCGGTCGCCAATCCTTCATCCGGCGCCCAAGTCTCCGCCGAGTGCGATCCGCTGCAGCAACCCCACAGTCGGATATTACCGAAAGACCAGAAACTCTCTCTTCCCCCTCACGATCGATCTCAACCTTTTCTCCAGAGAGCCCCACATACCGACCATACCGACCACCACCACCACCGATGCCCTCCGACGATATCACAGCACCTCGTGAGCGGCACGGGCCACCGAAACGCGCCCCCTCGCACCGTGCGACTCCGTCTCAAACCTGGAACCGTGAACAGCGTGAAAGAAAGGATTCCACCGGTGGCGTGCAACCGACTAGTGTCGTTGATGCCATTGCCCAGACTATGGTTGGCGAGTGGATGTTTAAGTACGTCCGTCGACGTAAATCATTCGGTATGGGCGAGTCCAAGGAGAATTGGGAGGGCAAGAACCCCGACGATGTGTCGGCGAATATCACGAACAGTGGTGTGCGCCATAAACGATGGGTTTGGCTTGCCCCGTACGAAGGCTCTATTATGTGGAGTAGCAAACAGCCTACAAGTGGGCCTGCCTTGCTCGGCAAGAGTGGCCGGAAGTGTAAGTCTTTTTAAGGAACTCATTTCAGTTGGTTGGAGTGACAGCTAACCTAATATCTCTCCTCGTCATAGTCACCATCCAATCCGTCCTGGATGTCAAAGATGACAACCCCATACCCAAAGGCGCCGGCTCTTCGGCCCCATTCAATCGCTCCATACTGGTGTTGACACCACAGCGCGCTCTCAAATTCACAGCGTTAACGATTGAACGCCACTACGTCTGGCTAACGGCCCTCTCCTTCCTCAGTCATTCCTCAATGGGCCTCCAAGAACTAGCAGCCCTACCTCCAGTCCCACAAGAAGAATCCCCAACCCTACCTCACACCTCCCTCCGCCGAAACCCCATCCGCGACTCCATCCGCGTCGCCAAGGGCCGTCCCCGCCCAATGCCAAAGGGCAAACGCTCCTTCAACAGCGCCGGCGCTCCAGCCCCAGTCCCCGAAATCCCAGGCGGCAGCATCGACTTAGCAGCCGACGCACCACACGTGCCTCGCTTCTCAACCCACAACCGCAAACGCAGCAACACCGCACCCCGCCCAGCCCTCCATGCTCTCCGCAGCTTCTCCAGCGCCGGCACCATGCCATCTTCACACAGCGGTACTACTGCCGGCTCCTCGGAACTCCACTTCCCCGCCATGCAACCTCCATCCCTATCCCCCGGCATCGGCAGCCGCCGCAGCAGTATCAGTCGACGCACTTCCGAGGGGAGTGGCCGTGCTTCTAGTGTGGCGGGCAGCAACATGTTCGATATAGGCACTGTTCGTATGGAGGCTTTCATCGATCACCATGCAGAACAGATTAATCGCACCCGTGCACCTCCACGTCAACGCCATACCCGCAAGACTTCTAGTCAGTGGAGTGAGAGGCGGTATGAGTTTGACACACCTTCTATTCATGGGAGCGAGTTCTCATACCGTCCTGATGATCCGTGGCGGGAATTCTAATTCGACAGTGGATAAGTTTGATTTTATCCTCTTTTTACTTATTACTTACCATATACCTTTTCTTTTCTTTCAAAAAAACACACCTTTTTGGCGCAGGTTCATCGCAAAGTCTCTCCGTGTGGCTTGTCTACGTACAAAGTCACGGGACATATCACCTTCTATTTTGTCACTGTCACCTATTCATCTTTATTCTCTGCTTTTACTCACCTCACACATCTATTACCTGTCATTTATCATTTGTCACTTTCGAGTTGATACCACTTTGATCTGGATACTATTTCTCGTGCAGCGGGAGGGGGAGAAGGGCGTTTGTTTCTTTTTCTTTTTCTCCTTTTTTTTTGACATTGCAACTATCAGCAGATCCTGGATATATGTATTGATCTTTTGTGTTGATATGTCTGAACATAATGTATAAGTTTGCTCACGAGCCAAGAATGAAGCTTTCTGTGTCTCCAATCTCCTATATTCTATATTCTCCGTTCTATTCATGCCCAGATAGTAAGATGGTGTTCACAAAGCAAGAGAATCAAACTGGAATCGCGGGTATAACGTTCGCTAACGGAGTAAATACAACATCATGACGTTTCTGTGATGTGCAGTTGACCGAGGGTTGCCCGTGGGCTGATTTCCCCCGAAACCAAAAACACTCAAGTCTATTTCCTTCATTTTCCAATAGATTATTCACAGTTTCGCGGCATCTTTGACCTCGCCGATCTTCAGCTTGGGCGAGTACTTCTTCAGCACGCCTTCGTTGTGATACTAAACGGTGTTAGTTCCATATTTTTTGTTTTCAATAGCCGACTCGGCCGATAGCCGATCATAACATCTTTTTCAAAAGAGAGAAGAGTAAAAAGAATTTTAAAAAAGGAGGGAATACATACCTTCCAGAACTGCTTCGAGGCATCCTTGCCCGCTACACGCTTGAGGATCTTTGCGCCGCCGGGGTGCTCGTCAACAAAGTTGGTTACATCGTAGACGTTGTTATCGATGATGATGTAAAGGCCCGCATCGGCGGTCTTGTGGGAGGCCACTTCGGCAGGGGTGAATGTTTTGGACATTTTTGAGGTATGAGGTGAATTGAGAAGCTGAAAGGTGGGAAGCTGGAGAAAAACAAAGAGAAACAAGAGATAGAAAAAGGGAAATGCGTCGGAAGTTGACGTGACGTATAAAACCGAGAAAGTCTGGGGGAAAGCGGAGAAACCGAGGTTCAACGGATTTGCCGCGGTTTGAATTGCCCCGGCGGTGATTGGGTGAGATATGTGTGCCTAAGGTGTCTATTTTATATACATATACATCGTAAGGCTATTGAAACAAGATCTTTATCAATATCTTTTATGTTTTCATATTGATTTTAATCTGTACAGCCCAGTAGATTCCTACTCCCGACTCTTCTCTCCAGCCGCTCCCTGCCCCTTAGTCACCTTGCGATCCAACCCCAGACTCTCCAAGTCCTTCTTCTTATAGTAATGTGGCGCAACTTCAACCAGCCATTCTGGCTGCAGAGGCATATTATTGCGCATGTACTCCTTACTGGTAAGCACCAACTCAAAGTAGATCACCCAGCGAGGGTTAACTTCCATAAGCGTACTAGATGGATGCAAGTACACCGACTGCCCATTCTTGATAGTGCGGTAACTGTCACCGCCACGCTGGAGTCGCGCCGCATTGGGGAAGAACCCAGCCGTGATGGCCTTTTGGATTGGCTGAATGTTCGTAGCTCCACAGGTACTGATGGCAACCTCAACACGGTCACACAGTTTGGCGAGCTGGTCGCGCACATCGCGTGCCCGCGTCAGACTGCGCTGCTGCAGGAAGTTCTCCTTCGCCCAGATCGTACTAAAGTCTGAGTCGACCCATTGGTTCCAGACGTTCAGTAGCGTCAGGTGATCACCGCCGTCTTTAATGGTGAACCGGTTGCGCGCACTGTCCGCGTGGATCTTCTTATCCTTGGGTCGGAAGAAGAGTGCGCTGCCTTCGCCGAGCATCGACACGATCGACAGCACTTCTTCGACGCATCCGTATTTGTCGGCAGCAAGGATCGCCTTGGCGAGCATCGGGTCCGTTGGGAACTCGGCCATCTGCCGCCCGACCTTGGTCAGCTCGCCTCGGTCGTTGAGCGCTCCCAGCGCGTACAGCTGTTCCAGAGCGCGGATGATGGTCTCCGCCGGCGGTGGGTCCATGAAGTCAAAGTCGAGTAGTTGGTCGATGCCCAGCGACTTCAGCATCAGAATCACTCCGTTCAAGTTGGTACGTTGAATCTCCGGGGTGGTGTTATCTTCTAACTCGTTGTAGTACGCCCACTTGGTATACAGGCGGAAACACTTGCCCGGGCCAACACGTCCGGCACGGCCGGCTCGCTGGTTGGCTGAGGCACGCGAACATGGCGTCACGACCAAGCTCTCCATTCCGCTACGTGGGTTGAAAACATTCTCCTTGACGAATCCGGGATCAATCACGTAGACAATACCATCGATGGTCAAACTAGTCTCGGCGATATTGGTGGCAAGCACCACTTTCCGTGCCTTAGGCGGAGTAGGCTCGAAAATCTTCGTCTGCAGTTCGGATGGCAGGTTGGCGTAGATAGGAGCAATAATCATCTCCGGAATCTTATTCCCAAGTTTTCGAGCCGTTTCCTGTAAACTTTGCTCGGCAGCCTCAATCTCTTCTTGTCCAGTCAAGAAGACCAAAATATCTCCCGGGCCTTGTGTGACGTGGATCTGGAAAACCGTTGTGATAGCTGCGGCGAGGTAGTTGGCTTCAGGTTGTGAAGTGTAGTGCACATCGACGGGGTATCGGCGACCAGGGATATTAAAAATAGGAGCATCGTCGAAATAACTCTGGAACTTCTGTGCATCCATCGTCGCTGAGGAAATGAGCAGCTTCAAATCAGGTCGTGCCTTGGCAATATCCTTGAGGAGACCACAGGCAATATCTGTTGGCACCGTCCGTTCGTGCGCCTCGTCAATCATCAAGGCCGCGTACTGGCTCAGGTCCGGTTCGGTCAACAGTTCCCGCAGCAACATTCCATCGGTCATATACTTGAGGATAGTCTTGTCGCTGGTGTTGTCCTCAAATCGGATGGCATAGCCAACTTCATTTCCGATCTTCGTGCCCATTTCATCTGCCACACGAGCAGCAACACTCATGGCAGCCACTCGTCGCGGCTGCGTGCAACCAATCTTGAGGCCACCCTTAGTATAACCGGCCTCGTGGAGGTATTGTGGGAGCTGTGTGGTCTTTCCGGAACCGGTTTCACCCACGATAATCAAAACTTGATGCTTTGCCACAGCGTCGATGATCTGATCACGGAATTGATAGATGGGCAAACTCTTTCGGGTCTCCTCCATTGAGAGGGCTTTCTTCTCCGCTGCATCGACCTGCTCCTTGAACCGCAGCTGTTCCTTCGTCAGTGGCTTTTGCGTGCCCTCCAGTTTGGCGTCCATGACAAAGTTGATCTGCTGCGAATCGTCGAAGACATACTCGTAGTCTCCCTCATCAACGAACTCGGCCTTTTTGATCTGTGCCTTGGCCTTAGCCGCCTGCTCCAGCTCCCATTCCTCGTGCTCTGTGACGAATCGCTCCTGGCCCAGCTCATCGCGCTCGACGTACCGCTTGTACAGAGCCTCTTCCTTCTTCTTCCGGTCAATCTTTCCCTTCTCCGTAATATAATCAGATGGCATCTGATACCCATCACGGTGATCGTCGATCCGAAGCCGTTCCTCGGCGAGACGGAGGACCTCTCGGTTGCGCGCAAACTCTTCCTTCTCCTTGCGAGACAGATTCGGGTTCTCACGCAACTCCTGGGCCTCCTCTACCACCTGCCGTCGTAGCAGTGCTAACCGTTCAGTCTCGCGCTTCTTCAAGTATTCCTGCCGAGACCTTTCTCGCAGATCAGGCATCATCGAAGCCCGTGCGCTGGCATCATCGCCCAGCGCCCGTCGCCGTGCAGCCTCGCTGTCGCGTGTCCGATCCTCAACGATTTTTTTCGACTTGCTACTTTCCTTATTGGCCAGTCGTTTAGCAAACTCGTCTCGTTCACGAAGATCTCGTTGGCGGTCGATCTCTTGCTTAGTCTTAGGGTCGATATCGATACCATCGGCCGGTGGCGCGGGTGCGGGAGACACGGAACCATCGTCGAGTCGTGTGCGCTTCGAGGGGGATTCTTCGAATTCCTCTGGGTACATCTCGTCTTCTGGGATCTCTTCGTCGCCCCATCGGTCGTCGAAGTCCTGAGAGCCCTTCTTGCGGAGCTTTCTCGTCCGTGGCCGGTCGCGGCTCTCTGCATCGCGGCTTCGGTCTCGCTTTCGGCTCTCGTCCTTTTCTCCACGGCTCCGAGGCTCGGAGTCTCGCTTGCTGCTGCTCCTGTCCTTATCGCTGTCTCTGTCCCGTCTCCTCCGTCGCTCTCGGTCTGTTTCAACATTGGTGGGTCCTAGGGATGGGGCAGGTTCTGGTTGGTCTTCGCCCATGTCCACCAGGCGGTATTTCTTTTTCGTAGATTCCTTGCTCGTCGCGGGTTTGGGGGCAGACGCGCTGGGCTGTGCGCCCTTGCCCATGCGGGCATGGAGCTCCCGAGCAAAAGCGCCAATTTCAGCCGAGCTAGTATCTATGCCGTCCAGGAAGGACACGAGGGTATCTTGGAGGGAGGAGGTCGACTTGGCTGAGCTGGCGGTCGCGAGTACGAAATCGACGATTGTGGGTTCTGACGCGCCTGTTAGGCGGATGAGATTGTCCGATACGAAATCTTTAATGTCCATGGTGCGTGATATGGACTGTGATTATGGGAGAAATTAAAAGGTTGATGTGTAAGGAGCTTGTTCGGGAGAGTCGGGGTCTTAGCAGCAGCGCATGTTGTACCAGATGTGTAATAAACCAAGCTTCGACGGGAAAGGATATAGAATAAGTCGAATGGTATGAGCTAAGGTTTTCAAGATTGAAAGGATAAGAGTTGGAAGAGAAGTTGGAGAAGTTTGCCAAATGCCAAGAAATCCCGTGGCAATCGAAATATATTTTGACTTCGTCTACTTCGTACGGAGTATATAGGTATACATATCTACATATTTATATATTTATATTTTTATATGCCTCTATATTACAAGATTCAGTTGAAAAGATAATTCAAGTAGGGATAAAAAAAATAAAAAAAGAAAACCCCAATTCTATCTTAGAATATAACGTTCTTGATATTATTTTTTGCTAAACAAAATCCGATATCTCGAGTCCTACCATCGGGCACCCAGTTCGGGGTGGTTACTATGTTCTATAAGTCGAGCTATAGAATAATAGAGAGTTGGAAATTCCACAGTGATCTCATGGCTAAGATACACCAAGGTCTGAGTGGCCTTGAACAAATGATCGGCGAACATAGAACTTATGTAAACAGTCTCTTCATACATAGGTATCCCAAAAGACATATAAAAAGCCATAGAATACGTATAGAAAGGCATATACCTCATAGCAAAGAAAGAAAAATTACAGAAACTTCCGTCACAGTGCGTTTTGAGCTCTTTGCAAGCTCCCAATCCAAGGGCTTGGAGATAGAATAGATACTTATATATACAACATTTACCTTGAATAAGATCTACAATGGAAGAGGTTCGTAGGATATCATTTCAATTCGTAATTCCACAATTGCTACAGACATGGAACCCAGGTATTCAACCAAAGACACCAAACTAGCAGAGAAGATCACGCTCAAAGAAAATGGATAGGGTCATCACTGCCCAGAGGGCACACATTCATCATCAGAACAAAACGTAAAAAGAAAAGCAAAAGGATAGCAGTGATGTTTCCAAACCAGGCGTGCTGTTCGACCAGATATCCCTGGAAAAAAGATCGAGGCGATTGATTCCAAGGAGATAATATGTGGGAACGAATACAGCAGAATCCCAGAGTGGCCTTGACCATTTCCAGAAGCAAGCACCCTGCCAGGTTGGTACATTTCTGGCATCTCGTAACGCTAGGTATTGAATCGTACAAAAGAAAAAAAGAAAAAAAAAAAAAAAAAAGATCCGTGAAACAGGGTGAAGAACCCTTTGCAAACTCCAGTGGTATCCGTGAACTGCTCAAGGTAACGCCCAGATCCGAACCGGAGGGATCGAAAACGCCCCCAAAGCCCAGCCCGCAACAGAAAACCCCAGCCTCAACCGTTGAAGCATAGGGTGGAGGGATAATATCGTAACGTGAAAACATGGCATCAAAGATGGGACAAAAAAAGAGAAATGCTCCCAGGTTGAACGCCGGGAAGAGCTGACAAAGGAAAAAAGAAGGACAGGAGAAAAAAAAAAAAACACACACACAACACCCTCCGTATGCACAATAGTAAAAGGGATATTAAATTACACGTCGATCATTTCGGCATCTTCGGCCAAGATCTCGTCAGCAGGGCCCCAGTTACCCTCGAAGACGGTGGCGCCAGCGCGGCGTCGTTGGTTAATAAATTGCACTCCATAAGTTTCCAGGATCTGGTCGGCCGTGGGCCGGTTTTGAGGTTCGGGGGAGATCATCCATCGAACAATGCCGTCCAATGCCTGTGGATGGTTGGCATCGACCATGAAGTTGGGTGGATCAACCAGCTCCCCGCTGCGTGCGAGTCGCTGTGGTTTGGGGTTGCTCAGCTGACGACTTGTCAGGAAGTCACCGTCAAAGTCGTTGTCCCCCAGATCGGAGGTACAAAGATCCTCAAAAGATGACCCTTCGGAGATAGGGTTTCCAGTGGCATCGCGGAAGATGCTGGTCTCCGAGCTCCAGGTAAGGCTGGGCACATCGCTCATATCGCCGTTGCGGAGCTTCTGCCAAGATACTCCATTGTCAGGAAGCTCTACATTGCCAGCGATCTCAAAAATGATGAGACCAAGTGAGAAAATATCGGCGGGCTTGTCGAATCGACCCATAAGAATCTCCGGTCCAATGTACTCACGGTCGCCTTCACCCTCAATACCATCCTCTGCAGGCCAGCGTGTTGCCATGCCAAAGTCACCAATTTTCAAAGTACCCTCAAAGGTGACCAGAATGTTAGCAGGCTTTAGGTCGAGATGGATGAATCCCTCGTCGTGGATTTGCTTTAATCCCAGAGACATTTCGAGCAAAATCTTCCAGATACGGAAGTCATCAAGTCGGGCCTTAAGTCCGGCTTGAGCCAAGAACCCATCCAGGCTACCCTCTTCGCAGAACTCCGTTTGAATGTACAGGTGGCCATTGTTCTCCCAACTGTCCATAAAGGAAATAACATGGTCGCAGTTGGTCAAAGCCTTGAGAACCTCGACTTCGCGAATACGGCGCTCGCGATCTTTCAATCCCAGATAGGGCTGCTTGCTCTTCTTGACTGCCCACACCTGATGAGGGAGGGAAGTCGGCGATCTTGGTTCGCTGGATGGAAGAGAGAAGACAGATGGGAAGGATGCGTCGTGAGGTTGCGCGACACGGAAAACCTGGGAGAACTCGCCGGTTCCAATAAGCTCCACGCTGTCAAAGCGGGATGTCAGAGTGGGGTCCACATCGGGAACATAGTAGCCGCTAATTTGGAGACTGGGTCGTCTGAAAGACGACCAAGAGTCTCGCGGGCCAGTTGGAGTGGCTGGAAGATCATGCTCCTGCACATACTGATGATCACTGGGCACGGAGATCGATAAGCCACTTGGGTCGGGAGGGAAGTATTGGTCGCGGGGAGTGTGAGGCGATGCCTGCAGAAACTTCTCGTGCAGCGGACTCGCTGTTTCAGAGAGTCGCTCCAGAGATGCGATTTGAGAAGTGGCGGGAGGGTAGGTGCGAGAGGGGAGAAAGGGCTGTTTGGTCGGCGTGGGAGGGAAATCATCATTTAGAGGCTGGCTGTCATGTCGGGAGGAGGGCGATTGGGCGAGGATCAATTCATCACCATCAATACTAGCGAAACTTCCACGCCGAGAGGTCTCGGAACGATTGAAGCTGTTACCGAAAATTCCCATGCCCCGAGCGAAGGGACTTGGCTTGGGACGCGAGGTAGTAGGTGGGTTGAATGGAGAGGCAGAAACGGTATCTGATTGATGAACCAGACGTGATTTGTCAAACAGTCGGTCTGTGGGATTTGGCCCAGCGGTGAAAAGATTAACAGGCCGCTTGCAAGGCGTATCTGGCATACTCTTGTTAAATCCGGGATTCTCCTCCGCATTGCGGTTTTTCTTGGAGATAAGCCCAGTGGACATGAATGCCGCGGGAAGAGGCTTCACTAGCCTGAAGTTATCCGGGGTAGCAAACGTCTCTGCTGCATCTTCTCGTGTGATCCGAGTCACGGGGGCAGGACGAGTAGCCCCGGCGGGGAGAGATTTGGAGAAGTTGAACATTGTTCGTCGGCCCTCGGGCTTGTGAACTGGTTCATGGGTGGGCGAGTCCTCAATGCTAGACCCAGAAGAGGATTGGGTGATAGTCCGCGAGAGAGGATGAGCGGTGGGCCGAGGGGGTTGAGTGGTGTTGACGGTAGGATTGGCGGGAGGATTGGCGGGAGAGTTGGAGAAAAGCGGGCTGGCTGGCGGCCTAGGAGAGAAAATGTTTTCGCTGCCCGGTTGGAATAGGCTGCTATCAAACGACATTCGTGGCCGAACTGACAATGGTGTCTCGGGTGGTGATGCGTCGGTTGAATCGTCCAAGGCCCTGGGTCGCCCAAAAAGAGGTCGATCGCCACGCTGCTGTAGGGTTGAGCGTCGTAGAGAGGATGAGCGCTTAGGAATGGTCGCAAATGGACTGTGGGGTTGGACAGGTGTAGGGAAAGAGGGAATTTCGTTGCGTGTTGGAGATCCCTCTGGGGTCGTGTTCTCGACTTCGTTGTCGAAAATACTGAATTCGGCTGCGAAAGTGGGAGTGTGCACGCTGCGTCGCTTTGCAGAAGGGCTGCCTCGCGATGCTTGGTCCAAGTTCATGATCCCGTCACTGCGCTTCAAGGGACTGCCAGTCGTAAAGCTACCAAAGGTCCCACTACGCCGTTTCTCAATGCGCGACAACGTAGAGCGCGGCGCAAAAGTTGATTCGCTCAAAGGGGCAGAAGGAGTGTTAATAAAACAAGGACTGTCTGGGGTGGTACTTTGACCCGGCGCAACGAGGTCGTCGAGAGTCAAATCATTTTCTTCCCCAGAGGGCAACGAGATGGGTTGAGTTGGAGTCGCGTTACCACTGTCAGTCGAAACGCTCAAAACGCGTTTGGCCGGACTGCGGGGTGATGTGCGTCGACGCATGACCGGTCTACTGATTTTCGCGCTGGGAGGGTAAGGGACAGCGAGAGGCGACTGATGAGATTGATGAGAGGGGAAGAGAACAAAATTGTTCTGTGAGGCGCGTCGTGATGGCGACAAGGGAGAAGAGATGTAAGCAGATTTGGAGGGAGAATGAGTACGCGGGTTGAGGAAGAAGTTTGAACTCTTGGAGGGGGAGCGCGAAAGTGACCGCCGCAGCTGACGGATAGCAGAGCTGGCGTCAACGTGATGGATCCCCGAGTGCGATGGCAGATGAAGTGTGCCACCGGAGTCCCGGTGCGGCGAAAACGTTGCAACCATGATCGGGGGAATGTGTCAACGTGCCGCGCAACGAGTGTAGAATGAAGAGCGCGTCACAACCTAACTGCGCTCTCGATATCTTTTTCTCTCCTTTTAAAAAAAAGGAGGAACGTAGATATCCAGAGAATCGAGAGTCGAGAGTCGATTGATTTAGAAAGAGAGCTTGCGCACAGTTCCAAGGTTGACGCGTTCAAATCAACAACGCGTCCAGAAAGGGCAAGAGAGGAAGCCAAGGAGATTCTCAGAGATATTCCAGGATATGATATCCGAAAGGAAGGCACGGGGATTGGAATGTTTCCAAGAGCAGGTGCGAGTGGCAAGTTCAATCAAACTTGAGTCATACCACTTCCATTGCGGATTCCAAGGAATTCAATATCTCCCATGCGCCCTAGGAACAAACCTAACGCGTGTTCGTGATGTTTCACTCCGATGCGTTTTGATACCCAAGGATAACCGGATCAAGGAGATGCGCGATAGGTGTGGAATGTTTCAGTTTGGATTACAGTGTCAAAAAAAGGATAAAAAAAAGTAGAAGGGCGTGTGTCGGAATCTTTTTTTGTTCCAACGAAAGAAAGGTTGCAAGGGGTGAGTCCCCCAATACAAAAGGTGAGGTCAGCCCACGAGGGCGAAAGGGCGGAATCGAGGAGGGGTTGGGTATTGGTATGTGACCGTTGCCCAAGGACCGGGGGAACCGAGAGTTGGATTTGAAACCACTTGGGAGGGGGATATTAAGAATGTTTATAAGGAGTTTTTCAATGATCCAAAGGTTCCGAAAGTGTCGTTCAGAGGGTACTTAGGTATAGAAGAAATAAAGTCCAAAGCGATTAACGCGCAGTCGCGTTGTTGATCGTTGGATGCCCGATGTGGACTAGGGTGACGCGTGATGGACTTAGGTAAGCAAACAATAAATAACTACATTTTAGTATATCCAATATTTTATAATATGAGTATTATTCTCTCTCTTTCAAATGTTTAATAAATAATAAGATATTTAAATCAACAGAATTTACCTGATAGCAAATATTCAAAAATTCAAAATTCAAACCTATGTACGGAGGATGTCTGTACTCTACTCTGTACTCTCCAATGTAGACCAAAAACGGCGCGTCTTCGCACGGTCCCTCCAATAAACAAAGGGAGGGGTATTCTCCCCCGTTTTTCCCGGCCTATTGTATATACCCTTTGCACGCAGCTTAGATATTTTCTTTTTCTAAACAAGGTACAGAGTTATTACTTTTATACTATTACATATTATATGATTAATTCCCTGTAGATTTATTCTCCAATTTACTCTCCAAAAATTGAAAGCCAAAAAAAGAAAAAGAAAAAAAGAAGAGTGTCAACTGATAGGCCACGCGAAATCCCCCTTGCTTAAGCGCCATCACTCTCACTGCCTCTTAAAGTCCACATCTGATCCATCAGGCCTATTCTCGGAGGAATGTGAGAAACAAAAGCCTACTTACTGGGTTGAGTCCGATTGGTGCTAAAGGATATAGAAGAGGAAAAAAGAAACCTAGTTCATAGTGTACCCTATAAGGGATATAAGCCCGGCTTTGTAGAAGAGACCTTATAAGGTACTATATACTACAGAGTACGGAGTACGGAATACATAGTTACTAAACTATCCGACATAATCCCCTTATCCTAAACCCTGCTCCAAAAGATAGATCCTCGGGCCCGTCCCGTCCGTGGGTCCCGCCGTCACTCGTCAAATCAAGATGGCTTTCGATATAAATTTGATTGGGAAAAAACACAAACTATACACATCCAACGCCCCATATGCATGAGTATGTGAGCCATAGAAATAGCAGAAAATAGCAAGAAATAGCAGGAAATAGAATGCAAAATAACAAAAAGAATATCCACATAAAAAATTAGAAAAAGAAAAAAAAACTCTTCATCTATTATACTCCATACTCCGTAGAATCACCCCGGGATACGGAGTACTGTTCCCTCTCTTCCATCCCTAGCATTACTAGACATTCCATATCGATTCGAAGCCTGTCACCAATGCAGACATCTCCCGTCGCATATTGCCGATCACAGTCTCCGCTGTATCTCGGTCAAGACGGGATTCCGGTGCGAAGAGCCCAAAGTCTAACCGACCATTGCGGATGGCAGCTTCCACATCGATCGTAGGCTGTTGAAAATGTAAGCACTTGCATAAAGATCGATCACCGTTAAGATGCAAAGAAAGAGAGAAAAAAAAATGATGTGCATTTTGCCCACTTACCTGAAAGATGTGAGTACCCGTCGAGATGCTTGGCTCGAGGTCCGGGCTCATCTCGGCTGCACCCGGTGGCGCTACACCATTGCCATTAATCCGAATTGGGCTTTCTGAAACTGCTCCGCTAAGATCTTCCAACTCCTCGCGTTGAATTGCTGTGAGAGAAAACTTTGCTGGGTCACCGTTGCTGGGTGCTAATTCTGGCTCAGGAAGTCGCAGGAAATTGACGCAAGTGTCGATTCGGACCCCCGTCCATTCGGCAATTTCTATGAGAGAAACACCCGAGTATTCCGGTCGGCTGATCTCGTTGATTTCAGTTTGGATCCTGCGAGCGGCATCCAGGAGGGTGTCGTTGGAATCGCTGAGTTTGTCATCCAGTCGTAGTGGAACGATGTTCACGGTGGGAATCACAGATTCGGCGAGACCCTCCATGGAATGGGATCGATTGGCAAGGTACAATCCAACAGTTAGCCGCCTTTGAGACCCTGCATCATCTAAAGTTTCAGCTGCACCGAATTCCTGCAAATGTACTCGAGCATAGACTGCCAAAAAGACGGTCTGAATGCTAAGGCCCTGGCGCTTAGCGACCTTTTCGACATTGGCCATATTTGACACCAGACCCGGTCGGTAGTGATGCTGTACAGTGCCGAAGCCATCCCCGCGTTTTACCGCTGTTGGGTTCTGGCCTAGATATTTTTGCCAGAATTGCCGCCGGACATCCACGGGCGAATGAACATGCTGGAATGCCACGAGCTGTGATAGATCAAGGCTGGGGTTTGGCTTGGCAACCTCCTCGTGACTGCAGTGTGTAACAAGTCTGTCGAGAATACGGGGTAGACTAACAGCATCGTACAGTGCATGGTGAATTTGCAGGATAAGCGCCGTTCCCTTGTTCGTTTGACAGGCATGAAGTGCGACCGGCACTGCCCCAAATTCTTGCTTGAGACTTTTTGAAACAAGATGCCGATCAAACTTGGAATGCCATATCACAGGAGTATGCACAGCCTCAAACTCGATCTGCATATAGGGCAATAGCCGATGGTCGGCAGTGGGAACGAATGTCGTTCGAAGCATCGGGGTTTGGTCTATGACCCGAGCCCAGGCCCGATCGAGTACCTCAGGGCTCAATTGTCGTGATGCCACATAGTAGAATTCCGGATAGAAGACCTCGGGATTCAGGGTGTGCATTGAGAGGAAATAAGTCTGCCCTGCAGTTGCGGGGAATACCTTTCGCACCCGTTGCAAATCAATATCATGTGATTGTAGTAATTCCACCACATCGATGCCATCGAGCGACTCGTGGAGAATGCTTGATATATTTGTGACAGAGAAATCCGTATGGTTGCTGTTGGCTGCTTTGGCCATATTTTCGATGGTACCAGCCCGAATCATGTCACTGACCGCGAGCTTGACAGACTGTTTCTTCAGGAGTGTAGCCACCTTGATGGCGCTGATGCTATCTAGACCAAGCTCGAAAATTGTGGATCCCTTGTCGATGGAGTTTTCAGGTATCCCAGATGCAATGGAAAGAACCTTGCGGATCTTTGACTCAATGGGCAGCCATACTGCGTGATTGGGTGTCCGAGGCACAGAATCAGCCTCGATATCCTGTCCAGACTCATCTTGGAAAGCCGCGCTTCCACAAATCTTCACTCCATCGCTGGTAAATTCGACAGTTTGTTCAGAGGGGCCATCAATGATAGACGAAAGGATATCGCCCATCTGCCCCAACAGCGCAAGCGTATCTTGATCCCCAACAACATTTCCACGACACGCAACCCGCCCAACCAGGTCCTCCCCGACACCTTCAACTTCGGCACATACAGGGTATTCAACATCAGCTGCTCCACCGGTAGATTTATACAAAACCTGCCCAGGCCCAGTCTGGACATTCTCCACCGGTCTCTTCTGATACATGAAAAGCGTATCAAACAACGCCCGCGATCCCGTATCTGGTCTGGCACGCCGAAGCGGGAAATGTTGATGCTCTGATATAGCTAGGAGAGCTTCTTGCACATACTTCACTAATTCTACGCGCGTCCCATGAAGAATAACTCGCATAGCAACAGTGTTCATGGTCGGGAACATCACATGCTCAGAGTCAGCCACGTTCCGACCAGAAAGGACAAGCCCAAAGGCCACATCTAGCTTCTTGACATGCGTAGCAAGGACCAGAGACCAGCAACCGACAAGAAGTGCCTGGAGAGTAATGCCGTGGCGTTTGCAGAACGTCTCTGCCTTGGAGAGTGGAACGGATAGCGATTGTTCTGCTCGGTGCACGACGGCCGAGCTATTGTCAGCGCGCTCCGTAGGCGAGAATGACACTGGGGTGAAGTTAGATAACGTTGCTCGCCAGAACCTGAGTGCTTCATCGCCAGAGGAGGCAATGATTTGCTCAAGAATGTCATCAGCCGGCGGGCGAGAACACTCTGTACCAGCATAGGATTTGGCAACATCTTCGTGGAGCAGGTTGATTGACCAACCATCATAGAGAGCATGCGCAATCGACAAAACAAGGTATCGCTTATCTCCGTCCACCGCAATGGTGATAGAGAGCAGAGGGTTGCCTATCAGTTCGTTGCGGGCCCTTGAACGCTGAGTCTCTATAATGGATTCCACGGATACTCCGTGCAGATGGACAGTCTGGAGATCGATTTGATCCTCGTCGTGAACTATTTGAGCGTATGAAACAGGGATCTGCGGATCCCAGACTTCAACAAATGAAGTACGGAGGATAGGGTGGGCTCTGACGACAGCCCTCCATGCCCGCTCCATCTTTTCGATGTCCACACCTGGCTCCAGCTCGAGGATTTCGTGGTTATAATAATGCTTGTACCCAGAGGCAGACATTTCTGCCACCATAGCTTCTTGGATGGGTGTAGCTGGTAGGATTCGAGTCGCGCTGGGAGGGAGAAGACCTTCAACCCCGAGGAAATTAGCCAACGATTTTTCTAGTTGATTGAGCAATGGTAATGTCCTGTCTTTGGTATGACCGTTTGTCATTGAGAGTTGCTCACTCATGGCCTTCACTGTACGGTGGCGCATGATGGAGCTCACAGGAAGTTTGATGCCAGTTTTGCTCAAACGTGAGGAGATTTTGATTGCATCGATGCTATCAAGTCCAACTTCAAAGATTGATGTGTTCTCGCTGACGGATTGTGGCTCCACTCCTGCAAGGGTTTCGATCACGTCGCGGATTGTGCAAGCCTGGTAAGTCCATTCGAACAAAGAACCATTGGTTTGTTCACCATTGGTATGTCCTGGTGTCCTCGGAAGCTCGTGATGGCCGTTCACTTTGCCGTTAACTACGACTTGTGTGAGAGACACCCCGTTTATCTCAGGCAACTCTTTGTTGGGGTCTTGGGCAAACTCATAAAGAATTCGCTCAAACTTATACAACATCTGCTGAGCGTCCTCTGATGATACCGCATGACTTTGTGAGGCAATAGTGGCCGTCAGAGAGTGATTACTATTGCGCACAATTTCAAAGGCCAGAGGGTATTCATGCTGGGCCTCCGAGTCGAGCGTACGCCAAAGAGATTTTGTGGGGGATTCGATCTTATCATCTTCCCTCTGGAAGACAAACAAAGAATTGAAGAGTCGCTCATCAGAGTTCTTCCCGAGCCATTTCACAATGTCCCGCAGTGCGGTATATTGGAAAGGAATGGTGGACACGTGGTAGTCATGGCAGCGCCGAGCGACATCAGACCAAGACTCCAGACCATGCAGCTGGACGTTACTGGGGATCGTGTTGAACAGCGGTCCAATAACATCGGCAATTCCTGGTACATCAATTGTCCTGCCCGAGGTAATAATACCAAGTGGTGGCACGAATGAGTATTGCTGCTGGAGAGCGAGAAGCCAACAGGCATGGAGAACGGCTTGCTCTGTAACATTGAGAGACCGGCGAAGATGGTCAACCTGATCTGTCGCATTCATTTGAATTTTGAGCAGAATTGGCCGGCTGTCCACTTGGCCGTTATCGGCGAAAGCTCGATCACGGCAGCCAGCAAGATGTTCTTTCCAAAATGCCTCTGCAGCAGGGTCTTTACAAAGGGGACCCAAATGCAATACATCAAGGAACTCCGGGATTGTCTGCAGGCTCTTGCTCTGGTCAAGATAATTTTGGGCAACCAATTCGAGTAGCAGGACCAGGCTGTTTCCATCGTAGAGAGCATGGAAGATGTTCAGACACATTACCGATGTCTCAGGGGAAGAGATGACTCCGACTTCCCATAGATTGGTTGAAAGACCGTCAAGCTGGGTGGTCCAGTGGCCATGTCGTTGTTTGCGCAGGTCATCAATCTCTTCGTTGTTGTCGACCGTAGCAAGGAACCAAGGAAGGGGATCTTTCTTCATGATAACCTGAGCGTAACCGTCCGGTGATGGCAAAAGTCTGGCGCGCAGCATTTGAACATCTCTCTGTGCCTGATCCCAAGCTGAGCGCAAACCTTCGATGTTGACAGAGGAGTCGAGCTCGAAGGTGAAAGATGAGCAGTACAATGGCGTGCTGCTAGACAGATAGTGGTATATGATACCCTCCTGGAGCGGAGTGCAAGGCGCAATCTTTTCAATCTCACTGTCGGTGGCTCCAATAAGCTCGATGATAGCGTGGGAGTTCTTGAGGGCAAAAGCCTCGATGCCTTGCTTGGTGCTTCGTTGGATCGTTTCCACAGACACGGAAGATGAGATAGACACCTGTAGAGCCGAAGCCATTCCGGAAATTGTAGGATCTGCGGATTGTTAGTCGGGTCTATTTTGAGCCAACACCTGAAACTTCAGACTTACGCTTCATAATGATCGATGGCTGAGCCTGAGAAAACCCAGCCTCCCGGAGACTTTTCGAGAAGGCGATAACGGATATAGAATCCAGACCAAGCTCGTAGATACTGGAGCATGACGAGATCTTCTCCTCAGAAGAACCAATAAACCTCGCCAGAACAGATATGATTTTCTGTTCTTGGACACTGTCAATAGGCTGGCCAACACTCATCGAGCTCAATTTCTGAATGTCCTCCAGAGAAAGCTCTTGATAGATACTCTTCAAGACTTTCATATCAGCCTTGTTATTGGCAGAGAGTGGGAAGCGTGTCATCGGGATGATATGTGTAGGCACCATATACCCGGGAAGATGAGTGCGGCAAGCGCCCTTGATCTTGGACAGCAGGGGGCGGTCATCTTCTGAAGATCGGACTCCAGCGTCAACGGCACGAGATTTCTTGTCTGTAGTGGCAGTAGTGAAGAAGGAGACAAGTTGGTCCTTCGATTGTTTGGGGTGCGTGATGACCAGGGTAGCGACCTCATTCAACTCAGGCGTAGCTTGTTTGATGACCTCGTTAATTTCTCCAATCTCAAGTCGCTGTCCGCGGAGCTTGACTTGATCATCAATACGGCCAAGGAACTGGAAGCTTCCGTCGTGCAAAATTCTCACAAGATCGCCTGTGCGATAGATGCGATCGCCGGATTCGGGGAGCTCTTGGAATCGTTCTTTGGTGAGCTCCGGTCGGTTCAGGTAGCCCTTTCCAACGAGAGGTCCCGAGACGCAGAGTTCGCCTATGCTGCCGCGTAGAACTGGTGTCATCGTATCGGGTCTGAACACATACGACCCAACATTATCGAACTGTGGCCCGATGTTGGAAGCTTTGTCGTTGGCAGACATCCGTGGGAGCATGGTGCATCCGATAGTAACTTCAGTGGGACCGTATCCGTTGTATATAACGCCGTGCTTGCCCCAGGCATCGAGGATTTCTTGCTTCAACGCCTCTCCGCCGGTAATGAAGACTCCACGACAAAGGGACGGGACTTCATCGGGATGAACTAGTCTTGCCAAACTAGGCGTCAGATCAATATGCGTAATTTGAAGCTTTTGTATCGTTCCAGTCAAATCTTCAAACAGCAGATCTCGAGGACAGGAAGTGACGCAAATTCCAACACTCCAGCTCCAATACTGCTCTAAAACACTGACATCAAAATGGAAGGAGGCAAATTGCAGCCACCGAGACTCTTCATCCCAGTGTCCTGCGAACAATCTTTGGAATGCCAGCATTGCCTGCACAGCATTATCGTGCGTGATCTCGCAGCCCTTCGGTGTTCCGGTTGTACCGGAGGTGTACAGACAATAACAAGTATCATCTGGCTGAATCAGACGGGGAAGTAAGACGTCCCCCGTTGACACTCCATCAAGCAGCCCAGGCTCATCAAGTGCTTGGACGTCAATAGCCAGAAGGCCCTCCAGTTCCACCATCTTGGATTGATTGCAAAGCAAGACCTTGGTACCGGAGTCCTCTAGCATGAACTGCTTACGAGAGATAGGAGCACCAGGGTCAATGGCCAAATATGCACATCCGGCTTTCATGATACCCAGAATCGCCATGGAGGCTTCAGGGCATTTGTCAAAACATATTCCCACGATTCCACCAGGAACAGCCCCCTTAGCCTGCAGGAAATGCGCAATTTGATTACCACATTCATTGAACTCACTGTAAGTCCAAGTCTTCTTCTGGAGGTTGTCTGTAGTATCACCGAAAGCAAATTCGAATGCAATCTTCTCGGGAATCTTGAGCGCGTTTGCTTCGACAAATTGATGCAGCAAAGACACTGTGGTGAGAATTGGTGCTTCTTTGGCAGGGGTAACAGATAGCAAACTACTACCCACAGACTGGTGATCGGTGGAATTGACATCTGGACAGAAGACAGTGTCCTGCAAAAGTTTGTCATACTGACTCAAAAGGATCCTTGCTTGCTCTGTAGGGACAAGGTCGCCCCGGTAGCTCAGCGAGATCTGAAGAGCTGTCGAGTGCGGAATTAGCTCAATAGAGACGGGGTACTGTAAATGTTAGTGTAAATCCTGCAAAACTGTGGGGTATTCCGACTCTGCTTATTCTACCTACATCAATGTTCGTCTCCTCGTCAATAATCTTCCAGCCATCAGTACCAACAGCATCCGAAGTAAACTTCTGATAGACAAACAGCGTGTCGAAGAGTGGCTCATCGCTACCTAGCCATCGCTGAATATGCGACAGAGATGCGAACTGATTCTTCACCAACAAAGCGTTTCGCTTCAACGTACGGCCCAAAAGCTGTCGGTTGGAACCCTCAATACGCAGGGGCGTCGGCACTGTGACCAAGCACGGGAATACCGCATGTTCAGCGGCGGTGGATAAGTTCCTACCCGAAAGCACGGTTCCAAATGTGACATTGGACTCGCCCGTGTATGCAGAGAGCAAGCGAGCCCATGCGGCTTGCCCCGCTGCTTGTAGTGTCACCCCTATATCTCGACAGGCGTCTTCAAGAGCCTTCCGAGACTGTGCGCAATAGACGGAGGTAGTGAGTAATGTTCGCTCGTTTGTGCGGATGGGATGTAAGTCGGGGAACTTGGAGGGTTGCACTTCTGGGGCCAGTTCTTTCCAGAACGATTTTGCAGATTCGCTCTGGCTCTTACTTTCTAGAAGGATAGGACCGAGAGTTTCGGTGACTGGTGCCGGCATAGCCAGAGCCTTTCCTTCATATGCTGCTCTGACGTCTGCAATTATGGTAGCCAGAGATTGAGCATCGTAAATAGCGTGCAGGGCAGAGAAATGCATAGTGCTGGTGTTGTCACCTGCCTCGACTTCAATCCTCCATGGAGGCTGGTGGAGATTTTCCAAAGCGTGCTTTTCTTGAACACCAGAAGTGTCTGCCATGGAAGTTGAGGTATCGCACCATGGTAGTTCGCTGTTTTTATGGTAAGTTACCATAGCAAAAGGATTATGCTGATCCTGCAATTGAACAAAGCCTGTTCGAAGCATGTCATGCTGAGCCATGACCGTAGACCACGCTTCTTTCAAAATCTTCTTATCCAAAGGTGCCGGGAACCTCAAAGCCATGCGATTGTAGTACACTTCGCCATGGGAATGTGTAAACATCGCCAGCATTCCATTTTGAACCGGCGTGCAAGGACGCAGCGACTGGACTATTTGCGGTGAAATCCCAAGTTGTTCGCAAACAGATTGCAAATGGTGGGTTTGGAAAAGCCCAAAGTTAAACTTGATTTCCTCAACAACCTTTGTGCTGGAAGTAAGAAGAGAAGCAATTTTATCAATAGAAGCAGCCTGGTGCAAGTCAGTAAGTAGAAAATTGAAAAAAGTAAACCCCAGTATGACATACCTCAAGAATTTCACCAGATGAGATCCTATACCCTAATCCACGCAGCTTCGCTGATATCTGAACAGCATTGATACTATCCAGGCCAAGTTGGAAGATTGTTGTGTCTTGGAAAACATTATCCCAATCGACATCTGAAAATTTGCAAAGAATGTCGCGGACGGTCTCTTCTTGATAGGACCATGGACGTTTTTGGCGAGATTTAGTCAGGAACTGAACAGAGTTTGGCGCTGAGGACACCTTCTGTTCAAAGACCCGAGGAATGTCTGTCCCCAATAGCCGCTTATCGGATGCCTGAGCAGATGGATATTGAGTGATGTGTCCAACAAGGGCCACAAAGTCCCGGGAGATGTTCTCAGCCACGGTTTGCGAGATATACGATACTTGGAAGTGAAGGCAGATCTGGATGTTGTCGGCACTCTCGTCGGGTATGATCTCGCAAATCAAGGGGAATCCCATGTTTCCTTCGTCCTGAAGAAGTTCCCAGAATTTGGGATCCAGATCGGTGTTTCTGTTCTGGAAAATGACCAGCGTGCCGAAGAGACGAGATCCATCGCCAAGAACACGCCGTTGAATACGCCGTAGAGGGCTGAGTTGGTGAGGTAAAATGTCGTTGTTGCTCTTTTGGGACAACTTCATGATGTCACTATTTGTTGCAGTCGAGGAGGACTTGATTCGAATTGGGAGTGTGTTGAAGCAAGGCCCAACTATTTGATCCGCGCCATCTAAGGGAATGGTTCGGCAGCTGAAGACATTGCCGAAGCAGATATCCGAGGAATCGGTGTATAGAGAGAGCAGTCTGGCCCATGCAGCGTGGAAGATGTTCAAGGGGGTTACGGAGAGGTCTTTGCATTGTTGCTTGAACGATGCAAAAGAGCCATTTAGGGATGTATGAATTTGCTGTGATGCCGACTCATCTGCATTGGCTGTGGTCCCGGGGGTTGGAAGGAGGGTCGGTGAAACACCAGACAAGTACTGGTCCCAGTATTCGTCCGACGAGCCATAGTCAACAGAAGTCATGTAGTCGATGAATTTGCGGAACGGAGGGCTTGCTGGCAATGCTTGGCTTGAAAGCAACAGCTGTAGCTCTTGCAATAACTGGGCTATACCTTCTCCGTCATACAGTGCATGGTGAATGGAGAGTAGAAGATGTGTCTTCTGTGCAGCGGAATCGGTTATTAAAGTCAGCGAGTAGGGCAACTGGCCATTGACTGGAGAAAGACCCTCGAATTTGGACTTGCTCTCCTTGATCACATTCTCAAACTCAGAAGAGGAAGTTTCAATATGGGACCACGGCAAGACCGATGTATCCAGTACAACCTGAGCATATGCAAACCGCTTATCATTAGTCTGTGTGAAACAAGTTCTGAGAATTCCTTGTCTTTGCATAATCTTAGCCCATGCTGTTCTCATAGCCTCGGCGTCGGTGTGAACAAGAAGCAGGAGGTGGTTGAAATAAGCTGGATGACCACCAGACTCAGCTGCAAGCATAGCCTCCTGGAGTGGAGTACAAGGGTAAATGCTCTGAACAGACATTTCTGCAGCTTTGAATTCAGCTTCTACTTGATTAGTGAAAGCTTCATCGAACAGCGTTGGTGGTGCGGGCTCCACAGCCTGTTCGGGCGGATGCCCATTGGTCGTGGGAGGAATGACAGCTGCAAGTTGAGAAATAGAGCTATGACGCAGAATTGTAGACACGGCAAGTCTTCCACATCCAGACTCCTGCAGCTTCCGCGAGAAGGAAATGGCAGAAAGAGAGTCCAGACCCAGTCTGTAGAAAGACGTGTGCTTGCGGATGTTGTTTTGGTCACTGCCAGTAACTGCCGATAGTGCGGCAGAGATGGTCTTCTCAAGCTCGGTGAAACTATCACCATGATTATTGGCATCGAGCCTTGGCGAAAATATCGCAAGCTCCTTTGTGGTCAGTTGTTCCAGCCGCTGCCTCAACATGAGGTGATCGGTCTTGTAAGACACAGTGAGATCTATCGCGTCCACGAGAACAAGAAGGGATGGGAGGTCAGAAGAAGAGAGCTTCTTGCTGAGCTCCTTGAAAAGATCATTCGTAGCTTTCTCGATTTGCACAGAATCCGAGCATTTCTTTGAAGGAACCCAAAATACTGCCACTCGCTGCTGACTCAGTGTTGGCTCATCCAAAATCATGCTCACTGATTCTTGGACCATTTCCAAAGACATAAGGGCAAGATCAACCACATCAAGATCAATAGACGGAGCATACAACTGTGCAAGGCCGGAACTTCGAGAAAGAATGAGTGTACCATCAGGAAGCAGTCTTCCAAAGTCACCCGTTCTATAGATCCAACCGAATTCAGTATGGTCAACAAATCGTCCAGTCATTGACGGATCAGAGCCGGGTAGACAGTGCCCAACTTGATCTCCGCCAAAGCATAACTCTCCAATGGCGCCACGAGGAAGAAGGCCGAGTGAATCTCCGCTTTCCACAATCATCGCAGATGTGCTCTTCAGGGGTCTACCAATGTTTCGAACATAAGTCGATGCTTGCATGTTGGGACAAAGAGTACATGCGTGAGCCATTGCATTGTTGCTGTATGCTTGATGAAGACCTTTGTCTGCCCAATTGCGATGGAGCCTGGGGGTCATTTCTTCGCCAGAAGAGAGAAGATATTGCACACTGGGGACTGCTTGTGGATCAATACGGGAGGCGAGCATAGGAGGCAAATGAAGGTGGGTTATGTTCATATCTTGACAGGCTTGCTCAATCTGAGCCGTCATGATTAAGTCTGTAGCTGAGCACAATGTCACGCCAGCGTTCCAAGCGAAGAATGTCTGGAAAATTGATGCTGTGCTCTTGTTAGAAAGATAACCTGGAGAAAAAAAAATCTGATGGAAAACTTACTACCTGATCCTTGAACACATGAGAGAATTTTTGATCCTGTTGGCATTGAATACAAGTCTGAGAGAGCATTGATATTGCTCTGCAGGTTTTGGCGTGTGATGACGATGTTTTCCGTCAAGTCATTCTCAATTAACGTCACTTCAGCATAGGCAACATCAGACCCTTTATTGGTATACGGAATATTGAACTCATGATAGACATCCAGTGAATAAGACAGATGAATGAGCTGAAGGGACTTCAAAGAATCCAAGCAATGATTATTTTCCGTCAAGTGGTCGACGATGCAAAACTTGGATTTCGCCGTGGAGAGAATAGAATGAATGACCTGCGAAGAGGCCTGAGGAAGTAGGAGGAGACCAGCACCGGCCTTGGCAACTCCAAGCACGGCAACGTAAAAGTCAATGGACGTTGGTAGATGAATGGCTATTAGATCGGCCTTCGTTACTCCAACATGGAGCAAAAGGTGTGCGAAGCCATTGGCTCGGGAGTTAAGTTGGCCATAGGTCATGCTTTCGACTAACGGAGCAGGGGTCTCTATCTTCCAGGACATCAACTCAACCGCTACCCGGTCCGGGTCTATAGAGGCAATCATCTCGACACTGGATGCCAAACTTGGTGGATAAACTTGCTCGGGTGATACTGCGTGTTGAATGGACAACGTTGACGAGGGAAGATACGATCGAATCTCCTGGATCGGAAGCTTAATCTTGTCAATCAAGATCGAGGCCACAGAATCAATCTGCTCGAGGAGTATCATAGCTTGCTCGAATGGTAGCGCCGACTTTTGGTAAGTCGCGCGAGCAAAGATATTTTCTTCTCGTGGTTCAAATTCCAACAAAAGCGCAAATTCTAAAAACTCCCCTGCTTCAACTTCCCGGAACACTGAGCCCTGGTGATCATCTGACCAAATGCTTTCCTGCCACACGAGCGCCGTATCGAAGAGACTGCGATCCAAATCGATACCAGAAGCTCTCTTAATATCCTGAAGGGGAAGACTCCCATGTTCGAGGGACTTGCGGTTCATGTTCTGTATGGCCAAGAGGAGATCCTTCACGTCTTGCATTTTGTCGAGGTTCATGCGCGTAGGTAAAGTTCTGATACAGGGTCCGAGGACAGTCTCGATGCCCTTTAAGGGCAGAGTCCGGCCTGAAAAGACAGTTCCAAAGGTAACATCGCCAATTCCAAGGTAGGAAGAGAGAATATAACAAAACGCGGCTTGGAAAATGGTTTGCCGGCTCACGCGAAGATGCTGGGACACTTCGTTGAGTTTTGATACAGATATGTTCAGCACACGAGTAGCCTTGTCGGTAGCGTGTACAATATCTGCATTTCCATAGAAAGTAGGGAAAGTTGCAGGATAAAGTCCCTGTAGCTGATCACGCCAGTAGGCTGAGGACTCTGTTGCCGATTTGTCTAGTTTGTGTTCAATGAAAAAGTTTGCAACGACATTGTATAGGGGCTTAGAAGTGAGCTCCTCTCCAGACAAGATACTTCTAAGATCTTTCAACATGAGTTGCCAAGACCATCCATCGTAGAGGGCATGATGGATATGCACTAGCACGCGGAGATGATCCTTCCCTTCCTTGATTTGGACTCGGAAGGGGTTCAAGACATCGTGACCCGCACTCAAGCCCAAGTCATAGTCAAGCTCCTGTTGCACGGAAACCTGTTTGTCAAGGGTTTTCCAGGTGAAGCGGCCATATAAGTGATCCTTGAGGCCGATTTCCACAAATCCAGAGCGCAGGATTTCATTGTGGTCCACTAATTGACCAAATGCATTTTTCACCGAAGCTAAACTGACCGAAGCCTCGAATTCTAGCTCGATCCAGTTGCAGTAGGCCTTGTTGTCTTGAACAGTCTCCAAGATCATAGCCTGCTGGATATGGCTACATGGTACGATGTCCAAAATTTGCTCGCTCAAACCCAGCGAGTCGACTCTTGCTGCACCTGCGTCTGAAACAAGTTGGAGAATCGTTTGCAGGGCTGCTTGCGTATTCTCAGTCGGGGTCGCAGCTTCGAGGCTGGTGGCAAGCTGCCAAATCCCGTTCACGGAGTCGGCCTCCAGCAGGGTGGCTACACCCAGGCGGATTCCTGCATCCAAGAGATGGGACGCTAGACGGATTGCTGCTAGCGAATCAAGGCCAGCTGCTGCCAGGCTTTCTGTCGACGAAATTCGTCGGCCTAGCACATCAGCCACGCTCGAGACGATAGATTCTTCTTGTTCATCTCGGCAAAGTCCGTCATCGAAAGCCTGGGCGGTGCTTCGGTGGCGAATAAAATCAGCTTCGAGTGTTTTACGATCGATCTTGCCCGAGGGAAGTTGGGGAAATTGGTCGACTAGCACGAATTCCCCAGGAATCATGAAGCGAGGTAACAGCTGACGACAGACGTCTCGGAGGCTGCTGTCTGTCGTTTCTTTGTCGGTAACCAGAACAAATGCAACCAGGTTCCCGTCGATGACTATGGTTACAGCACTGCGAACACCGGAGGCCCTGGTGATAACATGCTCGATCTCGCCAAGCTCTATCCGCTGACCTCGCAGCTTCACCTGGCCGCTGGAAATTCGGCCAAAACACTCAATCTCCCCGGTGGGGAGCATGCGGGCTTTGTCTCCCGTGCGATAGAGTCGGCCATACACGGGACTGTCTATAAAAGCCTTGGCATTTTCTTCGGGCCGGTTGATATACCCGTCTGCCAATTGAGGACCGCCCACCACAAGCTCTCCAATCTGGCCCAATGAAAGGGGGCGAAGCTCCGTGGAGGGGGACTCATCGTTGGAGGGTAGTGCCATGATGTATGCGGAAACTGTTTTAAAGGGCTTTCCAATCATATTGACACGATCCTTGACCTGAAAATGGGTGGCGGCGGTACAGTGAATTGCTGCTTCGGTAGGCCCGTACATTCCATGGAGAATGCCCACTCTGCCCTCAGACTGGCCAAATTCATCTACCACATGCCTGGTGAGCATCTCACCAATTGTGAGGAGCACCTGGAGAGATGGGGCTGCGGCTCGCGTGCGCAGCAACTCTCCTGCCACCGTTGGGGTCAACTCAGCGGCATCGACTCTCATCGTAGTCATCACATGGGAAATATCAAGAAGCATATTCTCTCTCTCAGAGCCAATGAGAGTTGATCCTCGCATCATGGGAAAAAAGACCTCAAACACGGAAACATCAAAAGTGGGAGACGCGAATTGTAAAAAGCGCTTGAAAGGGGGTATCAAATCATCATGGGCAAGGAGTGATTGGGTGGCAGCAAGATGGGACACCCCGACACCTTTGGGGCGGCCCGTGGAGCCAGATGTATACATGACATATGCCAGATCAGTGGAGGTGCTGTTTTCAGAGCATGGTTCTGTGATATCGGCGTTGGTTTGAAGATCGTCCACGGTAAGAATAGATATATGCTCTTTCAGCGGCATCCTTGTTGCAAGAGCATCATTTGTAACCACAACAGATGCAACCACATCTTGGAGGATAAACTCAATGCGATCTGTTGGCGCATCGGTATTCAAGGGGCAGAAAGCTGCACCAGCCTTGAGAATGGCCAGCCATGAAATGTACAATTCAACAGACTGGGGCAGAAGTACTGGCACGACCTTCTGTAGGCCCTGTGAGGTCGTCGAAGCACGAACTATTTTCCTCGCCAGCCCCGAGGAAAGCAGATCCAAGTCACGGTATGACAAGCAACGAATGTTTCCATCCGCCGTGAGGAATTCAATAGCGTGGTTTGAATCGTTGAGCCCGCGCAGGGCAAGCTCGTGTAGAAGTTGAGGCCCTGGCAGCGTGGAGGGCGAGGAATTTGAAATAGCTAGATCAGGAAACTCAGTGGTCGACAGTGTCACCTGCATACCCTTCTGGGCAGCCTGGTCCTGTACGATCTGCTTCAGCTGGTTGCCCAGCTGGTACAGGAAAGCGGCGTCCATGCCTCCGGTCGCACACAAGGCTCCCAACTGGGTTGCGGGGTCTAGGGCCCACTGCAAGGCCAGGGATGGTCCATCACTGAGCGGAGGATCTCCCAACACTACAGCTGTGTGTTTGGTAGAGAGGTCTGATACAGCAGCCAGATCTGCTGGCTGAACCGTCTGGGTGGATAGATCTACCTTGACTGGCGTACCATTCAATAAAAAGACCGGGTTCTCATCTGTTGTGAATGCCCGTAGCAAGACTGCCCAAGACAAAGCAAATATCTCGGAGGGGAGTTGGGCATCTATCTGCCAGGGTAGGATGTGAACATCACCACCATCGTCATTGACAACGGGGAATTGAGTGAATCGGTCCATGACCTGCGCAGTGGTTTTTTTTTTTTCTCTCTCTCCCTTCACTCATACATATTCGAGGCAAAGTATATACCTAGGTACCTAGGAAGTAGTCTGCTTAGTCGATCTAATTAGGTGCAACGTGAGTGGCTGGAGAAGATCGTATGCAGGCAAGCGCGCCAAAAGAAAGAGTCCCACATACAGGTTTTTTTTTTAAAGGGGGATTTTCAGTTTAAAAAAAAGCAAAATCGAGGGGCACGACCATACATGGGGATTTGTATGATCTTCCAGCGAGCCAAGCGCGGAAAAGAGAGGTGAGGAGAACATTTGAAGGTCCATGTATGGAATATTTGGGTTAGTATTACTTGGTACTGGTTACTCTATTACCCTTACCCTCTTTTATTTCGTGTTATTATTATTTTATATATAATATTATCAGTGAGTACGGAGTACCTAGGTCTATAGTTTACATGTATCCATAAATGTATTTATATTATATATTTTATATATATTTTATATATTATATGTACTCCGTACTCCGTACGTACATACCCAGTACGCATAATCTCAAGATCAGACCACCCGACATCCATGGAATCCCCCACTCGGCTGAATCAGCTGAAACAGTAGGGCTGTGTCCGGTTATGAATGACGTATGCCTGTATAGATGTATGGATGGATGTATGAATGGATGTATGTACTATGTACATACCAGATAATATACCGTTAGGGTACTCTTGAGGTACATTACAGATTACATACATATGTACATGTATATAATGTAAAAATATAAGGTAATTTGCAGAATACAGAGTAAGAGCAATAATAACCTCATATAATATCATTGTTACCTCCCCCACTTCAAATGCCCGAGCGTAAAGAAAAAGAAAAGAAAAAAAGAAATAACACAACCCGGTCACCCCAGTCAACCCAGTCAATACACTGCGGAGGAATTTTCCTGTACCACCCCCACTATAAACGAGTCCCCATGCGTGGCCAAGAGAAGTAACCAACGTGCATACACACATAATATACCATGTTAAATACGTACTCTTTCCCCTCCGATCCCCAATTATTCCCGACATCGGCCGTAAGACCTTTTTTGGGTTTTGAGGAATTAGAAATGGCTGTGCTCTGGTTGCTCAAGGTGATGTGCATGAAGCATCGAACCTTTTCTACTTCTTCTTTTATCTTCCTGCATATAGTGGAGTATCTAATACGGTATGGAGGAATACTTATAAGTATATAATAATATATAGAATAGGATCACCTCTAGATTAAAAAAAAAAAAAAAAAAAAAGGAAACCATCAAACCATCAAACCATCTTTCCCAGTGGAGACCCTCGGGATTTCACTGATTGATAAAATTGAAAAAAACACCCGAACCAGGGAAAATACGAAAACTTGGCAAAAAGCTCAAGCGAGGGCTTCAGAGACCTTCAGGAAAGGATCCACTTGGTCAAGTTATCTGATCCGCTCCTTCTTCGAAAGGACCATATAAAGCCTTTTTCCCTTCCCTGCTTTTCCTTTCTTTCTTGGAAAGGATTTGAAAAACCTTGGAAGCTCCCCCTTGAAGCTCTTGGATTTCCCTTTTCGGTTGTATATAGATACACTTTTTTGATCCTTTTTTTACCTTTTACCTTTTACCTTTCTACCTTACAAACTCTTCGTCATGGAGCCTGTTACCCGCAAGTCGGAGCTCTCCTTCCTCAACGATGTGGTGCCACGCACCCAACCCCAGTCAGCTCGGTCGCTGTTGCGATCAACTGGCGCGGATGAGATGCACGATCTGCTTTGTGTTGGATTCGGCCCTGCTTCACTCGCTGTTGCCATTGCCCTGAACGACGCTATGGACCCCGCCCTCGGTGCCTCGAAAGACCCCAACTTCAAACCCAAGGTTTGCTTCCTGGAGAAGCAAAACCAGTTCGCCTGGCACTCTGGTATGCTGGTCCCGGGCTCGCGTATGCAGATCTCTTTCATGAAGGATCTCGCTACTATGCGCGATCCCCGCAGCAGCTTCACCTTCCTCAATTACCTACACCACAAGAAGCGTCTCATTCACTTCACCAACTTGGGCACTTTCCTGCCTGCCCGTGTGGAATTCGAGGACTACATGCGCTGGTGTGCCCTGCGCTTTGACAACGTCGTCAACTACGGCGAGGAGGTTATTGAGGTTGTCCCCGGTCCCACCAATTCCCGTGGGATCGTTGACTTCTTTACCGTCGTCTCGCGCAATACCGGTACTGGCGAGATCTCCTCCCGCAACTCCCGCAAGGTCGTCATTGCCCTCGGTGGCAAGGCTAAGATGCCTCCTGGTTTCCCCCAGGATCCCCGCATCATGCACTCCTCCAAGTACTGCACTCACCTGCCCCAGATGCTGACCGACGATATGGCCCCTTATAACATTGCCGTCGTCGGTAGTGGCCAAAGTGCCGCTGAGATCTACCACGATTTGCACCGCCGCTACCCCAATTCGCGCACCACCCTGATCCTCCGTGATACCGCTCTGCGTCCCAGTGACGACTCTCCTTTGTACGTTCCTTCTAAATACCCAGGTCCGAGAGAACTTCAACCCAGCTAACTTCTTGCTTTTTTTTTTTCTAGTGTGAACGAAATCTTCAACCCCGAGCGCGTAGACAAGTTCTACGAGATGAGCGCCGAAGAACGCCAGAAGCGCATTGCTACCGAAAAGGCCACCAACTACAGCGTGGTTCGCCTGGAACTGATTGAGTCCATTTACAACGACATGTACCTGCAGCGAGTAGAGAACCCAGATGAGACACAATGGCAGCAACGCATCCTAGCCGAGACCAAGGTTGCCCGGATCGAACACCACAACCCATCGAACCGCATGCGCATTCATGTCAAGTCAGTCAAGAATGAGAGCGAAGGCAAGGAAGTGTTGGATGTGGATGCGCTGATGGTTGCGACGGGCTACCTCCGCGACGCGCATGAGGGACTCCTCGAGAACGTGCGCAGCTTGCGACCCGCCGGCGCATCGTCCTGGAATCCCGGCCGGGATTACCGCGTTTCGCTCGACAGTGCCAAGGTCAGTTCCCAGGCTGGTATCTGGCTGCAGGGTTGCAACGAGAAGACCCACGGTCTGAGTGATTCTTTGCTATCGGTGCTAGCTGTGCGGGGCGGCGAGATTGTTAGCTCCGTCTTTGCGGATCAGTTGGCCAGCGCTTCCTTGGTGCAGGACACCCGGGTGCGTGCTATGCTGTGAGAAAAACAAAAAAAATGTGGCATGATCGTCGTTTCGTGTCTCGGGTTTGCTTTTGGGAAGTGGGCCGAGATTTTTAAAATTATGTCCGGCGAGACAGCTCTCGATGATTCCCCCTCCCTTTGCTATTCTGGGTTCCCTTTGCTGTTCTAGGTGAAACATTTAGACATCCTGTGTATTTAGATTCTTTTTTTTTTCGCGTTAATGATGAGCTTTTCTTTTCTTATCTTCTCTTTCATTTCATTTCTTCCTAATCCCACGAGTACAAACCGATCGGGCCTACCCGATCTTCAGGCACTTAGGGTCCCTGTAAAATCCTAGGCAGGTAATAAGTACCGAAGCGTGTGGAGTAAAATCGGCGTACACCGTTCCGATCGGAAGTTGTACGGTAAAAACAGCTTTTCATGAAAAAAATTATGTTTTTTTCTTGGCAATTGCGGGACAAGCTGGGAAAACTGCAATCCATAAAAAATCGCGCGAAACTCGTCAAACCGGCGCTGATCGGTGCCGATCCCAATCCGGGATGGTATGTCTACTGCGAATGATAGGTTGTATTATTATAGATAGGTCTTTACCTCTCTGATATTTTTTCTATTTTATTTCTGTCAACATGAAATCAGGAAATATACACGAATCCCCGAGTCCAAAAGGTGAATAATCACATCAAATCAGATAAAGGCAAGTGGGTCCTGCATGGATCAGATAACTTGAAATTTTTATCTGATCGAAAACTTGGCTGGGCTTTTTTTTTCCCTTCATTTCTGGTATTTATATTAATTACTAGATGTCTTTTTCTTTAAAAAAAAATAATAATAATAATTGAATTAAATTAAATTGGGCTTGACCGTAACTTCTTCTTCTCTTCATGCAATATAAAACCAAGGAATGTACAATGTACAATTCATAAGTGTCGCCAATTCCGCACTAAGTCAAAGTGGCTTTCTAAAGCTCCATCACCTGCCTAGTCGAGTCTTTACCGAGATGGAGCCTGCATACGCACTGTTATGAAATGGTAATTGTAAATTTATTCTATTCTTTTTAATCGGAAACGGCGCTTCCAAAATGCATCCGTACAATATATAAAATATAATTATAGCACATGTAGATCCTGCACCCCTTTTCCCTGAAGAAATTAGCGTTCCTAATTTGTTCTGATTTACATAATAGATGCTGTATTCTACTCAAATGACCCCATAGAATCCATGCATATGCCTCGTGTTTGTCTAGGTCCCATGGACTAGGCCGGTACCCGAGAGATTAGATCTTCCCCAATTTCCCACTAGGTTTCGGCTCTCTCTTCGGCGATATCGGATGTCTCCAGAGTGGAAACTACTATGTGATATCTTCCCCCCCCTCCCTGGGTCCTGTCGTTCGTCTCCATGCCGAGGTAGGTTTCAGATTGGGCCTATACGGTTCGGACATGTTTCGGGCTCCATTATTGAAAGCCGTTGAATGGACCTTATACGAGTTTCGTATAATAACATGGCATCGATTGCCTATTCTGTATCTATCTAGTATCTAGACAAGTTTAGAGAGATGACCACCCTAGCACAGTACAAAATACACAGTACCTAGTGTAACCAGCCAAGAAACCAACCTATTTGGATGGAGTACTCCATACATATTCAGTTAATCGTTGACCGCTACACTATTAAAAAGTTCGGGGCCATCAAGAAACATCAGGCCACACTGGACCCTTCGGCCATCAAGCATTCCTCGTCCCTGAAAGGCTGCAACCCTACAGCCAAGGTTGCACAGCCGGAGTCACTACTGCCGCTATCCCCGGTGTCAGGGTGCGAGGATCGTAAGCTACAGAAGTACCTTGCCACCTAGTGTGCGCTGGCATATGCACCTCCAGAGCTCTCATGCAGGTACGTTTCACACTGTAATGCGTAATGTAAAGTGTAAACCTGCCAATACATATCATATGTACCTGGACCTAGACCCAGTTCGACGCACCAATCGGCCCGTTCGGACGGGATAGCACTGCCCTTCCCAGGTAGGTATCTTTCCAGAAACCCCGAGAGAAGATCTGGAACTCGGCCTTTATGCAATGCGTTTGGTGCTTAGCTGCAGGGCCACTGCAGGGCCAAGAGACGATCTATCTTATCTGATGGGAATGGGAATTTGTGGGGGAGAGGGGGGGGTCAAGGTTAAGGACCTTGGACGCTATTAAGCGGGTTGTCATGTATACCGGATAGTCTCTTCCTGTTGCTCAAAGGCCAAGTCATCTCCCATAATAGTATATAGTAAAAGAAATCATTAATGTCTGACGTCAACTGTACAGGATCCGTTCTAAATGCAAAATGCAAACATTTGCTCGTGCCACGTGCCCCCAATGATGCAACACCGCGCTGATTTGTATAATAAAACACAGAGTACAAGGATATCAATGCAGAATCTGGAATCAAAAAAAACAAATGCAAACGCGCTCGGATCTCAGATCAGCTTACACCATGCGTTCGGGATCCTCGCCGGCAACGCTGCGGTAGCTCGGTCCCTCGTTGGACCGGTTGCCGGTGTGCATGCGCATTGGGGTTTCGTACATATCATGATAATTGATCACCTCGCCACCGAGCATCGCCGCCCCAGTCTGGCGCTTACCAAAGAGTGGAGCCGGGTCACACCAAAAGTCGCGGCAGTTGGTGACAACACCGCGGGAGAAGGGGTTGCGGGGGCGAGCCGTCTGGGGTCCGTCGCGAAGGCCGTCCTTGGCGGTGGTCCAAAAAGCGTCGATTCCGAGGAGAGACGACCATTGTTGGATGCAGCCGTTTTTCCGTCGGTGTGGGGAAGGGCCGCCGAGGGCCGGGTTGGGTCCTTGTCCGGAAGCCGAAAGACCAGCAGCTTCCATGGACGTGATTCCGGCGGTCATGGCCGATGCAAAGGCTTGGGAGCTTGGGTAGGACCGGTCAACGTGGTGGCCTCGCATGTTCTCGTAGGTTGTCTGGTTGCGAGAGATCTGGACGAGCTGGACGGCGCACAGCATCGTGACCCAGACCAGCTGGAGGGTGATCCACACATTAAGAATCAGCGTGAAGGGGTCGCGAGAGGCGTAGTCACACAGAGTGTCATTAATAACATTGCAGGTAGCATTGGTAGGAGCGGGGAGAGAATTGATATCTGTATCATGTTAGTTGACCGATCCTGGGTAATGTTTTCCCTCACCACGAAGAACCCACAGGCAATAGTCAGCTGCACAAACAGAATGATGCCAACTTCGAGGGAGACTATATAAAGAACAAAATGGCGGAGATTGTTGGCTCCAACACAGTTATCAATCCACGGGCAATGGCTATTCAAGAATTAGTGGTGAGATCAACGGAAATTTATCAAGGCACACATACTGGTCATGTTTCGCGACACAGCGCCCACAACGCCGACAGTGCCTGCTCCGGAGTGGCTTTCTTGTCATACAGGGGATGCAAAAGTTCTGTTCGTCAAATTTCCACTGCTCGAATAGTTCCTTAACAATCTCTCTCTGTTGATTTCTGCTGCCCACTTTCGGCACATAACCCGGGTCTTGGACCATGGAAAAGACGTAGAAATAAGCAGTGAAGCAGAAGAAGACCGCAAACAAGATGTTCAGGATTGGCGACGATAAGTAGGTTGCTGGCAGCACCTTGAAAGCATAGCGGAAGCCAACCCAGAACAACGTGCCTGCAAAGACACCAGCTAGATACGGTGTTTTCTGCAGAACGCGATATTCCATAGGCCCCTTGTTCGCAAATTGCTGTGCAACATACTGCATCCCGAAGAGTGTCACCAACACAAGGGGCACAGCAACGAAAATCGCCAGGTTACTGAGCATCCAGATGGTAACCAGGATCATCAAGAAAGGCCAGAGGAAGAAAAACTTGGCCATGATGCTCTTGTTGCGTACGAAGCTTGAAAGACCCAGAGGCACCACTTTCTGAGTGCCATCAGGTTCAAAGCCACGCTCGTTGAGCGAGCGGTACCAAACCCGCAGAGTGTTCATCTCCTGCGCCACAGTTGCAGGTGATTTTCCATCGCGGGTCTTTGCGAAACGGTCGGCGCCGTATTCAAGCAACTTCAGGACACAGGGCATCGAGCCCTTGACCAGCGCCCAATGAAGCGGTGTCAAGCCACCTTCGTCCACGGCATTTGCATTGGCGCCCCATCGCAGGAACAAATCCACACATGCAGGATACCCCTTGTATGCAGCCCACATCAGTCCAGTGTGTCCTTGTTGGTCCACAACGTCCACGGGGATCTCCTGGTGTAGAAGCAGCACGACTAGGAAAGCGTTGCCATCGATGGTGGCGAGGTGTAGGATGTTGTATCCTTGGACGTCCGTCAGGAGAGGATCCCCTCCATTCTGGAGTAGGAGGTTCACAATATAATAATGGCACCGTTGGGCAGCCCACATGGCTGGTGTTGCCACCGATTCTCCTCCTTTGGCATTGACGTCGGCCCCGGAGTCGATCAGGAATCTACACATCGCATATTGATTGTTGATTGCTGCCCACTAGAAATAGATAATGCGGTCAGTGAACAGATCCCTGTTATACATTGCGCTGGGTTATAACGAACATGCAACGGTGTAATCCCCTCCTCGTCGCGGTGGTTCGCGGTGAACTTTTTAGCCGTGAACAGTTTCTGCATAGTGCCAATCTCCCCCGTCCGAGCCAACTGCATAATATCCTCCCCCGGAGGAATTGAGCCTTTGGGAGGATCAGGGCGCAAGCTCTTCATCTCCACATCGTTTGGAGGAGTGGGTGTCCCGTTGCCATTCGAGGCGGAGGTGGAACCGGAGGTCTGGCCCGGGCTGGGGCCCCATGATTCTGGAGAGGTTTTGGTAGACATTTTTGGGGTTGTCTACTGTTGAATATGTATCGAATGCCACTCGAGGGCTGGAAAGGAGGCTCGATTCGAGGACTGGACTGTTTTGGTACGGTAGTCTAAAGGAACATCGCGGTTCCGTCACCGGCGCATCCACTGAGTTTTTTAATTGGTTTTCTTGAGGAAGCGCAGGTCAGAAGGTGTAAAAGATGGACAGAGGTAAATGGTCAGAGGTAGATGGTAAATGGGTAAACAGAGTCCAGAAGGCTGGAAGGTTAAAAAGGCGGACTCGGATTTGCGGAGACGCTAATCGACACGCGTCGGCAGGTACACTCTGTGCCTTGGATTTTGGATTTGATATTTTGGATTGTGTTCTCTGTACTCTGTACTCTGTACTTTGTACTTTGAAGTTGAAACAATTTAATCTATTCCACGGAGTACTCCGTAGTTAATTCTCTAATTCTAAATTCCACGTTTAACCCAGGGCTCCTTTTTTGGGATTACTCAGCCACAGGCAGCCGTATTCTCTCGGCCTCTTTTCTCGGTTGATCTGCCGATCTTCATATACCATCTATACATATACAATATACATATACCATATACATATATCAAGGATTACCGGCATGCGTACCCACGCACTCGGATGTGCAATTGGGACCAGGCTTCGGGAAGCGATTCATACAAGTCCAAAGGCCCAAAAGAAGTGCAGCTCTACCGTCATCTGGTCCCTGGGACCCAATCTGCCATCTACGATCTTCATCCTTGGCCATGCGATCAAAGTTCCGCGCATACTCATCCTCTTCGCGATAGCCGTCAAGAGTGAGTCGTCCTATCTGCATAAATAACATATTGAGCATCTTCAACACAGTGAGAGGGAGCTGCCCGTCCTTAATAGTGACCAGCTCGGCGACTTCTACAATTATATCTGAAAGGCTGCAGCACCGGTCCGAAAAACAGCTGCAAGTCAGCTTGTTGGGATGATCTGAGTGTTCCGTCCACCCAGAAAGTGTGTTGGCTATACGACGAAGCTCGGTTTGGATTGTAGCGACATCCTGACCTGAGATATCTCCGGCACACAGTCCCTGGATGTATACGACGAACTCATTTCGCGAGTCGTCGAAAAATTCTCGCGTGGCCTGCATAGTTGGCGCATCCATAGTAATGGTTAGTGTAGGAGTTCGAATAGATATATTTGGTTAGATGGTTCGAATCGATGGCGATGCACTATTCAATGCCCTAGGGGTGAACCCTTTTATACTCGAGCATTCGATCTTCGTTGGCTTCTGAAATGAAATGCTCTTTGTGTCTATGGATAAACAAAGGTTGAAAGATATATATAATAGCCCTAAACGAACAACAGGAGGTTCTTTCGAGGCTACATAACCCATTTTATCTCTTTAATGGACTTGTATAAAGAACTTGTTCAAAGAAGCTTGGGGCTTGATATACTTGGGTAATATATTTTCTATTAGCTTCTCCTGAAAGTTGCTCACAATATAGACTAATTATGTCTCAACCAGACCATTACATACATAAATAGATACAAAAATAGCTATTACAATAATGATCTTTCTTCTCCAATTAGAAAGTAGAAATATACTCTGTACCCAGCAGAACGATCAACGAAGGACTCTGAGACAAGTCGGAGCTCCACTCTCGGGGCTCCTTGTTTATCAGGTCTCCGCATCACAACCCCCTCAAAGACAACAATGGAACAAACTTTGACCGACAAGCTCATATCAATTCTCAAGGTTCGAGATATCCCAGTTAAGCGGGGGGTGATTGAGTCGGCATTTGAGGATGACAGGAATGCGCAATGGGCGTCTAAGCATCTCCGCCCTGACACCTTGCTATCAAAAGATGAACTCGCGTTGTACGTTTCATTTGTACCCCCCCTCCCCATTACAAGACATCACTAATCCGAGACAGATACCTCAAGCTTGAAAACTCTGGCGCTCTTCAACCTATTCTCAACAACCCAGACCTCGGTGCAACGCGGCCTATCCTCGAAGACGAATTCCGCAATGCGATCGAGTCCCTTGAAGCCTCAACGGCAACAATTCAGAAACAGACAGAGACTTTAAAGTCCCAATGTGCAAGCCTCAATAAGAAATTGGGTCTGGAAAACAACGTGGAGCAGCAGCGGAGCCGGGATATCGCTCGGCTGCAAAAAAAACACGAAGCGGGGAGGCAAAATACTACAATGGCGGTAGGGACATGTCCGTTACAATACGTCGTCGCGTGTTGCTGATCCTAATTTGATGTAGGCAATTGAGCTTGCTGATGAGTTGGAGGCCGATTTTAAAACCGCGACGGACAAGTCGGGCGCGGAAAACAAGAGAATACTCGCTTCTCTGTCTATCCGGTTAAAGCAGGACGACAAGGCGCTCGCAAGTCTGGAAACGCTCGTGTCCAGTATCAAGTATCGTGGGAATGATGCATCTACGATAAAACGCACGAATCATCTCTGTGCGATGCTGTCAGACTACGTGGCGGAGGAAATACACTATCGTCTCGATCGACTATACCTGGAAACAATTTACACAGGCGGCTCAAATTCCCATGTCATGGATGGGGCAACGAGCACTGCCCTCGAGGAAGAACTAGAATCGCTGTATCCGGAGATCGAAATCTTGGCAGAAATGTCGACCAGGCAGCAGTTCCACGAGCCTATCCTCCGTGAACTCCAGAACGAGCACGACCAGCTGCGAGTAGCGTCGCAGGAGAAACTAGAACAGGTACGAGGCTCTACCTCGGCACTGGCCTTGATCGGCAATGAACTAATTCATACTTTCCAGGCACTCGACATGTTGATCGAGATGACTTTGTCAAAGCAAGATCTCACAAACCAACTCGGGGTCCGGGAGTCGTCCTCGGAACTATTAGAGCAGCTAGCCGCGTTATACCAATCCGAAGCAGGCAGCGAAATCGTCACACAGCCATCATCCCGACGAGAGTCTCTGCGTCGCCGATCGTTACAACCAGGCCTCTTTCTCGCCACCCACACGCCCACTGCGCCTGTACCCGCCCAACCATCACTCGAAAGACTTTTGAGGGGTGTTGGTGTACCGCCGGAATCAATCCTCCACCCACGCGAGAATGGAGGGGTTAGTGACCTTCATGAGAAGCGATGTCACGTTTCCGAAACACTTCACGGTCTCAGTATAGCGGTAGACGCTCCTCTGGTGACTTCTTTGGGACCGTTAGATAATGCATCCCAGCTTCTTCGTTGCTCATTGCACGCCAACTCTCACTATGAAACATCACTGCGCGATCCTTCGGAGGAATCAGCGCTCTCGGGCCTCGAGAAAGAACTCGCCGGTCTTCAAAATGGGGTCCACAAGCTCAATTTGGATGTTCTCCACCAGCGTGATAGCAATCAAGATAGATTAATTGAGAGGTGGACATAGGAATCGTGGCGGAGCTTTGCTGCCCAAGCCCCCTCTCTTTCTTTCTTTTCCCCTTTCTTTTCTTCACGGTTCTATTGTTTCTATGAATCTACGCATTCATGCATGAAAATCCGTCTGATCTCACAGTCGAAGATGCCAATGGTTGGTTCCTAATCGCCGTTGGTTGTTTTAGCGCCAAAGTGGCTTGACTTCTGATTTGACGCTTGGCGGTGGCTGAAGGATTCCTTCACCACCTGGGCAGTGTCTGGATGTCTTGCTCCTGCATAATGTTGCGCAGTGAATATTTTAGGCAGTGATGCCAGTCATTGTATAGGGAATGGGACACTATTCTCCGAAAATGTTGGTGTTGGTTATGCTATGGACAATAACAGGTCGCGTTGTATCTTGACGCCCCACGTGCCTCTTCAGGTTGCGTCTCACTTGGGAGCACCTTGCTAATCACACTATATCAAGAAGTGTTATGATTTCTTTTCGGAGATGGAACTTCAACTTCGCATTCCTAGTGTGATGGAAGAAGTTGAACATAGGACTTTGTCACCAGGCAACTAGTCTTCAAACCCGCTGACTCGTTGAACTGCGCCCTGGTGACCTCAGGTTTGTATCATTATTTTTTTTGGGAGAGAGATATAATATCGAATATCAATATTTAATAACTTCGTTCTAGGTTTCCTCTCTGCAAGGAGAGGTTGTTTTGAAATCCATGTTCATTGTCGAAGGGTCGAATATAAAATCGAGTCGATATCTCATCAAGCTCTTTGTTTTCAATCTATATCCGACCTTGCTTTGTCAAATCTTCTTTTGTTTCGAGTCAAATATACCAATAGTCTTTTCTATCTTTACTCTTTGAAAGACATCACCTGCTTTCCAAGGTTGCCATTGTTCACATGTCTTACACATACTGTGCCTGGCAATTCGCCCGTGCCGTAATGAACGAGGTTCGTCGAGTCCCATTTCTTTATTTCTCTATTCCCCCAACAACTCCCTTGTTTTAAGGGAATCTTTATTTTTAGATGCATTGTTCAAGGACCATTTATTATCACTCCGTTGCCCTCGAGTTATCCTCGGGTTTCATCGAGTATCGAGAAGAAATTAATAGAAGACAGAGAACACGGCAGTGCACATACCTACACTCGACAGATATGAGATACCAACCTTCTTATTCGGTTTACAGGTCAGAACCTGTTCGTAACTTCAGTTCCCGGTATGCACCGCCAACCCATGAACCGCCTTCTAGGCTGTTTGTGGTAGATCCCCCGGACTATGAGCTGGCCTCTAATTTTGCCAGAAGGAGATATGATTCGAATGTGCGATTGTCAGTCAAATTGGAGACACGACAGCCTCGGTACAACAGAACACACAAAAAAGTTCGGTTCGATGACACCCGTTACGAGTGCGAAATCAGATACCCGACACAGAGTCCCCCGCGAGGATACGAACCTGAATTCAGATATCCGCGGTATTCCTCGCGAGGCCCCCGGTCCCAGAACACCTGGGACTCAACCCCTGCTGATATTCGGTACGAAACCAGAGAACCGAAGGTCATTCACCATGGATTGTATGAAATGTCGGGCTCGGGTCGGCGCTTCCTTAGACAACGCGGACGAGGGCCATCCATTTGGTTCCAGAACCGAGCATTTTGATTACCGCAGATGCATTAGGTTGCTGGCGTCTATAACTTCGCCGGGAACCTAGCATGTCGAGGGATTCGCAAATATTGGATAATACCGCCCACCTGGTTGTTGAGGGAGTCCCTCACTTTTTTTTTTTTTAGCAGAGAACGGGTTTAAGCCGGACTGAATATTTGGATTTTTTCCCCCTCCTAATCCCAGCGTAAGACTCCCATACCAATCCCGGCAGGCTCTCAACGATGACACGAGTCATATGCGCATGTGTCAGTCAGACCGGAGACGCCTCGGGCGTTAAGCATAACAATTCAGTTCGCCTGACTGTAACGGAGCTGTCGCGTCTCTAATCTGACCGATCATCGCGCGTACGACCCGTATCGTTGTCGAGAGTCTGCTATGATTGGTATGGGAGTCTTGTGCTGGGATCGGGTGTCTTGAGATTTTCTTTTGTATAGAGTTAGGTTGAGTATATAGGAGATTTCGGTTGTTTCTCTTTTATTGTCTGATTTGAGGGAAATGGTTAAATGGTTATGATCTCGATTCGAGTACTTTGTGTACTTTGTGTCCTTTGTATAGTTAGAGATTCCTACAACATCAGTCCAAGGTTAAGGTCACATGTGGCGATTTGCTTATCTCCCCTTTTTGCCTCTTCTCCTTATTTCCTGACTTGACTTGATTTGTTTGTTGATTTGTTCTGAATCGATTCAATTCAATATTCCATTCGATTTTATTCGATTTATATTCGATTTATATTCGCAGATACCTTAGATTTTAAGGTGAGTCTAACCTTTTGTAAATTAACGATCCAGGCTCTCATTCCATATAGAACTCCCCAAACAACTCACTACTCTCACCCCCGCTATACGACTCTACAAAGAGGAAACCCCGGTTATATCTCGCCTCAATTCCTCCCTCTCCCTCATTAATCGAACTCGAGATCCGCGCCACAACGAGGGCCTAAGTCCCAACGGAGGCCAGAAACCACTCGTTGGAAAATGAGATACCCAGCCGGGGAGCCACCATTCACCTCAAGGTCCAGGTGCGCTCTACTCGCAACCTACCAAGCCTGCGCCTGCGCGTGGCAGTGAAAATAATATACGCCCACCCACATCATGGCCACCGCCGTAACACAAACCACAACCATGTCCGTGCCCCAAGACACAGATTCCAACCAAACAGACCCCGCGCCAACCATGCTGAAACTCGGCTCGCCGCTGGATAATATTGACCGTCATCAGCCCGATGATCCTGATTCGTCGCAGACCCCCGCCGCCGTGTTTGATATTTCGCCCGAGGCTGCATTGCACTTGCTTTGTTTAAATATTGAGCGGCTAGGCGCTTACTTTGCCCAGAAACCTGTCAGCACCGATGAGCTGCATGCGCGTGGCTCCGCACCTCTGGATTATAATACCCCTGCCGAGGGCCAGCTCGAGGTAAATACCGTCGGGTTACATGTTAAGGACTCGGATGACCCTGTTGACCCTGCAAGGGTGACAGAAGAGGCGATCCAAATGGCCATGCTGGCGAAGAAGTTTCTGTCAAAGAAGGTGCCGCCGATCCCATTGAACGAGTATCTGCTTCGTTTGCATAGGTACTGTCCTATGTCTACGGCAGTCTATCTCGCGGCTAGCGTGTATATATCTAGGATGGCTCTGGTCGAGAATGTGTTAAGGGTTTTACCCAAGAATATGCACAGGCTTGTGCTTGCTGGTGTTTGGGTTGCTTCAAAGGCTCTGGAGGATCTGAGCTATCCGCATAGCCGGATTGCGAAGGTCGGTGGAGTCAGTGAGCAGGAATTGTCAAAACTCGAGATCAGCTTTTGTTTCCTGGCCGACTTTGAGCTGCGTGTTGATGCGCAGATGTTGATGAACGAAGCCTTACGCCCTCGGACAACTCTGGAATAACAGCTAGTCAGTTCATATACTGTGTTTTTGTCTCATATGAGGTCATATTACATTATGTGGCCTTATCTGACTAGCTAGGTGCTGCCTGATGTTCAGGCAGTTATTTACTCTGACCATCTATGGAGCTTTAGTCCAAAATCCCCAAAACACCAACCATGAGTGATATACAGTATGCACTAGATTCGCGAATCGCACACGCTTAAAAAGAAACGCCCAACGGTCAAGACTGGTTCGTCGAGGCCATATGCACTGGAGGATAGTACCAAGTGCAAACAGCGATGATGAAGTAAACTAGCACACAAAGAGCACCTTCAAGGTAATTGGACCTGCCATCACGCAAGAAATTCCCAACGACCAGAATCGAGAGCACTAAGAGGACAACCATGAAGATCTCGAAATTCAAGCTCATATCCTTGTCCATACCCCAACCAACAATGACGGCGAGTGGTGCGTTCAGCAATGCTGTCTGGATTGAAGGGGCCAGGCAGTGGAAGAGTGCGAAGTTGATCTGGTTGTCCCAGGCTTCATCGATGGCCGTGAGGTGCTCGGCGGCCTTTTCCACCAGAGGGACCAGAATCAGACCGAGGAAATTGTCCGAGACGCCGCGCTCCACGATGTACTCGATTTCTTGAACTAGGAAGACTGCGGACATACAGACGCAGGCCAGGGAAATGGCGATGACAACGAAGCATTCGATCATGGTGAGCTTTGCCCTCGCAGCTTCTTCGTGTCGATCTTCGTCGTGGTGTTCGTCTTTCTCTAGAATCTCATCGAAAATGGAGTTGTGGCTGTGTAGGTTGAAGAAAAGATATCTGGCACAGAGGTGTCAGTGGTTAAAACTATAGACAAGAGCCTAGGCCACTCACATCAAAAATGCTACGAGAAGGATCACCGAAGTGGCACGGCTAATCGTCAAGGCATATTCGTTCAATTGCGCCAGCGTGAAATGGTCGTTGACGCTTCCACGCAGCGCGGAGTAGAACGCACTTGGAATCAACAGACCGAACCCGGCGACAAGGAGCAACCCAGTACCAACTTCACTGATGGCTTCGTGGAAGGATTGCTCATGGCGCTTGATACCGCCGACAAAGAAACACATTCCCAGGCAAAGCAGAAGATTTGCCATGATGGAACCGAGAATAGCAGCCTGGATGACAGGAATCAGATCCGAGTGTTCGGTCCGGCCATGGTTATACAACAACACCATAAACAGCACGAGCTCCACCACCGCACCCAAAGTTGTTTCCACGACGATGCCTATCATCTTTGGCAACTTTTTGGCTAGCTCTCCGCCGGCAAAGCCAAGCACGTTTGCCGAGGGCACCATGGCAATATAATTGAGACTGAAGATCCAAACGTGAAGATCAGGTCGGGCAAAATAAATGGCGATTGCGGCGGGAACAAATGGCCAGAGGATATTCACCACCATCGAAAGCGTGCAGACACTCCTAAAGCATACCTTGAGGAGATGCCATGGGTGAATTCCACTTCGACCACTTTCTCCAGCTGTATCCACGCGAAATAAGGCCCATGCTCGTTTAGAAGTGGTGGAGTTGGTGGGTAATATCGAGTTCTGCGAGCGCTTCTCCTGGACCGTCTTCGACTGGTCACTCCCACGGAGACGAAGCTCGGCGTTCTGTGAATGGGTCGACCTGATTGAGCCCATTTTCTTTTTTTTTCTTGGTATATATGAAAAAAAAACCCCCGGTAACTACTCCGTATAGATCGGAGGGATTGGAAAAAAGTACACGCAAGGTACTAGACTGTGAGATCAAAAATCCAATTCAAAGTAGAATCTCGATAAATGCTAGAAGAAAAGACGCAGGAGACAAGAAGAAAGCCAAACACAGAAAAAAAAACAAAAGGAAAAAGCAAAAAAAAAAGAGCTGGGGAGTACAAAAGACTATACAGCGTCTGGGCCGCAATACACAATATAAAGGCCAAATCAAACCAGTGCGCTGGCACTTAACAGAACCAATCAGCCCTCGAATAATCCAATCTGAACAGCCAGGAGTTCTTGGCGCAGGTTTTCCATGCTTTTCCCGTGATCGTCCCGTGTCAGGTTGGGCTCGAGAAGAGAAAGAATATATTATAATACACACATATATATATCATATATATACTCTACACTCCGTATAGATAGATAGGTAGATAGATGTCAGTGGTACTGCCATGCTCGGCTTCTAAAATTGGCCTCTCCAAAATATCTGTGTAATATTCGTATTCCTTCAGGGGATGAAACGCCCATCGAGCTGTGGGGAATCTTTTCTTGCACAGCCACGGCCTTGGCTTTGGAGACCTTTGAAAGGTCAAGTACCAATAATACGGAGTACTCCGTACAGTCTACAGGATAGAATGGAAGAGCTTGAGCTTAATCGTCAAATATGGCCAATCAAGCATCGGTGGGTATCACCCTAGTTCTTAAGGTTAGGCTGTAGGAGTTATTAACTAGTACTAGGAATAGTGGAAGTACTCTGTAGCAATAGTTGAAAAACTAGAATTGTACTCTAATACACACTTTTTGTTTAATATAGAATAGTTCTAATTTATATACGGAGTACTCCGTATACTACCTCGGGCTCGTTGTATCCTATTAAAGTTGTATAAATTATAGAGTACTTAACCCATTCTTAACACTGAAAGATAGGTAGATAAATAGATATATATAAATATATCTATATATATCATATTATCATATAAGATATAGAATACAGAATATAAACCTATAACACTGAACAAACACTTATAACAAACCCAGTAAACAGAAAGTCCATGGGCCCACCTGATCACACGTCCGGTTACCATCGGGCGGGGCGCAAAAGTCCAATGGCGAAATCTTCGACGGCAAATTGTCAACTTCTCTTCTTTACACTCCCTCACACATCATGGCTTCTACCACTACTCCCGGCACCCCGCCGGTCACTTTAGACACTATCACCCAGCAGATCGGCAATACGCCCCTTGTTCGATTGAACCATCTGCCCCGCACTCTAGGAATCGATGCTACCGTCTACGCCAAGTTGGAATACTTCAATGCCGGTGGTAGTGTGAAGGATCGCATTGCCCTGCGCATGATCGAAGAGGCTGAGCGATCCGGTCGCATCAAGCCCGGTGATACTCTTATTGAGCCCACCAGTGGCAACACGTAGGTTCTTTTCTGCTGTCAAGGCATGGGCGCAGACGCTAATCGAGTTTCAGTGGTATTGGTCTGGCACTGGTTGGTGCCGTCAAGGGTATGTTTTGAGTGTTGAAGCTTTCCTTGTCCGATCCGTCCTAATTTGGTCTATTCTTCTCTACGCAGGCTACAAGACCATCATCACTCTTCCGGAGAAGATGTCTGCCGAGAAAGTCGCTGTTCTGCGTGCCTTGAACGCCACTATCATCCGAACCCCCAACGAAGCCGCCTTTGACTCGCCCGAATCGCATATCGGCGTGGCCAGACGTCTTGAGAAGGAATTGCCCAACGCCCACATCTTGGATCAGTATGAGAACCCAAACAACCCCTTGGCACACGAGCTTGGCACTGCCGAGGAGATCTGGACCCAGACCAATGGCAAGATCAACGCTATTGTCGCTGGTGCTGGAACCGGTGGTACGATCACCGGTCTTGCACGTGGTTTGCGGAAGCACAACCCCGATATCAACGTGATCGCTGCCGATCCCTTTGGTTCCATTCTCGCTTTACCTCCTTCCCTCAATGAAGCTCGTGCCAATGAGCCTTACAAAGTCGAGGGTATTGGATATGATTTCATCCCCGAGGTTTTGGACCAAGATGCCGTGACCCAATGGATTAAGACTGAAGATAGGGAGTCTTTCAAGTACTCTCGGCGTCTGATCGCCGAGGAGGGTTTGCTGGTCGGCGGTAGCAGTGGCAGTGCCATTGCGGCTCTAGTCAAGGCTAACGAGGTCAAAAAGTTCTCCAAGGACGATGTCGTCGTTGTGATTCTTCCTGACAGCATCAGAAGTTACCTTTCCAAGGTAAGATCAAATCTTTTCTTCCCCCCATTTATCTTGCTATCAAGCTAACCGATTCAAGTTCGCCGATGACGACTGGCTCGCAGCCAACGATCTGCTCCCATCGCTTCCCGCCGTTGCATCGACAACTCAAACCCAGACACCCGAGGCTAATGCTCTGGCCGATGCCAAGGTTAGCGCCTTGCGCTTGAAGCCCATCACTACCGTGACAGCCAATTCCCCTTGCGAGACTGCCATCGAGGTTATGCGCGACCGAGGCTTTGACCAGCTTCCCGTCCTTGCCCCCTCTGGGCGCAAGCTCGTTGGTCTCGTTACGCTGGGCAACGTTCTCAGCCGCCTGACGCACGGCCGGGCCTCGGGTCAGAGCCCCGTCTCCGAGGTCATGTTTGACTTCTCAAAGATCTCCGAGGTGGTCACCGACCCCCGTGATCTGTCCAAGGGTACAGACTCCCTCAAGCCCCGGACCCGGAGTCGCGGCTTTATCGAAATCACCATGGATACCCCCCTCAGCGTCCTAAACCGCTTCTTCGAGTGGAACAGCGCTGCGGTTGTGACCGAGAAGGATGCAAGTGGTGCGATGAAGCCATTGGCCGTCGTTACCAAGGTCGACCTGCTCACTTGGATGCTGCACCAGTCCAAGACCAAGGCCTAGAAATATGGTTTTCTTTGTTTCCTGAAACGCATTCGTATGAGACATGGATTGTTGGGTAGGGGGTTCAACATTCCTGAACCTTTGATATTTTTGGGATAGGCGTTTCTCTTGCGTTGGCATGAAGGCTCCCCGATGGGATTCAACACATGGGATTGAAATACCTAGATCGTGCAGCGCAAAGGCGTTGAATGTGATAAATACTTAATACACACCATAGAGAGTATATATATACATGGTTCTTTTTCTTTTCAATGTTTGGTTTAGGTGGCGATGACGTCGATTGAGATCAGATATCTGCGCAACTTGAGTCCTCTCGACCTCGGAACTTTGCCCACTCCAACCCCCAATTCAAGATGACAGGAATCTTTACATATCGGCACTTCTCCCTGGGAAACATACCGGTGTTGAATGGACGGGTGGCTGTAGTGACAGTGAGTTCTCTCGCTTTATATCTTGGCCTACCAATTTAATTCCCTATAGGGTGGCCAAGCAGGCATCGGCAAAGGCAAGTACAGCCCCTTAATCCCAAGCCAATTGAATATCCTGCAGAGTATAATAATGGAATCTAGAGGTCACCACTCAGCTTCTCTTACATGACATAGAGAAAGTAATCATCATTGCCCGAAGTGAAGATAAATATATCACTGCTTGCGAGGAATGGAGACATCGCAAGGGTATCTCACTCGAGAACGAGACTCAAGTTGAGTTCGTCAAATGTGATCTGGGGGATATCCAGGATGTCAAGGCTGCGGTTGAGAAGATAAAACAAATAACAGACCGGATTCATATACTGGTTTGCAATGCAGGTGAGCTCTCTCTCCATCTCTCTCCATCTTAACTACTCATGATCACTCCATATTGACCTCCCTCCCTAAATTGAAGCCATAAGTGTCCAGAATGAATGCAAGCGTTCATCTCAGAAGATCGAGCGTGTATTTGCAACAAACTGTGTCGGACACCAAGTCCTAACCACATTACTCCTACCTCTGTTGAAGAACGGCGTGGCACATAGCAACGACGCACGAATTGTTGTGACCAGCTCATCATTCCATTTGTGGTGCCAACAGCTCGATCTGGATCTTCTGTTCTCGTCATCACCCGTCAAGTGGCCGGCCTTGTACGATGGAATATGGCGGTATGGCCGGTCAAAGTTGGGGAACATCCTCTTTGCCAAAGAACTCAGTCGGCGGCTTCTGGAAGATGAAGATCCAGCGAGCAAGCAGATCTATGTCAATTCGTTCTTTCCGGGTAACATCGTTACTGATCAATGGTTCGAGTGGGATTCTTATTTTGGGAGATTCCTAGGTTGGCTTATCAGAGCGGCAGGATCGTGGTTGGGTCAGAGTCTGAAGGACGGTGCTGCTACAGCTCTATATCTTGCTACTAGTCAAGAGGTGCGAGAGCAAAACCATCGTGCTCAGTATTTTATACCTATCGCTACGCCGTGTGAGCCCAGCGCGATATCTAGAGATATGAAGCTGGCTCGAGAGCTGTGGGTGAGTACCATTTCGGTTTTTTTTTTTTCTTTCTTTCTTTCCTTTCACGCCATTGTGTTTCTATCATTGCTGACCATACAGGATTGGATTGATGCCCAAGCCACAGAGATGCTGGGATTGGACTGGCAATATCAATAGAAAACCACGTAGTTCTCAAGCCCCCGTGGACCTTTTCAGAGAAACTTTCCTTTTTTGTTTTCCCAGGCATAACATATACAAGTAAACCATGATAGGACCACCTATTTACTTTTTCGGACTATCAAGATAAAAGAGCAAACAGTTATATCGCTCACAAGCACATACCAATCCACTCCTCCCAGCGGCGCACTCCAGATCCAAACTCTTCCTGCAAGTCACCCTTGACAGCACCACCAACCACATCAACCTTGACACCGACCTCGTGCTCCAGGAGCTTGAAGCTGAAAGTCTCTTGTTCATCATTACCCAAGATTTCTTCTTCGGCTTCCAACTCAGTATCTGCGCTTGCATCCAGAAGACCCTTGGTCTTTGACTTGCGGATGCGATCAATCTCCGCTTCCAGCTTCTCTTTCACCGCACCCGGTGGTAGTGCAGTGAAGAGATCTTGCTTGTTTGCGGCGATTAAGACAGGAATATCAGTGGTCCGCTTGCTCGATGACCCATTCTTTGCACGCTTCTGGAGAAAGAGAAGGACGTCGTGCAGATAGGTTGCGGTGTCACGGAGCGTCGCTTCATCAACTAGAGCAGCGGTGTCTACCATAAACACCACGCCACGTAGTCTTGTCTTGATATCCTTTGACTGGGACATGGCTTGGAGCTCGGCGATCCCTTGCGAGGCGCGGAGCTTGCCATGGCCAGGGGGTATCCTTTACGCGGTACTTGATTGGATTCCGGGTGGCTTCCTTCAAGGAGGGATCGTTCACCGATCGGTAGCGATTAGATCCTGTTGGGACAGTCGGTGGTAAGGTCACGGTTACTAGGGTTGATTGTTGGGAGGTGTGGGTGCTGTGCGACTTGTTCGAAGCGAGTGAGGATTTGGCCTCGAGCTATAGATTAGTTAGCAAGGGACCTACCACTCTGACTCAGGTCACGGAACCTACCAAGGTCGTAAACGCAGTTTTGCCAGCTCCACTGGGGCCCAGGAGTAGGAAATTACTCGATGGCGGAGACGCTACGGCCTGGAAGAAGAAGATGTGCAGTGCGATCGGTACACCAAAGGTGACGAGGACGGCGATAGCAATGGCAACAAGGTTGCCATCAAACAGCAGTGTGGCAATGCCAGTGACTGAGTTCCAATTTGCTTGAGACGACATGGTTGTTAAGTTCCAAGTCCAAAGTTGTGGGCTGACACTCGGACAGGAGAAGCCGCCTTGATAGCACGGACCGTGTACTTATCTTAGTGCACATCACCGGATTCACCGCTTTTATACTTCAAAACCCTAAGGGCTCAAGGGTTTAAGGGCTTAGGAATGATGATGATGCACATACCAGGGCACCCTATGAAGGGATGTTTTTCTTCTCTCCTGACTGGAGAGATTTACTCTCTGTTCTCTCTCAAAGTCTGTGTTTCTCAATCATATCAATCTCATCAACATGAGAGTCCAATTGCTTCAGGTCGCCCTGTTATTTACGGCTGCCTATGGCCAGATCAATTCTCAGATCACAACATATGATCTGAGTTTCGATGCTGCAGCTCCCGTGAGTCTGCTTTGGGGGGGCTTAGAGGACGAGTCGACTTCAACTTATAATTTTTATCTCTGTGCCGGTGACGAGACGACAGGTGCATATGTATGTTTCTTTCTATCTTGGCTGAAATAGGGACACATAAGAGCTTACCACATTATTCAGGATACTCTATCGCAAGTCATCAATAATGGTGCCTATTCTCCTGGTGACATGGTGTCATTTCAAGTCGACCAAAGTGTCGGTGGAAATGAACCCAATGCATAGTAAGATCATCCCTAGAATCAGCAGCTCCATAACTTCCTTTTGTGACTAACCAATGTCGCCTGGTTTCAATTAGCTTCCTCAAGATAGTTCTATCAGGCCCTCATAACTACTGGTCTGGGTTCACCTCCCATTTCACTTTGACCAACATGAAAGGTAGTTTCTCGACCAAAGTAACAGATGCGATCAAGACAATGCAACCGATTCCCGCCATTGCTATTCCCTGGCCTACGGTCGAAGACGATCATCTCATCGAGGCCCCAGAAACCACTTCAACTTTTAATGTATCAGGTCTCACGAAAAGCCCTTCAATCGAAGTGGCCTTGCAGTTCCCGACCCCAACCGTCAAAGGCGAAGCCGAGCATAATGAGCTGCGCAAACGGCAGGTGGCTGCTGCTGCCGGCGTTGGCGTTGGTGTGGGTGTGGGCGTGGGCGTCACTACTACAGTTGACCAACATACTGTCCCATATGGTGAGCAGACTGGCTCTATCAAATATGCCCCAATGCCCAAGCGCGCTGGGACTACTGTCGCAACCAGATCGGCCACTCCTCAGTATCCGCCTTTCCCCTTCTCCATTGCGACTACCTACCTAGGTGCACCAACCGTGCAGTACACGGATACGGCTTTTGCAACATGGACAGCGAACACCATCGAGAACACGGTGAGTTTGGTTCTTAACTGTGCTTGAAGCCGGTTGGTTTTGAAAGCTAATACTTTTTGTCTTGCCTTTTTGTTCAGGCTGCACCCGCTCCTGCGCCCACATTAAACAAGAGAATGCAGAACTGGTTGGACAATCGAAATGATTGATAGGCTTTCGAGCATGTCAGTTTTGTTTTCTCGGGTATCTTTACAGGACACTTGAGTTGGCGTGGAAATATCCAATTTCCTAGTGATTTCATTCACGCCTTGGAGGTCATCATTTTGGGAGTTTTCTGATCTACCTAGACTTAATGTCTTCCTTTTTCTTCTATTTTGATTGTTGGCCTACATACCCCGAGCAAATTTTATATTAAACGATCAAGGTTTGACTGGGAATATCGATCATCCAATGCAGTTGAATGCAAGAAAAATTTCGCTTTTTTGTTCGTAATATGCGTATACTGAAGGATCCAACATTATACCTCAAGGGGACTTCCATTCCTCCAAGGCCGGTGTTAATGACGGTGTCACCGTATGGCTGTGGTCGTCGGGGTGGAACGAGATGTTCTCTCGCATTGCCACATAGTCGCTATCGGCATAGCCAAGTAGTGACTCAATCTGTGTGCTGCGGTGGCCCTTGATGTGTGTAATTTCAATGCTTCCGTAATTCACCAGAGCCCGACCGACTTCCTTAGGTTCTTCTCTATGGTGGATAAAATCACCATTCAAGGCATCCGGAGATGGCCGATCAACCACTACGAGTCGCACAGATTCCTGCTGTCCAAAATGGCCTTCAACTCCGACTACTCCAGCTGGGAGAAGATTGGCATTGTTCAAAAGTGCGTGGTAAGCTCCACGGTCGATGTATAATGTACCATGTGGGTACAGTCCATGGAGTAGCCAGAATGTCCGTGATTGAATCGGGGTGTCTGAACGAATGAATCGGGTATGAAGAGGGGCAGTGGGTGCCTCATTTTGGTTGTCAGTTGCTACGCCATTGGACTGAGCCTCGAGGTATTGCAGGTATTTCACAATGTCGTGGACGTTGCCTGGTTTTGAGCTCTTGGTGATAACCGTAGTGACACCAGCACTGGTTCCAAGCTTTGCGGCCACAATCTTCGTGCTCATGCCTCCAGTACCAAGAGAGGAGCCTGCCGATGAGACATCAGCCTCAAGAGAGGAGATATCGGTCACCACCTCAATGGGTTTTGCGTCTGGGTTGGTTCGGGGGTTTGCTGAATAAAGACAGTCGACATCGGTCATCAAAAACAAATAGTCGGCCTTGACCATTGCCGCGGTAATTGCAGAAAGGGTGTCGTTGTCGCCAAATTTAATTTCCTGGAAATCATTGGGTCAGATGCGTAATCGTGGCTGGAAAGGAACCTTCCTTACAGAAACCGCCAGGGTATCATTTTCGTTGACAATAGGGATTACTCCCATATCAAACAACTGCCCAAACGTATTTTGCGCATTGACATATTGGGTTCTCTGTATTGAGTGTCAGCGGAGGAACAGACCTGGGCAGATATAAGAGCACATACATCAGCAATATCATTTCGCGTCAAAAGAATCTGGGCCACAGGGACACGAAGATGCGAGAATAGATTATCCCAAAGACTCATCAGTCGACATTGACCAACTGCAGCGAGAGCCTATAGATTCCATTAGCATTTCCACTGGACATATTATATGGGTTTCTATTTCGAGAATGGCAGACATACTTGTATGCGCGGCAGATATGTTGGTCTTTCGTCCACATTCATCCTTCGCAGGCCAACGCCCACAGCACCAGATGATACAAGGACGACCCGGTGACCATCTCTATGTAGCTTGGTGACCGTTTCCACAATCAGTGTCAAGATCGAAAGGATCGGCTCGTGGGTTTTCTCGTCAATAATCGAACTCGTTCCTGTTACATCTAGTGGTCAGTACTCGAGTCATCGGACAACAGATATAGATCCCCGCACCTAATTTGATCACAATTGTGAGACCCGATGAGGCCGCCATGACGCAAATTTTGGTTCAAATAAATCCCCGGAAACAACCAAGTAAATAAGAAACAAATGAAAAGAATACAGAAAGGCCTGTGCTGTTCACTGCCCCGCGGCGATGAATCGCGGAAGAGCACTTTTTGCCCGACTCCGGCGCCGATTCTGCCAACCACCACCGCCATTCCCGGAGGATCTCGCTTTATCGCGCGCAGTGATGGATAACACTCGACAACTCCACGATCGAAAATGACAGATTCCCAGTCGCCAGGTGCGACTGCACCTTCAAATGGAAAACCCGATACTACAGGCTTTCTCCCCGGTGATGACACCTGGACCCAATTCCGCAATATCTATTCCATCCTCACGGGTAAGATGTCCAACGAAGGAATTGAGCAGTTCCGTGTTGCACGAGACACTCGCAACGAAGAAGCAGACTGCAAGCGCTGTGAGGATCAGCGGGACTTTCTTCTTCAATATAGTGAGTTTTTCGTCTAAGAGTTATCTGAGCCAGATACTAACACGATCAATTTATTAAGGTCCTACGATTCGATTCCTCAGCGAAAGCATTCAACAACTAGGAGGCGATCTTCACAATCATAATATCTACTGTCGTCGTTGTACTGATCGGAAGGGTGGTGGTTTCGATCCGGAATATGGAATCCTGATTTGCGCAAATGAGATGAAGGACCAGGGACACCTTGAAGATACTATGGCCCATGAGATGGTTCATGCTTTTGACCACCTCAGATTCAAAGTGAATTGGTCCGATAATCTGCGGCATGCGGCATGTACCGAGGTATGTGTTACTCTGATTGTTTCAACATGTCAACTTTTGCTAAACCCGGTTAGATTCGAGCTAGTTCGCTCAGCGGCGAGTGCAGATGGGCGCGCGAATTCTTTCGGAGAGGGCAGTGGAAGCTTACACAACAGCACCAAGAGTGCGTCCGGCGGAGAGCCATCCTCTCTGTGCGAGCACGCCCAACTTGTAAAGACGAAGCTCATGCCACAAGGGTCGTCAATGAAGTCTGGGACAGCTGTTTCAGAGACACACGCCCATTTGATGAGATCTACCGATGATACCATAACTCATGCAGCGTTGTACTATTCTCCACCCTTTTGTATGATAGATATTGTTTGGATGTACTATATTTCATGGGTTTCACTAGCGACACGAACCTATATACTGGTGTTCTTTTGGGGGCTTTTTACACGTAACAGTAGACATGACTACATGTATGTATCATCTCATGGCAGGCACTAGCCCTAGAGAGGAGAGATGGTATCAAAATATACATCTACCCATAACTAGTCTATAGTAGCTAGCGGTAGTCAAGAAAATCGGGGAACACAAGCTACAGATCTGGTCTCATACTATTGTTCACCCTACCTCTGGGTATAAATGGCAGATAACCGTACCTTCTTGTCGGTTGGTTAGAATGTACAACGTTGTATTGAACACATTCAACACCTTGGAGGCGAAAATAAAATTAAGATCAAAATATCAACATATCGCGAGTACCTCTCCAGCTTGATCCGAAGACAAATCCAATACGCCTTGAAATGCTTGCAAGCTCAGAACACCAAAACTCCACGTGAGAAACACGTCAAAAGAAAAGATAACCAGAACTCCCAGAAACTCTGTAATGCAAGGGGCAAGTCATAGTTTATGCTTTGCCCTCCTTGGAAGAACCCGAACTTCGCTTCACAGTTCGATCATCTTTCTCACAGTGCTTGACAATCCAAGGATGACGTTGGATCTCCTCGAGCGGGATTCTCTTCGCGGGATCAAGAACAAGAAGCTAGATATCATGTGAGCAAGGGGGCCTTATATGTTAATAGAAAGATCGACTCACCTTCTTGATAAGGTCCTTTGCCTCCGGGCTTACGAAGGAGGGAACTGACATATCTGCCCTGGTAATCCGCCGTTGGGTCATGACAGGGGTATCCTCGAACGGAGCCTCGCCGACCAAAAACTCGTACATCAAAACACCTAGACTCCACAAGTCCACCTTCTCGCTATAGTAATTGTCCTTGGAACCATGAGCGAGCATCTCTGGGGGCAAGTAGTCGAGAGTTCCACACATCGTTTGACGTCGGTTATTGGGGGCATGGACACTCCAGCCGAAATCACTGATTTTGATCTCTCCATGAATGCCAACAAGGATGTTTTCAGGTTTGATATCACGATGCATGACATGCTTTTTGTGTAGATATTTCAATGCTGCAGCCATCTGTGCAATATATTGTGCGGCCTTCCATTCCGGGAACCGATGCTCCTTGCGAAGGTGCTTGTACAGTTCACCGCGGCCAGCAAACTCGAGGATCAAGAAGATTCGTTTGCTGTCATGGAAGTGACCATAGAGCCTCAGCACATTAGGGTGACGTAGGTTACTCTGAATCTCGATTTCGCGCCTGACTTGCTTTTGGACACCACCCTGTTGTAACTCAGACTTGTGTAGCACCTTTAGTGCGCAGACGAAGCCAGATGAACGTTCTTTGGCAAGATAAACTCGCCCAAACTTGCCCTTTCCCAGTGGTTTACCAATTTCAAACATCCCCAAGTGCAGGTCCTTGGGGACAGTTGGCTGCTCGCAGAGGGTAGAGGATGTGCGTTGGTCGCCATTTTCATCGGTGCTACGGGTCACCAATGCGCCATGGGATCCCCTGCCTGGCGATGCCGGAACATTCATGGCATTTGCCTTGTTCTCATTATTATTTTGAAGAGCTAATTTCAGTAGTTGAGCTCGATTCGAATTGCTGTTTGACTGGGCGGAAGAAACCGGTGCCTTGGAAATCATATCAGCAAGGTGGATCTCCAACCAGATTGCATTGAGTCAAGTAGTCAAGTACCTTTTGCTTGCCATAGGCTCGGTCACTGTTTCCATTTTCTTTTTCATCTTTCATGGACAGATGCTCAAAGCGAGCTTCGAGCGTCTTGGTTGTCGCCATGGTAAGAGGGCGTATGGGATTAATGGAAGGCGAATAAAGAATGGGAAGAGAATGGTATAAGAAGTAGCCAAATCTGGGTTCAAGTTTAGTTCAGTGCAATCATGATCACTTTGCGCGGGGTCAGTCGTTGGTCGATGGGATACCACAAAGATGGAGAGAGAAACAGAAGCTCGGATGTTTGGGCGATCTCCAGAGCGTCACCCCAGCAACCCCAGCTGATGTAATATATGTACCCTATCACACCGCCAGCGTCTTCCGCTCTTGGCGCCTACGTACGTATATCACCATACCGATAGTATGCTCGGAGAATATGTTGCATTTGTAGTTTGAGGTGTCCACAACGCTGTCAGAATTATATTTTTTTTTTTTTTTTTTTTTTTAAAAAAAAGGGAACGTATTCTAAATTCATTGGAATGCTATCTGTAAAATAATTGAAAAGGGTAGATCTATTAACCCTATTAACCCTATTAGCCATCCTCGTAAGCCTTTAAGAATTCTGCCGAACAAATAAAGATTGGAGGGTCGGACCGCCTCTTTCTCCGTCCGCGGGGTTATCGCTATCAGCTCCAATCGCAAACATTCATACATGTACAATAGCCCCGGAGATCCTCAGTCGTTTTTGATCTCTTGCGGCCTTTTCAAGCTCTAATCATGGCAACAACATGTGCCACGGTCTCTCCAGAGGCAAAGAAACCCAACTCGATCACCATCAACGGGTTTCGAATTTCAACACAGAAGCTACCCATTCTCAAAGCCGACCCGATCGAGGAAATGACCCAGAAACTTGGCATTGCACCCCCGGAAATGATCTTCGGTGATAATTATGTTGCAATAGAGCATGAGAAGGGTAACTGGGGCATCAATTTCAATGCGTTTGATGCCTTAGACTTGGTTGACAAAACTGGACAATCCATGCTCCAGGTCGCGTACTCAGGGGAATGGCAAAAGAGCAGGTATTTTCGCAACCTCCCATTTTCGCTTATTCAACTGTGGCAACTAATGGATTGGTACTCAGAGAGAAAACTCATGAAGGGATTAAAGAAGTCGTGAAGCCGTTCGACTGGTCATATAGCACCGACTACAAGGGCACCCTCCATCCTAATGCGCAGCCGTTCGAGCCAACGACGAAGTCCATTCCAATTGAACTATTGAAGCGCCCAGACCCCATCCTATTTTTCGACGAGGTTGTTCTTTACGAAGACGAGCTGGCGGACAATGGGATTACCATGCTGTCTTGCAAGATTAGAGTGATGCCAGGGAGACTCCTTTTATTGACAAGGTTCTTCATGAGGCTTGACCACGTTTTGATACGACTCCGAGACACTCGAGTCTATGTGGACTTTGCGACAGGTGAAGTTATTCGGGAATATGTCTCGAAGGAGTGTGAATACGAGAAAGTTCGACAGGTATGTGCGGTCATTGGAAAACGAGAATTTATATCTGATCTGACGATCATCCACAGATGCTAGCAGCAACCAGGGACGATATTCCGGCTTTCTTGAGAGATCCCAACCGACTCTCTGAGATCCTCCCACTTGTAGAAAAACACTCCGAGCGATTGGTGCTAGGCGATTGACATATCTGCGCTCCCTTTTCTAGTTATTCGCGGGGTATAGCCAATCATTGGGCTCGGATACAGATATCAGTGTTACTGGGCTGTTCGTCATTTAGGAACTGATCATCCCCACAAACGAAATAGACCGCACGATCATGACGACCATACACCTGGATTTTGGCCATTAAATGCCCAGGATTCGCCTACGTGAGTCTTTTGTTAGACTTAGTTGGTTTGGGTTGCAACCTACTACCACACTTAACGATCAAATTCATGAGACACATTCAAACGATACAGACGAATATGAATGGGACAGAGCTTGAGTTAAATAACACTAAACCATCAACTAAATAACTAGCGGTAACTCCACGTATAATATAAAAAGTGCGAAAATGCAATCGAGTTCAGTAGTAGCTTGTAAGAATATTGGCCCGATATATGCATGTTAGATGGACCCCAGTGCCTCCAGGGCGGCTGTATCGATATCGGAACAAACAATGCAAACGCATTTTATCAGAAAAAAAGATCCAGATCACCAATCACGAGAGACCAATTCACGAAATTCCCCATCCTCAGCAATGTCATCCAGGAGATTATCAACACTATGGGCGCGCGATATTCGCGGGTCCCAGAACCTCTGCCTCTCCAGATCTGCTAGTCGCAGCCCGATAACACTGGCCGCCTCCTGCGCGTATACGGAACAACCATTGAAATCGATCACCACTCGATCATATTCGCAAAGTAAGGTCTCCGACTTGGCTAAGGACTTTTCGCGGAGACCCGGAAATGCCGCCGAGACTTATGTCGCGTATGGCATGACACAGAAGTTATTCGAGGCCTGTTCCAGCCAAGCCGATTACAAGATCCCCCAAGCAACGCAAAAGGGAGCGGAGGTCCCGAAAACAGAAGCTGGTGAGGATCTTGGTGTCGGAGAGGGTTGGTGGTATAAAGGTGAGACAATCCTAGCAGCCTTTGGCCTGGGCTATGATCTGCTTTGAAGACAAGCTAATTTCGGGCGTTGCTATAGAGCTCGGCCTCTTGCCAACTTTTTCTACCTGGTCCCAGGTGACTTTCCTCCATATGTACCTCCTGACGGTTCGCCTCCGTGCCTTGCCCCATCGCGATAGCGTTACCACCTACTCCCGTCATTTGATCGATCACTTTTCGCATGAAGCGGAACACCGCATGGACGTGTATCATGATCTCGGTAGTCGCACTATTCGCAACAAGTACCTGAAGGATCTGTTCATTCAATGGCGTGGAATAATTGCTGCATATGATGAAGGGTTGGCCAAAGGCGATGCGGTGCTGGGCGCCGCTGTCTGGAGAAACCTCTGGAAGGGAAGCCAGACCGGACCGGATGGGAAAGAAGAAATTGACTGGGCTAAGGTTGCCCAGGTCGTGGCCTACATGCGCCGAGTCTTGTCGGAGCTATCGAAGAAGGACGAGGTGGATCTTGTTTTCGCTCTTGGACGTGATGGCCAGAAGAACACTGCTATCTTCGAGTACTCGGAGACGGACAAGAAACTTGTTCAAGCAAACAAATGAGAGGATAACCCCGCATAATTGAGTGGGTTGCCTGCCAGGTATCCGTTCTGCTGTTTTATATCCTTTTGGTTATAAAGATATGTACAATATTTAATTGCCCTACTCTTTTCGCATATGAAATTTTATTGTTCGAGATCACGACACAAAAGCACATCGGTGAGCATTCACTTTCTATCTATTTGAGCAAAACACGACACGGAGAGAAAGAGTTAGTTGTCTTTCTTGCCAAACAAATCTTTCTCCACCATGCCTCGGCAGATAGGGTGATAAAAGTCCTTGTACTTCTCGAATGTAGCGAGGGCGACAGGGCGATTGATCTTCTGGAGATTGCGGAACCTAGAAAGAAAAGGAAAAGAGAAAGACCATGTCAGCAACAGGAACGGAATCTGCGGTTAGGGCGGGGGCATCTTACAAAGGTCGCACAAACTTCATCCGTCCAATACGGCCCAACAACTCTGTTGTTGGCTCAATGACGCTGTCATCTCCTGCTTTCATACCAACCTGGCAGTAAAGGTTCGAAACCTCGATATTCTCGCTCTCGGCCAAACCGTAGACATCACCCATCAACTTCGAGATTTTGGGGCTGAGAGGTGTCTCCAGCACAAGCATCTGCTCCAGGAAGACAACCAATTGGTTTGCCGTCAAGCTCTGGATGTCACTGATATGAGGTTCGAACGAAGAGTTGGGAAGGGACTGCCATTTCTTGGAAAGTTCATAGACAACGTCCACCATCGATGTGTCAAAGCTTGGCTTGGGTGGTAGACCTGGCGCATAGAACCACTTGTCCCAATCCACTTCGTCCAAGAGCTTAGAAGCCTCGGCATCTGACTTGAAGAAGTCCAAAATCAATGCTTTGAACTCATAAGAGTCGAGCGATTTGCACTTGAAGGTCGTGAAATACTGCACATAAAAAAGTCAATAGAAGAAACCGAACGAGAGTAGAGAGATTGCGTACGTGAGGGATAAACTTGTCAAACTTTGACTTGCTAACAAGATTCTCAAGGTAGAACAAGAAGTTGAAACCCTTCTCATAAGGAATACTTGAGAATGCGTCGTCGGGATCTTTGCCCTTCAGATCAACAATAAGTTTGGTGAATTCATGGTCGTCACCAAAATGCTCGACAGCGTCAGTCAGAGACTTCCACCCAATAATAGCCGAAAAATGGCGATAGGCTTCGCCGTGAATGGCAGCCAAAATCCTTCTCTCGAGGTAAACGGTCCAGCCTTCATTCAACCAGAAATGCTCCCATGAGGCATTGGTAACCAAGTTACCACTCCAGCTGTGAGCTAATTCGTGTGCAATGACATCGATGTTCTCACGGTCCTGGTGAGTGTATTAGTCATGGCCTATCGAACCGTTGCACAGAGGATACTACGTACCTTGGAAATGATACTCGGGGTAGCAAAAGTGAAAATCGGGTTTTCCATGCCGCCATACGGGAAACTAGGGGGCAGGATCAAAACGTTGTACTCGCCCCAGGCATAAGGATAAACGATTTTCTGTTTGAAGTCAGAATTGACAATTGACCCTTAATATGAATGGAACATAGGCTGTGTACCTCGATTGTTGTGATGAAATTTTCGGTATCAGCCTCGAGCTCCCATTTGCACTCTTCCAGCTTGTCAGGGCTGGTTGCAACGACACTCCGGGGTCCGATTGGAGCCTCAGCGACATCACTGGGGAATTCTGAGTTAATGAACAGTACCTTTGAGAACGGTGAAGGGGTTCTTACCCGCTAGCAATAGCAAAGAGGTAGCTGGGGATTGGGACCGACTGGTGGAATCGATACAGTTGACGGTCCGTCTTGGACTCCATGGACGAGTTGCGAATCGGCAGACCGCTAGTCATCACCGGAAGCGGAGAGGTGATGTTGAAGTCAAAGGTGGCTTTAACATCCGGAGTGTCCTGACAAGGAAAAATAGACCGCGCGTGAATTGCCTGGCATTGGGAGACTGGGCAATTTTATCAGCTACTGAAGCTCAAGGGACAGTTCAAGGTTGTCACATACACATGTATGGATGTTTCTTGTTTGAGGTTTGCGCGGGCGTCAGCCACTGCAGCGCAGTGCACTTGTCGGTGGTTTTCACCTCGATCTATGATTTTAAGTGAGATGGAGCTCCTTGGGGAGAAATGATTGCAAAGCATACATCGACCTCAACGGTACCATTCAACTTGACGGGATTATCAAGGCTAATCCTCAACGGCACACCATAGGGCTCCAGCGAAGGCAGAAACTCCCACTTGGATGGCTGGCCATCCACCTTCACCACACCAATGTCAAGATGGCTGGTATCTAGGATAATCTCCTTGGACTCGCCATCGGTGATGGACTTGAATTGATGAACAACATTTCCCACCAATTTCTTCTGGTCGAAGAGAATATCGAAATTGGCCGTGACATGGGTGGAACGCCAGTTGTTGTAGTTGCTCACGGTGTTCGGATCCCGCGGAGGGTTGATGGTAGCCATAGTTCGAATTGAGGTGGATTGCATGAATTGTACCTTGATAGAACGTAATACTAAAAAAGGATTCAAGTTCAAGTTCCGAGTCAAGGAACGACCTAAGGTGGGAATCATGAGGAGGGAAGGTTTTTTTTTTTTTTTCCCCTCCCATATCTTTTCTCCCATCTCCCCATCCATCTCCGTCACTAAGCGTCAACTTCCATGTCTCAGATTATCGACGTTACATTTTATATATACATAGTTGATAGTTATATATATGCTACTGTCTATATTACTTATATCTATTAGGTTTCTATCTCTGGAGTTATCTCTTCCAAGTTTCTAATATACAATTTATTCCCTTCTACTCTCTGTATAATAACCCACGTAGCATATATATATCCCTGTGTGGTATATTGGCCTACGCTAGGGAGAAGTCTCCTCCCTTTTTCTTCTTTTTTTTTCTTTCCATCTTCTCCCCTTGAGAATCTAGACACCCAGACATCCAAAATCCAAAAATTATCTTTTTATTACTTCTTCTAATCTCTCCCAACTCATCGTATATCCCTCCGACATCCCCGCATTGTCTTTTTTTCCCTTCCCATTTGTCCACCGCCCGGCAACCCGGGACCCCCCTGAAGTAGTTCAAGCCCCCCCCTGACGAACTTCACGAACTTGACGAATCTCCAAAAGTGACTGCTAGTCTGCCCTTTTTGCGGATTCAATAGATTCTTGTTCCTTGGAGCCACATTTTTATGAGTGTGGTGGACGCCAAAAATAAAACAAAAATACTCATTTGTGAGTTTGCTTCCTGTTCTTCAATGCGCATGATTCCTGATCGTTCTAGGTCAATTGAAATAATGTTTCTTAGTCTACTACTTTGAAACTCTCGAGCCCTCCCGATTACGAAGCTATGTATTGAGACGGATAAGGGGTTTTCAAAACCAAGGATACTCCACGAGACATACGACCACATCGACACTCCAAACTTGCGAAGAATGAGCGAAGACACACAGGACCTGGTTGTCAATACCCATTTCTCTCTCCTATTGTGCCTGTCCAGTCGCGTGTAGTGCCTCGAGGGTACACGATTTCAGACCAGACTCGATATATTTTGAACCTTCACCGTTATTCCGCCGTTTTGCGAAAATGATTCACCACGCAGCAATGGATGATGATCCCAATTCATCCTACCTCAGACGTCCTTCCGGTCCCTTCGTATCAGAATCGCCGTCTGGGCCGCCTCATAATCGACCTTCCTCTCGTTCCTCGCGGCCTAGTTCTCGGACTCGAATGGCCAAGCCGCCAGGTGCGGTCACCCCCAATGGTCTAGGTGTTCTTACAGAGAATGTGGCAAACTTGTCTCCGGAGGGTCTCGGGGCGACCAGCCCTATCAAAGAAGGGCTAGGCAGTTTAAATCGTTGGTCCCAGTCAACGGCATCTAGCAAAAGTCCTTCGGAGTACATCGGTCATCATCGTCGAGGTAGCTCGAAAATGTCAATGTCAGGTTACAACCGTGGACGGGGGAGCCACAGCCCCCAACATGTGCAAGGGTTGAATGGGTTGCCAGTGCACGATCTGCCGGGGCTGGAGAAGTCGGCCATATTCAACCATGACTCAACATCACAACAACTCGATCTCTCATTTGCGGCCTCAAACCATCTTTTTCAGCCCTCAACCCATAGCCTCAAAACGGATATACCAACATCTCGGTCCAGTGGGGGATCCATTTCTTTAAATGACGGGGAAGGAGACCCAGCGGCCATCCAACATGGACAAACCCAAAAGGTGATGTTGTCAAAGGCACTCCAGAAAGCAAATACGGCGGTTCTTCTCGACAACGCTGCCAATTTTGAGGGTGCTATGGAAGCTTACACCGATGCTTGCAACTTGCTACAGCTTGTCATGGTTCGTAGCAATGGAGGAGACGAAGAGAAACTCAAACTTCAAGAAATCCGAGATACATATATGCTCCGAGTCACGGAACTTCATCGTATGGACTTTCCTCTCCCGGAGAGCGACGACAAAGCTCTTCCAGATCGACCCCTTAGCCAAGAGTCATTTGGAGAATTGCTTCGCTCGACAAATGATGGATCCCATATTGAGAGCCCGCAGAACTCGCCTCGTTCCAGCTTTGGTTTCCATCAGATCCCACTAGAAGAGACAAGGGGATTTTCCCTGGAAGCAGTTCCCCCTCGGCGACAATCCTTGAGGCCGTCCGCTCTGGAAGATCAACCCCGATCTATAACATTGCCGGTGGGCATTCAGGAGGAGAACCATGAATCCACTTCATGGTTGGATACAATTGATGAATCGGGTGCTTCCTCACCCTCATCGGCAAACTCTAAGGCTTCATCGGTGTACCTTCGTCGCCGGACAAGCCGTCGCCTTAGTAATGACACCGAGGCTGAGTTTGATGCGGCCCTCGATGCGGCCGTGGAAGCTGCATACGATGAAGGTCTGGAGCCGGTACTGGAGCACAGAGAAGAGGAAAGAGATGATGTTGTTTCAAATGCTCGCAGGAACATCGAATTAGCGAAGCAAAGAGTGCGCGAGGCAGAACAGGAAGCAGAGGCGATGAATCGTGACCGTGAACTCCGCCGGATCCAGGAACAGACAACCTTTGGGGATGACCCTGTTACCCGTACTTCGGCGTATCTGGACGATGAAGCAGAGGAAGAGGAGCGTTTGCTAGAAGAGATGACCAAGGGCTACGTAATGGATGACTTTGAGTTCGGCATTCAGTCCAAGTCAGCACTTCCCCGAGAATCCGATTCTAGCAACATGTCTGGGAGGACCTGGGAAAGCTCCACAACGTCCAATGCCGCAAGCAATGGGGGTGCACTGTCTACGCTTGCAGAAGATGATGTCTTGCCACTAGGTGACCTAAGGCCCGAACCATATGCCATGCCCTCTTCTCCTCCGTCTTCGGCTTTGCCGCCCCTGCCAGCGTCATCCGACTTCCCGGCTCCTTCAAAGCGGGCCTCGATATCAAACCGTGCTGGCTCTATCGGCTCACTCGCCTCGTCCACTGGTCCAGGGGTGCGAGCCCGGAGACTATCCAGTCACACTCGTGAACTTAAAATCGAGACCAATACCCGCTCCTCTCGCGCTAATTCCAATACATCATCGGCCTTGGACAACACTGCAACCCCACTAGCAAACCGCCCGCCACCGTTGCCGAAAGACGAACCTTCTGCTCTTGGGGCACGTTCCACCTTGCACCCAACACAACGCAACCCGTCGGTGGGCTCTTTCACAGACCACGTAAACCTCTCCAAAGCTCGTACTCATGAAGATGATGAGAATGACCTGCCACCCCTGCCGCTGTCAGCGCGGCCCATGGGCAAAGTACCCTCGGCCCCGGATGGGTTGAACAAACTTCATTCCAACACAAAGCCTTTCCGAGCTCGGAATGCTTCTGTCCCGATTCAGATCCCAGACATATGTCCGGAATCCCCAAGCTCCCCGTGGAACGGCGCATTCCCTGACACTCAAAGGGGCGCGACTAGCGGCGTTCCTGTTTTGCCCACACCGACCCTAGCCAATTTTAACTTCAATCAAAGTGGACTGCCAAGTGGTGGATTAAACCTATTTGGCAGCAACATTCACTCACCTACAGCTCTTGGTCGTCCAAATTCGTTGGTGGCCAACGCCCCGCTTCCTCTGGAGCCATGTCCGGAGGGTTTCCTGCTTCGCCCATTTTGGCTAATGAGATGTCTCTACCAGACACTCGCACATCCCCACGGTGGCTATCTGTCAGAGAAGCTCTTTATTCCTCGAGATGTCTGGCGTGTGAAAAATGTCAAACTAAAGGCCCTTGAAGAGAAAGTGTCCAACTGCGATCTTCTGACCGCCGCCCTGCTCAAGTTGGCCCAAGTCGACACATATGACGCAGATGCGGTTCTGGAGGAGATGCAGGCGCTTGATACTGTACTTGACCAAGTCCAGGCTACCTTGACTAAGAAATTAGGTAGTGATGTCGGTGTCCAGGCATCAATGCCATTGTTTAAGCCCACTGCCACGCCGGACGAACCTGTTCAACCGGAAGTTGCGCCGAACAAGTCATACTTGACATGGAAAAGACTACGCGCAAAAACTTCCGGGCTTGGGACAACCACTGCGGTTCCAAGTGCTCGAGAAAGCAACAAAGACAACCTGCTCCTCAATTCTGTCCCGATGACATCCGTACATGGAACACCTGCTAAACGCAATGTTACCCAGCTTGAGTTCTCTGGGCCCAACGCAAACTACATGGGGGCATTGGCGCGGCTTTTTGATGCTGCGCAAGTGTTAGGTAAGACTTTTTTTTCGTCCGTAGATTTTTGGTGCCGTTCTAATCCATTACCAGAACAAATTGCTCAGCAGGTTGAGGACCCTGGACTGAAACATTCGTCTAAAACCCACGTTGGCCTGGAACTCAGCACACGACATGCTGCTGAGTTCTTTGGATTTTACATTTGCCGGTTCGCACTGGGTGATGTGAGCTTAATGCTCGACAAGTTCATCAAGCGAGGTAGCGAGTGGGTGTTGGTTTAGGAAGTATATGAAGCCATACGACAATCCCCCCCTTCTTTTTTTTTCGAAGCCAGTGGAGTCCTGGAGTTTTCCAGCGTCTCTTTTGATATTTCTGATGTCCATATTTGATCTCTCTCCCCGCGTCTTTTGAGATACCATGATTTTAACCCGTGAGTTATTTGATGATTTAAGAACATAATTGTCATGAGAAGGGATTGTACTTAACGCTGTTTGTTTCTTGCTCATATAAACTGGTTATTTTGGTGATCTTGCCTCAGTGCGAGCCCTAACGACACACTCTAATGCATATCACACACATACACACCCCTTCAATCCAATTCTTTTGGTTCTTACAAGCACTATACTGTGTTCGCGTTCCTATATACAAAGATCTTTATCATTATGGTCTAACACAAATTCCATCATCAAAACTATGCAGGTCAGAGGCACATATTGGCCGATCGAAGACAAATCTGTCGTCGTCTCTCTGCATCCCGGATAATCTCAGCTGACAGCTTCAGGCTAGGCGCTAAGTGTGCATACCTCTCTACCTCGTTTACCACTTCCGCAATGATCGCATCTATCTGTGAAGCGGGAGGGAGCAGGGTAGAGAGGGTGGGTGACATCGTGGCGCCCATTATCAGCAAGGTCTGTGATACCATTGACAGGGCGCCCTGCCACAGGTATGGAAGGTGGCCTTCGCGGTGGCTGGTTACATGCTCTAGCTGGCGGAGTGTAGCATCCAAACATCGCCGGCAAGACTCTTTCACCCCGGGATCCGCTCCAGCCTGTTCATTCTCAAAAACAGCCAAGATATATGGCCGATATATAATGGTACGGCATGCATTGTAGCGAAGTCTCAGCACCGTTTGAACCGGATTGGAAATAGGCTTTGAGGTCAAAGGGAATTGAACGGGCCGGGGAAGGCTGTCGTACCACTGAGACAGCTGGAAGTCGAGCTCGGATGCAATCGGGCCCAATGAGGCGAGAGTGTGAGTACTGTCTTTCTGATAAATGATGTGGCTGACGCGGTTGAGGAGTCTTCGTAGCGCAATCTCTGCCAGGAAATACCAGAGTTCGTCACGCCGAACAGCCAGCTGGGAGTCCACCGGGCGTGACGAACCCTGGTATTTCCTGGCTATCCGACGCTCTTCGGTCTCATTCTGGTCCCCGTCTTCCTCCTCTCCGTCATCCTCATCTTCTTCCTCAAACCCTCCTGGTAGATCCACGAGTTCTTCAAAGTTGACAATGCCAGAATGGGGGAGATCTAATTCTGCGAGAAGATCGCTTTCAAACAATAAAGCATTCCAGTATACCCTCACACTCAGCTCTCTCCACTGAGTCGGGATTCGATTTGGACTGCCAAACAACAACTGCAATTTCATGCTCACACTGGATAGCAAGGTCCAGGCTTCCAGGGGTCGCACAAGATAGAATAGGTAGGCAGAGGCCATAACCATGCACTGCGTCGCAACCACGGTGTTTCGCATCATAACGGACGGTAGGAAGCTCCACGCAGCGGCAAAATATGGAAGCCCCGGCGGTTCACAATCTGGTGATACAAACGAGATACTGCCACTATGACAGGCGCTTCCTAGGGCCAAGACCAGAAGGACAAGACAACTCATGGGTCCTTCCTGAAATCCTTGCGCGAGAGATGATTGATAATATCGATTCCATGTGTATGGGTTCACGCAGGCGTACCAAACGTTTCCATGGTTGAAAAATGCCTGAGCATATGTGGATGCATTTGTCAAATCAAAACCTGAGTTTGGAGTCAGCCGCAATGGTTCGCGAGCCATCTCCAATTGAAGAAGGTGCTGTGGATCACAGGCCCCAGAGACCAAGTCCCGAATTAGGGGCCATTGGAGAAGATGAAGAGCAGGAGTGGTATGCATCTTGGGCATTGTAGAGATGCTTAGACTAGCGGGTAAGTTGACCCAGGAACCGAGTCCAACAGCAGACAACCTTCCATGGACTGGCAAGCCGCTGGATGATGTTTTCGTTGACGGATCATCGCTACCGAGATTTGTATCGTTGCTGGTGGCCGGGGAAGTAGCGGACAAGGCCAAATGTGACCCTTGGTTTGGTAAATTCGAATATAGCAAACTCTCAATTCTGGCCAAATGATCTAGGATGAGCTTGTCGCCAGCGTCGAGTTTGATACCGGGTTCTCGATAGACACATTCCGCATTCAAATCGGAGCAGAGTTGACACTTGGGACGAGCCCCATTGCATCGGGTCTTGCGTAGCCGACATATTTGACACTAAATCCAAGTCAAATCTGCCCCGGTCAAATCTGCCAGAGGCGCTTACAGCTATTGTTGCCCGTCTCCTGGGATATTCAGTAGCTTCTGTATTGGAGCGCTTTTTCTTGCCGATGGAATTGTCGCTAACTGCATAGTCCCCCATGGGGTCTACCGTTTCGTTTTCTGGGGGCAGATTCATTGTTCAAAGCTGAGACTATGTCCAGTTGTATCTAACGTTGCATTCCAGTCCAAACCGAGGGGTTGGTCGGCATGACGGGCATCAGACCATGCTTGAAAATGAGTAGAGACAAAAAGAGAGGGATATCCAAGGAATGATGCGGAGAATCTGGGGCATAGGTATTAATATATAATACAATATGGGGTTCTAATAAAAATCCATTCAAGTCTTTCATGTGTTCGTGCTTGTATAATTAGTTGGCCTAACTCGATGCGGGGGTGAGTCCGTGGCAGGTTGAGCATAGAACCCCTGCGGCTGTGACATTGGAGGGGCAAAATGACAAGATAATCAAAGCACAAGGGAATTAGTAAAGATATATATATATATATATTAGCATATGCACGAAATATAGACAGACAAATATAGAATTGTAGTAGAGTACAGACTCAAAGAGTAGATGGTTGATATTCAATGTCACATGTGGTCCACGTGCACGCGTCCCAAACAAACGCGTCGATCTTTCTTTTTTGTAGCGCAACCCATTGTGGCTCCCATAACATATACTACGTTGGTTCTCAATTTATTCAATCATGCCTCGTCCTGCCCCTAAACGAAGTCGTACAGTGGGAAAGAGTCAACCCAAAAAAACCGCGAAAGAAGAGTCAACGCAACAAATTGACCCCAATGTCGCCGAATCGCCTATACAGCCCGAGCGCGGATCAGCCTTGGATCCGAGACAGGCGCTACGCAGTCAAACACCCTTGACCAAAAGTTACGAACAAGCAATTGAATCTTCACCCACTGGGGACCGGCCAGGCACCGGCAGTCGACCTGGAACCGGCAGTCGTCCCCCTACCAGATCGCGTGGATATTCCTCGACACTATCATTTGCTGGACGCAAAGGCGACACAAGCTCCCGAGTTCCTGGAACGCCTGGATTTGATAATTCGGTTCTAAGCAACTTCAGGCGGCGGCCGCGGCAGCAGAGCATTCTACAGATGATGCAAGCCGACGATGGCTCTTCCGATCTTGACGATGATGACTTCCTTGGTGGGCTTAGCCCCAATGATGAATCAACACCACTGAATCTCTCTCGGGGAAAGTCACTACTTCTCAAGCCAACTGAAAAGTCATCCCCGTCACCGTCCGAATCGCCGCTCTCGTCCGGTGGATCGCGCAAGCGCAAGCGCATGACTCAAGAGATCCAAGTACCACAGTCGCCTGTGAATATGGTAAAAGATACCCCAACTGCGACACCGATTCAACGTGACAACTCTCGACATGACGTTGGTGACGAACTTCCTGGAGATGAGGTGGTTGAACCCGACGACGAGGAAACCGAGGATCAGGAGGATGAGATTGAAAGGGTCGAGGCTACACCGCAGTCCCAACAATTCTCAGAAATAATGAGCCAGACTATGTTACCACCGGCCAGCAGTCCTGCTGGCTCCGCTACACCTGGTGACTCCACACCGCGACCTGTTCAGAGGAAAAATTCCAAAGCCCCAAGTCATCTATCGACAGCAAACCTACAAGACAAGCTTTTACCACGTCGCCGGCGCAGACTCCGCGCCATCAATGATTACAGCGACGAAAGTGATGATCAGCATGACGCCGCATCTGGTGACGAGGACGAGCTGAACTATCCCTCACAAAGATCGTCCGGGCGACGGGCAGGGAAAAACAAGCCCCGACCATTATCCACCGCCCGCAACCCGAAGCAGAAGAAGATTAAAGAGAAGAAAATTAAGGACAAATCGTCGGGTCCAAAAGAACCAGCTACATATTCACGATCTCAAGCGAGTGGGGTCAACAAAGAAAACGAAGCCGTTCTATCATCACCATCCTCTTCTCCATTGTCCTCACCACCTGAGTCCGATGTCTCTGATTCCGAATCTATGGGAACAGAGGCCACTCGTTGTGTGAGCGATGAATTGCGTGCGGCAGTTAAGAAGTTTGCAGAAGTGGACCAATGGGAGATGGAATTTGAAGATGTATCTGCTTCCGAGAGTTAGCCCTTGAGATTGTTCTAATTCTACAAATTATATGAATACTTCGAATAATATGATATGGATGATTGATGTTCATGGGAAATGCGTTTGGATCCCGCATACAAAAGAATTTCTAAGCCCCGCAATGTAACCTCGTCTCCGATGGTAAACATATTAAATCACGACCCTTTCTTTCTCCCTTTCTCTTTCTCTTTTCTCTTTTCTTTTCTATCTCCAAAATATTCGAATATTCATTCAATATGACAACTGTGGATACCATTCTCACTGCCAAGTATCCGGCTAAGGCCCATGCTCGTCGTGTCGCTGAGTCTCTGAAGGCCCGGCATGGCGGGGCCGGAGTTATCTACCTCGAGGCTCAAAAAACTCGATTGATCGAGGATAGCGACGAGGATATGCCATTTAGGTAATACGCCATTTCTAGAGGATCTGGATCGGTACTAACCCAGTCTAGGCAACGTCGTCCTTTCTTCTATCTCACTGGATGTCTTTTGCCCAATGCCGCCGTGGTATACGATGCAGTCAAAGATGAATTGACTCTGTTCATTCCACCGATCGACCCAGAGTCAGTCATTTGGTCTGGTCTTCCTCTGTCTCCAGAGGAGGCTGCCAAACTCTACGATGTAGATCGCGTTCTGTTCACAACCGATGTGAATTCGACATTGGCGTCGATCGCCTCGAACCACAATGGACAAACGGCTGCTTTTGCAATCGCCGAACAGGTGTCAGAGGGCACAAGCTTCCAGGGCTTCGCTGAAACAAATACTGCCGCCCTGAAGACTGCCATCGAGGAGACTCGTGTCATCAAGGATGCGTACGAGGTTGCGCTTTTGCGAAAGGCAAACGATATCTCGACCAAAGCGCACATCGCTGCTATCCAGGCCTCCAAGACCGCGACTAACGAGCGCGAGATCGAAGCTGCCATCATCGGCACTTGCATTGCCAATGGGTGTCGCGAGCAGTCCTACCACCCCATCGTTGCTGGAGGTGAAGGGGGTGCTACTCTTCACTATGTTAGAAACGATGTCGACCTGGTCGACCCCATCACTAAGAAGCGGAAAAATAACGTTCTCATCGATGCCGGTGGTGAGTACCAGACTTACTGCGCCGATATCACACGTGTGATTCCTCTGAATGGACGGTTTGCGCCTGAGACCCGTCAGATTTACGAGATTGTCCTCCAGATGCAGACAGAATGTATTGCGATGCTTAAGGAAGGCGTGCGCTGGGATGACGTACATGCGCTGGCACATCGCATTGCTATCCGTGGCTTGTTGAAGCTGGGTATCCTGCGCGGATCCGAGGACGAATTGTTCGAGAAGCGTGTCAGCGTGGCCTTTTTCCCCCATGGCCTCGGTCACTACCTGGGAATGGACACCCATGATACCGGTGGTAACCCCAACTATGAGGACAAGGATACCATGTTCCGCTACCTGCGTGTTCGCGCTAACCTGCCTGCTGGCTCTGTGGTCACCGTTGAGCCCGGTGTAAGTACTACCCCTTGAGTCTCCTCTTCCCCAACGCCCAATTCTTATCATGTTCCCAGATCTATTTCTGTCGCTTCATCATCGATCCCATCTTGAAGGCGCCCGAGACCGGTAAGTACATCGATACCGAGGTCTTGGAGCGGTATTGGAGTGTGGGAGGAGTGCGCATCGAAGACAACATCCACATCACCAAGGATGGTTCCGAGAATCTAACCACGGCCCCGAAAATCATCGAGGAGGTGGAGAGCCTGGCCTTATAGAAAGCAGCCACCCTGCGGTTATTGACAAGATTTTGCCCCCGGCCCGTTCAAGGACGTTCATATCAAATTATGATAAGAAGGCCATTGATCCTCGGATATGTGATTGTACGATTGGTGATAACTAGATGTCTCTTCTACGCTTGCGCGCACTTCCTTTGACCTCATCCACCGATCCATTCTTCAACTTGCGATCCATAATGATATTCAAAACATCAAAGGAAAACTCCGGCACTTCAATGCACAGCTTCCTAAAGTCATCCCCAACCTCCTGGCGCAGCACGTGGGCTTGGTTCGCCCAGTAAGTTGCCACAGGCTTCCGAATAGTAGTGTCTGCTGTTGGTGTATGAGTGTATACGTAACGGGCATATGAAAGCTCCGCATTAGGTGAGCTCTGAACCTTATGAATCTTGCTATGGGCAATACGCTGGAGCGTTGGCAGGCCCAGCTTCTCTGCCAGAGTGTAGATGCGCGCATGGCGCAGCAACTCCTCACCACTTTTGTCTTCGGCTGTTTCCCCGGGTGTTTCTGTTTGAGCCACGGTGTAATCACGCGTATACTGGAACTGAAGGAAGCAACTGAAGGCATCGACATTCTCTTCTGGCAGGGTGATGCGTCGCTATTAATCACAACCAATTAATATGAGAAATCTACCTGGTGTCAGATATGAACGAATGAACTCACCGGGCCGGACGCTTGAAATTTTCCAACCAACTCGGCTAGTAGTGGCGCTTCCATCAAGAGGGACTGATGAGCTGTCATAACAGTCTCATCGTCCCCTTGCCCAACGATAATCTCAACGATGGGTGAAGTCAGGAAGCTAGAAGTGGTTGTGAGCTGGCGAGTAATGATTGGGATAATGGCAGTTGAAGCCATTTTGAACCACAAAAAAAACAAAGGAATTGTGTCGCAAATGTTTGGGAAAAGAATGCTCACTCAAGAAAGTTGAGCCCCGAGTTCTTCTTTGCCGTGGCAGGTGGCTCTGGCTCTGTCTGCACATTTTGAAGTGTCGCATCTTGTTGCGCAGGCTCGGGTTCAGCTTGGTTTGTGTCCTGTGTTCCTCCCATCTCTACCTCGTTGGAATTGTGGTTTGCAGTGGCAGTCGCATTGGGTTCGGGTTGTGTTGATTCGGGGGTTTCGCCAGGAACCCTAACTTGGGGAATTTGTGATGTACCCATTGTTGAATGAAATACGAGTCAATTGATAGTATAGGATGGTAAGAAGAGAGAGATAGAGTGGTAGACAGAGAGAGAAAGAGACCAAACCTGGGGGCAGAGATCTAAAGCGGAGAAACACAATTGCAGGTGACACAGAAGCTTAGAGCTTACATATGTGTATATATGACTTTATATATATGTATATATTTCCATGGTCTACTTTCTACTTTCTACCTTCTACTTCATACTTTACCTTCTTTGATTTCAATCTAATTTCTACTCTACATATCTCTCTACTCCGTATATACTCCCCAAATCCAGGAACCGCAGCTCCACAGGACGTCATTTGCCGCATTTGCCCGCATTTTTAACGCGCCAAGGGAAAACAAAACAGACTGCAGATCTCTAAAAACCCTGAGATTTTGAAAGAATCTACTATGATGCACAGTTATGGAAGTATGGAAGAACTAGAATCAAGGACTGAGCAAGATGATCAATACTTGCTCACCGCAGTCGATGCCGAGCTGTTACAAGAGATTCTCAAACACAATCTCTCACATCGGTCGGGTGAAAAACGGAAATTCAGGTTTCAGGACCTGAAATTCACCCGGCAACTGAGTACTTTTCAAAATCTGGGGACCACTGCCCCCCAGTTTCATGGCTTTTTTGTTCTCTTCTGGATGGGGGTGACTCTGATGTTGTTCAGGCTTGCTGCCAACAATTGGAGAACATATGGCAGCATATGGGGCAAGAATGAGATTATCCGTCTCATGATGGATAAAGATGTCATGGTCCTCGGGCTGACTGACTTGCTTCTTTGTTGGTCTACGGGGTTTTGTCTGATACTACAACGAGTGGTACTCAAGGGATATATTCGCTGGAACGGTCTCGGTTGGCTCTTTCAGAATGTTAGTCTCAAAGGTTTTGACCCCCTCCACTCCCCTATTACATTGCTGACCTATGCAGATCTGGCAAACTACATACCTTGGTGTCGTTATATGGTGGGCATACCATCGTGATTGGCCGTGGACGCACACTGTCTTTATCGTATTACACTGCTTGGCTATGCTGATGAAGCAACACAGCTATGCAGCTTACAATGGCTACTGTATGTTAATTTCCATTCAGTCATTGAGCAGGTGCTAATGAGGGCAGTATCGGAAATGTATCACAAACGAAATATGTTGAAAGCAAGTCTTAGCCAAACCAGAGGGAAAGAAAGAGGACATCCTACTTCTGCCAAAATGGGGTACTCTTCTGCAGTTCATACGGAGCTCAATGCCGAAATCACAGACCTCAAGAAGAAAGACTTTAGTCAACGCTCTTCTGAACTCCAAAACTATTCTCGGTCCTGTGAAACTGACCAGCTTTTATCTCTTATTGGAACGATCGAGACCGGCATTCCACTTGAACCGAGCCAGGTGAAATCCCTCAGAGAGCTTCTTGAGCAGGAGATCGAGGTATTATCTGAGGGATTAAAGGGCCGGTGTTCACTAACCAATAATCACTATCCTCGAAACTTGACATTAGGAAATATCTGCGACTTTATGGCACTGCCCACATTGGTCTATGAACTTGAATACCCGCGGACGAAGAAGATCGATTGGCTCTATGTCGCAGAGAAAACACTGGCCACGTTCGGCATCATTGTGGTTATGATCGCAGTCTCACAATCGTGGATATACCCGGTGGTAATGGACACGGTTCGTATGAAAGAGGAGGGAATGACCGCACAGCAGAGACTCCGGGAATTCCCCTGGGTTCTCGGTGACTTGCTTTTTCCGTTCATGATGGAGTATCTACTGGCGTTCTACGTGATCTGGGAATGTGTGGTGAGTCTCTCTAGCTGTCTGCTACCTTGATTTATTGCTAAGTTCATCTAGCTCAATGCTGTAGCCGAGATCACCATGTTTGCAGATCGGGGGTTCTATTCCGACTGGTGGAACTCGGTCTCGTGGGATCAGTTCGCGCGGGATTGGAACCGTCCTGTCCATAACTTCTTGTTTCGGCATGTATACCATGGCTCCATTAGCGAGTACCGTTTGTCACGGGTATCTGCCAGTCTCATTACTTTTCTCTTATCTGCATGTGTACATGAACTGCTCATGCTGTGCATCTTTCGGCGGCTCCGAGGTTACCTACTAATCCTTCAGATGTCTCAACTGCCGCTTGTTGCCCTAAGCCGGACTCGCCTGATGCGAGGTCGCCGTTTGTTGGGCAATATCATCTTTTGGCTGGGCATTTTTACGGGGCCAAGTCTGTTGTGCAGCTTATACCTGATCATTTGATTTGGTATGGTATCTAGATATCCATGGATAGTCACTGTTTCAATAATACCTTATGCTTGATCTGATATTCCACGGTCATATAAACATCTGTAAAGAAATCATCCACATCCACATAATTTATGGGGCTACAATGCGCCTATATGTTGATTTGATGCATATTGATTTATTGTTGTACAACCAAAGACATAGAGATGGCGTCTATTTACTTTGCTGGAGCACAGACCCTTATACTCCCGAGGTCTCTCTCTCTCTCTCTCTCTCTCTCTCTCAACTCCTTCAACTATATCTAAATGGCATCCAATCCACCAGCTGCCTGCTGCACTATTGGCGTTAAACATGAAGGCGAGGCCAAGGGTCAACTCCAACAAATCGGCGACGGTCCATACTTCTGATCCTCTAGAGATAGACTACAGTTTCGCTGACGGTCGTAGTCGAGGTCTACATTTCACACCCCGAGCGTTCTACCAAGCATGCCATCCTACTACTCACCAATGTAATCGGTCACCGCTTCATTAATGCACAGCTTATTGCAGACCAGCTAGCCGCAAATGGTTACTTGGTCGTCATGCCAGACCTATTCCACAGTGATCCGGTGCCGTTGAAGAACCGCCTCGCTAGCTTCGATCTGATGAACTGGCTAAAAGGTCCTCCGGGTCATCTGCCAGGTCGTGTAGAACCTGTGGTCCAGGCGATACTGAAGGAAATGAAGTCCAACATGGGCTGCGAGCGGGTCGGGGCTGTTGGATATTGTTTTGGGGTATGTTCATGTCCCGTGTATGTTTTACTGTTGCCCGAGTTGACAGATACAGGCAAAATACGCTGTCCGACTGCTCCAGCCAGGCCTCTGCGATGTTGCTTATGTGGCACACCCCAGTTTTGTCGACGAAGAAGAATTAAAAGCCATCCAAGGCCCGCTGTCCATTGCTGCGGCTGGTAAGTCATTACATATGATCCGGCCACAGCGTCTCGACTAAATATTGATAGAAACCGACTCAATCTTCCCGGCCTCAAAGCGCCATGAATCCGAGGATATCCTCGCCAAAACTGGCCAGCCGTACCAGATCAACTTGTTCAGTGGCGTTGAGCATGGCTTTGCTGTCCGTGCAGATATCACCAACCCGACAATCCGCTTTGCTAAAGAGTCTGCCTTTTTACAGGCAGTCGCATGGTTTGATCAGTACCTCTAATCAATCGGGGAGGTAAATATCTAGCATAGTAACAATAAAACTTGATTGAAATCCACACTGGGTTAGGTTCGCCTTGAGAAGCGGCAGATTTACATGTATTGAAGACAAAAAAAAAAAAAAACATATGCAATGCCGTCCATAACAATTGTATTCCTTACATCTTCTCGTGGGTAGCCATAAGGGAACCTATCATTTGTTAGAAACTGCAATTCCTGCCATACCGACGTGGTTATGAACTTACCAATGAATGTAGTAACCAAACGAGACCGAACTTGACAGATGTCCTCCGGGACCAACCAAATGGTGGCACCCATCTTTCTAGCGATACTGATAGAAAGCTTAGCGTTTGCATAAGCCTCTTCGTCGGTCCGACCGGGTGTGACCAAGTCGTAATCCACATAGCTACTCTTCATGCCGTTGAGCACATCAAGGAGGAAGACTCCAGATCCAATAGACTTGTCTTTGAAGCTGCGTATCGTAGAAGATTTGCCGCCACTGCTAGACATGTCATTGGCCCAGCGGATCATCTCAGTGTCAGTAATTTCGCGTTTGCCCAGCCGTTGGGCCAGCGCAGAGAGTGTGTTGGTGATATCACGGCGCATCAGCTGCCACACCAATCCGAGGGTGAGAGTTCGTTGGCCATCAGTGATATCAGCGCCCTGGACGCCGACAAGAGAGAAACCATTGTGCTTCCCAAGTTCGATCGCATAATTGGTATTTTCAACGGCCTTGAACCGCATCAATTCACCACCAGACGCTGGTGGCTTGTTGACATGTCTCCAGTTCACGCTTCCGGGAATGACCTTGTCGTATGCCTGCAACAAAATAGAGCCATCGCGTAGGTCATCAAAGAGCGAGTTGACCGCAGGCTGAACATCCAACGAATTCAACCATAGAGTGAAGACTCGGGCCTCTCGCTCACCCTCAGCGTCAAAGTCTTCAACTTCAAGCTTTTCCTCCTCCGTGATCGGGTCCAGTCCTGGGTGGGTATTGAACAGGTTGGCGACAAAGGCAAGGTTCAGTTTGGGATTTCCGGCAACCAGTGAGGTTGGGGTCAGGAACTTGCGGCAGTCCAGCGAATCGGCGTTCTGGAGGACCTGCTCAGCCCGCTCAAGCAAGTCTCGAGTTTGGAGGGGGGAACGCGAGCAAACATCGGGTGCCAATTGGTTAAGGAGAACGGTGTAGTTCTCGCCATCCTTGACATCGGTAGAGAAGTTCGTCACCCTGGATCGGTTAGTCACATGTCTTTCCTTAGTTTTTCTCGCTCGGAGTGGGCATACCGTCTATCCCACTTGGCATTCTTGAGATGATAGTTGAACCAACGAAGGAGAATCTGCTCTGGAGGCAAGCGCAAGAACTGTTCCAGAGTTTCATCTTCATCCAAAAGCCTATAAAGCTCCGGGTGGAGTTTAATATCAATCTTTCCAAGAAGACCACGGCGGATGATTTGCCAGATGAGACCTAGGATGAGATGCTCTCGCACTTCAATGATATCCCCGCTTCCAATGTTAACAACCGAGCATCCGATACCCTTGGCAGAGTTAATAACAATGTTATTGTTCTCGGTCATGTGGAAAGCATTCAGCTGCTTGATCTTCTTCCCAGCCTTATTCAAAACACGCTCATCAATGGTGTCTGGTACGCTGTCGTTGATCAACTTTGCCAGGACCAAACCATCCTTGCACTTATCAAACATCTCGAATGTATCGGTGGGGAAAGGTAGGAGGTTGCCAACGTCCGCATCGCCCGCTAGGACGGCATTGATGTGTCGCGTGAACTCGGTTCGTTCGTCTTCGTTGATCGTATGCGTGACATTGGGAGATGATCCCTGGACATGGATTCGTCCGCCCACACTGCCCTTGGAGACATGCCGAGATGCTCCGGTACCAGCGCCGGCCCCCTGGATCACGGCCGCGGGGGGTAGTTGGTGCGCGGGCACCTTCGGAGGGTGCCGTCCGAAGCTTCGAAACGAGCTGCCATGACGTTAATGTCAGCGGGGTGAGAAAGGGAAGTGGGGAGGTTGTATTACATCAACATAATCTTCGAGTTCCACACGCCGGGAGCTATCGAGTTCCACATCCTTCAATGCTGCGCGCACCACATCATATGGCTGGCGTTCTGATTGTTGGGCGGCTTTGATCGCGGTGGATTCATCAAGATAGCCACGGTCTTCGACGTCCAATCTATTGAATGCATCCTGGAGCGAAAAGATCTCGCCTTGATCAAGCTGCGGAAAACGCCTGTAGTAATCACAATGGTCAGTATATTGTTATATTGAATGGCGAAGAAATGTACTTCTGAAGCTTGAGGGCGTTCATGTTGTCAGAATCACAACCCTGGGGCAAAATAGGTGGGGTGGTCACCCAGGGAAAGACCGGGTTTCGACAAAAAAAAGGAGGAAGGGGTATTTACACCCTGAACAGATCAATTGTGAAGAAGCAAAGAAAGTGAATGATCAGAAGAAATCCGATCCGTGCTAAAGGTGGGCAGTGCAGGGAGGCAGCCAGGTATACACGAACCGAGGGGGGTGGGGGGATGAGCCACACCGTAATGAAAGTACTTGGTTCACGATACAGAGTACATAACGCTAGGGGTATTTTTGTATGGGCACGTAAGTATCATGTCAGTAACGCCGCGTTCTCGTATTTTCGTATTCGGAAAGTTCTTCGAATGACGTCGACACCTTACCTAACAGTATAACCTAGTTAACTAACTAGGTAACCAACTATAACTAGGTAACCAACTGCTAACTAGTGAACTCATATATATTTTATTAGTATGTATATTAGTATGTGATGAAGTATATCATCTGCCTAACCCACTTGTTCTTCTTCCATACTTTGGAATTATGTTGGAGTTCTCCCTGTTACCCAATTAGTGATATATACCCAATTAGTGATATATATCCAATTAGAGATGATATTGGCATTGAAAATGCAATATAGAAATATATATTATTGCATATATATATATATATATATATATATGTATATGTATATGTATATTATTGCATATATATATATATATATATATATATGTATATGTATATGTATATTATTACTCCGTACATATATGAATGATATGAATGTTGATATGGCCACGGGTATACCGGGTATAACGTTGTACAGTGGTGTTCCATGAGTATTTGACCTTGGGTACTTCGGGTCCCACCTTAGGATCTGACCGCCATTCTAGACCGCCTACTGTATTAGTATATTAAATCTCGCGCGTCCTAAACACGCTAGCATATGCGCTGTATATTAACGCGTTTTGAAGAGATTTTCGCACTGTTTTCTTATTCTATATACTAAAACATGCCTCCTATACGTGGGAAAAGAGGCCCAGAGCTTGACTGTCTTACTAGAGCTAAGATCTGTGAACTGCATAGTACCAATGGTTGGGGTGCAACAACTATAAAAAAGAAGCGATTTCCAGATATTCCACGCTCAACTATTCAGTATACTCTTACTCAAGAGTCAAAGCGTCAAAAGCAACAGTCTTTAGCACGCTCAGGGGGGCCAAGGAAGCTTACTGAAGACGACCGTGACCATATATATGAGACTATACAACAAAACCCGTCAATCTTAGTCGCAGACCTACTCGCAGAGGTCGATTATAAGGTTAAACGTACCTCAATTTGGCGGCTGACCCATGAAATAGGCCTTCGAAAGTGGCGGAAAATGCAACGGCCTACTTTAACACCTCTATCTGCTGAAAAACGCCTTACTTGGGCGCGAAGATATGAGCACTTCACTTCTGAGGATTGGGCCCGTGTGTATTGGTCTGATGAGTGTACTATTGAACGTGGTATCGGTCAGCGTCGAGAATGGACATTTACCCGTCCAAAGGACCAGCTTTGGGAGCACGAAGAAGAGGGCCATCAAGTCCAAATGATACCAACCCGTGGAAAACAGATTAAACAGATGTTTTGGGCTGCCTTTTCTGGTCTTCCGCGACGCTCTGGTTTAATTCCATTATTTGGTGATCCTCAGTCTCGCCGCGGTGGTGTTTCATCTCGGACTATTGAAGAGCTTTACCGGCGTGTTCTTCCAATACTTCTTAATAGTATTGATCAAGATGCTATTTTTCAACAAGATAACGCACCGGTATACACTGCCTATATCATTCAGGGGACTCTTAATGAGCTTGGATGTGATATTATGGAGTGGCCTCCCTATTCGCCCGATTTGAATCCAATTGAGAACCTATGGGCGCTCCTAAAGGCCGAAATACTGAAGCGACACCCTGAGCTAATACAGCTCCCAAATAACGAAACTACGCTTGATCTACTAGTCGACGCTGCCCAGGAAGCTTGGGAGGGGCTAGATATTGAGATGTTTAAGCATCTATCTGATACTATGCCTCATAGAGTTGCTGATGTTATTAAATATGAAGGTTGGCATACTAGCTATTAAATTGGATTGAATTTTCGAGGTTTCTGCCTGGCAATATTAAAAGTGGGCCTGCAAAGTGGGCCCACGGCCGAAGTACCCAAGGTCAAATACTCATGGAACACCACTGTACCAGTAATTGCATACCTAAAAATCGGGATTACATCATTTCCGATCTCCAAACATTGCCGTTCATTTGCAACTCCAACATCTCTTATCGGCTTTTTGGACGCATTTTGGACACGTCTCTATTTCTTGTTTCTCTTTCTCTTTCTAGGTTTATCTTGTTCATCTTTACCACCTTCACTTCCACCGTTCTCCAACCCAGCTGCTCACGTTGGTTCGTTTCGCTGCCTTCCGGCGGGCGCTCCTCCCCATGGCGGGTGCAGAGCAAAAGTCGTTTTTGGGGACACTCACTCCATGGAGTACACCAAGAAGCACAACCCCGACACCACAGCCTGGTGATCACCAAAAACCAGATGTCCTGCAGCGATCGCAAGGGGAGGACCACACGGTGACCCACATGCATCGATTAAGCTTGCGACGCTATCCTCCCGATTGTCCTCCCTTGAAAGTCAGGTGGTTCTACGCAGTAGACTCGCCCAAGCGGAAACCATCCATCATAGGGCAGAAAAAGGCAGACCAAAAGCCCTTGCCATCGCCGAAGAAATTCATACCTTTCCCAGGGAGAGACTCGCAGTCCATCGAGACGACGTTTCAGAAACTCTCAGACATAGAAGATGCCCGCCAACAAAACCAGCCCAGCGACAGCGAACCGGTATTGACCAAAGTGCCTGTTAATGAGGATTTTCTTTTCAATGTTGATGTGAAACAACGAGAGCTGAGTCCTACCTATTGGATTGGCCCTGTATACGAAGTCCGTCGTGGAACGTGGTTCATTCAGGATGGATCTAGCTTAAAACCATGTGAAGAAAATCTCGCTACCCAGCTCGAAGAAGGCTATATCAAACTGTGTCCATGGAGATCTCAGTCACCAGAACAGAATTCACAAACAAACGAAGAAGATAGATCTGGTCAGACCAAAAGCGTGCCACTCAACATCTATGAACCAGATACCAGACCCCCTCAATCAACCAACCCGAACTCTCCTCCCCGAGGCACAGGGAATGATCCCAACACTACTGGCCCTGCGGTGGAGCCCCAGCAGTATCGTCTCTTTGGCGCTTACATGAATAGGATAGTCGGTTATCAAGATTCCACGACGGCTTGGCTGATGAATGATGATTTCATGTCACGATTCAGTACTTCAGTGTATCAAAAGCTAGGGGGTGTTCCCGGGACGAAGTTGGTTCGCGGTTTCGAGCCTAGGAAGCCCAAAAGAGACACCAGAAGCAAAGGGTTCAAAACAAAAACCACTGGGCGAGTCTGCCAGAGGTTTGAACGACGTCTTGAAAGAAAAGACCGAAAAGGCCACGGATACCCTCAAGTCCACCTCTACTGATAAATTCGAGAACTACGAAAGTAGATCGAAATCAACATTAGAGCGCCAGATGTCCTCCCTTGCAGGCGAGCCGCAAAATCCAGCTGATCTCGAAGAACAGGCTCGTAAGCAAGAGGAACAGGAGATGGAAGAGTCGAGGGAAGTGGACAGTGCGGACAGAGAGCGCGAGGTTGATCATCTAGTTCTTGTCACCCATGGAATTGGCCAGCGACTCGGTTTACGACTGGAAAGCATCAATTTCATACACGATGTAAATGTGCTGCGCAAGACGCTGAAAACTGTCTACAAAGGTTCGCCCGATCTTCAAGCGTTGAACTCAGCGCTCCCAGACAGCGATAAGAATTGCCGTGTTCAAGTGCTTCCTGTGTAAGACTCGCCCCTTTGCTCGGCATTTATTTTTTGCTAATTTCAGCAGGTGCTGGCGCCACCTTCTAGACTTTCCTTACCGAGGGGTTCGGCAGAACAAAAAAGAACTGGATCTCACTGATGCAGACGCTGTCGAGGAAGATGCCTACCCGAGCCTGTCCGATATAACACTGGAAAGTGTACCTGCTGTTCGAAACCTCATTTCAGATTTGGCTATGGATGTACTTCTGTACCAAAGCGGGTACTGTGAACACATCTCCAATATTGTCATCCAAGAATGCAATCGCATCCTCCGGCTGTACCGGAAGCAAAATCCTTCTTTTAAGGGATCAGTCAGTCTCTGCGGCCATTCGCTTGGAAGCGCGATTCTATTCGACATCTTGTGTCACCAACCTGGAACCAATACTGGTCAGAATGGTGCCTCCAAAGGAATGACCCAAGAGAGCGACGACTCAACCCCCAAGGCTTCAAGTACATTTGATTTTGATTGCGAAGAATTTTTTTGTCTGGGATCCCCCATTGCACTCTTTCAAATGCTGAAGGGTAAGACGATTGGTGGAAATCCTGCCTTGGGCCCCCGAAGTCGCAAAAATGCTCTGGATGTTGAGATTGACTTGGACCCGCGTGGCCCTGGACATGCGCTCAGCGACAATCCTGGTATCATCTCAACGCCGAAGTGTCGAGATCTCTACAATATCTTCCATCCCTCTGACCCAGTAAGCTACCGGGTTGAGCCTCTTATATCTCCAGCGATGGCAACCCTGAAGCCCCAGCCTCTACCCTCGGTGAAGAAAAGCCTCTGGACGACCTCGGGTCAAAGTCTATCTATTCTCGGTAGCCGCATGGGCCAAAGTGTGGGATCTCTGTGGACAAATTTTACCACGGGTGTCGCAAGCAGTTTGTTGAATCGCAGCTTGGGTCTGAATGGCGATGACGCCTTGTCGGCTACTCGCTCTTCTGGTAAACCAGGCGATGAATCAACCCATAGACGGTCACAGTCAGGCTCAGTTCAGCATGGGTCCGATGGATCCGATGATCACTATCAGACATTGATTGAATCCGATTTGGAAACCCTTTACGATGGTTTCCAAAAAAGCAGGAGTGTCCATCATGGCGAGAGTCCAGACCCCGATGCCGACACTAACCAGGACCGGAGGCTGAAATTCGAGGACGCCAAAGTGCGTGCCTTGAATTCGAACGGTCGTGTGGACTACAGCATCCAAGAGTAAGACCTCATGCCCAACAATGTTGAACCTTATTAACGGGAATATAGGGGAGCCTTCGATATTTCATTAATAGCCAGCATTGCTAGTCATCTCACCTATTGGGGAGATGAGGACGTCACTCACTTTATGCTTTCCCAGATGCTTTCTAGAAGACACAGGCATAAACAAAAACAAAAGCATAGATGAAACTATTACAAAAATACACTACAATACCCAAAGAGTCTTTTAAGGACGATGTACTTCCCAAGCTTGGCCCAGTCCTGTAAAGCGCTTAGTAAGTAAGTGCTTAGTAAGGTACTAATGAGTACTTTGACTAAAGTGAGACTAGCGTCCAGGGGTCGGCTAAGTATTAAGTAATCCGAAATTCTCCTACAAAATCTTTCGGTTTTCTTCTTTTCGTCCGTCCCTACTATGTCCAACTCTCATCATCACCATCCAACCTCAACATATGAGGTTGAAAAGCTCTCAGAGTGTACTCTTTTTCTATGGCGTCCATGCTATGAATTTCTTCTTAATGGGGTCGAAATTTATAATTTGGATTCCACGGAATTGAGCGCCGACCTGACAATGAACACAAGGGTATTATTGGTGATTGTGGCTTAGGGACCACATACTGATCATGTCCTGGCATGATGAGATTTTGAGGGTGTTATCCCCCTGTAGAGAACTCCCTTTTTTCTTTTTCTTCCAACCGCAATCTCTTTACATCTGGCATGAAGCGCATGCTCTTTGAATGCTCAGATTCACTCGGATAGCGGAGATCAACTCCTTTCTGTTTAGCTTTAGATTCCTTGCTATATAGCTCATGCTTGTAAGGAAATCATGATTGGATACATACAATATAACAATATATACAAATAGCTAAAGCTATGTTCGGAATATAACTACAGCATACCCCGTTATATAATTATCGAGTACGAGTACGAGGTACGCACTGGCCAACGGTGTACGCCAAGCATTTTCCAAGGTTCCTGTCCCCGTATCTTCTCTTGCCTTTATTGTTCCATGTCAAATTGTCTACGCAGATCTACAAGGTCACGTTTGATGGACATGGAGGGTTGCCGATAATTATTCTAGACACCCTCCAAATCCGGGATATCTCAATATGAGTCGCCTCAGTGATACAGACTCCCAAGTCATTTCAGCATCTCCATCCGGCAAAGACCACAATATTCCCCCGACGCAAGACCCCATCTCGAATACAGCAGTTTCAAAGGAATCTATCAATGCTATCCTCAATTTTCTCTCAACCTCAACCAATGAGACCCTCCTTGGAGTCTTTGCACTTCTTGCACTTGTCACCTACGTTGTCCTGGGGAGAATCGGTCTGCTTCTGATTGGAGTGGCTGTTGGGGTTGTCCTGCACGCATCCTGGGAGGGATCGGATAGCGAACACCCAGGCGGAGTATCGCACGCGCAAAAGTCCAACAGGCGTAGAGAACTTGCGCTGGAAGTCTCCAATAGGCTTTTGGACTGGCCGAAACGGGCTGGTGCTTTAGACATCCAAGGGGGAGATGGTGGTTCTATAAGTACGCTTGAAGATATGTCCTCGGCAGACTTGGAATATGCTACCTTCCAACCGGCCACCGCTGTTGCGCTGAGAGCGCTCACCGATGCAGTCATTGATGACTATGTCAAGTAAGTATCCTTCATATATACCCCCCTTCTCCCACTGTGAAGCAAGTAGCTTATTCCCAAATAAAGACATTGGTATGAGCCACTTTTACCGTCCGAATCAAGTTTCCCAGGCTCGTGTCGAAGAATTTTGACTCATTTCATTACATCAGTCTCCTCGCACCTTTCGCGGAAACGAACAGAGGATACATTCTTGCAGTTTCTCACCAACTCCTCATCCATCGTCATTGTATTCTTGAATGAACTTGCAGCAGCATTCACCGCTGTGGGCTCCTCCCCGGCGGAAGCCCAAAAAACCGTGGATCAGTACCTTGAACAATTTCCGGATAGCAGCCTAGCGAATATCTTGTCTGAGAAACAACAAAAGAAGAAACTCGGCATGATTGCGGATGATATACTGGCGAATTTCTTGGATTCCAAGGCCTACAATTGTCTGGCTGTACGGGACTTCCTCCGTGAGGTCTTTGCGGGAGTGATATTGGGGTCCACTGTTACCAGTCTTGCCCGTCCTGAATTCATCAATGAATGGATTATCTGTCTCCTACAGGGCGGTGAATCTGAAATCATGCACGCTATCGACGCAGGTGTGGAAGGTGCACGGAACCAGGGCGTTGGTGCTCCCAGGTCTTCAGAAGACCCGAAGAGGGACTCCATTAAATTGACACAGAGAGACTCAATACATGTGGCAAGGGCTACAGAGGAAGAAGCAGTTCTAGAGGTGAAACGTCTAAGCGCTATGATTGCATCCCATGATACACAGAGCTCAGAGCCGGAACGGCCACGCCAAGACAAACGAATTGACGAAAATTGCCCTTTAAAGGCTGATATTGCTTCAAACACGACTCATGAAAACGAAGATCACGAAGATCAGGGACCAGTGTCCGATATGAAATTACTTCCAAGCCCGAAATTACCCGAAGACTCTGCTATGCCACCTTTGATTCTTCATGGGGCACAAGTGTTGGTAGATGATGATGGAGCGAGGGATGAAAAGGGCCAAATTAAGTCGCGGCCCATGTGGGATTATCTACTACAGGTCGAACCAGCGTCAACACGCTCGACTGGATGGATGGTGTTTCGCAAATATTCGGACTTCCAGTCTCTTCACGAGATGCTGGGAACCGTTTCACGATTGAATCTAATTTCAAGTTTTTCGGAGCGACACCCCATACTACCCACGTGGAAGGGCAAAACACGACAAGCTCTCGCTCGGGACCTTGAGTGGTATTTACAAGACGCCATGAAACACGAGTCACTTGCCGACACGGATCGAATGCACCGGTTTTTGGAAAAGGACGCTGGTTCTTCTACTGAACCCGTCGGTCCTAGCAAACCGGTATTCTCTTTCCCTAGTCAGACTGCGTTTGAAAACATGGGCAAGGGTGTGTTGGGTGCATTGACCAATGCACCCAAGGGAGTGGCAGGGGGTGGTAAAGCCGTCTTTGAGGGAATGACGGGAGTATTCGGAGGCGCCGCCAATGACAAGAAACCGGCTGTCACTGCTGGTCAGATTCAACCAGAAATTGATAACTCCAGTCGCCCCAGTTTGTCGCAGACACGGTCCAACCTTGGTGATAGTGCCGGCATAAGCAACGAAAACGTCGACGCGCCTGCTGTGGTGTACCATCGTGACTCCCTGGAAATCCAAGGAGGCGAAATTTCCAAGTCGCCTTCGATTGACAGTGCCAGAGAGGCGTCTGGGAATGAGCAAGGTGCATGGGCCACAGCAGTTTCGCCCTCTAAAACCTCGCTTGATATCAGCAATCATACTACAGAAATTGACATCCAGGCAGCGGGAACTATTGATCAAACCTCATCACATCGCCGATCAGAGACTGTGCAGAGTATTGATCAACCCCGCAAACAGGGCAATCCCATCACAGCTGATGAGACGCAGATAGCAGTAGAGCTGATATTTGCGGTTATCAATGAGTTGTACACCTTGTCGTCTGCGTGGAACATACGCCGAACCCTTTTGAATGCTGCTAAATCGTATATCCTGCGTCCTGGGAGCCCGACATTGGAAACTATTCGTACTCTGTTGCAAGATTCCATGATAGAAGCCCACACTTCAGACAATGCCCTGGGAGATTATCTCGTCAAACTTCGTGAGAACGCGCTTCCGACAGAGGAGGAATTTAAACTCTGGCCCCCTCCACCAAGTGAGGAGGAGAAAATCCGGCTACGAGATACTGCACGTAAACTATTCGTGCAGCGAGGTATCCCACAGGCGTTAACGAGTGTTATGGGAGCGGCTGCTAGTCGAGAAGCGCTAGAGAAGATCTTTGATAGTCTTCAAGTGGAGAGTGTCGCTCGAGGATTTGTCTTCTCGATTCTATTACAGGGCCTTCGGGTGTTGACGCTTTAATATACAATGGATCATATTGATTTGAGATAGACATAAATGAGAGAGGCCACAAGTAGGAACTGTCAATGATAGACATATATATAGAGAGAGAAGAGAGATAGATATATACATAGATTCTGTCTTCACGTGATGGAGTGTCCGCGTTTCGCGTTCGTGTTTTGGGCCTACAACCTTCCCACTTTCTTACTCTTACTCTTACCTTACATCCAGGTTCCCAAGATCATCCCTCAGTCATGTCTTCCAAGAAGCGCTCATCCGAGTCAGGCGCTGAACCCGACAATAGCGTGCGCTCCAAAAAGGCCAAGGTCAACACTACAGCGAAAGCCAAAATCGACTCTAATGGAGATCGCTATTGGGAAATATCCAAGATGCGTCGCGTGACGATATCTTCTTTCCGTGGCAAAACCCAGGTGAATGTCAGAGAATATTATGAAAAGGACGGGCAGGAGTTGCCAGGAAAAAAGGTCAGTTGATCAGTGAGTCTGCAAGAAACTGTGCTAATATCCATCCCCAATCCAGGGTATCTCAATGCCCGTGGATCAATTCGCTGCCATCGTCTCCATTCTACCTGAGATTGAGCTGGCATTGAAAGAGAATGGGGAAATTCTGCCTCGGCCCGCCTATTCGGCAGAGGGAGGCCAGCCTGGTCAAGGAGAGCAAGGACAGGTCCATTCGGATAACCAAAGTCCATCCAAGCAGAATATCGAGGCGACAAGTGATGAGGAGAGTGAAGCATAATCACTATTGAGACTTTGATTTACGTTGCCCATAACTGGCCCTTACAATTTCATCATATTCAAATTGATCTTGACCGTTTGAATCAAACCATGGAGGTCTAGACTTACTCCCAAATTTCCCGATATATCACATACTCGCCTCTTGTGTCGCCATATTATTGGCAATAGAACCCCCTCGCCAAGCACAACGATGATCCTTCTCTTGGAGAAGCTGGCTCCGGTCTCCAATTTGACCCCATCCTCCTCCTCCGGGTGTACGGATGATTATTCGCTCCCCTGCTTGCATCTGGGCGGAATTCTTCGCGCCGAGGTTGATATATCTTTTTCCCAACCTCCGTCTTGCTTTTTCACACAGCGTACCCAGATGTTCTGACCACACTGGGCGTCCTCACCTCCCCCCAATCCATATGGATGGTAGACTCTCCGTTCGGAAAGGATAGAGACTTGCACGGGAATACGGAATTCAATGTCTCGCACAACGCCGTCCCCGCCACGGTGCTGACCATTTCCTCCTGAATTTGGTCGAAGACTAAACTCTCGGAGGATCACAGGGTAGCGCCGCTCGAAGACCTCTGCATCGGTGATTCGGGTGTTAGTCATGTGTGTATGAACCCCTGAAGTGCCTTTCCAAGTCGGACCAGCCCCGCTACCGCCAGCGATGGTTTCATAGTAACCAAACCCTTTAGTTTCCTTCTCACCGGGTATATTCCCTCCGAACCCAAATGTGAGATTGTTGGTATCACCTTGTGACGCAGCGCAAGCCTGGAAGCACCTCAAAACGACATCGGTCACTCGTTGGCTCTGAAGAGAAAGAAAGAAAAGAAAAAACGATGAGCCCATGATCAACCTCAGTATTTATCTTTTCTTACCGTCAAAACATTGCCACCCACCACGGCAGCTGATTCCGAGGGGGATAGAAGACTTCCATGAGGAATTTGAACGTTAATTGGCTTTAAACACCCCTGGTTCAATGGGATATCTGCTGAAATAAGGCATCGCAGGCAATAGATGATCGCGGAGTATGTGACAGCCTCCGGTGCATTGATATTGCCTGTGATTGTCAGTTCAATAAACATCCAAGTTTCCTCTTGAAAAGTCACTTGACCATACCATATACTTCTGGGCCTGTCCCCTCGAAATCGAAGATTGCCTCTCCTTTGTCCCCATCTATTGATATCTTCAATTGAATAGGGCTCCCATCATCCATATAATCAATCGCACTCAGTTCTCGACCAGCAAATCTCTTGCTCACATCTTTTAGTAGATTTCGCACGCTGAGCTCTGCGTTGTCTTGGATCTGGTGCATATAGAACTGCACAACGGCCTCACCATACTCCTCAATTAGAGTGCCGATCAAGTTGATACCCTTCTTATTCGCAGCAATCTGAGCTTTGAGATCATTCAAGTTATCTGCTAGGCATCGAGTCCCACTGCAGTTTGGATACTGGGCCGGCTCGTTGTATAGCAATTCTGTGATGCGCTCCTCGTCAAACTTGCCTTCGGATACCAATTTTTCGCTTTTGATGGCTGCGCCTTCCTGGTAAAGTTCCTTTGAATGAGGTGGCATAGATCCGGGGAGGATTCCTCCAATGTCGGCTTCATACAGGTCAGAATATCTGTTCCTTGCCCCCGCCCCTCTCATCTTCTTCCTCTGGGGAAACGCCTTACCATGATGGGCCCTAGAGGCGACGTAGAATATGATCTTTCCCTGGCTAAAAGCAGGTTGGAGGACTGTGATATCTGGGAGATGAGTTCCCCCAAATTCCGGGTGATTTGACACGATTACATCTCCTGGCTTTAGTTTATCTTGCCAGATCTGGGCCTGTATCCGTACACAGGTTGACATGCTACCGAGATGGACGGGCAAATGCGGTGCATTCGCAACAAGCCCGCCTTCTGCGTCAAACAATGCGCAGGAATAGTCAAGTCGCTCCTTTACATTGGTACTTACACTTGTCTTCTGTAAAGCACGCCCCATTTGCTCGGCAATAGCCATGAATCTGTGTGAGAAGACGCTTAAAAGGATAGGATCCACATTGTCAGTGCCAATATTTGACTGGCTGGCATCGGATTCACCAATATTGATGACAACGTGGGTTTTTGTCAAGAGCGCTGATGCTCCTGGGGTCACCACGATTGTCTGGGTGTCATCGGCTAAAATCGCCGGGCCTCTCACTCGCTCATCAACTTTCAAATCGTCGAGTTTGTAGATTGGCGTTTCACGTCGGCCACCCTCGAAGTAGACAAGAGATCTGCGATATTCTTGGCCCACCAAAACGTCCTTTGGGTTGGACTCCCGGACCTGCCGGTCCACAGACTTTTCAGATATTTTGAATCCTTTCCCGATTCCTCTTACCCGTACGTCATCCACAATGATATCCCGATCTGGGAGAGTAAAACCAAACTCTTGATCGTGTTGCTTCATAAATGCCTTCCCAAAGGCCCATTCGTCGCCCCCAAAGTGAATATCGGCCTCTTCTTTGCTGGGTTTAAGTACCATCAAGGCAGATTCCGTGCCCCGGTATCGCATATTGAGGTATTCTTCAAATACGATTGAATTACCGTCAAAGCCTTGGTCTCGCAACCTCTGCGTGGATCGTTTTTTTAAGTCTTCTATTCTCGAACCAAGTGCATCCCGAACCCCTTCCGCGCCATCATCAGCCCAGGTCTTCGATTCAGGCTCTTGGTTTTCATCAACAACGTCTGCCAATGCCATTCCGTATGCCGAGAGCACCGAGGAATGCCGATGGATCAAAATTTGCCGAATCCCCAGGCTCTCGGCAATGGCAACGGCATGCTGGCCACCGGCTCCTCCAAATGTAGCCAACCTGTGCTTTGAGGTGTCATGTCCCTTGGCCTCTGTGAGAGATCGAATGGGCCGGGTCATTGTCTCATTGGCTACCTTGATGAAACCAAAGGCAACCTCGTCAGGGGACATTTCTCGGCTTTGACCCCCTTCGGCCAACTGCTGGTTGATTTCTTTGGTTAGCTCCTCGAACAACACCCGGCTGACCTGTTCATCCAGCCCCTGGCTTTCATCTGAGCCGAAAATATTCGGAAAGAAGTCTGGGACCAATCGCCCAAGGAACAGGTTGGCATCGGTTACTGTAAGGGGTCCACTCTTGCGATAGCACGCGGGCCCTGGCTGAGCTCCTGCTGACTCAGGTCCGACGACGAAGAGACCATTACGGTAAAATAATCTCGAGCCGCCACCTGCAGCAACAGTGTTGATATCCAATTGAGGGGATTGGATTGTCACTCCAGCGGTGGTTGTCTCAAAGACATGTTCATACCGGCCGGATCCATACCTGCTAACATCCGTGCTCGTCCCTCCCATATCAAACCCTATTACAGGTGTCTTCGACTCAGGATCATAGGAGGTCAACGCATATCCCACCACTCCACCCGCAGGCCCCGAAAGAATTGCCCGTAGGCCTGAAAATTGATTGACATCCACAAGGCCCCCGTCTGATTGCATGAATTCACAGCGTGCGCTTTTGGATCCCGCCTGTTGTTTGACACTCTCACTACCTATACCACCCTCAAATCCGGCTTGAAATCCAGAGATATACTTCTTGATGGCAGGGGTCAAATATGCGTCGGCGCAGGCTGAAGTGGCCCTCGGCACAAGTTTAATCATCGGCAGGAGCTGGTGGCTTAAACTCACATGGTGGAAACCAATATCCTTGGCAATTCTTCCCACCAGTGCCTCATGGTCTGGAAAGGTATACCCATGAATAAGACATACCGCTATGCTTCTAATCCCACGGTTGTATACCTCTTTCAACTGGGATCTCACCAAGTCCTCAGATGGACGCTTCAGAATGCGAACCGCTTCCGAAGAAAGACCGCGAACAACGTCATCTTCTGCCCGGGTCTGTTCCCGGATAGTAGTGGCTGTGGTGTTTCGTTGCGGATCTTCTACATAGTCTTCCAAAGTGACACGCTCGTCCACCTCCATCACCTCCTCGTACAGGACATCGGGGCGTTTGACGGCAAGGTCAAATATTCTGGGACGAGACTGATTTCCAATCTCGAGGCAGTCTTTGAAGCCCTTGCTTACCACCAGCGCTACCTTCTCCCCCTTCCGTTCGAGCAGCGCGTTGGTTGCCACAGTTGTGCCCATGCGGATGCTTTGGATCAAAGAAGTATCGATAGGTTGCCCACGAGGGATTTCATGGCCTGTGAACTTGGAAAGAATGCGCCGAATCCCTTCCAAAGGTGCATCTTTGTAGTTGTTGGGGTCTTCTGAGAGCAGTTTAATCACAACGTCATCTTCCAAGCGACCCGTCCCTGGATTCCCGACGCAATCCGTAAATGTCCCGCCTCTCTTTGTCATGTCAGTCTTCTGGATAAGTAGGTGGGGGAGGAAGGTTAATACATCAATTGCAATGCTGATTCCTGTATGTTTTGCTGAACCTATAGTACCCATAGTAGAAAGTAGTTGAAAGTTGAATAAAGTACGAGACTTCCAAGGTTTGTCTGGATTACTTTGATATGCCAAGGTTGATGAGACTCTCCCCCGCAAATCCCCTACGTCATGGCTATGATATGGGCAACTTTCAAAATGCGGGTTCTAAGAAATGCTGTTGCTTTTTTTAGTATTGATTTTGGTTATTAACAAAGCTGTAGAAATGATGCCTTAAAAAAACCGATCCCCAACAGCATTGACCTCACATACAACTAAAAGGCACTACAGCGTTTAGAGGATGGCGACCGGTCGGAGAGGGCGAGGGGATTGAAATAACCGCTTTCAAATTAAATTGCGAACAAGACGGAGGGCGAAACGGAATTCATCGTGGTATTTGGGCGCGGACTTGGAACGATCGTTCGACGTTCGCTTCGGTGGGATCCGAGCTGCTGACCAGGATAAATTTACCAACCTCAAATAAAAAAAAATATTGGGAATAACTCGGGGAAAAGCAAAATTGAAAAAAAAGTCAGGGAAAACAGGGGTCACACGTTCACTTGGCCCCAGCTTGTACCGATGAGCAAGCTTCACGCCGTTTGAAATCAGAAACACAGAGGCAAAGGGCGGGGGAAGAGACGAGATATGCCACAGGATGTATTAAAAGCAATACTGGGGCGATAACCTTGTCTTCCCCCCTTAGTTGGCACAACCGCAATGAAGGACACCTTCAGTAGACGAAAACAGAATGACGACGGGAGACATGGGTCGCAAGCGAAGGAACGTAATACTGAGTTGATCTACTCAGCAGTATCAAGCTCATCATGAGCAGAGGGCACTGGGTCCAGGGGTACTGCTGTATGTGAGTGAAAATAACGCTTCATGGGATTCCGAGGCAACTGACCTTTCCTGTCCTCACCGTTGGGGCCATTCTCACGATCCTCCTCACGACGCTCGCGATCATCATCGCGTCTCTCCCGGTCATCCTTGCCATCACGTTCGCGGTCATCGGGGCTGCGGGAACGGTCGCGAGAACGATCGCGATCACGTCGATCGTGGTCACGGTCACGGCGGTCAGAATCACGGTCGCGGCGGTCGTAATCGCGGTCGGTACGGTCAGCGTCCCGTTCATAGCGGTCCTCTCGACGGGGGGAATAGTCGCCACCACGGCTGCGACGAGGGGATGGAGAACGACCACGGCGAGGAGGGGTGCGATCACGGCGACGATCACGGCCGGCATCGCGGCCGGCATCACGGGGTGCGTCACGACCAGAGCCAGAGTCAAAGCGCCAGGAAGCAGAGGGAGGAGTGCGTGCCCACTGGAGATGGGTTAGAAGAGATTTAACAAAGCTTTGCGGGTGGGGAGAGTATGCCTACCTCAATCTTCAGCAAATCATCACGGCCGATACGCTTGTTGTGCATCTCATGGTAAGCATCATCAGCATCGCGGCGACTCTCGTATTCAACAAAGGCAAAGCTAAGCGATTTAGATTAGACAGGTAAAGCGGTTTCAGGCAGTATCATTTAACTCACAGTCGGCTGGAGGGAGTGCGCGGGGCAGGGATATCACAGCGAACAAGACGCCCATAACTAGTTCCAAAATCAGTTGAGCTAGCTCCAGGTACCGGTATCGAGAGAAATTATGATGAGGAATGACCAAGACTAGCTAACAGTTTCCCGAGTGAGACGGGGCAATGTAGACAGAAGCTTCCACGCCAATGTCACGCTAGTTGGAAGAAGAAAAGAAGAGTGTCGTCCAAGGCATATATAGTGCCAAAGGTCTTCATCGGAAGGTCGTCGGAAGGATAGGAATCGAAGTTCGTAGGTGCGAAGGTAGAGGCGACACGTACCGTTCGAATTCGTAGGCAAGATCGCGAGCACGGGTGCCATGGCCAAACCCGGTAACATACAGAGTAGTTCCAGAGCGAGAAGACATGGTGCCGTTAGCACAGAGCAATGGAAATGAAAGAAGACTGGGTCAGTTGGGAAGAAGAAGAGATTTGAAAGGAGAGGTGGAGCTTGGGAAGCTTCAAGAGGATAAAGAGTATAAGGAAAGAGAGAGAGCGCTGGAGAGCACAGAAAGAATTAGTGATGAAGGTGCTACGGTGGATCAAACATGCCAATGACGCAATTGATTTTGGTTTTTCTGTTCTTTTCTTCTCTTTTCCTTTTAATTTTATGATAAGAATATGGTATACGGAGTATATAATTTAGAAATGTACATTTTATTTATTGATATTGATATTGATATATATATATATATACTTTTTTTTTTTTTCAAATAATCAATCAAATTTGGTTTATCTTTTTGTCTATAAGTCTATATACCAACCACGGAGTAGTTAACTAGTTATAGTTAGTTATGTACGGAGTACCCGTGGACCCCAAGGTACGTAATATAAGTGGCGGGACTATCGGGAGGTACCGTGTCTGTCGGTAAGTCGGGATGTTCTTCTCTTTCTCTCTCCTTTGAGACTCTTCAGCTATACACACCAAACTCACTGATCTGTGAGACCTTTTTTTTCTTTTTGTTTCCTCTTTCTTGTTTCTTGTCTCTTATCTCTTGTCTCTTTTCGCCCGTCCAACTACATCTCTTACATTGAAGAGGAAAAGCAGCAACTCCAGCCCAATAACCTATCTGATCATAGCAAAGCCCTTTCTTTTTGAGCTTGCTTCTCTCTTTTTCTTTTTGGCAAAGCCACTACCAACATCGCCCTTTATACCTCAGTCATATGGCCATTGAAATAAACAATCCACTGAACACAAGATCAATGATGTGCTTTTAGATCACCAAGCCTCGAAAAACAACCAACCTTCATGGCTAGCACTACACCCAGAGTGCTTCATCGCATTTGATTTGCAACAACAGTCAAGTTTCATTTTTCTGATTCAAAGAATTGCGGGAAATCATTACACAGCAAAACACAAAGGACTGCTTTATCAACCTTATCCACGTAACCGGAGGTGCATATCGTCAACATGAGCCTAGATCGCCAGGATGCTATTCGGAAAGAGGAGCTGAAGGGTACAGGAAAGCCTGCTTTGCAGAATCTGCCCAAGTTTCCCTCTGGTTCAACTCCAGCCAGGGTGAGAAGGAGACCCCCCCCCAAATATGAACTGGGAGACTGACTGGTTGTTTAATGCAGGATGTGACCAATGAGAAAACTCCCTCGGTGTTGGTTCGTACTAGAAAAACCCTCGCCGAACCTGTGGTGGCTGCATTTATGGCTGGTGGAGTAGCTGGTGCAGTTTCCAGGACAATAGTATCACCACTCGAACGATTGAAAATTCTTCTTCAAATTCAAAGTGTCGGTCGAACAGAATACAGATTGTCAATCTGGAAAGCATTGGTGAAGATGGGGCGGGAAGAAGGCTGGCGTGGCTTCATGCGAGGAAATGGAACAAACTGTATTCGCATTATCCCCTACTCTGCGGTGCAGTTTGGGAGCTATAATTTTTACAAGCAAGTGAGTGGCTTCCTATCCCTGCAGAACCAAGGCTAGAGGCAACCTAACATTTCTTTGATCCAGTTTGTAGAGTCTCCCGATGGTGAGATGACCCCGATGCGTCGCCTTGTTTGCGGAGGTGTTGCCGGCATCACCTCGGTGACTATCACCTATCCTCTGGACATTGTTCGAACCCGGCTTTCCATTCAATCCGCTTCATTTGCCGATCTTGGAGCAAGAGACCCAAGCCAAAAACTGCCAGGCATGTTCGCCACAATGGCCATGATCTATAAAACTGAAGGTGGGACAAAGGCTTTATACCGTGGAATTGCACCCACTGTTGCTGGAGTAGCCCCATATGTGAGTTTATCAAGTTACTTTGACTTGGTCACAACTGACAAGCGACAGGTGGGACTCAATTTTATGACCTATGAATCGGTTCGCAAGTATCTAACACCAGACGGGGACAAAAACCCTAGCTCCTATCGAAAATTACTGGCCGGCGCGATCTCTGGAGCAGTCGCTCAGACCTGTACCTATCCTTTGTCGGTTCTTTTATTCTATTGGCTTAAGCACTGTGAAACTGACTTGTTCCTTAGTGATGTGCTACGTCGACGATTCCAAATCAACACAATGTCGGGAATGGGTTACCAATACACTTCAATCTGGGATGCCGTGAGGGTCATCGTGGCTGAAGAGGGACTACGTGGACTGTTTAAGGGGATAGGGCCAAATCTTTTAAAGGTTGCTCCCAGTATGGCCAGCAGTTGGTTGAGTTTTGAAATGACTCGTGATTTCTTTGTCCGTTTGAATGATAAAGAATAGTTCAAATAATATGTATGTACGTAGATATTTCTTTTCATTACTATTCGGAATATTTGGTTATACATAATGCAGATGTACATGAACAAGAGTACACAAAAATGTCATAGATAACTAGATATAAATATGGATATGGATGCATACTCCATAGCAGAGGTTAAGGCACATTGTACGGAGTAACCCGTAGTTGCTAATTCTCTCCTCCAGGGCTAGATGCAACGAGACCCATTTACCACGTGACCTGGTGGCAAACCAGAACGAAAAAAAACCACAAGGTCACGTGGCCATAGTCAGGTCATGTGCCTCGCCTTTCCCAGTCAAGTCTAGCGTAGGGCTAAACCCACACACCACTGTCCAGCCGAAAGTCAAGGATCAAAAACCTCCTGCACTTTCCATACGGGTGCGACAGCAAGCTATTTCCCGGGAAGTCGACCAATACACAGCCATGGGTATGTTCAATCATCTCCATTCACTCGACTATCGCATCTCGCAGCGTTCATTCGAAACCTTTGCTTTTTTTTCTTGTTCTCAGTCCATTCCACTAACAATTCATAAATCGCAGGTATCGACCTGGACCGCCACCATGTGCGGAGCAGCCACCGCAAGGCTCCCAAGAGCGACAACGTCTACTTGAAGGTTCTGGTGAAGCTCTACCGCTTCTTGGCTCGTATGACTCCCCCCGATTCCGAATTTCGTTTGCAGCGCAATTTCTACAGGTGTACCGTTATATGAGGATTTTTCGTGAGGCTGATATGGGATGCATGATAGGCCGCACCGAGTCCAACTTCAACAAGGCCGTCCTCCGTCGTCTCTTCATGTCGAGAATCAACCGCCCCCCGGTTTCTCTCTCTCGCGCTGTCGCCAACATCAGTGAGGCGCAGAAGGGCAAGACCGTCGTCGTTGTCGGCACTGTCACCGATGACAACCGCCTTTTGACCATTCCCAAGCTGTCGATTGCTGCCCTCCGTTTCACCGCTACCGCTCGCGCTCGCATTGAGAAGGCCGGTGGTGAGACTTTGACCCTTGACCAGCTTGCTCTCCGCGCTCCTACCGGTGCCAACACTCTCCTCCTGCGTGGACCCAAGAACGCCCGTGAGGCCGTGAAGCACTTCGGCTTCGGTCCTCACACCGATAAGGTGCGTGATTACGACTGGCACATGAGATGGTGTGATTCAAATTTACTGACTCAAAACAGAAGCCGTACGTGGGAAGCAAGGGCCGCAAGTTCGAGCGGGCTCGTGGTCGCAGACGTTCCAAGGGTTTCAAGGTTTAAGGGACTTGACGAGGATGATGCGGTGTGTATGTATTGTGAAAGATGCATTGGCCACATTGACTTTCTCGGTGCCTGGAATCGTTCCAGTTCTAGCCAGAGACCTCAAGTCTGTGTACTTAAAAGTGGCGGGATGTCTTTGGTTGGACTGGGAAATGAGAATTTACGAATGAAGGGGCAAAAGAAAATTGAATCAGGCTTTGTCCTTAGTTTTTTCTTATGGGATTTTTCAAAGAAAGCAAGAAAAAAATCTTTTTTAAAATGATATCCTTCTATTGATGCATTGCATTGGAGGCGATTACTACTGGCCTATGGGCAGATTAGTATGGAGATACTTCTTCCCTCCTTCACCATAGTCCGCTGCCCTGTGACCATTTCCCCGGATCAAGTACTTGTAGATCGTTAAGCCCTCCAGTCCGACCGGTCCTCGGGAATGAATCTTGTTGGTGCTGATGCCAACTTCGGTACCAAATCCAAACCGCATGCCATCGGCAAACCTGGTAGATGCATTCCAGAAAACACCCGCGCTGTCAATTCCGCTCATGAACATATCCGCCACTTCTTTTGACTGGGTCAAAATGAGCTCAGTATGCTTGGAGGAATGCATGTTTATATGGGCAATGGCAGCCTCCACAGCCGTGGTCGGGGAATCGGTCGAGGGAATCGTTTTCACTGCCAACACAAGGTCCAAAAACTCCGTGTTATAGTCGGATTCGGTGGCCGTTTGTACTTGCGCTGATTTCTCGGCTGGCAATGTCTTTGTCAAAGCAGATTTTGAATCCGGATCACAACGAAGAGTCACGCCTTTTTCTAGGAGAGCAGCAGCTACCGCCGGGAACACAGATTCAAGGGTATCCTGGTGGACAAGCAAGGACTCCAATGAGTTGCATGCCGCTGGATAGTCCGTTTTTGAATCCACAATCACTTTCACCGCGGTATCGACATCGGCATCGGCGTGTATGTAAGCAGAACAAAGGCCATCGGCATGTCCAAGCACAGGGATTTTTGTATTCTCTTTCACGAAACGGACAAGTTCGTTGGAACCTCGAGGAATGACCAGGTCAATCAGCGAATCCTGAGCCAAGAGAGAAGACACCGCATCGCGTGTCTTGACCAGTTGGATCGATGGCACTGGCACCCGGGATTCGGCGATAGCTTTAGAGACAACGTTTGCGATTGCCGCAAAGGATTCCATGGATTCCTTCCCACCTGGAAATTTGTGTCAATTGAACAATATCATGAGACCTGCATCATAAGGGCGTGCGTGTACCTTTCAGAATAGCAGCATTACCTGACTTGATAGCCAACGCAGCGATGTTTGCTATTACCTCTGGACGGGCCTCAAAGATAATTAGCAGCACACCGATAGGGCAGCTAACTCTTTCGAGTGTCAAACCATCGTCAAGGAGGGTTCGCAGTGTCACTTTCCCAACTATAATTGTATTGTGTTAAACTCTGTCTTTTTGAAGCCCAAAGATTAGAAAATGAACTCACTAGGGTCATCCAAATCTCGCACACTCAATATTCCATCAAGCATGTCTTTGTATTTTCCAGGCCGCGACAGGTCAAGTCTCTTGAGCACGCTATGACTCAAATTCCCGCTCTCGGCCGCAATAGTAGCAAGCTCCACGTCCCTAGCATTGGCTTCAAGGATCTCTTTTTCGTTCCTTTCCAATGCATCATGGAGCAATGTCAAAGCTTTATTGCGATCGTCATTGTTTAAAGTTGCAAGGCGACGAGAGGCAAGTGATGCGCTCTGGGCGGCATCAACTGCTGCAGATTCGGTCAAAGGCATAATGTCAAATAATCTCCGCTCCTATAAGGATTGAACAACAAGTGCGGGAAAAGAAGGGATAGTCGTGAAGACTTAGAGACTCCAGAAGAAAAAGAAAAGAAAAATGTAAATTGAGTCAAAAAAAGTGTGGAGGGGCACGTTATCGATCCCGCTCGTCTCGGATTTACCCACCTCCCCGAGATCTCCAATCTCCATCATCAACAACACCCTACGTCACATTTCCTTTTACCATACTCCCCCGTGGGCAATACCTACAACCTAGCCTTCTTGTACCAGATATTTCATCAAGTCTCTTTTCTCCTCTTTCGCTCTTCTCTTCCTCATCCAACCTTGAGTGTCCATTGTGCCGCAATCCTGACATCCAAGATACCCCCACTGGTTTGAAACAAGACCACCTATGCGCATTTGACGCTGAATTATCTTGTGCTCTTCTTTCCTACCTCGCCAGGATGACACTCCTCTCAGATATTATCTCCGCATCGGCGAATTTACACCACCCTAACCACCTACCCAGCGACGAGTATGACCGTCGGATCCGCGACCTAGCTGAATACTTCAGACGGCTACAAACGACCAAGGCACTCGACTCCTTTGCCAATGATGAGTCTTTTCTCAATGTAAGCAGCTCTATTTATACCAAGTCTTATATGTGAAAGTTCTATGGGTTCGAAGCTAATATGCATTTGTCTTTAGCGTTTTAACCCAGCGATAGATTCTATCCCATATCTTTTCGTGCTACGAGCACAAATACAAAAGTCACAGGAACTGAATGCTGATTCACTCCCAGCGGATCTCCGCCCCTCGGGAAGGCTTTGGACATGCGCTGCACATTTTTTGACCAGTTTCGATGGGGTTCAAGTCAGATACGTTGGACGAGAATGGCGCCTTCTTGTTGAACTCGTGGGGCAGGCCTCACAAGCTGCATCAATGGCAAGTGGACTCTTTTCCAACTTTTCTTGGATTCGATTGCTAACCCTAACCCTGCTACAGCCACTACTAGGCGCTACGCTGGTCAAGGACGCTATGCTTCGTCTTGACCCATCATGTGCCGTTTTCACTTCAAGTCACCTTTTGCTTGTCCGGCTTTGCCTCCAGGCCAAAGCATATTCTTGTGCGTTGACTGTCTTGAATAAGCAGATCTGTCATTTCCCAGTTTCGCTAGGGCGTCCCTCTTCGGACCCCTCTGTGCTCTGCGCGGATCACAGCTCAAGTGTATCATTTATGACTGAAGCTTCTGGAGTTTCATCCAAGCTATCATACCGAGACTACTTGCAGTACTTCCTTTATGGGGGTATGGTATACATGGCGTTGAAGGAGTGGCGCAATGCACTTCATTTCCTTGGGATTGTCATCTCTACGCCTAGTACTAGCTCTGTGAGCTTGATTATGGTGGAAGCCTACAAAAAATGGGTGCTGGTAGGCTTACTCGAAAAGGGCAAGGTGAGTTCCCCTTTGTTGAAAGAGAAAACAAAAGAAACTCTCAACAGCAATAGCCCTATTGTTTTCTTGGGCTAATTGTTTTCATGAGCAGCTCTGTCCGCCTCCAAGCATCACACCACCTCATGTGGTGAAAGTGTATCAATCACTTGCGAGGCCCTATATCATTCTTGCTCATGCATTTGAACGTGGTGATTTGAAGAGACTAAATTCTGAAATTGATGCTGCCAAAGGGGTCTGGTGTGCGGTAGGTGGTGGCTCTAATTAACACTGTGGGCTCTGTCGTCTTGACATTCAAGGCTAATGCCACTGCTTTAGGACAACAATCTCGGTCTGGTTTCCCAGGTGGTGGGTGCTTTCTTCAGTCAAACTGTTATCAAGCTTGGGAAGACCTTTGCAGCCTTAACTATGGCCGACCTTTCAACCCAGGTGTTTCCCTCCCCCGTGTGTGCAGAAGTCACTGGATCCGCTGTTTCATCCCTCATCATGTCTAGTGCTTTGAACGCGACATTGGTGGAGACCAAAGATCATACTGAGGCTTCTATGCTACGTTTCTCATCCATTCATTCGTTACCTCAACTCTCTCGTGAGTTGGACTTACAGTCCCAACTCAAGCAGGAGATGAAGCTGATGGAGACACTGGTGATTAATCTTGGGGAAACAAATAATAACCTGGGATTAAGTGATGAGTACGTTGATAGCCTACATAAGGGTCAGGTGTGGTCAGGTTCTAGTGAAGTCAATGCTATCGTAGGGGGAGAGGGTGGACTTGAGATGGATGAAGATCTGATGGGTGACATGTCCTGAGTTCATCTTTATGGTATCAAGGACTAATAAGGACTGGATAGCCTTGCTTTGAATGTACTGCTTGTGGTAGTAGTCAATCATAGTGCATGTAGACTAATAAATGTTAAGCGTAGGATCTCGCCTACGCTTTTTTCAGGATATTGATACATTTGCCCCCCCTTTAAGGAAAGAGTGTTACGGGTCAGCTCTTCGAAGAAAGAGCATAATTTTAGTAAAATTAGGAATCTCTATCCGTTCGATTAAATTATATAGATTATTAATTGTAATTATAATTATTTAATTAATGATTTACTATTACTAAAGAATCTTAAAGAGAATATCTATAAGATAGAAGCCTGTATACTAGCTATAAACTAGAAACAATCCTAATTAATACCTATAAAATAGCCTATAATTTTTATAAATATCTATTAGAAGAGTGTAGACTTCTCCAGAACCCAATTGGACCCGGACCCAACCCAACCCAACCCAACCTAACCCCTAGGTACCCAATTAGGTGACAAATATGATAAACATACTAAGATTCTATAGCTGTATAACTTATGTATTTTGGAGCTGTAATTTTATATATTTCACTTTTAACTTTTATCTCGAATTTCGACCTTATAGCTAGATCAATATAATATTATATTTTAAATTTATATATAAAACCATAGTCCGTACTCCGATTTCTTAAAGAATAGATTATTTACAAATAATCCTAATAATACTTAAATATATTATCCTCTCTATATTTCCGCTTTCTCCCTAAGACCCGTATTTAGGTATTAGTCTTTAGTAGACTGCGACATCGCCCGTCCATGGGCACCTAGAAGGTGCCCATCGCCCGTCCACGGTGGGCCTTGGGCTATTTGGATTTTCGAGTGCCCGTCCATAACGCCCAAGGCCCACGGGCATGCCCACGGCGGGCATGCCCACGATGCCCACCATTATATAAAGTTGTCTTAAATATATATAAAAATTAGATATATAGTAAATTATAGTATATATATTTATATATATCTTATTAAAAATCCGGAATTATGATTGTAAATATATAAAAAATATAAATTTAGTTGAAATATTTTGAAATCTGTCAATTAAAATCACGTGTTGCGCTAATTTTGCTTACTAAAAAGGCCCACGGGCGCCCACGGTGTCCATGGACAATGGGCCCTAAGGGTAGGGCCCGTCCATGGGCGTATTGATAGTGCCCATCGCCCGCTTACATAAGGCCCGTGGGCACTGCCCACCCGCCCGTCCATGGGCGATGTCGCAGTCTAGTCTTTAGTAGTACTAGCCTATCCTTATCTTCCTTATCCTAAGCCTTATTAACCTTATCAACGTCTACTAGGTTATAAGACCTATTATCTAGCTCCTCAGTATTACTAATAAGATCTATCTTAATATTATTAGGCCTATCGTCCTTTTCTTCTTTTACTATTTCAATCTTATTAAGAGAAAAGAATCTTTTAAGCTCTTTCGCCTCCCGCTCCTTAAGATTAAACCTTAAAGTATAAAGAAATATTATTAGCTCCTCAATTATTTCGGACTTTATATAACCGCGGCGATAATAGTAGATATCCTAAGTAGTATTAAAAAATCGCTCGACTCTAGTCCTAGTTATTAGAATTAAGAGAATATCTTATATAAGTATTAGACTGCGACATCGCCCGTCCATGGGCACTAGAAAGTGTCCACGGCCCGTGGGCCTTTTGAAATTCGACGCCCATCGCCCATCCTTATGCAAAAATAATGCAAAAATACCCTATTCGGTGATTTTATGTACATAACTAGTTCTTGGCAGTACCCACCGTGCCAAGAGTGCCCGCATATGTCTTGGCGACGCTAAAAATGTCTCCACAAAAACGGGCGTTGTCGCAGTCTACTTCTATTTTATAGAGATTACTTAAAATTTCCTACTATAGTAGGGGAGGTTATTAAGAATATAGTAGGGAAACTAAAATAAGTATAAAAAACAGTATTTTATTTCGATGACTTCGTAGGGTTATAAACGCTAAGAGTTCTAATTTATATAAAATTGGGTTTTCCTAGGGCCCTAATAGGTACTTAGTATTGGGTCTTGGGTTGGGTTGGGTTATAGAAGTCGGACCCAAAACCTATATGGGTTGGGTCTTAGGTCCAAAGTTTGGACCTAAGTTGGGTTTTGGAGAAGCCTAGAAGAGTGAAGTCTAATAATTAAGGGTAGTTAATAGCTTTGCCTTTTTAAAGGAAGAAAAAATAGTATTTAATACTTTATATAGATAATTAATCAAAGCCGATACTATATAGTCTTTAGTAATAGAAGGGTAAGCTTTTATTAAGAAAGCTAAGTCTTTATGATTAGATCTTTAAAGTCTTTATACTTGGAGATCTAAAATAGAAGGTATATAAGTTTACTATAAATTCAATTTAGGCTCTTTTGAATCGCTATTAGTTAAAGATCTTTCGGGTAGGCGTATAAATAGACTAAATATAATATAAATAATAATATTAAATCGATAGAATATAGAATCTAATATATATAATACTATAAGTTTAAATAACTACTATATATCCTATTATATTAAAATCTTTTTCGAGGTAACTATTTATATATAGCTAGATAAATATATAGTAAGTAACTTTAAAGTTTACTTCATAAAGCGGAGGGTATAAGTAAGCGCTGTTCGCAAAGCAGCGCGCCTTCGTAGGACTACCTTTCGCGCTAAAATACGCACTAATAACTATAAATTGACTGAAACTAAAGAGGAATCTCTTAGAAAATAGATTCTCTCTATAGATCTATACAGAGTAGCCCCTTAGCCCTCTATAGCACGAGAAATAGCGGATCTTCTTTAAAAGCGTAGAACTACCCCGGTTCCTTCGGTCGGTTAAAACTAGGTTACAAAATTTATAGAATAACGTCCTCTTCTTTCCTCTCGATTCTCGAAACGGTATAACTACGAGCGTACGAAGTATAAAGACCCTAATAAAATCTATAACTTTAATAAGGCCGGTTTTATAATAGGATTAACTATATAACTACGAAGGTTATTATAAGGAGTAAATACTATAGTCGAAAGCCGGTTTTATAACCTAGAAATTGTAAATAGATAACTATAATTAAATATATAAATACTTTTAGATAGTCCCTTCCTCTATATATAATTGTTAAAGGTAAAAGTCTTTATTAAATTATAGTTTAATGGCCTCCTAGATCATTAGCGCTTTAAGGTTAGTCCTAATAGTTAGACTTCCGATAAAATTAGCCTTCGATAGCTTAAGAAGCTCTTTATTTCTAGTACTTTATATATAAAGAAGATATACTGGCTTTAAATACTTAATTGCTATAGGAGTTATTTAATACCTTAATTTAATAAAATCTACGAGTAAACTAGTACTAATCTATATACCTACGTATTTATCTTATTTTTTATAATCTCTAGATATTAGTTATTTTATAGTATTAAAACGTACGTACGGTCGGAAAGTTAAAACTAAGATACGGAACGGGATTAATTATATTAATAAACTTAACTTCCTCGAAGTATACTCCCTTATATAAATTAAAGCTTTTAAATCGGATACTATTAAAAATAGATTTATAGTAGCCGGTTTAGTCTGTTTTAAACCGGAGAGAGTAATCTTAAAGCTTAATATTCGGCTTTGAATCCTAACCCCTTTAACTAGCTGAGGTAGTAAATTAAGCCGGAATTTTACGTTAAAAATTCCTCTTTATAGAGAAAGAACTATTATTAGGCTTTATTAATTAAAGCTTTACTTTATTTAGGATCTCGAAGCCTATCTAGCCTATTGGATTATATATTAAACTATATTATAAGAGACTTTTAGCTCTAGCTATAAGGTTATATTTCATAAGCGTAAGAAATTAAGGAATTATATACTGTTAATAAGAAGTAGAAGTAAAAGCGTACTTAATATATCTACTAAAGAACGCCTTCTATTTTAAAAGGCCTATATATTAATTAGATAGTAATAGGAAGTAACTAAAGTACCTCCCCCTAGCCTTAGTATATATAGAGAATTAGCTATATAGCTACGTATATAGCCCCCCTAGGCCTACAGAATATATAGATTACTAGGGTATAGAAGGGAAATATATCTAGATGGATTATAATTTTAGTATATTTAATTTAATAGAGTTTTAGTTGATATATTTATATTTAAAATTAGTAGGTTAAAGGAAGGGTATGTAGCTCGATAGTATACGTATCTTAATAGTGAAATACGTTAGCTATTTACTAAAAGTAATTTAATTAAATAGTTAATATACAAACTAGTAAATTGAGGATAATATAGTATTAATACTATAAATATGAGTGTTTAATCATCTAGTAAATAGGCGATAAATAATAACTTAGTTATACTTTATTAATACTTAGCCAGGTAGACTTATATCAATCTAGTATCTAGAAAAGTAATACTAAGAGACTACGTCTAAATACTTTATATATTATATACTCTTTCTAGTATTATTTACTAATAACTCACTAGAATAATAGATATAAAGTATACTTAATATATTAATAGTTTTACATAAGCTCTTATAATTACTTACCCTCTCCTATCCCCCTTTTAAATTTATTAAATATCTAGAATTTTTTGAAATTATTAACTTTATCTAAATTACCCTGATATAGTTATAGAACCCTCCTATAGTTATAATATAGTCTTAACTATAATAATAATCTGTTCTTAATAAGCTTCTTTCTAATATAAAGCTTTCGATTAAATAAAATTATTAGCTATCTCTATTTTAATAAGTCTTTATAGCTATTACTAATTATTTCCTTAACTAGTATTAAGAATCTATTATAGGGAGAGTTTTTTAGTAGTCCTTTCCTTTAATCTTAGATTTTTAGTTAAAAGGGCTATAAGGTTATTCCGTTTAAATACTATTTATTAAGAGTATTAAGAGATTATTTTAGATTTTAAACTGTTATCTAGCTTATATTTAGATATTAACCTAAATAATATAAAAACCCCTCTATTGGTATAAAATTATAGATTAAATACTTCTAATTATTGCTAATAATATATTAAATAATAATACTATAATAGTAAATATCTAAAAATCACTTTAATTACTTAAACTAAATAATAGTAATATTACTATTTAGATTCTTTATATTACTTATATTATCTAATTTAATTTAAATAATCTTCTTAAGAAGATAAAGATAATTCTAAAGAATAAGAGTATAGAGATAGGCTAGTCTAATAATTATATTTAATCCTTCTATATAAAGTAATTAAAAAGAGAAATTATTAATATATTTAAAAAGATATATCGCTATAATTCTACTTTTTTTATTATATTTTTATTATACTAATCCTTTTATTTTTATATAACTCCAAAACCTTACTGTCTATATTAATATAAGTTTATAATAGGAAAAGAAATTCTATAACCTTTAAACTAGAGAGCTAAAGCTTATTCCGATCTAAGATATCCGAACTTGTTAAAATTCGATATTTTTAATACTCTAATACACTAATAATTTATTAAATAACTTTGATCTTTAATTAATTCTATATGTCAAGTACTATGCATTTATGCATGCTGAAATTACCAGGTCTTTACAAACCGGGAAATCAATGGACCGTCATGATAACGGTACCATACAAAAATACATACATTGCTTAATCAGCTATGTCCGCCGAGATTGGAAAAGAGCGGATCTTGTCATTTTAGTTAGTTAGAGAATTTACATATGTCAGATTTACCATACATTGTCGTATCCGTCTATTTCTGTCAGTTATGAGCCCGGCTTCGTTCCAATTAAGATCTGTCTACAACATATAGACCATCTTTTACCTAGCTGTCGCCGATTCACAGTGGTTTTGACAACGGTCAACCCCTGAATCGTCGAAGCACCCCTATCTCCTTCGAAGAAGATCAGATTCATCGACGAAAATCGACAATAATGAATATCATGTTAAGCCTCTCCGCGGCCTCCTCCCGCGTCATTTTGAAGGATACAGAATCATGGGATGCATGGCTCTCATATATTAAAGCAATTGCAGTTGCATATAAAGTATGGGATCAATGCAATCCGTCTCTTAAGGAGGAAGAACGTCCTAAATTGGAACCACCTGAAGAGATCATCTCTGTCAAAGATGCCATAAAAGAATACCCAGAACACTGGTTCAATGTGAGGCTATCCCTAAAAGCAGATTGGGATGCAGAGAACAGAGCCTATCAGTCGAAACTACAGGCATTAGATCTAGTGGCGGTGGCAATTAGGCAGTCAGTTGATACTCCCTACCAGCCCTTTATCATTGATATACCATCACCTTTGGAGCTGATGCTCAATCTCCACAAACGATTTGCACCAGAGAGCGATCCTACATACAAAACTAAGCTCCGTCAACAGTGGCGGAACCTAGATAGAGGCCTAGATCGGAACACCGATATCGAGAAATGGCTTCTAAACTGGGAATCGCTTTACCAATCGTGTAAGAAGGCAAGGATGCCAGAAGCAGAGGATGCCACGAATCAATTCCTTGAAGCAATCTCTATAATGTCGCCTGGATTCTATGAAACATGGGCTCTCAGAGTACAGGATAATCAGGACATCCCTTTCTTCGAAATCATGACTCGGTACAAAGCCCACTGGAAGATTACCCATGGCAGGCCGGCTGCGCAAAGAGGCATCTCAAAGGCTGCTTTCTCGACATGGCAAGGCAATGAAGAAGCAAAGCCTATAGAGGCAAGGAATGATGGCCTAGAAAGAAGGCCATGTCCATGTGACAGGGTAAAATCGAGAGTTCATATGCCTTGGGCCTGCTGGGAAATCTATGAAGATAGAAGGCCTGCTAATTACCAGCCCTCACCGGCATTGAAACAGAAGTGGGAGAAGGCCATGAAGGCTAATCCTAGATGGAAGGCAATTGTCGACAAGAAGCGAGCTGCATATGCAGAAGGCCAAGGGGGACCCTTGCTAAAGAGCAAGCGAATACAACCCTCGACGATGAAGCCTTTGGCTTCTTGACAACCAACGCAGTCAAAATTGACACCGTTATGTCAACAAAAATCAAGGATTTTGAAGCCACAACTACACCTACAGAAGACAGATGGGTAGTTGATACAGGTGCTCAAATCCACGTATGCAACAATCGGAGCTTGTTTAGCACCTTTAAAAGCGTACAGAGCAACGTCAAAGTGGGAGATACAGAGACGAAGGTGGCCGGTATAGGCACTGTGGTCATCTATGGTGTAAACCCTACCACTGGAAGCGCCGTTAAGATGAACCTATTTCAAACTAGGTACTCGCCAAACTTCCATAGTAATCTGATATCTCATGGATTGATGATGAAGGGGGGCCTATTAATGAATCTCAGAGCAAACTGCATTGAGACAATTGATGGCCATCGTCAGATCTATAAGATCTACCACGATCAGAAGCTATCATGGCTCACCCAGACAAGGGGTTTTATAACCCAAAAGGCATCAGATTTGAAGCCTGAAATGACGTTTGCCACTAAGAAATCCAATCAGGAGCCAAAATCTGAGGCTTCAATTGAGCTCTGGCATCGTCGATTAGGCCACATTGGCAAGGCGCGAATTGTCAAACTGGCAGAGATGACTGAAGGAATCACTATTGCAAGCAACCCAGGCAAAGAAATGCAGGTATGTGAAGCTTGTCAATTGGCAGATGCACCTAGGCAAATCTCTCGCCGGAAGATAGGCCAGGCATATGGTATATTAGGGAGAGTACACTTCGATCTAGTACAAAACCAGCCTGCCTACAACGGTCATATATGGATGACGCACTTCTATCTCGATGGAATAAGGTGTCACTTCGTATTTACCCATATAAAGAAGAGCGAGTGTCAGATGGCAGTTCGTAAATTCTTAGCATTGATCCGAAACTGGTTGAAAATCGAGATCAGGGTATTTCATTATGATAATGAGAGAAGCGCCGGCAATGAGGTTGAATCTATGATTGAAGACGAAGGGTGTACCATTGAGCATGCACCACCTGGCTTGCCAGAGATGAATGGACCAGCAGAGAGATCTGGAGGCATGATAGTAAGGAACGGCAGAGCATTGCTCAATGGTACGAACCTACCCCACAATCTATGGCCAGAGACGATGTATGCATCTGCATATATGATGAATCGTACCCCTACAAAGATGGATGGTAAGTGGATCATACCATGGAAGGAATTGATGCGCTATGCGGCTCCAGATGGCTTAAAAGATCAAATTGTCAACCTGTCGAATATGAGGCTATATGGGTGCTTAACGTACTCAAGGCTTCTGAAGAGAGTACAATCTAACAAGATGGCTCCGAGAGCAGAGATCGGCTATCTTGTAGGCTATGTTTCAAAGAGCCTATACAAGATCTGGTTTCCATACAAAGGGCGAGCAGGCATAGGCAGAGTTGAAGTTGTAAGAGATGCTGTATTCGATGAATCGAGACAGTACTCTAAAACGAAGCCTTTACCGCAAGAAGAAGATGCAATTAGTACTATGACAAATGGACTAAGCGCTAAGAACTGGCCCCAAGTGCTCTCAATGGAAGAAGCGCAGTCAGAATTGAGCATAGAGATGCGTATGCCGATGTCAATTGCTCGCATAACTCTCAATGATGACGTCGAAAACCGAGAACAAGGTACTGCACCAGAGGCGGTAAATGAAGAAATCCAGGAATCTAGAGTTGTGGAGCAAGCTCAAACTCTAGATAGTAGGGAGGAGACACCAAGGGTCCCCCCTTTAAAGGAAACACCTGTTTTACCTTTAACACCGGCTTCAATGGCAGGCCCTGCTTCAGTGGTAGAACATATCTCAATGATAGAGGTAAGGGATCAAGAACAGATCCCTGGGAGCTTCCCTATGTCACCACAGAGAGCCTCACCACAAAGAGCACTATCGTCGATTGCTACGATTGAGAGTACGCCACATGAGAGATCTCCTACCTCGCTATCTTCGCCAGATCCGATCAATGTCATACAGTCGATCGAAGCTGAAGGGGGAGAGGGAGATCAATATGATGAAGATGAAGCAGAGATAGAGCGTCAATTGCAACAAGAGATGCAGTATACGCCTACTCCAGAGCCAGAAGATCGGCCTACTAGAGAGATCTCTGCGTCAATTGATGAATCTAACATCATCTCAGGCCCCAGAATACGGAAGCCAAAGGCAGATCCAGACTACACTGCATATCTATCGCTAGACGAGAAACAGCTAGCCGAGCCACCAAGCCTTCTATATGCCTTTACAACAGGTATTACGAAGAAGCTCAATATGCAAAACAGACTGCATAGAGATCAGATGCCTCCACCACCAGAGAACTGGAAGCGGCTAAAAATCCATCCCTTTGCCACGCAATTGAAGGCAGCTGCGGAGTTTGAAATTGAGACCTTAAAGGCTAAAGAGACCTTCTCTCAGGTTGCATTACCGAACAAAAAGAGCACCCAGATCTTGCCATTGAAGTGGGTATTTACATACAAATTTGATGCAGATGGTATGCTCGAGAAGTTCAAAGCAAGAATCTGCGTGAGAGGAGATCTACAGTGGATGTCAACTGAAGAAAAGAGAGCTGCTACACTAGCTGTCAAAACAGCGAGAGCAGTATTCGCACTAGTTGCCGCCTTTGATCTAGATATGATTCAGAGAGATGTGGTTACCGCATTCCTGAATTCAATGCTAGAAAGCGAGGTTTATACCAAGTGTCCACCAGGCTTCGAAGCACTAAATCAGTGCTGGCTCCTGCATAGAGCCCTCTACGGATTGCGCATGTCACCAAGGCTTTGGCAGCAAGAAGCTACAAAGGTGCTAGTAAAACTAGGCCTTACCCCAGTGGAAGAAGATCCATGCATCTTTACAACCAAAGGCATTATTGTCTTTTTCTACGTGGACGATATCATCATCGTCAATCACCCCAAACAGGCTAAAGAAGCCGCTTTACTAGATCAAAATCTAAAGAAGCAATGGGAGCTTCGAGAACTGGATGCAAGCTGGTTCTTGAATATACGTATTATACGTGATAGAGAGCAGAAGAAGCTCTGGTTATGCCAAGATAGCTACATCGAGAGCATGGCACACAAATACAATCTCGTCACAGAGAGAAAAATAGGGTCCCCACTGAGCATTGAGCCTCTAGTACCCTATGATGGGGTGGCATCACCGCAACAGATTCATGGTTTCCAGGCCAAGGTTGGATCTGCGCAGTATGCCACCACCATTACCCGGGTAGATGCTGCAAAAGCAACCTCCAAAGTGGCTGAATTCCTTACAAATCCAGGACCAAAGCATATAGATGCAGTCGATCGCATCATACAGTATCTCTATGAGACACGCTTTTGGGCCATTGAATACGGCATCAGAACACCAAACAAACAACCTAGAAATCGAGATACGACCCTGACGATGGCGGCGAAATCAGTTGAATTTGCAAGCGATGCGTCGTTCGGAGACCATAAAGATCGAAAGAGCTCCGAAGGGTATATCTGCAAGTTATATGGTGGCCCAATCGATTGGAAGGCCACTAAGCAGAAGACTGTCACCACATCGACTACCGAGGCCGAACTACTAGCTTTAGCAGAGGCAGGAAAAACCGTACAGTGGTGGCGACGAGTGCTTAATGCACTAGGCTTCGAACCAGATCACCCACTATCCATCATGTGTGACAACCAGCAAACTGTCGATTTATTGACGAAGGAAGGGGCCGCGATGCATACGAAGCTCCGGCATGTTGACATCAATCGATGCTGGATGAAGCAAGAAGTTAGCGCAGGTCGAGTATATGTGGACTGGGTACCAACTGCTGCGATGCCAGCAGATGGGCTCACCAAAGCTCTGACGAAGCAGAAGCAGGGACACTTCAGAGAGTTGGTTGGAATGAGGGACGTAGGTCACATGATTCGTCACATGACCTCTGAGAACAGAGGCTGTTTTGCGGAAACTGCATAAATCGACGATTTGAGCCGAGATCAGTGAGGAGACAGGTGAGGTAAGTTGGAATCACTTGCGAATCATTTGCGAAGCGGTTGCGAAGCAGCTGCGAAACAGTTGGAAGAAAGGCAGTCCTTGAGAGCTTTGAATAGCTTCAAGAACTGGGGGGTGTGTCAAGTACTATGCATTTATGCATGCTGAAATTACCAGGTCTTTACAAACCGGGAAATCAATGGACCGTCATGATAACGGTACCATACAAAAATACATACATTGCTTAATCAGCTATGTCCGCCGAGATTGGAAAAGAGCGGATCTTGTCATTTTAGTTAGTTAGAGAATTTACATATGTCAGATTTACCATACATTGTCGTATCCGTCTATTTCTGTCACTATACTTAATATAATTTTCTCTTTTAGATTATCTAGCCTTTTTCAGATTTACTACTTTTCTTTTTAAAACTAAAACTAAGGATGTTAATATTTATTGAATCTTTAGTATCCATAATAAACTCTTTAACTTCCTATAAAAGTCAAAAACTATATTAAATTGGAAGAAGATTATATAGAAGTAGTATATTTACTTCTTTAAAATAGTAAAGAAGAAACTCTTATAATATTATAGCTAGATCGATTAAATTAATGATTAAATGAAAGAACTAGGATAATCTAGTTAATAACTAATAGTTATATAATCTATTAAGTAAGTTTTAAAGGATTTAGTCCTATAAAAAACTTTATTTAGATATATAATTATTATCTAGAGCTCGATTATCTATAATATCAATTTTAAAGCGTAAAATAGAATATAGGGTAGAAGAGTCTTAATATTTAGTATTAAATAAATATAATAAGCTTAAAGAATATATCAATAGTAATAAGTTATATCTTTTTATTATTCATCTTATATTGACTTATATTTAAGATATTATAAAGACATCTATCTAACGTATTTCACCAGTAAGCTACGCACACCAACGAGCTACGCACCCTACCTAAAACGCGTCAACTAATTTACCCCGTTCTTCTTCAACCACCTACTATACCACCAATTCGTACTCAATCTTCTTAAAATTTAATAGAGAGAGAGGGTAGGATCTTATTAGCTATATAGGCTATTAACAGGTAAGAAATTAGCGCTCTTCGCGAAGTAGCGCGCCGTTTTAACGTACCCGAATCAACCCTTCGAATACGCCTTCGTAGGACTACCTTTTACGCTGAAATACGCGCTAATAACTATAAATTAACTAAAGATAAGAATGAATCTCTTAAAAAATAGATTCTCTCTATAGATCTATATAGAACAGTCCCCCGGCCCTCTATACTACGAGAAATAGCGGATCTTCTGCTTTAAAAGCGTAGAACTACCTTAGTTCTTTCGGTCGGCTTAAATTAGGTTACGAAATTCGTAAAACGATATTCTCTTCTTTCCTCTTAATTCTCGAAATATTATAACTATAAGCGTACGAAATATAAAGACCCTAAATTATTAGAGAGTAGTTTAATTTAGTTTAAAAGATAATCTTATAATTTAGAATCGACCCTAATAATATCTAAAACTTTAATAAGACCGGTTTTATAATAGGATTAACTATAACTACGAAGGTTATTACGAGGAGTAAATACTACAGTCGGAGACTAGTTTTATAATCTAGAAATCGTAAATAGATAACTATAGGGGATTGATCCAGACACACCCCCTCTGGATACTGACACACCCCTATACCTAATTTATGCCTAATCCTGCCTGATTCCTTAGGCATTAATATATTCTGCCAGATTTAATTCTGCACTTTTGAATTCTGGTTTACATAGTAAAGAATATATCTTTCTGGTCAGAATTAAATGCTTATTTCGACTGGTTTTATACTTTTTACTTCTACATAACACTTCTTTTCTCTCTATAATACTTACTCGACTTCCTAAGTCTCGCTACGTCCTCGTCTATATCTATATCCTGTACTACGTCTAAGTCTACGTCTACGTCCTATACTATATACCCGGCCTCGGCTTACTTCCTATAATAATAGATCCCGGTAAATAGAGCTATCCTATATCAATAGATCGGGGGAAGACTGAGTATTTTGAGTGCTTAGTAAGTTCCTAGTACCTCGGGGGCGTCCTCGTCGACGAGTACGAAGTAGATCCTAGATAAGAAGGGTAGGATCGATTAGCGGGGTATCGTCAACGCTATATAAGTACTAATACTAATAGAAAAGGTCGGGTTTAAGCTATTTATAATTATCGCTATACTACCGTTAGATATAAATATATAGAATTCTAGAGGTATTCTTCGAGTTATAGTTATAATTAGGGGGAATTAGTTACTTACCTTCTACTCCTTTAGGGAGGTATCTATTATAAACCTCCCTTATAAGGGTAATTACCCGTACTAAGATACGCTTACTAAATAGCTAGTAAAGCCGTAGGACTGCTTTTATAGACTATATAATCTTCTAATTTATAATCCTATATTAAATCTTTAAGAACTAACGATTTACTATACGCTTAAATACGCGAAGTACTAATAGTAAATTATTTATTAAGACTTAAAGATCCTACTTAAGTAACTAGTAGGCTCCCTCTATACGAGAAGTGGTAATTTCGTAGAGATAAAGATATTATTTAGTATAGAAATAAAGGAACCGCTTAAGGCAGTTATCGAGCTATTCGCTTTATATATAGTTAATAAGCGGTTAGAAAATTAGATCGGTATACTTCTCTTTAAATACCCCTTATTATATATTAAATTTATTAATTATAGAAGTATAGATAACTTAGTTCTATCGTCTAAGTATCTTCTTCTAACCTTCCTCTACTTTCTTATAGTCTTCTTTATATTAGACGGAAGTTCGATATTAATTAGGATATAATTAAGTAAGCTAATTAGTAAGAAGTAAGCGGGTAACTTTTATAATATTTATATTAATATACTATATATAAATTATATTTTTAGTAGAAGGAAAGATCGTTTTAATAGTATTTATTAAAGCTTATTCTTTATTAGTAAGGATTATATTAGGAGTATTAAGGCTGAAGGATTTATATATTTTAGCTAGGTAGGAAAGTATAACTTCGTATATACCCTCTTTTATATCTCGTATAAATATAAATCTAAGATAGAAGGTAGACCCTATTAAGAAAAAGCTAATAATATTAAGTAAAAGAAGCCTATATTAATTAATTTTATAGGTATAGTCTATAGAAATAATCTAGGGGTTTATTTATAGTATTTTAATACTAGACTTATATATATAGAATAATATAAATATATAATTTTAATCGTCTAGTTCGTACTTAAAGATCCAATCTCCGTCCTTTAAAAGCTCTTATAGTAGGGCCTAAAGGGGTATTCTTCTAGTAAGAAATATCTAGTTTAACCTTCTTCGGGTATTATAAATATCGCGCGTAATAAGAGTACTCTTAGGATTAGCCTTACGTATTTTAGTAAGAATCTAGCAGGTTATATAGTCTTATCGAAGTATATTTTTAATCTTATCCTTCTTATAGGTAAGCTTAAGTACCCGCTAAGTAGTATAGGTAGATAGCGGTAATAGCTTATAATTATAGGAAGGGTTCTTAATAGTTAGACGCTAAATATTTATTTAGTGATCGAGGCGAAGTATTATAGTAAAGGGGCAATCGTTTATATATATAGTCGTCTGTCGCTTCTTAGGAATATAGGATTCCTTAGTATATTCCTTAATCGTACCGCTACGGTTACAGCTAAGATAAATAGTCTTCTTTACTCCTCTTCTACTCTTTAAGCGTCGGGTTATAACTATATAGCTATATAGACGTACGAACAAATTGATTGCCGCTATTCCTTCGTCCGAGGAATTATAGAGCTGATCGAGGGGAGGAAGGGGTATTGAAATCGTAGGAAAGCTTGGTATAGCCGGTAGGGACTCGGTACTTAGTATAGCGGGAGAGAGAGACTCGGTGCTTAGTATCGCCGGTAGGGACTCGGGAACGATCTCCGGATCGGAATCTAGATCTGAATCCAGATATACAAGGCCTAGGGAGGCTATATTGACGATCAATCTGATGAATTTGATAGGTTTGAAGATAAATTTGATGAAGAAACTAATAAAAAAATGGGTGGTAAAAAGGTAGGTTAATGTATATAAACCAGAATTGGATTATCAATTTGTTTGATCCTATCTCTATATATATACGCGGTGTTATATGACAAAAGTGACTTGATTTTGTTAGTGGTTTATATAAAAATTGCAGGTACTTATTGTCCTACTCGTATTATACAGGTAGTTTGACACGAAGGCGGTGTAGAAGGCGGTATATACGGCCTTAAATTTCAGGCATAGGGGTGTGCCAGTATCCAAAGGGGTGTGTCAGTATCTAGAGGGGGTGTGTCTGGATCAATCCCCTAACTATAATTAAATATATAAATACTTCTAGACAGGCCCTTCCTCTATATATAATTTTTAAAGGCAAAGTCTTTATTAAATTATAGTTCAACGGCCTCCTTAGGGATTAGTACTTCGAAGTTAGTCCTAATACTTAGACCTTTAATAAGATTAGACTTCGGTAGCTTGAGAAGCTCTTTTTATTCCTAGTACTTCGTATACGAAGGGGATATACCGGCTTTTAATACTTAATAGCTATAGAAGTTATTTAATATCTTAATTTAATAAAATTTATAAGTAAAATAAGATAATACTAATCTATATACCTATATATTTATCTTATCTTTTATAACCTCTAGATATTGGTTATTTTACGGTATTAAAACGTATATACGGTCGGATAGTTAAAACTAAGATATAGAATAGGATCAATTATATTAACAAACTTAACTTCCTCGAAGTATATCCTCTCGTACGAATTGAAGCTTTTAAACCGGAGACTAGACCTGGCACTGCACCTCGGGTAACCCTACCGACCCTGCACCTGCACCTCCATTTGGGCGGTGTAGGTTCAAAGATTCCGACCCTCAGGTGCGGTAGGTTGAGCACCGCACCTTATGAGGGTAACCCTGAGGTGCCCCTAAGGTGCGAAAACTATGACTAATATGCTAGAAACGTGACTTAGGGGTAATTGTATAAATTATATAGAATTGGGCTATATTCTTTTATAATTGTAAGCTAAAGATTTATTACTGTATAGCCTTATAAGAGGATTGAGTGCATATCATATATTATAGTTTCATATTTGAATAGGGCTTTAATTCTCATATTTGCAGTGATAATATCTATTATACAGTATATTCTTAAGAGTTAAACTATTAAGTTATATACCTATCTAGTAGTCTCGATTTCTTCCGCATCCTACCTAATACACGATACTATATATTAGATAGGTTAGGCGATACGGAGACCCTGCCCTTATCTATCTCTAGAAGTTTATCGCCTTTAGATTCCTCCTTATTACTAGAAAAGACTATAGGGCGCTTCCCGGCAGCAACTGCTAAGAGTAGTAGTATATTATAATATACCTCAATATCTTCCTTATTATTACTAATAGCGTCGAAGGAGTATATCTAGATATTAAGTACTTCAGCTGAAGCTACTATTTTATAATCTATAAGATACTCTTATAGAATTAGCCGCTACTCCTCCTTTAAGTCAAATCTTATTATATATATATATAATATAATATCGCGAATAGTCTCTAGATTTAATAAACCCTAGCGGTAGTAGTATATATCCCGGGCAGAGTTAAAAAGACATTTAACTCTAGTACTAGTCGCTAGAATTGATATAATATCACGGGTAATACGGGTAAGAATAGGGAACTCTCTTTAATAATTCTTCTAGAAGAGTCTAGCTAAACCATCGATAGTATCTAAGAATATTAGTTTTATAATTATATAGACTTAGTACTAACTTACTACTCTAGAGATATTTAGTAAGCTCGTTATATTACGGACCAGTTAATCCCTTTAAAAGATCACGCCTATATACCCTCTTAAGCTCTAACTCGGTTATTATTAAATAGCTATTAGACTAAACTATATCTAATAGTATATATTAGCGATACCTCTCTAAAAGTAATTAGAGACTCTTACAGTATTCCTTTCTATAGTCCTTTCTAGTCTCTAGATCTAGGTCCTAATTACTTATTAAATAGAATTATATTTTGTTCGACGGTACTAGGATTATCCTAATTGCGTAGAGATTACCCTTAATACTATCAGTTATACTATAATATTTAATCAATTTCTCTTTTATAGCTTTAAGGGAAGAGAGTATTATTTATTTCTAGTAAACCTTCTTACGCTAAAGTTAAGATATTAATCTTTTAAGATAATTAAAGAGCTTATTATAGATCCTAAAGATAAGGTAGATACTCGAGTCTTTAGTACGATATACTAATATAGTAAATATAAAAAAAGGCTAGAGGATATAAAGTAGATAGTTAATCTATCGCTACCCCTCTAAATTTAATACGAAATAGGGTTAATTAAAGTCTATATAGTACGAATTATATATAGTATAAAGTCTTCTTACCCGCCGGAGTATTAAGAACGTCGAGTTCTATCGTATATAAATATCCTAGATTAGGAGGAGCTATAACTAAGTATTAGACTAGAGGTTTAAGAAGTTTTCTTTACGTTAAGGGCTCCCGTTAATAAAAACTATAAGACCTCGGACCTATAAGTAATAGTTAGTATTATTCACAGTTTATAAATAGAAGTATATCTTATTTAATATATTAGCGATCTTATACTTCTGTTAGCGCGAGCGGAGTTAACGTAACCGATCGTTAGGTAATTCTAACTTAGTATTATTATTCCTCGGTAAAGCCTTAATCTAACTAAGTAAATCAAGTAGACTTAATTAAATAATATAGGTAAGATAAGGTACTTGAACAATTATCGAATCTATCTCCGGGTCTAACTGTAGATCCTTAATTGACTTATTTACCGCTATAATAAGTGTCTTATTATTAGACGTATTATCAGTTATTACCGCTAGTATACGGTAAATAATCTAGTACTGTTATAGAATTCGAATAACAACTTTATTAAGGTTAACGCTAGAATAAGTACTAGAAATTAGCTTAAAGCTAAGGAGTACCTCACGATACTCCTATTCCTAGTCTAAAAAGTATCCTATAATAGCTATAAAGGTATATTTAAATAGCGAAGTCTAACAGTTAAGGGCAATCGATATCTTTATACTAGGTAGGAGCTATTATAGAGTCTTTTATTAAGACTCTTTAACGAACTCTCGGAGACGCTTACGAATAACCTTTCTTAATAGGATACTTAGTTAGACTGCGACATCGCCCATGGACGGGCGGGTGGGCAGTGCCCACGGGCCTTATGTAAGCGGGCGATGGGCACTATCAATACGCCCATAGACGGGCCCTACCCTTAGGGCCCATTGTCCATAGACACCGTGGGCGCCCGTGGGCCTTTTTAGTAAGCAAAATTAGCGCAACACGTGATTTTAATTGACAGATTTCAAAATATTTCAACTAAATTTATATTTTTTATATATTTACAATCATAATTCCGGATTTTTAATAAGATATATATAAATATATATACTATAATTTACTATATATCTAATTTTTATATATATTTAAGACAACTTTATATAATGGTAGGCATCGTGGGCATGCCCGCCGTGGGCATGCCCGTGGGCCTTGGGCGTTATGGACGGGCACTCGAAAATCCAAATAGCCCAAGGCCCACCGTGGACGGGCGATAGGCACCTCCTAGGTGCCCATAGACGGGCGATGTCGCAGTCTATACTTAGTAGTATAGGTGCTAGTTAGGCGTAAGAGATAAGGTCGTAGAATTCTTAATACTCGATAAAGAGGAAGGGTAAATATGATATAATGATTAGATTAAGTAGCTTCTGCTCCTATATTTACTATATAAAGGTAGGTACTAGTCTTCTCTCAGCCTAAAATATAGTTAATTAAGGATTCGTCTTAATATTTAATAAGAAATATAGGTAAATATACTATATTACTAAGTAGCTAGTAGATACTACTAATTCTTTAGAGTGCCTACTTCGGTACTCGTTGTCTATATCTTAGACTATTAAGGTACTTCTGTATTGTTGATATCCCTATATAATTCGTAGCTAGATACGCGAGAACTATACGACAACGTTTGTATATAACGCCTAGCTTTCTATCTTTAGTATTTGCAACTTGTTAGAACCCTTTCTAGCAATCTATACGACGTTTGGTAGGACTTATATCCTAATTGAGATTTTGCTTCGACCTACTATAGCTAGTCTTAAGCTACCAATCCACGAACTTCTTTGTTATTTCTGGTATATAGATAATGAACTCGTTAATACGGTCAGGCTTAATTCGCGTAAGGGTATCTGGAGCGAGTAGTAAAATGTATGACTGAGGGCTAAGAAGGTCTAGAACTAATCCAAACTAGCTTTCGGATTGGTATTAGCTCCGGCTCTGGCTCTAGCTTTCGCGTTAGGAGAGGGAGTCTTCGGGGAGGAGGAAGTGTAACGCGTTATATAGCACCCCGTCTTAACTATCGAAGTAAGACGATAGGTAGATATCTAAGAGCTAAGATATAGTAGGTTTAGTTAGCTAGATACTAAAGAAGAAGAAGATAAAAAACGTACTGATTGCTTTATATAAAAAGATATATAATCTTCTTAGGGCCTCTGTTTGACCCTATTTAAGATACTAGAATTAATCTATTATCTTAAGTATCTATAAGTAGATCCTATTAGCTAGTTCAGTAGGTAATTTGTATAGTAACCCTACCGTACCTCAGTATACCTCACCGCACCTAAGGGGTAAACCTAATTAACCCTTATCGTACCTCGGTATACCTCGCTATACCTCAGGGGTAAACCTAAATAAACCTCACTGCACCTCAAAGTAACCCTTAGGTTGAGAAAATATTATAATCAGAACAGCTAAGTCTAACAACTAGGAAGTTTGAACTCAATTCATAATATATCTGTGTTAGATATTCTTAATTCTCTAAGACAATATAATAGAAGAAGATTTGACGGTTACAATGATATCAAAATAAGGTGATTTTGACAATATCTTGAAGTTCTTTACACAAAACTATAGTTATGCCTTTAAAGATACATAAGGTAAACAGTATACTCGATATATATATCTGCAACTTTATATACTGTTTTGTCAATAACCCTTATTGACCACTTCCAACGTCGAATTTCTTTGTATTTATTTAGAGTTTATAGGTAACAATACCTACTGTTTACTTTTATATAAGTATTTGTTCATAAATCCTTATGTTGATAGAGTATTCACTGATATAGCTTCAGGCTGACGGAACAGGTGTAAAAAACAGAGATAAATCATCCATTTTATCCAGCCAAAAGGGGTAAGGTGTCAGAAATTTATGCATATACGGGTTGATGAGGGTAACCCTGCACCGAACCTGTCGACCCTTAGGTGCGGGTCAGGTGCGAAGGTCCGCACCTGAACCTCCTGAGGTGCAGGTGCAGGTGCGGAGGTACTGCACCTGTGGGCGGTGTAATGCCAGGTCTAACTGCACCTGTGGGCGGTGTAATGCCAGGTCTACCGGAGACTATTAAAAATAGCTTAATATTCGGCTTCGAATCCTAACCCCCCCTCTAAGCCGGGGGAGTAAATTAAGCCGGAATTTTACGCTAAAAACTCTATTTACAGAGAAAGATCTACGTCGATAAGCTTCGTCAATTAAAGCTTTACTTCGTATAAGATCTCGAAGCCCGCCTAGCCTATTAGATCGTATATTAAACCAGCTTATAAAAGGCTTCTAGCTCTAGCTACAGAGTTATATTTTATAAGCGTAAGAAATTAAGGAATTACGCGCCGCTAACGAGAAGTATAAGTACCTCCCCCCGGCGCCGGCATACCTAGAGAACTAGCTATACAGCCACGTGTACGCGCCCCGCCCCCCCGGGCCTGTGGAATATGCAGATTGCCAGGGCATAGAAGAGAAATATGTCCAGATAGATTATGATTTTAGTGTATTTAATTTAATGGATTTTTGGTTGACATATTTACATTTGAAATAGTAGGCTAGGTGGGGTGCGCAGCTCGTTGGTGTGCGCAGCTCGCTGGTGAAATACGTTATGTATTATAGTTTAGATAGTACTTCACGGCTAGGCCTTGACAAGTCCCGCAGCACTAAGGCAATTTTGGTGCTGCGATATGGTGATGCGAGGTGCTGCGGGACTAAGCTAATTTTGGTGCTATTGTATGGTACTACGGTACTAAGTACTGTAGTACCGTTCTAGTACTAGTTTTAGTACTGCGCTAGTATAATCCTGCTAAGTATTACCTAAAATAGATAGATAAAATGCTAACTTATTTTAATAAATTACAGTTTTTTTATATGTATATTAGTATTAGGGGGTAGTTATAGTCACTTACTACTAAGATTCGTATTAACTTACGTTTAAGGAATAGATTTAAAGTTAAATTGGCCTAAAATAGTATATAATTAGTAGTTAATATTATCTAGAAGAGAACATACTAGTATTATATATAGAGATATATATTTACTCTATATATATACCTTCCAGTTTATATATTATAGTTTCGATTTTATTTTTCTATAGTAAAAGCCTATATTTTATCCTTTTTTAAATAGTATAGTACTATAACCGGATAAATTACCCTATATCTTATTTCAATCTTTATAATTAATATATTATATAGGCTTTATATAATAACTTAATATACTATCTATTTTCTAACGGAGGTTAGAAAATAGGACTTTAGGTAGCTATATAGAATAAGGGGATGATATAGACCCTAAAATATATTATATTATAGTATTATATTATAGTACTACGGGAGTACTATAATACTACAGTAGGGCTATTATAGGTAGACTTCCGCAAAGCCCAACTTTGGGCCCAAGGTCCAGGCTCGAAACCCGACCCGCAACGAGCTGGGGGTCGAACTTTTTAAGCTCGACCCGGACCCCGGCTCGCAGGGGGGGTAGCTCGGGGGGCCCCCCTAGGCTCGAAATTGCATAAAATCATGGTCTTAGCGTTCATAAAATGGCTGAATCACCCAAATAAATGACCGTCTTTTACCTATATTTTAGTTTATATATAGAATTCTACTCGATTATCATAATAAGCAAGGGAAAATATTTGGAAATTCTAGTAAATAGATATATATCTTTGATATATTAGCATAATAACTAAGCTTTATGACTATATATATCAATTTATTAGGAATATTGTACGCTTATAAGTTAATATCTATAGAGATATATATTCTGTACTAGGAACTATATATATCTTTATAGTCGAGTATCAATCTCAGATCAATATCAATTATAAGTAGCTTAACTTATTCGAATTTTGTATTAAAAGAAAGTGTATATCTTTATTATTTCTAGAAGCCTTTTATACTACTAGTCCTAATAGTTCTAGATAAGCTACCTATATTTAAAACTTTCTTATAGCTAATCAGTCGAAATATTTTGAGGAAAATCAAGTTCTAACGAGGTAGGAATAGGCCGGGAATAGGCTATTTATAGGCTTTAAGTAGGGTATTCGGGCTTTTTTCGGGCTATTAATAGGCTTTACGAGCTTTTGTCGAGCTTTATAGGTTTTTTTTCGAGCTTTATAGGCTTTTTTCGAGCTAGCTTTACTTATTATATATAATTTAACTAATTATCTACTACTATTATTACCCTCTATTTTAATATATCAATTATTAATTTAACTAGTTAAGTAATACTTCTAAGTAGTAGAGCTTCTTATAATATATCGACCCTCTTTTATATATTCTCAAAAGCCCTTACTATTATAGGTTTTATTAACTCTATAATATCCTAAACTTAGTAGTCTAAGTTTATATTATTACAATTCGGAGGTAACTACGATAACTTATCCTATTTTATACCCTCTAATTACCTAGCTACGCTATCGAGAAGCTAATAGACTTTTAATATATCTATATCGGCTTTTCTTCGACCGGACGACCCTCCCTTACTCCCTTAGCTTAAACGATTTAAACGTATCGGACCCGATCGGAAAAGATTATACTTCTTATATAAAAGAATAAATTACTAAGAGTAGGTAGAGTAGTAGTTATAAACTAATTATAGATTAAAGGGTAAGGTCGTATAGTACTTAAATTATCTTTTATATATCTAGGACTACTTTACCTAGGTAGCCTATAGTAGCGATAGTAGCCTAAAGGTTATATATAAGTATTACTCTACAATCCTTAAGTATCCTTATACTACTAAAAAAGATACGAACGGGAAGGATATATATTATAGTATAACTACTATAACTAAGTATCTTAGGACGTCTACTTATAAAAGAGCTATAAGTAGAGGTTAGTAATAAGAGGGACTCGATAAGTTTATTTAGTTAATAATATAGATATCCTTTTAGTATAATTCGTACTATTAATATAAAATAGGATAATACTATCCGAGAGCTATTCTCCGAGGCAGCTTAGGAGGATAATCTATTATAGTTTACTATAATTAATTAACTTCCCTTTTATCTTATCGAATATCTAACATTTCGATAGATAATATTATAAGTATACTTAGTCCTAAGCCTCCTATCTATTCCCTCTACTAATATAATTCGATATCGACTATCTACTTATATTTAAGAACGCTAAAATTCTATACTTAAACTACTTTTAGTAGATACTAAAATCTTAATTATATTAGATTACTAGACTTCGCTATTTAAATAAGTATTTATAGCAATTACTAGCTATTTTATTAATATTAATTAGTCCTATCGGGAGGTACTTTTTAGGTTTAAACCCTTTAAAGGTATCTATACTAGTACTAATCTAAATAGTATTCTTTTAGAGATACTTACTAATTATAATATCTAGGATTATATATTTAGGTTAACTACAGATAATATATTGAATAATAAGACCCTTATTAACTCGCTATAATAGGCCTTATCGAGCGATATTTATATTATCCGAATACCCTATCTTATATATATTATCTAATTGAGTCTAAACTAACTTCTTAATCGCTTAAAAGTAGTCCCTTAGAATAATTTAACTAAGACTAAATAGTCTAATCGCTAATTAATACTTACGAAAGTAAATACCTAAAGTAAAAACTATAGTATATCTTATACTTTAAATAAGGTACGGTATCTTACTATTTATATCCGGGCTAGTCTCTAACGTTATAAAGTATTTATTAGTCTTTAGCCCTTAGAGTAGGTACTTATACTACTTTAGGATATAAAGACTAGATAGAACTTAATATTTCTTATACTTCGCTAGGTAAAGAGGCTCCGTGATTTCCTTAGTATATTCTATATAGACTATAACTACGAGGAGATAGTACTTAATAACGATAAATAGCGCTAGATCGATTACCTTCTTTATCTTATAAAGCTATTCCATAAATATACTCTTACGCTTTTAAAGACTCGAGATATAACTATATATCTAGTATTCTAGATCTATAATATATTATTTAAGTACCTTAAGAAGTCTATTAAGAAGCTTTAACGAAAGCGTATCCTATAGAAATAATAGATACTTTCCTCCCTTAAGGCTAGTTGATTAAAGCTTAATAAGTACTATTCGTAGATAGATTATAATCGTAATTAGACTGCGGCACGATCCGCAATATCCGCGGATATCCACAATCCATATCCGCAAAGTGCGGATTTGGATATCAAACAGAGCAAACACGCTAAGACATGCCAAGAAACTTCCTATTTAGGAGGTCATATGACTAAAATCCATAGAGATATGCATAAAAATTACTAGATCTAGTAATTTTAGCGAGATTTTACTAGTGCGGATATAAGGATCGATCTGATATCCATTGGAGCGGATATGCCGCAGTCTAATCGTAATTATATTTACGTAATTAGTACTATACTGGCGCTAGATAATAGGTTCTAATTCTTTCTTACCGATAACTAGACGAAGGAATAGCGTAATAAATATTAAGCCTTATTCTAAGATACTCTCTTACCTTACTAAGAGCGTTAAGCTATTAGTTAAAGCCTAATAGTCTCTTCTCCCGGATTAAGGCTAAGTATAGCTCTTTATAATATACTTCGCCTAAAGAAACCTAAAGTGAAGCCGGTTAGTAATAAGATAACCTAGTATCTTAATAGTAGTAAGTTATACTCTTCTTCTAGTCTTATTTCGATAAATATCGGTTACTAACTTTATATAGATATTGTTAATTCCGAGCCGCTGCCCTTTTAGCGAGAGAACTATAGCCGTTTTCCTACGATTGCTTCGCGTACGCGGGATATTCTTACAATTCTAGTAATTAGTATAGGTATAGAACGACTATTTAATACTGCTCGCGATATTTGCTATTATCGCCGCGGTTATATAAAGGCTAAGACTATTAAAGAGTTAATACTATTCCTTTATATATTAAGATTTAACCTTAAATTGTATAAGGTAAAGGAGCTTAAACGATTCTTCTCTCTAAATGAGATCGAAGTATTAAGAGAGGAAAAGGACGATAAGCTTAATAATATTGAATTTAAATAGATTAGTAATATAGAAGAATAGCCTAAGAATTCTAGAGGTTTGATTGATATTAATAATAATAATACTAGTAATAATAATAATGCTAGCGATCCTCTATTGCTAAGTTATAGTACTCAGCTACGTATATTAGGGAGGAAAAGGAAGTATATAGAAGATGATATATATCAGTCGTATTAGTTTATACTGGAATTAATCACAATATATTAATATATACTTGAACAAATCAATGATTTCTTGAATTTGAAGTGAACGATATAATCGAAATACTCAAAATTACTAGGAATTCCTATATTATTTGTGCAGTCACGAGAAATTGGCATATTTGCATTATTTAGTCGAAGGGGGGCCCCCGAGCCCCCCCTTCGAGCTGTGGGCCCAAACCAAAAGCCCGAAGCCCGCTGCGAGCTTTGGGAACAGGCCCGAAACCGGACCCTTTTGAGGGTCGAGTCGGGTCGGGTTTCGGGCTTTTCGAGCTTTGCGGAAGTCTAATTATAGGAGTTAGAGGTAAATAGCTAATAGATATCAAGATCTATATTCGGCTTTATAATCTATCTATTACTATACTAATATAGTAGATACTCTCCCTATTTATTATTAGTTATATTAGTCGTAGAATTTATTTAGACAGGCTATTTATACTTCTATTTTCCCCTTTACCTTATACTATATATATATATATATACTATTTGCCCTTAACCTTTAATATGTTATATTTTAGATAGTATATTAAGGCTAGCCCTTCTTTATAGGTATCTTTATTATAAATTAGATATCTAGACTACCTTACCGACTATAACTTTCTTTTATATAATTTAATATATATTCCCCTTACTCCTAACTAGTTAATCAGCAAATAAATCCTAAATCCTAAAGCCCCTTTGATCTTTAGTATTCTAGAGTTTTAGACTCTATATATTATTACTACTCTAATAACCCTCGAACGAATTATCCCTAGAGCTAAGAAGGTTTAGATATACTATATAAAGATAAATAAAATATAATTTATTAAGTAATAGTGATATATTATATATAACGTATTTTACTACCGAGCGGCTACTACCCCTAAGTAGACCTCGTTAAAAACATTTAGAGGGCCGCCCTTATCCGCCCTTATATGTATAAAAAATATCGATATTTCCTAATTTAGATATATTATATTACTGATTTATCACTTTAAATTACTGTTATCTAATAGCGTTTAAGTTTATAGGCTACCTCTTCCTATCATTTCTATATAAATATTAAGAAAGTTTAAGAAATTTAGATATATTATAAGTAATAAAAGTAGGTAATAACTATATTTAGGCTTTAAATCAATTAATACCTATAGTTATTAGTAAATTAGATAGTTTAGGATTTTATTTAATTATATTATAGATATATATATTTTTATATTATAAATATACCCGAAAATATAATAGTATAACTGCTAGGAATAATAAATAGTAATATAATTGATTTATTTTAGGAGGATTATAAAGAATTATTATATATTAGTAAATAGTTCTACTATCGTTTTCTTACCGAGGTTAAAAATATACTATATAGGTAGAGCCCGAGCTTTAGTACTAATATTAGCCTATTATAACTTCGCTTATTTTCTACTAGATTTAGGGGGAATTAAATCTAGCGAGAAAACGAGGGTAGATTAGTAAGAGAAGGGCCGCCCTCTATAAAAAGTAGGCCGCTTATAGGCTACCCTCGAGCGGCTTTTATAATCTGATTAATTAGAAGGGGGATCTTAAGTAAAGATAGGGACTAAACTAAGTCTTACGATAACTTACTAATTTATTTTAATTATTCCTAAAGGTCTTCTTTAGTATATATATCTTAAAGCTTTTATATAATCTTCTAGATATTCCCTAAATTACTAGTTAGTTAATAATATTATAAATATTATAGTTCTCTAGTATCTATTCTTTATTAATATATAAGGGTAATATAGCCGAGCCTCTTCTCTCCTTTCCGAATAAATAATTCCTAACCCCCGACTTTTCTAGAAGCTAGTATATACTTAACTTAGCGTCGAATTCTAGATTTCTTACCCTAATACCTCCTCCCTTAATTACGCTTTTACTTTAGTATATTAGTCCTAGTTAATTAATAGCGTATATTCTATATATAGATATATCGAAAGATAATTTTATCGATTAGTAGCTAAATACTAAGTTTAGAAAGAAAAAAAGACTAAACTAGAATAGTAATCGGAAAGTAACCTATTAGGACCGATTCGATTAAGTTATAGATACTAAAACCGGTAAACTAGAGGTAATATATCGTTAATACTAAAAAGTCCTTAATTATCTAGTAAATAAGCGGTATAGAATAACCGCCCTTTATTAGTATTTAGCTAGTCTAACTTATTATAAATCTACTGATTAGAAGACTAATATAAAAAGGCTACTTATAAGTACTATATATTCTAATAAATATCCTATATTTATACTATTTACTAATAAATTCCTAATTTATAGACGTAGAACGTATTAAAAAAGCTAATAGTCTTTATATAGGAAGTATAGGAATAGAAGCTTTATAACTTCTTACCCTATTATATCTCCCTTTCTAGTTTATCGAATATCTAGAATTCCGGGAGCTTATTACCTTTACCCGACTTACCCCTACCTAACTAGAGATTCCTTCTATAATAACAATTCGGTCTCGGCTATAGGGATATATTTAAGAATAGTAGCTATTTATCCTATAGGAGCTTCCTTCTAATATAAAGCTTTTACTCGTAGTAGATTGCTAGATATCTCTATTTTAATAGGCCTTTATAGCCGTTACTAGCTATTTTCTTAACTAGGGTTAGGAATATCGAGAGATCCTTCTTAGATTTAAGCCTTTATCTAAATCCTACTTAGGTATTAATCTAAATAATATAGTTTTAAAGCTCCTTTAGTAGTATAAGATTATAGATCGAGTGCTTACAGTTACTACTATAATATCGAGTATCTAAGAATTATTACAGTCCCTTAAACTTAATAATATATACCTATTATTAAGTCTTTACCTACCCGTATTTTTACCCTACCTATTTAAATATATATCTACATTCAACTATATACTACAATACTACCTATTACTCAATTTACTTCTAATAAAGATAGGATTTAAGCCCTACCATTTTCGGTTAAAATATACTTAATATTTAGTATAATAATTATAATAAAGCACCTACTAATAGTCGGTCCCCTCCTATCGGTAAGCTGAAGCTATTTTATAAACTAAAACTATTTCGCAAAAAAACTATAAAAATCAATTTTAAACCTATTTATTACCTACTATATATACTATCTCTATTTATTATATAAAATAGCTTATTCTTAGTATTAATATAATCTTTACCCCCTAATACCTCTTGTTTTTCCTTAAGAGATTTATTAGCGCGACGCTAATAGTCTTACACTCCTATAGATTGGATATCGAACCGAATATCTACTCTTAATTTATCTGTATAACGACAACGAATTTTCGAATTACCTTAAATTAACGATGGAGGGGACTTAGAAGCTCTCTTAATTATATATCGTGATTTTGAAACCGGATTTTTATATTTTTATATCTTTTTGATCGTCGAGTTTATAAGGTTCAAATCTTCAACTATTTATTTACTACTAGAAATTGCTCGATTAATATACTTTTAAATCTTTAGAAGATCCAATTTTTCGTTTTCGAATAATATTTTAAGTTTATCCTTAATTTTAGAATCTTTAATAGGTATCCGTAGGTAAATTAGTTCTTAAGCTCAGAATTTACGTATCGTTAGATAAAAGTGTTTCGCCGTATATTTTAAATAATTGGCTAGTCTTCCTAATAAGGATTAATTAAATTAGTAACAACTTTAGGATTCTAAGGCTAAAAGCTAGTATCTTTAAATGCTAATTTGATTGTTCGTAATTTGAATATATCTTTACGAATGTTTAATAAGTCGAAGGAAATTTCGCTTATCGTATAACCTTACTATTTATTCTTCGAAATTTTTGTTTAAGAACTGAAAAAGGTTCACCGTTAAGAGAGGTTAATATCGATAAGTTAACTTCGGGAGAAACTAATAAGGTAAGATATTAAAGCTTTAATAAATATATATAAACTCCGGAGTACTATAGGAACTATAATTATCTATTAATAAAACTCTTAGTCTTCCTTTTATAACTCGTTTTTTTTATAGTAAAATAGAAATCCAAAAGCTATTAAATTGCAGTTTTATCGTCGGTCTATCCTTTTGTAGTTAGTTTAATAACTCGATAGCCCGAAGGGTCGTCGTCGCTATCGTACCAATCTTCTATTTACTTAGAACTACGAATTAAAAACTACGGATATATAACCCAACTATCGGCCGAAATATACTTAATCCTAGTAATATTTTCGCTAATACCTCTAGTTCTAATTGTTTCCCCTTAGCGAGTAGAAATAATATTTTATTTAGTTCTAATTCCTAACTAAAACCTAGTCTTATCCTAGTTATATAGCTTATTAGCTTCAATTTCGTAATGATTAAGAAATTTAGCCAAAACTTTGTACTAATAAACTAATATATTATATACTTCAGCTTCAATTCGGGACTTTTCTATTGGCTTTTATATACGAAGAGTGATATACGGTAGTAAACGTCGAATAAAGTTATAACCGTATATTTTACTAATACGCTAATCGGAACTAGAATATTATAAAATACGATTTACAGTACCTTTAATATCTAAAGCAGTTAGAGCTAAATAGACAGAAATATGGAGCTTAATCTAACGGATTAACGATTTTTCTTATAAATCATTTAATACTTTATTATAGGTTTAATAGCCTTTTAGAGTTAACCATTTGTCTTTCCGGCTTCGAAGCTTCCACTTTAATACCCTAAAATAGGCAGCTATAACGTCGAGGCTTTTAAATTTTTTTAAATTATAGGTATAGAGGGTAATTCCGAGCTGATTTTCTTCTTCGGTAGAAAACGGTATTATTTTAATATAGAAATTGAGGGTTAAAAATAAATTAATAGGTTTTTTATAAAATAGCTTTAGTTTATAAAATAACTTTGGCTTACCGATAGGAGGGGACCCGACTGTCGGTAGGTACTTAGTCACAATTAACCCTTAGCTTTTTATATAGCCTTATATCTCCGCTCTATATTTAGAATCAGCTTATCAATTTTTGCCTATAGTATTTCCTCCTACGTATATACAATATAGCGCTTAAAATAAGCTTAATCCTTTTTCGAACGACCTATATATATTAGCTAAGGATATAATTTAAATAGCTTTATTTTTAACTATCTCCAGACTAGTTCAATCGGGTTTAAATCAGGTAAGTATATAGGCTAATCTTTAATATATACTCTATACTTTTTAAACTACTCTTAGATATTTTTAGCGATATAAATCTTCATATTATCTTACTAGAAGATATAACCTAGTTAGTAGTTCTTAATTAAACCTTTTTCGAGTATATTAATATATAATATTGCGGTATACCCTTTCTTTGAAGACCTAAGGTCTATTATAACCTCCCAGTCTATTATAATAAGTAATAAACGACTACTAAGCTAGATTATACCCTAAACTATTTATAATATATCTTTAACGTATACTTTTATATTTTTATAAGATCTCTTCAGTAGCCCTCTAACTAAAAACGCTAGATCTAAGTAGGTCCGGAGTTCGAGGTCTATTAAATAGAGTATTTATCTAAGAAGATCTAATTTTAAATACTATTTCTAGGCTAGTTTTATAACTAACGTTATATAAATCGACATTATGGGCGAGCTAGATCCTTTCTAATTAGGATCTTAGGTTTTATTTAGTAGTTTTTAATTCTAGGTTACTTTAAAACTATAATAATTAATAATCGTAAGAATAAACTAGGTAGATATATATTTAGTTATTTAAATATCTAATCTAGATACCGCTAGGCTTTAATAAATAGATAATATAGAGCTCGATTACTAAATAATCGTAGGTAGCCGCTTCGAGGCAAAGATTCGATAGTTTAGTATTTTTAGAAGCGCTTAATAGTATTATAAATAGTCTTCCGAGTATATCTAAAATTAAGTACTAGCTACGTTTACGAAGCTCTATTTCTATAAGTATAGAGGATCGCCGTATACCAATCTAGGGATAGCTTATATTTTTTTCTTTTAAATAGGCTATTTTCTACCGCTATTATAGTATAAGAAGGCAGTATAAAAGAGAAGAAAAAATAATACCTTATTATTAAGGTAATATTAAAGTAGGGGTAGTAGGTAAAGACTTAATAATAGGTATGTATATTAAAGGTTAAGAGTAAATAATATATATAGATATATAGTATATATAAAGTAAAGAGGAAAATAGAAAGTATAAATAGCCTATCTAGATAAAATCTATAACCGATATAACTAATAATAAATAAGGAGAGCGTCTACTATATTAGTATAATAATAAATAGACTATAAAGCCGAATATAGGTCTTAATATCTATTAGCTATATACCTCTAACTCCTATAATAGCCCTACTATAGTACTATAATACCTAGGGTAAGTCCGTAGTAGTAGCTACTACTTTAATAAGCCCCCCGACTAATAGAATACGGAGTATTATATTACCCTTAGCCGCTAAAGACTTTAGATCTCTATCTAGTACTTAGGAAAGAGTAAGAAGTAATAGTAAGTAAGATCCTAGAGCCCTAAAGTATATATACTCGTAGGTCGACCCTTTAGCGGCTGATATACTAAAACTCCCTATAGGTAAATCGATTCACTTAAGAGTTATCTATTAATAAACTTAACTTCTTTAAAGTATACCCTTTTATATAAATTAAAGCTTTTAAATTAGAGATTATTATATTTAGCTTGGTGTAGCTAATTTGGTACTATTTATATATAATTAAGTGATTTTATTTAAGTTTAATATTTAACTTCGAATAATTCCCCTCCTTAAATAGCCGAGATAGTAATTTAAGCCGGAATTTTATCCTAAAAATCTCTTTAATAAAGACCTATATTAATAAGCTTTATTAATTAAGCTTTACTTTATATAAGATTTTAAAGCCTATTTAATCTATTAGATTATATATTAAATTAGCTTATAAAAGGCTTCTATCTTATAATATAAGGTACTATCTTACTCGCTTAAGAAGTTAAGGAACTATGTACTATTAATAAGGAATAGAAGTAAAAGTATACTAAATACTAGAGGTAGATATATATACTAAAAAAGGCCTCTTAATTTAAGAAGCTTCTTATTTAATTACTAAGCTAATATAATTAGATAAAGTACCTCCTTTAGATACTAATATATATAAAATATAGGCTTTAAAACTATATATATAGGCTATACTAAGGTATAGTAGGTATAGAGAAACTAGGTATAGATTCAATAAATAGATACCCGGCTAAATAGATAATTGATTAGTATATTTAATTTAATAGAGTTTTAGTTAAGAAATAATATTTAAAAGTAATAAATATAGGTAGGGTAGCTACTTAGGTATAGTAGCTATTTAGTAGTAAATATATTATATCTTTTTAAATAAATTAATAAATTCTCTTTTTATTATTTTATATAAAGATAGATTAATTATAGTTACTAGATCAATCTATCTTTATATTCTTATTATTTAGAATTATTTTTATCTTTCTGAGAAGATTTTTTAGATTGAATTAGATAATATAGATAATATACGAAACTTAAACGATTATAAATAATATTAGTATTTAGCTTAAGTAATTAGAATAATTCTTAGATACTTACTATTATACTATTATACTATTATACTATTATACTATTATACTATTATACTATTATACTATTATACTATTATACTATCATACTATTATAATTTAATATATTATTAATAGTAACTAAAAGTATTTAATCTATAATTTTATACCGATAGAAAAGTTTCTTATATTATTTAGGTTAATATTTAACTATAAACTAGATAATAGTTTAAATCTAAAAGAATCTCTTAATATATACTCTTAATACTAATTCAAAATAATAGCTAGTAATAGCTATAAAAATCTATTAAAATAAAGATATCTATTAAATACTATATAAAAGTAAATATATTACTCAATCAGCTATATCTACTAAGATTAGAAAAGAGCGGATTTTATCGTTTTAGAGAATTTATATAGGTTAAATCTATTAGATATTATCGTACCTATCTATTTCTATTAGTTATAAACCCGGCTTCGTTCTAATTAATATCTGTCTATAATATATACTATCCTTTACCTTACTATCGCTAATTTATAGTAGTTTTAATAATAGTTAACCTCTAAATTATCGAAGTATCCCTATCTCCTTTAAAGAGAAGATTAGATTTATCGACGGAAATCGATAATAATATATACTATATTAAGCCTCTCCGCGGCCTCCTCCTATATATTAAAGTAATTATAGTTATTATATATAAAGTATAGAATTAATATAATCTATCTCTTAAAGAGAAAGAACGTCCTAAATTAAAACTACTTAAAGAGATTATCTCGGTTAAAGATACTATAAAAGAATATCTAGAATACTAATTTAATATAAGGCTATCCTTAAAGATATATTAGGATATAGAGAAAAGAGCCTATTAATCGAAACTATAGGTAATAGATCTTATTATAGTAGTAATTAGGTAGTTAGTTAATACTCCCTATTAACCTTTTATCGTTAATATACTATTACTCTTAGAGTTAATCTTTAATCTCTATAAACGATTTATACTAAAGAGAGATTCTATATATAAAATTAAGCTCTATTAATAGTAGCGGAACTTAGATAGAGGCCTAGATCGGAATACTTATATCGAAAAATAGCTTTTAAATAATTAACATAGTAGTTAAAGTTAACGCCGTTATATCGATAAAAGTTTAAGGATTTTAAAGCTACTATATCTATAGAAGATAGATAGGTAGTTAATATAGGCGTTTAAATATATATATATATATAATAATCGGAACTTATTTAATACCTTTGAAAGTATATAGAGTAATATTAAAGTAAGAGATATAAAGACGAAGGTAGCCGGTATAGATACTATAATTATCTATAGTATAAACCCTACTATTTATTAGAAATACTATTAAGATAAACCTATTTTTTAAATAAGGTACTCGCTAAACTTCTATAGTAATCTAATATCTTATATATTAAGATAATTAATAGCTATCGCTAGATCTATAAGATCTACTATAATTAGAAGCTATTATAGCTTACCTAGGTAAAGGGTTTTATATACCTTAAGTATTAAATTTAAAGTATAAAATCACGTTTACTACTAAGAAATTCTAATTAGGAGCTAAAATATAAGGCTTTAAGTAAGCTATAGTATCGTCGATTAGGCTATATAGGTACTTAATATACTTAAGGCTACTAAAGAGAGAGAGAGTATAATCTAATAAGATACTCTAAGAGTAGAGATCGGCTATCTTATAGGCTATATTTTAAGAGCCTATATAAAATCTAGTTTCTATATAACGAGGGAGTAAGTATAAATATAATTAAAGTTATAAGAGGTATTATATTCGATAAATCGAGATAGTATTCTAAAATAAAGCCTTTACTATAAGAAAAAGATATAATTAATCCTATGATAGATATACTAAGTACTAAGAACTAGCCCTAAGTACTCTTAATAGAAGAAGCGTAGTCGGCGTTAAGTATAGAGATATATATTTATATTAACTACTTATATAACTCTTAACAATAATATCGAAAATTGAGAATAGGGTACTATATTAGAGGCGGTAAGTAAAGAAATCAAGGAATCTGGAGTTATAGAGTAAGCTTAAACTCTAGAAGATAATAGGGAGGTAATACTAAGTGTCTCTCCTTAAAATAGATACCTAATTTACCTTTAATACCGGCTTTAATAGTACGGCCTACTTTAGTAGTAGAACCTATCTTAATAATAGAGTTAAAGGATTAAAATAGATCCCTAAAAGCTTTCCTATATTATTTATTATAGAGAGCTCTAATATAGAGGGTTTTACTATAAAAAACTTCACTATAAAAGTACCTTCGTCGATTACTATAATTAAGAGTATACTATCTATATAAGAGAACTCCTACCTTATTATCTTTACTAGATCCGATTAATATAATAAAGACAAAGTAGAGATAGAGCGTTAATTATAATAAGAGATATAGTATATACCTACTCTAGAGCTAGAATATCGACCTACTAAAGAGATCTCTATATTAATTAATAAATCTAATATTATCTTAGGGCTTAAAATATAGAGGCTAAAAGTAGATATAGACTATACTATTTATCTATTACTAGATAAGAAGCTAGCCGAACTACTAAGTATTTTATATAGCTTTATAATAGGTATTACGAAGAATTTTAATATATAAAATAGGTTATATACAGAGATTAGAGACCTCTATTATTAGAGAACTAAAAGTAGTTAAAACTCTATCCTTTTATGATATAATTAAAGATAGCGGCGGAGTTTAAAATTAAGACTTTAAAGGCTAAAGAGACCTTCTCTTAGATTATATTACTAAATAAGAGGAGTATTTAGATCTTACTATTAAAGTATTTATATATAAATTTAATAGAGATAGTATACTCGAGAAGTTTAAAGTAAAAATCTATATAAAAGGAGAGATTTATACTAGATACTAATTAAAGAAAAGAGAGTTATTATATTAGCTGTTAAGATAGTAAGAGGAGTATTTATATTAGTTACTACCTTTAATCTAGATATAATTTAGAGATAATTACTATATTCCTAAATTTATATTAGAAAGTAAGGTTTATACTAAATATCTACTAAGCTTTAAAGTGCTAAATTACTACTAGCTCCTATCTAGAGCTATCTATAGATTATATATATTATTAAGGCTTTAGTAAGAGGTTATAAAGGTATTAGTAAAATTAGGCCTTACTTTAGTAGAAGATAATAATATTAAAATAGCTATATCGAGAGTATAATATATAAATATAATCTCGTTATAGAGAGAAAAATAGGGTCTTTCCTAAGTATTAAGCTTCTAGTACCCTATAATAGGGTAGGTAATATTACTATGATAGACTTATAGTCTCTAGGCTAGGGTTAGATTTTTATATAATTAATATACTACTAGGATAGATTAGACTGCGGCACGATCCACAATATCCGCGGATATCCACAATCCATATCCGCAAACTGCGGATTTGGATATGGACTTTATATCCATTAGATATTTGCGGATATCCAATGGATATCAAACAATACAAATATACCTAGACTCGTGACCTCGAGGGGTGTATATTAATTTTATGTTTTCCTCTGTATTTTTCGTATAATAGTATATTATGTCAAATAATCAAAATCTGGATCTTTTAGGGGTTATATGAATTTAAATATTCTTATTTATTTATATATACTATTTATAGATCTAACTATAAAGGGCTACGGTCGAATTGAGTCAATTAAACGGCGCCTATATACTATTTAGCTAAAGTTTAGGAGTTTTACTATATAGGAACTCTACGATAGTATTATATATTCTTAAAGTTATAGGGTAGTAAGCGCCGGTAGTTCCTAGGCCCTAGCGCCTATTCTCTGACCTCGGTTAGAAATCCTCTTATAGTAGGGGTCTCTCTCTCTTTTATAACCGTATTTAGAAACTTACGCTAGGGAGAGACTAGTAGCGTATATAGGTAAAGCTCGAGCTCTAATACTAGTACTAGCCTATTATACTAACTAGAAGCTATCTAGTAGCCTTAGCTATTTTCGAATCTATCCTAAACGGCCTAGTATACTCCTATCTACCGGTATCTCTAGAAGCTTATTATCCTCTTTAATAGCGTTATATAGTCGTTTTTAAGGTTATTTTCCTTTTACCCGTCTATATCGCTCGGTACTATTATTATCTAAGTTATTATTACCGCTCTTAGTATACTAAGTAGCCTTAAGTCTAGTCTCTTAATCCTCCTTCTCGTTATTACTAATAGGCTTTAATACTTTAAGCTATAGTAATAATCTCCGGGTTTAATCTAGTAAAGTAGCTTTACCTTAGAATAGATACTTTTTAATAATCCCTAGCTCCTTATATCGAAGATTAAAGTTAGTAGTAAACTAATATAGTATTAGGCTATAGATTATACTCGGCTTTAATTGACTATAATAGTAATAATAGATATTATAAGTACAATTAAATAGTTATTTAATACTAGTACTACTAGTAGGGATAGATAGAATATCTCTTACTATCCTTATTAGGGTCGGGAAGCTTTACTTATATTCTTTCTAGAAAAGCTGAGGTTTCTATCGCTTAATTCTATAAGTAAGATATCGTATAATCTCGTTATTATCTAGTTTTATAAGCTCTTCTAATAGCTAGTTTTACGATATATAAGTAGTATTAAGATTATAGTTATTATTCTTATTAATAACTACTTTAAAAGTCTTTAGTATCGCTAGGTTATTAATATTATAGGTAAGTATCTTCCTATATCGATTAAACTCTCGGTTTAGGACCTCTTAGTAATAATTTATATAATTAATATCGTCCTACTAATTAGTCGAGGAAAAGTACTAGACCTTCTTTAATAGAGAGAAGATTGTTACTAGAGCGTAGATATTACTATAAGGCTCGTATTTAGTAGTAGTATAGTACTTAGAGAGCTTTATCTTTACTATTTAGAGTACCTATAATATCTATTTCTTCTAGATTATACCTTTATTCTTAAGCTTCGCCTCGGCTATATCGAGATAGGAGAAAAGCTTATTATAGATACTATAGATATTATATACAGTAATATCCTTAGTCTTTAATAGTATTATTATAAAATTAAAAAAGGGCTTTATTAGAAAAAGAAGATATTCGACTTAACGCTACTCTTCTTAATCGAGCTTAAAATAAAGATATTAATAATTAGTATAATATTAATTATAGAATAGCTAGAGCTTCTTAGTCCGGTTAACGTATTTTACCAGTGAGCTGCGCATACCAACGAGCTACGTATCCCACCTAAAACGCGTCAACTAATTTACCCCCTTCTTCTTCAACCACCCACTATACCACTAATTCGTACTCAATCTTCTCAAAATTCAATAGAGAGAGAGGGTAAAATCTTATTAGCTATATAGGCTATTAAGAGGTAAGAAATCAGCGCTCTTTACGAAGCAGCGCGCCGTTTTAACGTACCCGAATTAACCCTTCGAACGCGCCTTTATAGGACTACCTTTCGCGCTGAAATACGCGCTAATAACTATAAATTGTCTGAAACTAAGGAGGAATCTCTTAAAAAATAGATTCTCTCTATAGATCTACGTAGAGTAGATCCCCGGCCCTCTATAGTATAAGAAATAGCGGATCTTCTGCTTTAAAAGCGTAGAACTACCCCGATTCTTTCGGTCGGCTAAAATTGGGTTACGAAATTCGTAAAATAACGTCCTCTTCTTTCCTCTCGATTCTCGAAACGTTATAACTACGAGCGTATAAAATATAAAGACCCTAAAATCATTAGGGAGTAGTTTAGTTTAGTTTAAAAGACAATCCTTTAATTTAGAATCGACCCTAACGATATCTATAACTTTGATAAGACCGGTTTTATAATAGGATTAACTATAACTACGAAGGTTATTATAAAGAGTAAATACTACAGTCGGAGGCCGGTTTTATAACCTAAAAATCGTAAATAGGTAACTATAATTGAATATACGAATACTTCTAGATAGGCCCTTCCTCCGTATATAATTTTTAAAGGCAAAGTCTTTATTAAATTATAATTTAACGGCCTTCCGGGGGATTAGCGCTTCGAAGTTAGTCCTAATAGTTAGACCTCTGATACAATTAGACTTCGGTAGCTTAAGAAGCTCTTTATTCCTATTACTTTATATATAAAGAGGATATACCGGCTTTTAATATTTAATAGCTACAGAAGTTATTTAATACCTCAATTTAACGAAATTTACGAGTAAAATAAGGTAATACTAATCTATATACCTATATATTCGTCTTATCTTTTATAACCTCTAAATATTAGTTATTTTATAGTATTAAAACGTACGTACGGTCGGATAGTTAAAACTAAGATACGGAACGGGATTAATTATATTAACAAACTTAACTTCCTCGAAGTATACCCTCTCGTACGAATATACCCTCTCGTACGAATATACCCTCTCGTACGAATTGAAGCTTTTAACCCGGAGACTATTAAAAATAGCTTCGGGGCAGCCGGTTTAGTCCCTTTTAAACCGGAGAGAGTAATCTCTAAGCTTAATATTCGGCTTCGAACCCTAACCCCCCCTCTAAGCCGGGGGAGTAAATCAAGCCGGAATTTTACGCTAAAAACTCTATTTATAGAGAAAGATCTATATCGATAAGCTTCGTCAATTAAAGCTTTACTTCGTATAAGATCTCGAAGCCCGCCTAGCCTATCAGATCGTATATTAAACCAGCTTATAAAAGGCTTCTAGCTCCAGCTATAAAGTCATATTTTATAAGCGCAAGAAATCAAGGAATTACGCGCCGCCAACGAGAAGCATAAGCAAAAGCGTACTCGATCCCGAAGGCCTATTCCTACTAAAGAAGGCCTTTCAGTTCAAGAAGCCCCTGCATTAAATATGTAATAATAAGAAGCAACTGAAGCACCTCCCCCCGGCGCCGGCATACCTAGAGAACTAGCTATACAGCCACGTATACGCTACGCCCCCCCCGGGCCTATAGAATATGCAGATTGCCAGGGCATAGAAGAGAAATATGTCCAGATAGATTATGATTTTAGTATATTTAATTTAATAGAGTTTTGGTTGACATATTTACATTTGAAATTAGTAGGCTAGGTGGGGTGCGCAGCTCGTTGGTGTGCGCAGCTCACTGGTGAAATACGTTACTTAGTTAGAACTAAAGCTAGTTATATAGAGTATAGTACCTATTAAATATAGCGGATAGACGATTTACGCGCTAAAGTACTAGGTATATTAAATTCTAGCGGGTATATATATTTTATATTAGTATAAGCTTCGGCTTAGTATCTTATAGTATTAGAAAGAATTCCTATTATTAGGGACTAGCGTTAATATAGACTATAAAAGTATAAATCTAAAAATAGTATAAGTATATTTTAATAAAGATTTTAAATAACTGACCTTTATAAGTATATAGATAATTCCTTTCTTAGATTTAGCCTTTTAAAGAGCCGACTTATTTTCTTCCTCCGACTAGATAGTATTAGCGGTATTATTATTTAGATTAGCTTTTATTAATCTAAGAAGGTTCTTTAAGCTAAGCTAAATTCTTTAGGTAAGATATAGAATTCGTATAACTTATATACTATCTAAGAAATTAAGCTATTCGATTAACTAGTAAAGGCTCTCTATAAGTATTTTATTATTAGAGGCGTTATTAGTAGTTACCGTAAATACCCTATTAATAATATTATACTATTATAGTATATCCTATAGTATCTTACTTAGGTAACTATTAGTATACTAACTATATATTTAGACTGCGACATCGCCCATGGACGGGCGGGTGGGCAGTGCCCACGGGCCTTATGTAAGCGGGCGATGGGCACTATCAATACGCCCATAGACGGGCCCTACCCTTAGGGCCCATTGTCCATAGACACCGTGGGCGCCCGTGGGCCTTTTTAGTAAGCAAAATTAGCGCAACACGTGATTTTAATTGACAGATTTCAAAATATTTCAACTAAATTTATATTTTTTATATATTTACAATCATAATTCCGGATTTTTAATAAGATATATATAAATATATATACTATAATTTACTATATATCTAATTTTTATATATATTTAAGACAACTTTATATAATGGTGGGCATCGTGGGCATGCCCGTGGGCCTTGGGCGTTATGGACGGGCACTCGAAAATCCAAATAGCCCAAGGCCCACCGTGGACGGGCGATGGGCACCTCCTAGGTGCCCATGGACGGGCGATGTCGCAGTCTATATATATTAGCTTAAAACCTAGTAGTATCTTATAATAATTCTAGTTAGAATCTATAAAATAGCTAGTAATTACTATAAATACTTATTAAAAAGGTAAAGTCTAACGTATTTCACCAGTGAGCTGCGCACACCAACGAGCTGCGCACCCCACCTAAAACGCGTCAACTAATTTACCCCCTTCTTCTTCAACCACCCACTATGCCACCAATTCGTACTCAATCTTCTCAAAATTCAATGGAGAGAGAGGGTAGAATCTTATTAGCTATACAGGCTATTAAGAGGCAAGAAATCAGCGCTCTTCGCGAAGCAGCGCGCCGTTTTGACGTACCCGAATCAACCCTTCGAACGCGCCTTCGTGGGACTACCTTTCGCGCTGAAACACGCGCTAACAACCATAAATTGTCTGAAACTGAGGAGGAATCTCTTAAAAAATGGATTCTCTCTATAGATCTATATAGAGCAGCCCCCCGGCCCTCTATAGTACGAGAAATAGCGGATCTTCTGCTTCAAAAGCGTAGAACTACCCCGGTTCTTTCGGTCGGCTAAAATTGGGTTACGAAATTCGTAAAACGACGTCCTCTTCTTTCCTCTCGATTCTCGAAACGTTATAACTACGAGCGTACGAAATACGAAGACCCTAAAATAGCTTCGGGGCAGCCGGTTTAGTCCCTTTTGAACCGGAGAGAGTGATCTCTAAGCTTAATATTCGGCTTCGAACCCCAACCCCCCCTCCAAGCCGGGGGAGTAAATTAAGCCGGAATTTTACGCCAAAAACTCTATTTACAGAGAAAGATCTACGTCGACAAGCTTCGTCAATCAAAGCTTTACTTCGTACAAGATCTCGAAGCCCGCCCAGCCCATCAGATCGTGCATTAAACCAGCTTATAAAAGGCTTCTAGCTCCAGCTACAAAGTCATATTTTACAAGCGCAAGAAATCAAGGAATTACGCGCCGCCAACGAGAAGCATAAGCAAAAGCGTACTCGATCCCGAAGGCCTATTCCTACTGAAGAAGGCCTTTCAGTTTAAGAAGCCTCTGCATTAAATATGCAGCAACAGGAAGCAACTGAAGCACCTCCCCCTGGCGCCGGTATACCTAGAGAACTAGCTATACAGCCACGTATACGCCCCCCCCGGGCCTGTGGAATATGCAGATTGCCAGGGCATAGAAGAGAAACATGTCCAGATAGATTATGATTTTAGTGTATTTAATTTAATGGAGTTTTGGTTGACATATTTACATTTGAAATTAGTAGGCTGGGTGGGGTGCGCAGCTCGTGGGTGTGCGCAGCTCACTGGTGAAATACGTTAGTAGTTAAGTACTATTAAAAGCTTAATATTCTTTAGTAAAAGAGAAAGGGCCTTTTAATAATCCCCTTTAACTATTATTTATAAGGGATACTGTACTATCTTAGAAGTTAAGATTAGAGGTATATCTTTTAAAAGGTAAATAAATCGAATAAATTTAAATATTTCCGGCCTTTCGAGGAACTAGAAGGGGAGCTAATATATTATAATTAATTTAATTTAAATTCGTTCTTAATCCTTAATACTAAAAGTAGTCTTCTACTCTAAAAGATATTTAAACTAAGATATATTAAATTAGTATATAGTTTATTTTAAGATATAATAGTATATATTACTATAAATTATAGCGATTATTTTAATGTCTATCAAAGAGAAGAACTCCTTCTACCCTACTAATAGGTCTTATTCTTATAGTACTTTTAATATAATAATATATAATTCGCTTTAAAGTTTACTTTATATTATAAAGTATTTAGTTAGGTATATATAGTATATTACTACTATTTAATAAATTATATTTTATTTATCTTCATAGAGTATATCTAAACCTTCTTAGCTCTAGGGGTAATTCGTTCGAGGGTTATTAGAGTAGTAATAATATATAGAGTCTAAAACCCTAGAATACTAAAGATTAAAGGGGCTTTAGGATTTAGGATTTATTTGCTAATTAACTAGTTAGGAGTAAGGGGATTATATATTAAATTATATAAAAGAAAGTTATAGTCGGTAAGGTAGTCTAGATATCTAATTTATAATAAAGATATCTACGGGGAAGGTCTAGTCCTAGTATACTATCTAAAATATAATATATTAAAGGTTAAGGGTAAATAGTATATATAGGTATATACATACCTGTTATTAAGTCTTTACCCACTACCCCACTTTAATATCACCCTAACGAGGCATCATTTTTTTTTCTCTTCTACACCACCTTCCTATGCTATAATGGCGGTGGAAAATAGCTTATTTAAAAGAAAAAAAGGTGAGCTATCCCCAGCCTAGCGTACGGCGATCCTCTATACTTATAGAGATAGAGCTTCGCAAACGTAGCTAGCGCTTAATTTTAGATATACTCGGAAGACTATTTATAATACTATTAAGCGCTTCCAGAACTACTAAACCGTCGAATCTTTACCTCGAAGCGGCCGGCTAGGATTATTTAGTAATCGAACTCTATATTATCTATTTATTAAAGCCCGGCGGTACCTAGATTAGACGTTTAAACAGCTAAGTATATATCTACCCGGTTCACTATTACGATCACTAATTATTATTAAGGTTTTAAAGTAACTCGGAATTAAAAACTACTGATCGAAACGTAAGATCCTAATTAGAAGGGATCTAGCTCGCTAACGATATCGATTTATACAATATTAGTTACGAAACTAGTCTAGGAATATCGTTCAAAATTAGATCTTTTCGGATAAATACTCTATTTAACGAACCTCGAACTCCGGACCTACTTAGATCTAGCGTTTTTAGTCGGAGGGCTACTGAAGAGATCTTATAAATACGAAAGTATATGTTAAAGATATATTATAAATAGTTTAGGGTATAATCTAGCTTAGTAGTCGTTTATTACTTATTATAATAGACCGGGAGGTTGAAATAGACGCCGGGTCTTCGAAGAAAGGGTATACTACGATATTATATATTAATACGCTCGAAAAGGGTTTAAATGAGAATTACCGACCGGGTTATATCTTCTAGTAGGATAATACGAAGATTTATATCGCTAAAAATACCTAAGAGTAGTTTAAGAAGTATAGAGTATATATTGAAGATTAGCCTATATACTCACCTAACTTAAACCCGATTAAACTAGTCTGGAGATAGTTAAAAATAAAGCTATTCGAATTATATCCTTAGCTAGTATATATAGGTCGTTCGAAGAAGGATTAGACTTATTTTAAGCGCTATATTGTATGTACGTAGGAGGAAATACTATAGGCGAAAATTGATAGGCTAATTCTGAGTATAGAGCGGAGATATAAGGCTATACAAAAAGCTAAGGGTTATTATACTAAATATTAAGTGTATTTTAACCGAGGATAGTAGGGCTTGAACCCTGTCTTTGTTAAAAGTAAATTGAGTAATAGGTGGTGTTGTAGTATATAGTTGAAGGTAGATATATATATATTTGAATAGGTGGGGTGAAAATACGGGTGGGTAAAGACTTAATAATAGGTATGTAGTATAAAGTAAAGGGGAAAATAGAAGTATAAATAGCCTACCTAGATGAATTTTATAACCGATATAACTAATAATAAATAGGAAGAGTATCTATTATATTAGTATAGTAGTAGATAGATTATAAAGCCGAATATAGATCTCGATATCAATTAGCTATTTACCTCTAACTCCTATAATAGCCCTACTATATATAGTACTGTAATATAATATATTAATTATAAAGATTAAAATAAGATATAGGGTAATTTATCCGGTCGTAGTACTATACTATTTAAAAAAGGGTAAAATATAGTCTTTTACTATGGAAAAATAAAATCGAAACTAAAAGGTATAAACTGGAAGGTATATATATAGAGTAAATATATATATATCTATATATAATACTAGTATATTCTCTTCTAGATAATATTAACTACTAATTATATACTATTTTAGGCTGATTTTACTTTAATTCTATATTTAAATAGTACTTAAAGCTTTTAATATATTTCCTAAACGTAAGTTAATACGAATCTTAGTAGTAAGTAACTATAACTGCCCCCTAATACTAATATATATATAAAAAATAGTAATTTATTAAAATAAGTCAGTCTTTTATCTATCTATTTTAGGTAATACTTAGCAGAATTATACTAGCGCAGCACTAAAACTAGTGCTACGACGGTACTGTAATACTTAGTGCCGTAGTACTATATAATAGTACCCAAATTGGCTTAGTCCCGTAGTACCTCGTAATACTATATCGTAGCACTAAAATTGCCTTGGTGCTGCGGGACTTGTCAAGGGCTTATCCCTACTATACTACTTTGACCCTAAAAAATATATTAGGTTAGAAATATATATATCAAATAAAGGAATAGAAGTTCTATCTTAACTAGATAGTAAAAGATAATAATATCTAGTTACTTTCTAATTATAGAAGTTTTCTAAGGTAGAACTTAACTAAATAATCCTAGATTAAGAGCTATTCGCTATTATATACTTATTTTAATATTAAAGATATTGTCTTAATAGTAGTAAATATCTAATTAAGATTCTCTTTAACTATATAAACTTATATACTTTTATAATATAATAGAAGCTAAATAGATGATAAGTTTAATAGTATATATTTCTAGCCCCTTTTAACTTTATGTCAAGTACTATGCATTTATGCATGCTGAAATTACCAGGTCTTTACAAACCGGGAAATCAATGGACCGTCATGATAACGGTACCATACAAAAATACATACATTGCTTAATCAGCTATGTCCGCCGAGATTGGAAAAGAGCGGATCTTGTCATTTTAGTTAGTTAGAGAATTTACATATGTCAGATTTACCATACATTGTCGTATCCGTCTATTTCTGTCAGTTATGAGCCCGGTTTCGTTCCAATTAAGATCTGTCTACAACATATAGACCATCTTTTACCTAGCTGTCGCCGATTCACAGTGGTTTTGACAACGGTCAACCCCTGAATCGTCGAAGCACCCCTATCTCCTTCGAAGAAGATCAGATTCATCGACGAAAATCGACAATAATGAATATCATGTTAAGCCTCTCCGCGGCCTCCTCCCGCGTCATTTTGAAGGATACAGAATCATGGGATGCATGGCTCTCATATATTAAAGCAATTGCAGTTGCATATAAAGTATGGGATCAATGCAATCCGTCTCTTAAGGAGGAAGAACGTCCTAAATTGGAACCACCTGAAGAGATCATCTCTGTCAAAGATGCCATAAAAGAATACCCAGAACACTGGTTCAATGTGAGGCTATCCCTAAAAGCAGATTGGGATGCAGAGAACAGAGCCTATCAGTCGAAACTACAGGCATTAGATCTAGTGGCGGTGGCAATTAGGCAGTCAGTTGATACTCCCTACCAGCCCTTTATCATTGATATACCATCACCTTTGGAGCTGATGCTCAATCTCCACAAACGATTTGCACCAGAGAGCGATCCTACATACAAAACTAAGCTCCGTCAACAGTGGCGGAACCTAGATAGAGGCCTAGATCGGAACACCGATATCGAGAAATGGCTTCTAAACTGGGAATCGCTTTACCAATCGTGTAAGAAGGCAAGGATGCCAGAAGCAGAGGATGCCACGAATCAATTCCTTGAAGCAATCTCTATAATGTCGCCTGGATTCTATGAAACATGGGCTCTCAGAGTACAGGATAATCAGGACATCCCTTTCTTCGAAATCATGACTCGGTACAAAGCCCACTGGAAGATTACCCATGGCAGGCCGGCTGCGCAAAGAGGCATCTCAAAGGCTGCTTTCTCGACATGGCAAGGCAATGAAGAAGCAAAGCCTATAGAGGCAAGGAATGATGGCCTAGAAAGAAGGCCATGTCCATGTGGCAGGGTAAAATCGAGAGTTCATATGCCTTGGGCCTGCTGGGAAATCTATGAAGATAGAAGGCCTGCTAATTACCAGCCCTCACCGGCATTGAAACAGAAGTGGGAGAAGGCCATGAAGGCTAATCCTAGATGGAAGGCAATTGTCGACAAGAAGCGAGCTGCATATGCAGAAGGCCAAGGGGGACCCTTGCTAAAGAGCAAGCGAATACAACCCTCGACGATGAAGCCTTTGGCTTCTTGACAACCAACGCAGTCAAAATTGACACCGTTATGTCAACAAAAATCAAGGATTTTGAAGCCACAACTACACCTACAGAAGACAGATGGGTAGTTGATACAGGTGCTCAAATCCACGTATGCAACAATCGGAGCTTGTTTAGCACCTTTGAAAGCGTACAGAGCAACGTCAAAGTGGGAGATACAGAGACGAAGGTGGCCGGTATAGGCACTGTGGTCATCTATGGTGTAAACCCTACCACTGGAAGCGCCGTTAAGATGAACCTATTTCAAACTAGGTACTCGCCAAACTTCCATAGTAATCTGATATCTCATGGATTGATGATGAAGGGGGGCCTATTAATGAATCTCAGAGCAAACTGCATTGAGACAATTGATGGCCATCGTCAGATCTATAAGATCTACCACGATCAGAAGCTATCATGGCTCACCCAGACAAGGGGTTTTATAACCCAAAAGGCATCAGATTTGAAGCCTGAAATGACGTTTGCCACTAAGAAATCCAATCAGGAGCCAAAATCTGAGGCTTCAATTGAGCTCTGGCATCGTCGATTAGGCCACATTGGCAAGGCGCGAATTGTCAAACTGGCAGAGATGACTGAAGGAATCACTATTGCAAGCAACCCAGGCAAAGAAATGCAGGTATGTGAAGCTTGTCAATTGGCAGATGCACCTAGGCAAATCTCTCGCCGGAAGATAGGCCAGGCATATGGTATATTAGGGAGAGTACACTTCGATCTAGTACAAAACCAGCCTGCCTACAACGGTCATATATGGATGACGCACTTCTATCTCGATGGAATAAGGTGTCACTTCGTATTTACCCATATAAAGAAGAGCGAGTGTCAGATGGCAGTTCGTAAATTCTTAGCATTGATCCGAAACTGGTTGAAAATCGAGATCAGGGTATTTCATTATGATAATGAGAGAAGCGCCGGCAATGAGGTTGAATCTATGATTGAAGACGAAGGGTGTACCATTGAGCATGCACCACCTGGCTTGCCAGAGATGAATGGACCAGCAGAGAGATCTGGAGGCATGATAGTAAGGAACGGCAGAGCATTGCTCAATGGTACGAACCTACCCCACAATCTATGGCCAGAGACGATGTATGCATCTGCATATATGATGAATCGTACCCCTACAAAGATGGATGGTAAGTGGATCATACCATGGAAGGAATTGATGCGCTATGCGGCTCCAGATGGCTTAAAAGATCAAATTGTCAACCTGTCGAATATGAGGCTATATGGGTGCTTAACGTACTCAAGGCTTCTGAAGAGAGTACAATCTAACAAGATGGCTCCGAGAGCAGAGATCGGCTATCTTGTAGGCTATGTTTCAAAGAGCCTATACAAGATCTGGTTTCCATACAAAGGGCGAGCAGGCATAGGCAGAGTTGAAGTTGTAAGAGATGCTGTATTCGATGAATCGAGACAGTACTCTAAAACGAAGCCTTTACCGCAAGAAGAAGATGCAATTAGTACTATGACAAATGGACTAAGCGCTAAGAACTGGCCCCAAGTGCTCTCAATGGAAGAAGCGCAGTCAGAATTGAGCATAGAGATGCGTATGCCGATGTCAATTGCTCGCATAACTCTCAATGATGACGTCGAAAACCGAGAACAAGGTACTGCACCAGAGGCGGTAAATGAAGAAATCCAGGAATCTAGAGTTGTGGAGCAAGCTCAAACTCTAGATAGTAGGGAGGAGACACCAAGGGTCCCCCCTTTAAAGGAAACACCTGTTTTACCTTTAACACCGGCTTCAATGGCAGGCCCTGCTTCAGTGGTAGAACATATCTCAATGATAGAGGTAAGGGATCAAGAACAGATCCCTGGGAGCTTCCCTATGTCACCACAGAGAGCCTCACCACAAAGAGCACTATCGTCGATTGCTACGATTGAGAGTACGCCACATGAGAGATCTCCTACCTCGCTATCTTCGCCAGATCCGATCAATGTCATACAGTCGATCGAAGCTGAAGGGGGAGAGGGAGATCAATATGATGAAGATGAAGCAGAGATAGAGCGTCAATTGCAACAAGAGATGCAGTATACGCCTACTCCAGAGCCAGAAGATCGGCCTACTAGAGAGATCTCTGCGTCAATTGATGAATCTAACATCATCTCAGGCCCCAGAATACGGAAGCCAAAGGCAGATCCAGACTACACTGCATATCTATCGCTAGACGAGAAACAGCTAGCCGAGCCACCAAGCCTTCTATATGCCTTTACAACAGGTATTACGAAGAAGCTCAATATGCAAAACAGACTGCATAGAGATCAGATGCCTCCACCACCAGAGAACTGGAAGCAGCTAAAAATCCATCCCTTTGCCACGCAATTGAAGGCAGCTGCGGAGTTTGAAATTGAGACCTTAAAGGCTAAAGAGACCTTCTCTCAGGTTGCATTACCGAACAAAAAGAGCACCCAGATCTTGCCATTGAAGTGGGTATTTACATACAAATTTGATGCAGATGGTATGCTCGAGAAGTTCAAAGCAAGAATCTGCGTGAGAGGAGATCTACAGTGGATGTCAACTGAAGAAAAGAGAGCTGCTACACTAGCTGTCAAAACAGCGAGAGCAGTATTCGCACTAGTTGCCGCCTTTGATCTAGATATGATTCAGAGAGATGTGGTTACCGCATTCCTGAATTCAATGCTAGAAAGCGAGGTTTATACCAAGTGTCCACCAGGCTTCGAAGCACTAAATCAGTGCTGGCTCCTGCATAGAGCCCTCTACGGATTGCGCATGTCACCAAGGCTTTGGCAGCAAGAAGCTACAAAGGTGCTAGTAAAACTAGGCCTTACCCCAGTGGAAGAAGATCCATGCATCTTTACAACCAAAGGCATTATTGTCTTTTTCTACGTGGACGATATCATCATCGTCAATCACCCCAAACAGGCTAAAGAAGCCGCTTTACTAGATCAAAATCTAAAGAAGCAATGGGAGCTTCGAGAACTGGATGCAAGCTGGTTCTTGAATATACGTATTATACGTGATAGAGAGCAGAAGAAGCTCTGGTTATGCCAAGATAGCTACATCGAGAGCATGGCACACAAATACAATCTCGTCACAGAGAGAAAAATAGGGTCCCCACTGAGCATTGAGCCTCTAGTACCCTATGATGGGGTGGCATCACCGCAACAGATTCATGGTTTCCAGGCCAAGGTTGGATCTGCGCAGTATGCCACCACCATTACCCGGGTAGATGCTGCAAAAGCAACCTCCAAAGTGGCTGAATTCCTTACAAATCCAGGACCAAAGCATATAGATGCAGTCGATCGCATCATACAGTATCTCTATGAGACACGCTTTTGGGCCATTGAATACGGCATCAGAACACCAAACAAACAACCTAGAAATCGAGATACGACCCTGACGATGGCGGCGAAATCAGTTGAATTTGCAAGCGATGCGTCGTTCGGAGACCATAAAGATCGAAAGAGCTCCGAAGGGTATATCTGCAAGTTATATGGTGGCCCAATCGATTGGAAGGCCACTAAGCAGAAGACTGTCACCACATCGACTACCGAGGCCGAACTACTAGCTTTAGCAGAGGCAGGAAAAACCGTACAGTGGTGGCGACGAGTGCTTAATGCACTAGGCTTCGAACCAGATCACCCACTATCCATCATGTGTGACAACCAGCAAACTGTCGATTTATTGACGAAGGAAGGGGCCGCGATGCATACGAAGCTCCGGCATGTTGACATCAATCGATGCTGGATGAAGCAAGAAGTTAGCGCAGGTCGAGTATATGTGGACTGGGTACCAACTGCTGCGATGCCAGCAGATGGGCTCACCAAAGCTCTGACGAAGCAGAAGCAGGGACACTTCAGAGAGTTGGTTGGAATGAGGGACGTAGGTCACATGATTCGTCACATGACCTCTGAGAACAGAGGCTGTTTTGCGGAAACTGCATAAATCGACGATTTGAGCCGAGATCAGTGAGGAGACAGGTGAGGTAAGTTGGAATCACTTGCGAATCATTTGCGAAGCGGTTGCGAAGCAGCTGCGAAACAGTTGGAAGAAAGGCAGTCCTTGAGAGCTTTGAATAGCTTCAAGAACTGGGGGGTGTGTCAAGTACTATGCATTTATGCATGCTGAAATTACCAGGTCTTTACAAACCGGGAAATCAATGGACCGTCATGATAACGGTACCATACAAAAATACATACATTGCTTAATCAGCTATGTCCGCCGAGATTGGAAAAGAGCGGATCTTGTCATTTTAGTTAGTTAGAGAATTTACATATGTCAGATTTACCATACATTGTCGTATCCGTCTATTTCTGTCACTTTATTATAAAATATAGACCCAAAAAAACGAATCTTATAGATAGGCTATTAAGAATTCTAAATTCGAAGTAAGCTACTTTAGGAGTAGAACTAATAACCTAGATTTAAGACTAAATTATAGACGAAATACTCCTAACCTAAACCCAGATTAAGAATATAAAATCCTTAATATCTAAGAGATTATAGGGATAAAAGATGTAAATATAGATCTCGAGTATAATCTAAAGGGATATAACTCTGAATTCTCATTTAGACTTAGCTTATTTACTAGATAGGAAAGTCTTAGGTCCAGTATACCTATAGGTATAAATATAAGATATATTAGTACTAATAATTAGCCGGAATTAGACTGCGGCACGATCCGCAATATCTGCGGATATCCACAATCCATATCCGCAGCCTTGAGGATTTGGATATAGACCTCATATCCATTGGATATCTGCGGATATCCAATGGATATCAAACAGAGCAAACACGCTAAGACATGCCAAGAAACTTCCTATTTAGGAGGTCATATGACTAAAATCCATAGAGATATGCATAAAAATTACTAGATCTAGTAATTTTAGCGAGATTTTACTAGTGCGGATATAAGGATCGATCTGATATCCATTGGAGCGGATATGCCGCAGTCTAGCCGGAATAGAATAAACTATATAATAATTTAGAAATCCTATTTAATATCGAGGATACTACTATAGAAATCTAGTCTATTAATATAGATATTAAGGATATATTATAGAATAAGTATAAAGGCTCTAAAGAGGAAACTCTAAGATAGTCCGCTAGAAAGAGGATATTTTAATCTAAAAACCCGGAAGTAAAAGCCAGTCTATAGATAAATTAGGCCCTCTATATCACCTAAATTATATATATATATATTCCTGATCTAAAATAAGAGATATCCCTAAATAGATACCGAAATAATAAAGTATTAAGAGTAGTTCGAGGGTAATTCGTAATAAAGAAGATATATTTAGAATAATATAAAAGACCTTACCTTATATTATAAGCCTTTATGTACTATTACCTAAATAGAGCTAGTTCGGATCCTCTAGGTTTTCGAATATCCCTTAACCCTTAAATTCCTATTATACCTCCTCCCGTACGTACTAATATTATTAAGTTAAAGAACTTATAATATTTAAAGTATCTATATACTACTAGTATTAATAATTAGGATATAGGAGACACTAATAAATCCTTTTTAATCTAGTATTTTCTTAATATAACAAGTTCTAAGAAGTATTAATAATATATTACCTATTACTTATACTATAATTACCCTTCTAAAGGTATATAGAGGGACGCCTATAATTTAGTATCGATTCTTAAGTAGGCCGCTTAGGTTTATTCTATCGATAATAGGTATTATATATAGGATACTAACTATTTAGAGATAGTAAATAAGGGGGTTCTTTAGTTCTTAAAAGATTTTATAGCTATATATTAAGCTTATAATTCCTTACATAGTATTAATAGAAGCTATAAGAAGGACGAAAGTTAAGTATATAGCGAGGTATCGTTCTCTATTCGCCCTTAGTTCGTTAACCTTTAATAGCCTATCTCTATTACTTATCGATAATATCTTAATATTTGATATAATATATCCTAATCTATTAATATAATATATACGATCCCTAATTTAGTAGTGAATATACCTTCTAGGCCTAGGCCTTCTTCTAATAGGCTATAAATACTAATTTTACATAAGTTAACTTAATATATAATATATTTATATATCTTAGTTAAAGATTAGACTAAGACTATTAGGGTGCTTTTAAGCTTTTCTTAGTATAGTATTTTGTAAAGACTTATAATAGGAAAACTATTATCACTATAACTATCTATATAAGGTATATAAGGTAGGATATTCTTAATAGGATTCCAGTCTATCTTTAGAGGCGATTCGGGCTAATTTCGTTTATTTTTAGGTCTTTAAAGATATAGAAGGGAACAGATATAAGTTCCTTATCCTTTACAGTTAGATAGAGTAATTCTAGACTAATATAAATAAATAATAAATTTAGGATTAATATAGATAATAAGTCGAGCGCTTTTATACTAAGTTATAACCTTATTATAGCCGTTATAACGGTATTCCGCTATCTTATCGCGAGTTTTAATAATTTCGTTAAGTCTTATCGGTATACCTACTCTCTTACTAAGATATATCTTCCTTAGATTAGTTTCCTTCTTAACTTAAGCCCTAATTAGTAATATTCCGTTACTAACCTTTCTTAATTTTTAGGCAACCTATAATACCTATACTTAATAAGTTTCTACTTATACTTTATTAGTAGTAGTACCTACTATATTAGATATATAAATATAGGTAAGCTAGTTAATAAGACTAAGTCTTGCCTATACTTATATCCCTAAAGAGAGCGCTTATAGCTAATATACTAGTATAGTAGACTTTCGCTAAAATATAGAGGTAGCGATCTCTTATACTATAGCTAATAGCGAAGTTATCCCTATTATAGATATCTCTCTAGCTATCTATATAAGTTAGTTCTCTCTTTCTCTCTAGCTATAATATTTAGGCTTCTATACTATTTTGTAGGCCTTTTAGAGCCTTTAGGTTTTTTAAGTTTGAATTAGTATTTTTAAGATAGTCTAGCTAGGTCTTAGTATTATTCCGGTATACTTTCTTTTATAGTTCGCTACTCTTTTTAGGATCTTTATAAATTAAATTTATTTTATATATTACTTTTACTCTTAATTTTCTTTGGGATAGTAATAAGATAATATAGTCTTTAGAATATAGTTCCGTTTATTCTTTACTGATTTATTAAGGATTCGATATTTCTTTAATTAACTTTATCTCTTTTAGACCTTCTTATATTTAGCTATAATCTTTTTAGTAGTTTTTCGCTACGATCTCTATCAGACTTCGGCATAACCCACTCTAACCCGGACCCAACCTAAAATGGGTTTTAGGTCCATTCCTTCGACCTAACGATAGGTTTTGGATTATAGCTTATAACCTATTGGGGCCCTAATATAGTATAAACTAGATAAATAGACTTCTAGCATACAACTACATAATTAATATATTTTTTACTTATAATATTGAGTATTTTACTTATAGCGCTCTTCTAGAAAAAAATTAAGAATAAATCAAAGAATTAAATTAGGATATATTTCTTACTCGTTCTTCCTCTTTATTATTACTAATTAGGTTAAGCTTAGTATCTTCTATATATTTATCGTTCTACTCCTTCGCTATCTTAATCTCAGCTAGTATAAAGAACTACTAAAGCTACTTTACCTTAGTATCCTTAATATTAAATCTTATTATATATAGAAATAATATAAACTCCTCGATTATTTTAGACTTTAGATAACTATAGCGGTAGTAATAAATATCCTAAGTAGTATTAAAGAGCTGTTCGATACTAGTACTAGTTACTAAAATAGAGAGAATATCGCGAGTAAATAACGCGAGTAAATAACGCGATTATAAAGAAACGAGATTAATTCTCCCGCTGGAATTAAAGAGGTTTAATATTTATTAATTAGATCTATTATTATAAATATATCAGTATTATTTTATATAGGGAAGAAATAGATTATAAATATACTACTATCAAGATATTAAGTTATCTTATTATGAACTAGCTTTATAGATATCTTACTACTCTTTAGTATCTTATTTAGCTTACTTAGAATTAGATAATATTATTATTAGGGTATCAGTTAATATTACCTTAATTTATAATAAAACGTTCTTAATACGAATTATTTAGAATCTTAAAATATATAGGTAAGTAGGCGTATTACCTCCGACTCCCTAACTAATATATAGCGATTTATAATATATTCCCTATATCCTTACTCTAACTATAGTATTAAACGAAAGAGAATCTAAAATAACTACCTTTACTAAAGCTTATAAATAATAATAAGTAAGAAGTTAAAGAGATTAAAAATAACTACTAAAAACGATTTCCGGTAGATATTACGCTAGTAAGGCTCCTAATTATTAGATAGAAAGAACCAAAATCTACTATTAGGTACCAGTATTATCTTAACTATATAGATATATCCTTTACGATTATCGGTTTAAGAGTAGTACTTATTAAGTTTTAAGCGACTAGCTATGAGTACTTTAAGTATATCTAATTTCTATAGAATATACATATATTTAAATAGCGTCTCTACTTTAAAAAAGTAATTAAAGAGGGTATTATATTATAAATCTTAAAGATAAGATATATAGTAACCTCCTTTATCTTTAAGAGCTCTATTATATAGTTAAAGAATAGCTAAGTAATTTATAGAAGATAGCTAATTTAACGCTATTCTTAATTATTAAGTAATATCTCCTTATAGTTATAGTCCTTATAGAAGGGCTAGAAGAAACTATATGGTCTTTTGATATAACGAAGTATTAAGAACGTAGAATTCTACCGAGTCTTTATATCCTAGATTAGAATATACTAGGGTCCCTTTTCTTAAAGTCGGAGAAAGACCGCCTTATATTATAGACTTATATAGATATATATAGTAAGATAACGGACTTTATTTAAGGTATATAAAATCCTCTATACCTAGTATTAAATATTTGCCTTTATTATAGATAACTTCTAGTTAATCTACTTTATTTCTATATTCTTATTTAGAGGGATAGATAGCCTTTAAACGATTAAGAAGCTAATTTAAATAAAGCTAGATAATATAGGTAAGATAGGGTATTCGGATTACTATTATATCGCTAGAGAGCGCCTACTAAATAGCTTTAACTATTATCTTATTATTAGATATATTATTAGATATAACTCTAAATACCCGATCCTAGATCTTATATATAATTAGAGTTTTAAGGAGTATACTACTTAGATTTAAACCGGTATAGGAGCTATAAAGTAGTTTAAATCTAAGTAGAACTTTTTAGTATACCTAGTTACTATTAATAAAATAGCTAATAATAGCTATAAACGCTTAGTTATATAGAGAAGTCTAATAATCTAATATAATCGAGATTTTTACGTTATTAGATAGTATTTAGAGGATAGATTTTATAATAATATTATATAAACGATAATATATTATAGTAGTAGAGGGTATCGGAGGGAGAGATAGTATAGAGCGGGCTAATCGGAATAGCTTATAAAATATTAGATATTTAATAAGGTAGAATAGAAGTTAATTAAGGGTAAGAAATTAAAGAAGATACTCTTCCTATACCGATTATTAAAAAAAGAGCCTTTACTAAGCTATTATCCTATATCTAAGAGTATTAGGGAAATCGGATAGTTAAATAAAGAGGTAAGAAGATACTACTTTTTAAAGGAACTAGGTAATTTCTCCTTTCCCTCTCTCTATTAAGCTTTATAATAGCCTACTATCTTTAAATACTTAATATTATTAATATACTATAATAGCCCTTTCTATTAGGTAATAGAGAATAAGGATACTCTAGGATCTTTAAGTAGCGCTTATATATTATCTTTAGTATACTATTTTTAGTATAGGCAACTTAGTTAAAGTTACTCTATATATTTAAATTGCGATTTAAATCTTAGGAAATCTTACTTTTCTACCTATAGTCGGTTTATAGCTATTACTTAACTTATTCTTTATTTACTATATTATTATAAAGTATATATACCTTTTTCCGATCGGGGCTAATATAAGTAAGAGAGTATAGAATTAGTAGAAGGTTAGAGGGCCGAAGGAAGTTAGTATTAATAGTATTAAAAGGCTCAATTGTAAGCTAGCTATTAGATAGGGTTAGAACTCGAGAAGAGGGTATAAGATAGCTAAGGTTATCTGTATCTGTATTATAAAGAGTAGGTAAAAAGTTAGAATACTAGCTTTAGGATATTACGACCGAAAAGGGGAATACTATAGAGGTAAGGGGGAGAGGCAGAGAGAGTATATACTTATAAGAGAAGGGTATATAAATAGTAAATACCTTAATCATATAGTAAAGTAGATAGATTAAAAGGTATAAGTTATAATATTATATAATTAACTATATAAGCTCTATTTAAATAGGTCTAACCTAAGAGGACCTAATAGGACTTATCGAAACCTAAGAGAACCTATTTATAACCTACTCCTCTAGAAGATCCCTTAAAAATTACCCCTCTAGAAGGGTTTTTCTAACTATAGTTAGAGATAATGATATATATATCTACCCCTCTAGAAGGGCTTTCCTAAGCGCGGTTAGAAATAATAATATATATACTCCCCTCTATAATAAATATATATTTTTAATAGTCTATAGTTAATAAATACTTAGATTAATAGAATACTACTATAGTATAATTAATATAAATTTTTATCGGTAATCAATATAATATAAAGCCTATTAGCTTCAAATTTAGGGTAATTATATAAATTTTCTAACTTAATATTGTGATAATATAGTAATATTCGATAAATAAACTAGAACAGCTATAAAAAAAACAGTAATTTATTTAAATAACTTAGCATTATTATAAACGCCAAGACCTATATTTTATATAAAGATAGGTTTAAGTGGGTTATTATTAGGTTATTAGGTTTAATCTATTAGGTTTTAGGTCGGGTTAGGTTATAGAGGGCGGAACCCAAAACCTAATAGGTTGGGTTTTAGGTCGGAGACTCCGACCCAAAATAGGTTCTACCGAAGTCTAATCTCTATAGCTTCTCGCGTAGCTCTATTACCTTTTTTAATCTATATTATACTACTAGTACCTCCTTCTTTATACTACTATCTCTAACGCGTATTTAAAAATTTAGGTTAAACCCTAAAAGGGTATAAAATAAAGATATTCTAGTTATTATATTTAATATATTATTATAGGCGTACTTAGTTAGCTAAATAGAATAGTATAGGCTATATCCTTCATTATCTATTAATAAATATCCTAGGTAGTATTTAAGCGTTTAGTTTATTCTCTCTGTTTAACTATTAGTTTAGAGGTAAAACGCTATCGAATAGTATAACTTAACTTTAGATAAGTAATATATTTTTAACTAAAACCTACCTATAAATATAGATCTCTAATTAGATATAATACTATTTAGGGGTTTAAATCTTAGCTCGACTTCGTTATAGAATAGCTCGGCTAATTCTATAGTGTCTATTATAGTTAAGACTAGAAAGAAAAGGTACTATTTCGAAAAATAGTCTATAATTATTAATATAATATCTACTATCTTTCCTCTCTAGATCGATTAAGGTTATTCTATAATAAAATCTATTGATAGCTTAGTAAAGAGTTAGGGTAGTATCGGTAGCGATTCGAGCTTTCTAAATAGCCGATTCTTTAAGATCTATATAATTTAGTAGATTATATATAATTATATATCTTTTTATAAATAGATCTAATAGTAGTTATATTTTAGTAGCTTATCTATCTCTATCTAACCGAAATGTCTTATAGTAGGATTATTATAATATATTTATTTATAGTAATTTTATATAAAGGCCCTTTTTTAGGTATATATATATCCTTTTAGGAGAGAGGTAGACTCGACCAACCCGTAACCCGCCCCGCAACCCGCGCGGGTTCCCGCAAAAAACCCGCGGCTGCATAATTTTCCCAATTAAGCTATGGCGAAGTGTATAAAAATGCTGATTTATGCTAATAAAATATAGTAATCTACAGCGGTTTTATTTATACGTCTAAGGCACCCTTCGACTACTGCTATTTCTAACCGCGGTCAGAAATTATCTATATACTGAAAACTCCCTTTAGACTACTGCTATCTCTAACTATAGTTAGAAATTATCTATACATTAAAAACTCCCTTTAGACTACTACTATCTCTAACCGCGGTTAGAAACTATCTATATATTGAAAGATCCCTTAAAAATACTACTATTCTTAACCGCGGTTAGAAATTACGTCTTTATTAGGGTTATTATACTATAAGCTAGAAACTATAGGTAGAGTTAGAGATATATATTTTATAGATATATATTTTAATAGGGTATTATAGTTTTTATAATTTTCTTAGTTCTTATAGGTTTTTATATAGGTTTCTACGGGTTATTTCGCGGGTTATATAGGTTTCTATAGGTTTCTATAGGTTTCTATAGGTTATTTCGCGGGTTATTCGGGTTATACTACGGGGTTTACGGGTTATTATAGGTATTAATACGGGTTTCTACGGTTTTATATAGGTTTCTATAGGCTCTACTTACTAAAGCTAAATTAGATAAGCTAATTATTATTATATAGAGGTTTAGTACTATAATATATTAACCTATATTTAAATACGATATAGTACCCTAGGATAGATTACTAAGGTCTTTAAGATTCTTTATATATATAAGGCCCTTCTACTAAAATCTTTAACTCTACCTTTCCCGATACTATATCTTAAAGCTAATATTCCAATACATTTTTATTATCTCTATATAATAGTAATATTAACCTTACCTACCTTACGCCTAAGAATAAGTAGCTCGCTACTATTTCTAAACCCTCTACTAGCTAGCTTACAATCGATTTATTTAACCCTAAGTTTCTACGCCTACTAATTCTACTCCTAGTCCCTAAAGGTCTTATATATATAGAACCGGACTGTAGAAAGGTATTTATTCTTTATAACGAAATAGTTAATAAAGAATTTATAGATTAGTAGATTAGAATATAATATAGGGGTCCTAGTAATACTAAGATTAAATAGGACTCGAAGTATTAGTTAAAATCCTAGAATAAATTCGATTAGGTTATATATAGCTCCGATGGCGTACCTAAAGTAATATATAAGCGATATAGAGTAATCTTAGAGTATCCTTAATCCCTATTATTAGGGATAATAGTACGCTAAGATACCTTTATAATAAGAAAGTACCTTAAAAGGTATTAGCTATATTAAAGTAGCTTAATACTATACTTAAAAGTCGGGGATTACTTAGTTTATAAAGGCTATAGTATACTTATATCTTTCTTATTTAGTACTTTATTATTACTAATATATCTAACTTCTAGAACTAGGATTTCTTAGTACAGATAACGTTTAACTAGATAGTTTAGAAGGACTAGCTACTATATTAAGAGGTATAATATTAAATATAAGGTACTTACGATTATAACCGATAATACTTCGAATAATAAAATATTAGTCGAAAGTCTCTAATAAGTAATACTAGAAGATACTATTATTATTAGAGTTCTATATATTACCTATATCCTCTAGCTATATCTTAATAAGTTACTTAGATATATAAAAGTAAGCGTAGTAAATAAGTTAATAGAGACTCGGTAGATAGAATAGCGGTCTTAATCCGCCTAAACGAACGCGAGGTAGTATAAGCGAGAGATTATTAATACTTTAAGTAAGATTAGTTATATCTAATTTTATAATATTAATATTATTTCTTATACCTTACTAACTATTTTACTAGATTCGAAACCTCGCTATATACGTAAATATAAGCCCTTAGCGATAGGATATATTTTATATCTTTTAGACTAAATTAGCTAAACTCGTATTAATATAAGATATTAAAACGCGATAGAACTCTACTTTTCTTATACTCCGACGTATAAAGCGGCTTCGCCCTTATTTTACGCTATTTTATAATAAGTATAAGCGATCGGACCTTATATTAGATAATAATAAATAGCGATAGATCGAGTACCTTCTTTAGATTACTTAGCCTTTCTTTAAATTTACCCTTAAATTATACCGAAATAGATAATATCCGAGGTAATCTTTATATAATTAGAACTATACTTACTCCTACTAATAAGCTTCGGTTCTTTTAAACCGATAAAATAAAAAGAGTAATAGGCTTAGAGGTATCGACGTAGCTTTTAAGACTACCTTATACTATATAAGATATATCTTAGAAGTATATAGACGTCTCTACCGTCTTAGTCTTTAAAAAGGTTAGAGTCTCGCCTCGATATAATACTCGGAAGTCAGCAACCTAATAACTTATTATATAATAAGCTCTTATAATATCTTAAAAGTAGTATATATAAAGTATAACTATCAGAATTATAAATATAGTACTAATATATAATAGATACTATTAATATATCCCCCCTTCTATTCTAGAAAGATAACTAATATCGATTCCTAGCTCTTATAAGCCTAGCCCGAGATATACTTTCGATTCTAGTAACTAAGGCGGGCGTCGAAAGGCTATTTAACTCTACTCGGGATATCTATTACTACCGCTAAGGTAGACTTAATACCGATACTATTTAGGATCTTATAATATACCTTTATATATTAAGATTTAACTTCGAAAAAGCCGAGTATACGTATCTAAAGGAATTCTTCTCTTACGATAAGGTCGAGATAGCTAACGAAGAGTAGAATAATAATCTTTATATATATAAGTTTGATCCGATTAGCGATAATAAGGAAGATAGGATAATAGTAGAGATTAGTAATAGAAGGGAAGACGAGCAGCCTACTCTATTAACTAGTAATAAGGATTAAGTTCTAGAGTATAATATCCTACTACCTATATCTAAGGAAGGGAATACTTAGGTACGTAGATTTGTTAGATCCCGGAAATATATAAGGTAGGATAACATAACGGATAAAGGATCCTTACAACATAAAAACAGAATTGTCACCTAACCTTATCGGCTGGGCCACGAGAGTGGAGCACCACTGATTCGTTGCTGACCCCATATGATCAAAGCGGGGTATAGTGATAGATAACATAGGACTCCCCTGGATCCTGTTCCTCTTAGACAAGAGGTAGCCTTGCCACGTTGAAGACAATACAATCTGTTCCTCTCTCCTACCATCGTATCTTACCCGGTTGACAGGCCGTACACCTGAAAACAGTATACCTTTACACATTTTTTATGCAAATAAGGGCGGATGAGGGCGGCCCTCGAGGGCCGGGCGGAGGGCCGGCATCTCCGGCCCTCTAAATGTTTTTAACGAGGTCTAATATCTTCGACACTAAGTAAGACCCCGATACCCGTAAGACTAATTAGCCTAATATCCTTGAGATTAATAAGCCTTTGTTGGCATAATAGTAGTATATATAAGACATATATTATGATGTGAAGAAGAGCTATATATATTTTACTGGTACTATCTAAGGAATCCTCAGATATATCTCTATGGTAAACTATATTGTGACTTACTTACAATCGCCATAAGTATTGAAGTCATTCTATATTATCGTGAGACAATATAGCATTATTAGGAGGCAAAGCTCACTTTATAATTGCCACCTAACTAGGAATGAATAATTCCTTACTAGCTAGTCTGCTAATTAAGAACAACAATCAATCTATCTGCTACCTGTCTACTATTGCCTATTTAGCTAAGTATAACCCCTCTCATGCCTCATATAGTATTATATTATATAAGATATAAGGCTTACCTAATAACTTCCCTACTATATATTATAACCTACTATTAGGCTATAATATATTATCTGCTAAAGTGCTAACAGCCTTCTACCTCTAAAGCCCCTTCTAAAGCTATTAACTATTTTAATCTTAATACTATTATTATAGATAAAAAGGAATATGCTCTACAGGACCATTAAAAGGGTATAAACCCCCCCCCCTTTTTTTTTGTTTACTAGTATAATACTAATTATATAAGGATATTTTTAGCCAATAAAGCCTTACTCTATATCTAGTATATTACCTATAATATTAAGTATTATATAAGTCTAATCTTATCCTTCGAAACCTTATTTATTAATTAAGATACATCCGTTACCTAGTCGATATTAGGTAGATTTTATACCTAATACTTTGATTTTTATCCCTAGGCCGTAATCTATTATTAATTCTCTTTGTTAATACAAAAAGTAACCTATTAGTAGATTAATAAGTTTTAGGCTATAACAATGGATTAGTATAATATTATTTATACCTAGGATACTACTATAAAAGATATAAATCAGGTAGCCTTTAAAAATAAATATAAGAATTATCCTATGCCTTCTATGATATTATACTAAAGCTTCTTATTATATAAGACCTTAATATCTTATATAAAGACTACTTACTTTAGTTTTAAGTGGGATTTAAATAACTTAAGTATTTAGGAATTTATAGGCTATCGTCGCTAATATTCTATCTATAATTAAATAGTGGATAGATATCGCAAACTATAAAGAGAAAACTAGATATTTAGACTTAAATATACATACCTATTATTAAGTCTTTACCCACCCGCATTTTCACCCCACCTATTCAAATGTATATATCTACATTCAACTATATACTACAACACTACCTATTGCTCAATTTACTTTTAATAAAGGTAGGGTTCAAGCCCTACTATCCTCGGTTAAAATACATTTAATATTTAGTATAATAACCCTTAGCTTTTTGTATAGCCTTACACCTCCGCTCTATACTTATAATCAGCCTATCAATTTTAGCCTGTGGTATTTCCTACTACCTATATATAAAGATCGCCTATTTTATTAGGGTATACTTAGTCCTAGTCTTATATATATATATAAAACAGAGATCCTTCCTTTAATCCTCCTCTTAATCCTCCTTTTACTTATTTTAACCTTATAAACTTATATCGCCTGGATTACTGTATTATATTAGTTATAGGTCGATTTTTAGTGCTATAATATTAAAATATTTAGATTCTCTAAATTACATAGGCGCTTAGGTACTATCTATAGATTATATAAAAGTATAGGGAGGGCGTAATCTTATGTACCTACTAAAAGGAACTTATAATTATAATAAAAGGTATAGACTTACTATAATACTATACCATATAGTTAAAATAAAATAGTATTAATATAATAAAATATTATCTAAGTATAGTTAATTATTAGGGAGCTAGCCGAAATCTAATAATATAATAATTAATTATATAGGCTATAGCCGTGCTAAGCGCCTAACACCACCTATCGGGTGTTGGTGCGCCCCACAGGATACAATTTTTTCATAGGATGTAAGATTTTCTTAATTGAATTAACTTCTTACCCATTTTACTACTACTCTATGATGTCAAATTAAGCCGAAAAAATCGAGGCTAGGATCTAAGATGCAGTAAAAGCATACTATGAAGCTATTAAGTCTAATATAGCTAAATTGGCGCGGCTTTTTGACGTACTACCCTACCAGCTTCGGTATAGGATTTATAGCTACTAGTCTAATTCCGACCGCGCTAAAGGAGCTAGAGTCTTAAATTTAATTCAAGAAAAGGTACTTACTATATAGATTTAAACCCTAGATAGTACCTATATTTTACCTACCTTAGAGATAGTAGAAGATACTATAAATACTATTATAAAATAGGCTAGTAAAGATCGGCGTATCGGCTATAACTAGGTATACTGCTTTATTATAAGACTACCCTCTAGGGTTAACTATATTACCTAAATACTAAAGGAAAAATCGAGGGTAGAGAGTAAGAATTACGGTACTTTATTCCTTTAGTTTAAGCGCCTCTCCGATCTATTTAAATAATATAAATACCTACTATATAAGATCTTTAATTAGGATAAAATCGGCTACTAAATCGGCTAGAGAAAGCTACGAAAGGTTATTTCCTCTCGTCTAACTAGTAATATTACTAGACTGCGCCAAAACCCGAGAATGGGTAAGAGAAGTCGACCCGCAACCCGAACCCGCAAACCCGATGGGTAGACTCGACCAACCCGCAACCCGCCCCGCAACCCGCGCGGGTAACCCGCGCGGGTTCCCGCAAAAACCCGCGGCTGCATAATTTTCCCAATTAAGCCATGGCGAAGTGTATAAAAATGCTGATTTATACTAATAAAATACAGTAATCTACGGCGGTTTTGTTTATACGTCTAAGGCACCCTTCGACTACTGCTATTTCTGACCGCGGTCAGAAATTATCTATGCATTGAAAACTCCCTTCAGACTACTGCTATCTCTAACCGCGGTCAGAAATTATCTATACATTGAAAACTCCCTTCAGACTACTACTATCTCTGACCGCGGTCAGAAATAGTATAGGCAAAGTGGCTTTTCACGCATAAGTAATTTCTGACAGCCGTTAGAAATAGTAGTGGTATATTGGAATTAGAGCGGGCTGTAGGAGCTTTTACCCCCTTGAGGTGAAAAGGAAATACAACAAGATACAGGTAAGAAATGCATAATTTATGTAGATACGACTCTTCCTATGTTTGCACTGTTTAGTAACCCGCATGGGTAACCCGCAAACCCGCGCGGGTTACCCAAACAAACCCGAAACCCATTGCGGGTTATGAAAGTCGACCCGAAACCCGACCCATTTGCGGGTTGGGTTTTTTCGGGTTTGCGGGTTTGCGGGTTTTGGCGCAGTCTAAATATTACTACCGGTAGTTAATCAGAATCAATTACTAGTATTAAATATATCTTAGCTGATAGTTAGTTGATACTACTATAGTTTCTACCTAAGGGTAGTATCTATATAGCGGAGTAGTATAAGAATATTATTACTCCTAATGTTCGAATTAAGCCTACCCCTAATAGCTAGACAGATAATAAAACTAGCTTTAAATAGCTTTATCCTTCTACTAAGCTACTATTAATTTAGTAAAAAGGGGTAGGCTAAGGCTTCTTTTAATAGATAATTATAAGTCCTAGTTAACCTTTAAATTTATCGATTTTTATAACTAAAAAAATATTATCCTATTCTGCTTTTTACTATATATAATAATACATCTCTACTAACCGCTCGATAGTATAGTATTTCAAAACTTAAGGTGTTATTTTTGTATAATAAATAATAATATTGTTATATAGGGTAGAAATATAAGCTAAAAACGAGATTCTTTTCCGAATAATTTAAGCGATTCGAGAGTAAGCTCTTATCTAAAGAACAATTAGATTATCCTTTAGATCTAGAGATTATTCTTAAACCTTTCTTAAACCTTTACGCTAAAGAGATCTCGCCGCCGAAGGGTCCCCCCTTAGGATTTTTATACTATTACCCCCCGGCGGATTTTATAAGCTTAGTCACCAATTCGCCGCTAGATACATTTGAGCGGGTAAATAAGCTTAATACTAAGCTTATCTACGATATAGAGTAGATTAGCAGTCTCTCTAAGAGTATATAAAAGTATATATAGGACTCGGTACTTACTTAGTAGTATAGGTAGAGGCTTAGGGACGATCTCTAGCTCGGAATATAGAACTGACTCTAGATATATAAGGCCTAGGGAGGCTATTTTAATAAATTTAATAGTTAAATTCTTCAAATTCAATAAAGAATTCAATAAAGAAGGTAGGTTAATATATATAAACTATAATTAGAGTATTAATTTATTTGATCCTATCTATATACCTATACGAAGTATAATAACAGAAATAGACTGGCACAATAATATATAGTAAATCTAATATATATAAAGCGATTAAGTTTAGGCTTTGATATTAGAGAAATTCATATCTATTATATTATTCTAGGGATCGGCTTTTATGGATTTAAAGTTACGAAATTCGTCAAACGATGTCCTCTTCTTTCCTCTCGATTCTCGAAATATTATAATTACGAGAGTACGAAATACGAAGACCCTAAAATTATTAGGGAGTAGTTTAATTTAGTTTAAAAAATAATCCTTTAATTTAGAATCGACCCTAACGATATCTATAACTTTAATAAGACCGGTTTTATAATAGGATTGACTGTAACTACGAAGGTTATTATAAGAGGTAAATACTATAGTCAGAGGCCGGTTTTATAACCTAGAAATCGTAAATAGGTAACTATAATTAAATATATAAATATTTATAGATAGGCCCTTTCTCTATATATAATTTTTAAAGGTAAAGTCTTTATTAAATTATAGTTTAACGGCCTTCCGGGGGATTAGTGCTTCGAAGTTAGTCCTAATAGTTAGACCTCTAATAAAATTAGACTTCGGTAGCTTAAGAAGCTCTTTATTTCTAGTACTTCGCGTATAAAGGGGATATACCGGCTTTTGATACTTAATAGTTATAGAAGTTATTTAATACCGAAATTTAACGAAATTTACGAGTAAAATAAGGTAATACTAATCTATATATCTACGTATTCGTCTTATCTTTTATAACCTCTAGATATTAGTTATTTTACGGCATTAAAACGTACGTACGGTCGGATAGTTAAAACTAAGATACGGAACGGGATCAATTATATTAATAAACTTGACTTCCTAAAGTATACCCTCTTATATAAATTAAAGCTTTTAAACCGGAGAGAGTAATCTCTAAGCTTAATATTCGACTTCGAATCCTAGCCCCCCCTCTAAGCCGGGGAGTAAATTAAGCCGGAATTTTACGCTAAAAACTCTACTTATAGAGAAAGAAATATCTACGTCGATAAGCTTCGTCAATTAAAGCTTTACTTTATATAAGATCTCGAAGCCCGCCTAGCCTATCAGATCGTATATTAAACCAGCTTATAAAAGGCTTCCAGCTCTAGCTACAAAGTCATATTTTACAAGCATAAGAAATCAAGGAATTACGCGCCGCTAACGAGAAGTATAAATAAAAGCGTACTTGATCCCGAAGGCCTATCCCTACTAAAGAAGGCCTTTTAGTTTAAGAAGCCTCTGTATTAAATATACAGCAACAGGAAGCAACTGAAGTACCTCCCCCCGGGGCCTGTGGAATATGTAGATTGCCAGGGTATAGAAGAGAAACATATCCAGTATCCAGATAGATTATAATTTTAGTGTATTTAATTTAATGGAGTTTTAGTTGACATATTTACATTTGAAATTAGTAGACTGGGTGGGGTGCGCAGCTCGTTGGTGTGCGCAGCTCACTGGTGAAATACGTTAGTTTAAAGTTAAGTAGAAGCTTATAATAATTCTAGTCCTAATTAATAAAATGCCCTATAATTATTATAAATAGTTATTAGAATAGTAATTTTTAGTAGTTAAGAGTAACAAAAAGCTTTATATTTAGTAGGATGGTAAAAGGAATAGTATAATGTTCTTTATATACTATTTTCTTTTAAACTAGCGCTATGTAGTGTAAAGATATAGTAAGGTAAGTCTAGTTAAAGCTCTCTAAGCTATCTTAATAAGGAAAGTAAGTTACTTTTTTAAAAAATTATAGAAAGGTAGGTTAAATATAATAATATAGTTAATCTACTCTGTTTCCTATTTACCTTATAGGAATTTATTATATAAAAAAGACTTAAGTTTCTAGTATATATTAATATTAGTCATAATTATAAAATATATATTACTAAAAAATATAGCCGTACTAAGCGCCTAACACTACCTACCGGGTGTTAGCGCGCCCCGCAGGATGCAATCTTTTCATAGGATACAAGATTTTCAATTAATTCAACTAGAAAAATATTATTTATATGTAACCACCACGACTATCTATATACCAATTACCTCTATTACTATCTCTTGCCGCTATAGAAGCTTTATAGTTAGCCTCTACCAAATCCCTTGCCTCCTAAGCTCGTTATTAGGCTTCTAAATCCTTAGTATGCTTTGCCTAAAGCCGCTTTAGCTTCTTAGTATCGGTATCCTATCTTTTTACTATTATCCTACTTGCGTATATATGTGATAGGACACTGCCTTTAGTCCTAAGAAGCGATTTCCAATTTTTTGGTGTAATAGCAGTTAATCTATAGGACTGAGACTTCTTTAAAGATACCTTTAATAATTCAACCTCTTAGGATAAAAGCGTATTTGCATCTATACTTCCTACTATACCGCTCCCCCCTCTCGACTAGTTATATACTATACTTAAGGCCGCGATAGCTATACTTAATAACTATGGCCGGGTATATAGCTATATAATAGTTAGTAGGCGTTCGAAGTATATAAAAAAAAGGCATTAAAAATAGGCTTCTCCAAAACCCAACTTGGGTCCGACTTCTATAACCCAACCCAACCTAAGACCTAATACTAGGTACCTATTAGGGCCCTAGGAAAACCTAATTTTATATAAATTAGAACTCTTAGCGTTTATAACCCTACGAAGTTATCGAAATAAAATACTATTTTTTATACTTATTTTAGTTTCCCTAACTATATTCTTAATAACCTCCCCTACTATAGTAGGGAATTTTAAGTAATCTCTATAAAATAGAAGTAAGAAAGCCTAGTTTTAAATTATTTACTTTATAGAATTATAGATTTACTTCTTATAGTACTATTTGTCTAAAATAGGAAAAATATTATTAGGAATATAGAGAAATATATATTTAACTTATATAGAAGTAGTAGTATTTTTTTAATAAGAGGAAATATAAATTTAAATATATTAATTTCTACTCTAAATTATCAATTTTCTATATAAAATAAAAGCTAGTCTTCTCTATTTAGGTATATTTATTTAGGTATATTTATCTATTTAGCTAACCTAGTAAGACTACTAAGATAAAATATATCTTACTCTACCTATACGAAATATTTTAAGGATCTTAAGAAGGAATTAGGGTAGGAATTAGGTTTTCTTAGATTCTTTTAGGTATTTATTAGGTTCTCTTAGGTATTTATTAGGTCTAATTAGGTTCTCTTAGATCCGATTAGGTTAGACCTATATAAATATTTATAATCTAACTAATTAATAGCTATCTTAGTATATTTCTTTTAATCTATCTTCTTTTCTCTTCTACTTAGTAAGTAATTTTATCTAAGTTAGTCTATCTAATATTATAGGTATTTCCCCTCCCTCCTACCTTTTTTATATCTATAATCCTATTAAAAGCCCTATTATATCTTAAAGCTAGTATTCTAACTTTCTATCCTTAATTTATAATAGAGATATAGGTAATTTATCCTACTATATACTATCTAATTATCTAGTAACTCTATTTAGTAGCTAGACTATACTATCTAACTTTTATTACGATTTTTTTCGACTAGATTACCCTCTACCTCTTCTTCCCTCTTTTACCTATATTAGACCGGACCGGCGAAAAGCGTTTTTTCTTTATAATATAGTAGAATATACTAAATAGGTTAAGTAGTAGTTATAAACCGATTATAGGAGGAAGAGTAAGATCTATTAGGATATAGCCCGCTAGTCTACTCTTTAGAGTAACTTCTACTAAGTTATTTAAAGTATAGATAGCGTACTAAAGGTTATATATAAGCGCTATAAGAAGATTCTTAAGTACCCTTATTCTATTAGACTAGGTTAAGCGGGATATTATAGTATATCGACTATAGTAAAGTATCTAAAATCTATAAGCTATTAAAGGTCTATTAGGCGGAAGAATATAGATATTATAGGTTTTCTAAAAAATAGAGTATATTCTCGATAATCGCTTTATTCCTCCTATATTAATATATTCTAATCTAAATAGTAATAAATATTAATTAGCGCCTCTTTCTTATAACTAGAGTAGGAGGAAGTAGACTTCTCCAGAACCCAATTGGACCCGGACCCAAGCTGGGTTTTGGGTTATACCAGATAACCCAACCCAACCCCTGGGTACCCAATTGGGTAACAAACATGACAAACATACCAAGATTCTATAGCTGTATAACTTATGCGTTTTGGAGCTGTAATATTATGTATTAGGGAGTAAAAAAAAAAAAAAAAAAAAAAAAAAAAAAAAAAAGAAAAAAAAAGTTGTAGAGAAAGTAAAGTATAGACGTATATATATATAATTAATACTTCTATATGTAAAGTATGACATATATAAAAAACGGTATTTTAATTTGACGACTTATCAGGGTTATGAACGCCAAGACCTATATTTTATGTAAAATTGGGTTTTCCTGGGGCCCCAATGGGTACCCAATATTGGGTCTTGGGTTGGGTTGGGTTATAGAAGTCGGACCCAAAACCCATATGGGTTGGGTCTTGGGTCCGAAGTTTGGACCCAAGTTGGGTTTTGGAGAAGACTAGGAGGAAGAGATCTTAGTTTCTTACTTTTAACCGGCTCCCCTTTTATCTTATAAAGTATCCGATCTTCTATAGTCTTATCTATAAGGCTCGCTCTATACCCTCCCTTCTAATAATCCTATCTATAAATATAATCCGTCGGCGACTATAAGGCTTAGTTATAGATTACTAATAGGCTATCTTTCGGCTACTACTACTAAATTATAAGATTTCTATTATACTTAATTACTAGACTTCTCTGTTTTTATAGGTATTTATAGCTATAACTAGTTATTTTATTAATATAGATTAGGTTTATCGAGAAGTTCTTATTAGTTTTAAATTACTTTCCGGTTTATATATTAGCTTAAATCTTAGTAATATTCTTCTTAGTATATTACTTAAATATAAGATAGAAGATCGGATATTTAGATTAATAACTAATAATTTATCTAATAATAAGATATTAGCTAATTCCCTCTAGTAAGCTTTATCTAATAATATAAATATTATCTGAACTTCTTATCTTACTTATATTATCTAGCTTAGTCTTAATAAGCTTCTAGATTGTCTTAAGATAGTCTCTTTAAATAATACTATTTAGACTAAATAGACCGAAAGATAATTAATATTAGCCTAGACTAATATAAAGCGCTAAAATCGTAAGATCTCTTATACTTTAAATAAAGTCCGCTATCTCGCGATATATATCTATATAAGCCCTTAATAGCGTAAGATATTTAATAGCTTTTAAATAAAGAAGCCTAAAGTTACCTTAATATAAGATATAAGGACTTAGAAGAATTTAATATATCTAATACTTTATCGAGTAAAACGACTCTATATAGTCTTTCTATCCTTCTATATAGAGTATAACTATAAAGAAATACTACTAAATAATAAGAAATAGCGCTAAATCGACTATCTACTATATCTTACTAAGTTATTCTTTAAATATATAACTAAGATCTTAAAGACTCGGGATATAACCTTATATCTTATATTTAAAATTTATAATATATTATTTGAGTATCTTAAAAAGTTAATAAAGTAGCTCTAATAGAAGCGGGTTTTATAGAAAAAGTATATATTTAGATCTTTTAAAGCTAGCCGATTAAAGCTAGATAAGTACTACTTATAAATAGATAAGGTCTAAGGATATATTTATATAATTAATATTATATTAGCTCTTAATAATCGGTTTTAATTCTTCCTCTTAAATAATTAGGATAAGTTATAGCGGGATAAATACCGGAGTGCCTTCTAAGTAGCTCTTACTTCTTACTAAGAGTATCTATCGAATATCCTAAGTATAATAGGCTCTTATACTATATTAAGGCTAAATTCGAGGCTTAGTAAGATATTAAGTAGATATAAATTATAGATAAAGCTAGTCGGAAATAAAGCGATATAATACCTTAATAGTAATATATTTAAATTTAAATTATAATTTATCTATATATAATACTAACTATACTTTAGATCCTATTAATACTAAGCCTCTTTAATTCTAAAAAGAGTACTAAGGTCGTTTTCTTATTATCGTTATACTTATACGAGATATTCTCTTAATTCTAGTAATTAGTACTAGAGTCGAGCGACTTTTTAATACTACTAGAGATATCTACTATTATCGCCGCGGTTATATAAAGTCTAAAATAATCGAGGAGCTAATAATATTTCTTTATATTTTAAGGTTTAATCTTAAAGAGCGGGAGGCGAAAGAGCTTAAAAGATTCTTTTCTCTTAATAAGATTAAAGTAGTAAAAGAAGAAAAGAACGATAGGCCTAATAATATTAAGATAGATCTTATTAGTAATACTAAGAAGCTAGATAATAGGTCTTATAATCTAATAGATATTAATAAGGTTAATAAAGCCTAGGATAAGGAAGATAAGGATAGGCTAGTACTACTAGAGACTAATACCTAAATATAGGTCTTAGGGAAAAAGCGGAAATATAGAGAGGATAATATATTTAAGTATTATTAGGATTATTTATAAATAATCTATTCTTTAAGAAATCGGAGTACGGACTGTAGTTTTATATATAAATTTGAAATATAATATTATATTAATCTAGCTATAAGGTCGAAATTCGAGATAAAAGTTGAAAGTGAAATATACAAAATTATAGCTCTAAAATGTATAAGTCATATAGCTATAGAATCTTAGTATATTTATTATGTTTGTCACCCAATTAGGTACCTAGGGGTTGGGTTGGGTTATCTGGTATAACCTAAAACCCAGCTTGGGTCCGGGTCTAATTGGGTTCTGGAGAAGTCTAATTAAAAAGACTATCCCGCTCCGTTATAACCGATATAGCATACTATTAAGTAAACGAACTAAGAATCTTAATATCGATATAAACTATACTATAATAGGTATATAGAATATAATAATAGTAGTAGGTAATATATATCTATTTACTGTCTCCCTTTAGCTACAATATAATACCTAGACTTAGCATACTATAGTTAAGAATCTATTCTATAGTTATAATCTGTCTTCTATACTAATATATACTATCATACTAGATCTATATATATAGAATAATATAGGTATATAATTTTAATCGTCTAGTTCGTACTTAAAGATCTAATCTCTGTCCTTTAAAAGCTCTTATAGTAGGGCCTAAAGGGGTATTCTTCTAGTAAGAAATATCTAGTTTAACCTTCTTCGGGTATTATAAATATCGCGCGTAATAAGAGTACTCTTAGGATTAGCCTTACGTATTTTAGTAAGAATCTAGCGGGTTATATAGTCTTATCGAAGTATATTTTTAATCTTATCCTTCTTATAGGTAAGCTTAAGTACCCGCTAAGTAGTATAGGTAGATAGCGGTAATAGCTTATAATTATAGGAAGGGTTCTTAATAGTTAGACGCTAAATATTTATTTAGTGATCGAGGCGAAGTATTATAGTAAAGGGGCAATCGTTTATATATATAGTCGTCTGTCGCTTCTTAGGAATATAGGATTCCTTGGTATATTCCTTAATCGTACCGCTACGGTTACAGCTAAGATAAATAGTCTTCTTTACTCCTCTTCTACTCTTTAAGCGTCGGGTTATAACTATATAGCTATATAGACGTACGAACAAATTGATTGCCGCTATTCCTTTATCCGAGGAATTATCGAGCTGATCGAGGGGAGGAAGGGGTAGACTGCGACATCGCCTATGGACGGGCGGGTGGGCAGTGCCCACGGGCCTTATGTAAGCGGGCGATGGGCACTATCCATACGCCTATGGACGGGCCCTACCCTTAGGGCCCATTGTCCATAGACACCGTAGGCGCCTATAGGCCTTTTTAGTAAGCAGAATTTCTTGACCTCGTAACCTACATTATTTGTGTATTTTTTCTCTATATTTTTGAGTAATTCGATTATATATATAATGACTTGATACTACTATTAATTTTCTGACCGAGGTCAGAAATGAGCTTTAGAAGCCTTTATATAACAACTTGATATATTGTCACTTTTTTGACCGGGGTTAGAAATAAGCCTTAGAAGCCTTTGTATAATGACTTAGGCATTTATTATATTTATATATTCATACTAATACGATTAGACCTGGCAGTGACCCGCGGGTGACCCTCACGACCCTCGAACCGCCCCGCCACTGGGGCGGTTCGAGGGTCCAACCTTCCGACCCGGAGGGTAGTCCACCTAGAGGTTGGACCCTCGGAGGGTCACCCGCGGGTGACCCTGAGGGTCGTCAAACAGGACAAACAAGCAAATTTTATGATAAAAATAAGTTTTATGTAAATAATTATGCAAACACCATTATATAAGCAGATTTATACATACCAATTAGGCTTAGAGCTACATATTTATGCATCCGAGGGTCGCTGCGGGTCATAGAGGGTCACCCGCATGCGACCCTCATGGAACCAGGGTCAGGGTCAGGGTCGCTCATGAGCGACCCTGACCCTCGGAGGGGCGGGTGGAGGGTCCAAGATCATGGACCACCCGGAGGGTCACTGCCAGGTCTAGTATTGTGATTAATTCCAGTATAAACTAATAAGGCTAATATATATCATCTTCTACATGCTTCCTTTTCCTCCCTAATATACGTGGCTGAGTACTATAACTTAGCAATAGAGGATCGCTAGCATTATTATCACTAGTATTATTATTATCAATATCAATCAAACCCCTAGAACTCTTAGGCTGTTCTTCTATATCACTAATCTATTCAAATTCAATATCATTAAGCTTATCGTCCTTTTCCTCTCTTAATACTTCGATCTTATCTAGAGAGAAGAACCGTTTAAGCTCCTTTACCTCATACAATTCAAGGTTAAATCTTAATATATAAAGGAATAGTATTAACTCTTCAATAGTCTCAGCCTTTATACGACCGCGGCGATAATAAATATCGCGAGTAGTATTAAATAGTCGTTCTATACCTATACTAGTTACTAGAATTATAAGAATATCCCGCGTAAGTAAAGCAATCGTAGGAAAACGGCTATAGTTCTCTCGCTAAAAGGGCAGCGGCTCGGAATTAACAATATCTATATAAAGTTAGTAACCGATATTTATCGAAATAAGACTAGAAGAAGAGTATAACTTACTACTATTAAGATACTAGGTTATCTCGTTACTAACCGGCTTCGCTTTAGGTTTCTTTAGGCGAAGTAGATTATAAAGAGCTATGCTTGGCCTTAATCCGAGAGAAGAGACTGTTAGGCCTTAACTAGTAGCTTAACGCTCTTAGTAAGGTAAGAGAGTATCTTAGAATGAGGCTCGATATTTATCACGCTATTCCTTCGTCTAGTTATCGGTAAGAAAGAATTGGAACCTATTATCTGGCGCTAGTATAGTACTAATTACGTAAATATAATCACGATCATAACCTGTCTGCGAATAGTACTTATTAAGCTTCAATCGACTAGCCTTAAGGGAGGAAAGTATCTATTATTTCTATAGGATACGCTTTCGTTAAAGCTACTTAATAGACTTCTTAAGGTACTCAAATAATATATTGTAGATCTGGAATACTAGATATACAGTCATATCTCGAGTCTTTGAAAGCGTAAGAGTATATTTATAGAATGGCTTTATAAGATAAAGAAGGTAATCGATCTAGCGCTATTTATCGTTATTAAGTACTATCTCCTTATAGTTATAGTCTATATAGAATATACTAAGGAAATCACGAAGCCTCTTTGCCCGGCGAAGTATAAGAAACGTTAAGTTCTACCTAGTCTTTATATCCTAAAGTAGTATAAGTACCTACTCTAAGGGCTAAAGACTAACAAATACTTTACGACGTTAGGGACTAGCCCGGATATAAATAGTAAGATACTATATCTTATTTAAAGTATAAGATATACTACGGTTTTTACTTTAGGTATTTACTTTCGCGAGTATTAATTAGCGATTAGACTATTTAGTCTTAGTTAAATTATTCTAAGAGACTACTTTTAAGCGATTAAGAAGTTAGTTCAGACTTAATTAGATAATATATATAAGATAGGGTATTCGGATAATATAAATATCGTTCGATAAGGCCTATTATAGCGAGTTAATAAGGGTCTTATTATTCGATATATTATCCGTAGTTAACCTAAATATACGATCTTAGATATTATAATTAGTAAGTATCTCTAAGAGAATACTACTTAGATTAATAATAGTATAGGTACCTTTAAGGGGTTTAAACCTAAGAAGAACCTCCCGGTAGGACTAATTAATATTAATAAAATAGCTAGTAATTACTATAAATACCTATCTAAATAGCGAAGTCTAGCAATCTAATATAATTAAGATTTTAGTATCTACTAGAAGTAGTTTAAGTATAGAATATTAGCGTTCTTAAATATAAGTAAATAGTCGACGTCGAACTATATTAGTAGAGGGGATAGATAGGAGGCTTAGGGCTAAGTATACTTATAATATTATCCGTCGAAACGTTAGATATTCGATAAGGTAAAAGGGAAGTCGATTGATTGTAATAAACTATAATAGATTATCCTCCTAAGCTATCTCGGAGAATAGCTCTCGGATAGTATTATCCTATTTTATATTAGTAGTACGAATTATACTAAAGGGATATCTATACTATTAACTAAATAAACTTATCAAGTCCCCCTCGTTACTAACCTCTACTTATAGCCCTTTTATAGGCAGACGTCCTAAGATACCTAGTTATAGTAGTTATACTATAACGCGTATCCTTCCCGTTCGTATCTTTTTTAGTAATATAAGGATACTTAAGGATCGTAGAGTAATACTTATATATAACCTTTAGGCTACTATCGCTACTATAGGCTACCTAGGTAAAGTAGTCCTAGATATATAAAAGATAATTTGAGTACTATACGACCTTACCCTTTAATCTATAATTAGTTTGTAACTACTACTCTACCTACTCTTAGTAATTCATTCTATTATATAAGAAGTATAACCTTTTCCGATCGGGTCCGATACGTTTAAATTGTTTAAGCTAGAGGAGTAAGGGAGGGTCGTCCGGTCGAAGAAAAGCCGATATAGATATATTAAAAGTCTGTTAGCTTATCGATACTATAGCTAGGTAATTAGAGGGTATAAGGTAGGATAAGTTATCGTAGTTACCTCTAAATTATAATAATATAAACTTAGACTACTAACTTTAGGATATTATAGAGTTAATAAAACCTATAACAGTAAGGGCTTTTAAGAATATATAAAGAAAGGTCGATATATTATAAGAAGCTCTACTATCTAGAAGTATTACTTAACTAGTAAAATCAATAATCGATAGATCAAAATAGAGGGTAATAATAGTAGTAGATAATTAGTTAAATTATATATAATAAGTAGAGCTAGCTCGAAAAAAGCCTATAAAGCTCGAAAAAAGCCTATAAAGCTCGACAAAAAGCCTATAAAGCTCGACAAAAAGCCTACAGAGCCTATTAATAGCCTGAAAAAAGCCCGAATACCCTACTTAAAGCCTATAAATAGCCTATTCCCGGCCTATTCCTAGCTCGTTAGAACTTGATTTTCCTTAAAATATTTCGACTGGTTAGCTATAAGAAAGTTTTAAATATAGGTAGCTTATCTAGAACTATTAGGACTAGTAGTATAAAAGGCTTCTAGAAATAATAAAGATATACACTTTCTTTTAATACAAAATTCGAATAAGTTAAGCCACTTATAATTGATATTGATCTGAGATTGATACTCGACTATAAAGATATATATAGTTCCTAGTACAGAATATATATCTCTATAGATATTAACTTATAAGCGTACAATATTCCTAATAAATTGATATATATAGTCATAAAGCTTAGTTATTATGCTAATATATCAAAGATATATATCTATTTACTAGAATTTCCAAATATTTTCCCTTGCTTATTATGATAATCGAGTAGAATTCTATATATAAACTAAAATATAGGTAAAAGACGGTCATTTATTTGGGTGATTCAGCCATTTTATGAACGCCAAGACCATGATTTTATGCAATTTCGAGCCTAGGGGGGGGCCCGAGCTACCCCCCCTGCGAGCCGGGGTCCGGGTCGAGCTTGAAAAGTTCGACCCCCAGCTCGTTGCGGGTCGGGTTTCGAGCCTGGACCTTGGGCCCAAAGTTGGGCTTTGCCGAAGTCTACTAATAAGAAGTAAAAGTAAAAGTATACTAAATCCCGGAGGTATCTAGATACCTACTAAAAAAAAGCCTCTTAGCTTAAGAAGCTTCTTGGTTAATTACTAATTAAGATCGTCTCTTTAATTACTAGTAATAAATTATGAAGGGTCTAAATTGTAAAAAAGATAAATATTGTTTGTTATGCAAAAAAAGATTAATATGAATATTAATAAATATTAATAAATAGAAGAATAATAAAGATAATTTAAAACTTAAATAATAAAAATAAAAAAATAAAGGTTAGAGACTAAAATAAAAAGATATTATTAATCGATATTAGTACGACTAAAGGTGTTAGTTTTAATAGACTTTATAAAAAAGAAAAGATTAATAAAAAGGTTAAAATCTTTATAACTTTACCTTATAAAATTAACTATATTATCGATATAAAAGATATTTAATAGAAGTCTTTTCTAAAAAAAGTCTAATAAATTACTACCTTATAGATCTAGTATAAATTATAATATTATCCTCTTTATAATTTATTATTTAAAGGAACTATCATCCCCTATTATTAATTAATAAAGTACTTACTATACTAAACAAGTAATATTAAAATCTATAAAAGCTTTTATTGTATTTATTTAATACTAAGAGTAGAGGATCTTATTATATTTTATATAAAATATAGATCTTTTAAATATAAGATAAAACTATTTAGATTCATAAATAGACTAATAACTTTAAAAGGATTTATAAATGATATTATTCAGTAATAGCTAGATAATATCTTAATTTATAGTAAGAATATTAAAGATTATTAACGATAGGTTAGAGAAGTACTTTATTATCTATAGGAAGTAGAATTATAAGTTATCCTATTAGAATCTAAGTTCTTTAGGTTTATTATAAGTATTAATAATATAGCTATTAATCTAAAAAAAGATTTATATAGTATAATTCTAGATAATACTAATAATTACAATAAGAAAGGTATAATTATTCTTTAGATTCTACAATTGCGACAGACAATTTATTTAAAGATATAACACTATTTCGTAACTATTATATTAATTATTAAGATAGGATATCCTATTTAAATAGTTAGCGAACTATATTAAGATATTTTAAATTGTAAAAAAGAACCTAATTAATATGCTAATCCTCCGATATTATATAATCTAATTTGATGAACTTAAGTTACAATAGATGTATCTAATAAAGTTCTAGAAATGGTACTTACCTAATACTATAGGAAAAAAAGATTTTTAATGTCTAATAATATCTATTTGAAGGCTATGGAACCTATAGAATGAAACCATAAAATATATATATATATATATAATAAAAAGCTTATAATTATTTATACTTTATAAAAAATAGAGACTTAACCTTAAAGATCTATCATAGAAGGCTATCTCTGAAAGTATATTAGGATATAAAGGATAGAGCTTATTAATCGAAGCTATAGGTATTAGACTTAGTGATAATAATAATTAGGTAATTAATTAATACTCCTTACTAACCTTTTATCGTTAATATGGTATTGGTATTATCTTTAGAGTTAATACTTAATCTCTATAAACGATTTATACTAGAGAGTGATCTTATATATAAAACTAGCTCTATTAATAGTAACGTATTTAACCAGTGAGCTGCGTATACTGTCGAGCTACGCACCCCACCCAGCCTATTAATTTCAAATATAAATATATCAAACAAAACTTATTAAATTAAATACACTAAAATCGTAATCTATCTGGATATATTTCTCTTCTATACCCTGGGAATCTATATATTCTATAGGCCCGGAGGGACCGTATACGTAGCTGTGTAGCTCGTTCTCTAGGTATACTGGGGCCGGGGGGAGGTACTTCAGTTACTTCCTATTACTGTATATTTAATATAGAGGCCTCTTAAACCGAGAGGCCTTCTTTAGTAGGAATAGGCCTTCGGGATCGAGTACCTTTTTACTTATACTTCTTATTAATAGCGCGTAATTCCTTAATTTCGTACGCTTATAAAATATAACTTTATAGCTAGAGCTAGAAGTATTTTATAAGCTAGTTTAATATACGATCTAATAGGCTAGGCGGGCCTTAAGATCCTATACGAAGTAAAGGTTTAATTAACGAAGCTTATCGATATAGATCTTTCTCTATAAATAGAGTTTTTAGTGTAAAATTCCGGCTTAATTTATTCCCCCGGCTTAGAGGGGGGTTAGTGTTCGAAGCCGAATATGTAACGGATAAAAGATCCTTACAACATGAAAACAGAATTGTCACTTAACCTTATCGGCTGGGCCACGAGAGTGGTGCACCACTGATTCGTTGCTGACCCCATGTGATCAAAGCGGGGTATAGTGATAGATAACATAGGACTCCCCTGGATCCTGTTCCTCTTGGACAAGAGGTAGCCTTGTCACGTTAAAGACAATAAAATCTGTTCCTCTCTCCTACCATCGTATCTTACCCGGTTGACAGGCCGTACACCTGAAAACAGTATACCTTTACAGAATATTAAGCTTAGAGATTACTCTCTCCGGTTTAAAAGGAACTAAACCGGCTACCCTGAAGCTATTTTTAATAGTCTCTAGTTTAAAAGCTTTAATTCGTATAAGAGGGTATACTTTAAGGAAGTTAAGCTTATTAATATAATTAATCCTATTTCGTATCTTAGTTTTAACTATCCGACCGTACGTACGTTTTAATACTATAAAATAACTAATATCTAGAAGTTATAAAAGATAAGATAAATATGTAGGTATATAGATTAATATTACCTTATTTTACATATAAATTTTATTAAATTAAGGTATTAAATAACTTCTATAACTATTAAGTATCAAAAGCCGGTATATCCCCTTTATACGCGAAGTACTAGAAATAAAGAGCTTCTTAAGCTACCGAAGTCTAATTTTATTAGAGGTCTAACTATTAGGACTAACTTCGAAGCGCTAATCCTTTAGGAGGCTATTCAACTATAATTTAATAAAGACTTTACCTTTAAAAATTATATATAAAGAAAGGGTAGCTATGCTTTGTGATTGAAATGTGCAAATTCTCATCGTTGTATACCACGATAATACGAGAATGTCTCCTCGGATCACCATTGCAGGACAATAGAAATGTATTATTGATAGTGGTTCTATTGAAAATCTAAAATGGCTCATTCTATCACAAGGCATGTTGAAATATTAAATACATTATCACATTACTATCTCGAAGATAGTAAGTATCATGAGAAACTACACACGCTCACTGGACGATATCCAGGACCGAACACTGCAGAGAAATACCCCAATAGGGATTGAAAGAGGCAGGCATCACGTGAAGGAAGAAAGGTAAACAGGCAAACTGCTTACTGGGCCTTCGAAACCTTGGCCTTGTTTTCCCTTCGGCGCTTCAGCGCATCCGGGGTGTACTCGGTGTCAAGGACATAGTCCCACCACCGGAAGCTGCTGGAATAGTTGCCGATGAACTTCTCATGGTGTAGATCGTGGTGATCGGCACCAGCCCAGAAGGGAAGGAAATGGTGAAGGCTCCACGGGAATTCATAACCACTGTGAGCATCGATGGCCTGGAACAAGCGCAAGACGATCCAGATGTACATGGTAAGAATGTGGAGTTCACCTGTCATCGCACACCAAACAATCGGGCACCCGATAGTCCCGAAGCCCAGGATCATCACTTCAATCGGTGAGGCATATTCAGCAGCCAAGCCAAAAGGGGCCGAGTACTGGTGGTGGATTTTGTGAATGGCCTTGTAGAGGGGACCCCAATGAAGAGCACGGTGGGAGAAGTAATGCCAGGTATCCTCCATCACAAAGAAGATTGCGATCTGATATGCCATGGTCCAAAGGGTCGGGAATGGGATCGAAGTTGAGAGTCCACAGAATTGTGCCAATGGGTGGAAGAGCCTAAGATATGTATGTTAGACCCTCGAATATTCCCGAATTTAGAAACAGATACTCGTGTCTTACCAGATCTGGGGGAGTTCGACGGTGAAATGACTCAGGAGGACGAACTTGGCGCAATCCCATTGTTCCCGTAGCGATGGGATCTTGTTCTGCATAGTATTAGAGACGACCAGATGAACCGAATGGTGTTGCTACTTACACCCTGAATCTTGTAGCGGTTGAACATTCCCAATGTATCAATGAAAATCCAAGGCAGCGAGCGACCGAAGTAGACCAGTTCATGCATGGCGAATGACATGATTCCAGTGGCCAGGACGTCGTTCTGCATCCAAGCATACCAGGCTGCCCACAACCTCTCTGCCACATTCAGCTCGGCATTGTACTTGCCAATCTCCTCGAATTGGCCCCAGTATGTCCCCGAGGACAAGACCGTTGAATTCCTATATCAGAGGTTAGATAAATATGACAGGCCAAGGACATGATTACCATACATTGTCAAGGTTGTTCCCTTAAATAGTTAAGAGAGGGAAAAGCGGATACAAGGAAGGAAGTTCAGAAAGAAAATGTTCAGAAAGAAGAACGTAGAAAGAGAAAAGGATAAAGGGGAAGAAGATAAGACGCTGTGAAACCCAAGCTAGAGCCAGAAGTTGATTCTATCAAAGGTTTATAAAGGGAAAAAGGGATAAGATCAAGATTCAAGGAACAGTCCAATCCCGACGTGGCGAGATCACCTTTTTTTTTTTCTTTTTCCCCTGAACGTAGGGGTAAGGCCACTGGCAAGCCGATCCCCATCCGAGATCACCCCACCTGCATAAAATCAGGTAATGCGGATTTCGCTGCTTTCTGTTTGGTTGAAACATCCCCGGGGGACTCCAGTAAAAATCCAGACCCCATTTACTAAGACTATTTCTATATACATCTTATGATCTTGTCTTCTTTTTTCAGTATTTTTTTTAATTTGAGAAATATTGACTTCAAAGGAATGAAATAAAGTAGGAATAAAGTACGGAGTAAGAATAAAGTAAATAAAAGTACGGCGGACTTTGTAATCTTATGACCTCGTGACTCAGTATGTTCTCTACCGTGTAGGCTCAAGTACAGTTTGCATAGTTTGCGTCAGTTGGATTCATTTTGCCGCTGTATTTGCATGATTTGCATGATTTGCATGATTTGCATGATTTGCCCTTTTGCATGACGACATCAACCTTAATCCTGCAACTGTTATTCCCTACACTATCCCCATAGCTCTTTTAGGTGTTATGGTCGGCTTTTGACGGTAGCTATACCTCACACCCATTGGAAGATCCTGGGGATGTCTGTTATACGAGAGTGAGTGTGATACATTTTCTGGAAAAACAAAAACATTGGACTAAAATTGTTTTTTTTTTTTTTTTTGGCTCTTTACAGAACTGTTTGTGGCGTCAACAATCAGCTGGATCGCCTTCAGCAACAGATCTCAAGCCCACAGAGACTAGAGGCTACCGATTTATCCAATGAATCTCTTGAGTCAATTGGCCAATTGCAAGATCTCATCAACTCCATTTCGGTGACTTCCAAGACCCAATCCCTTCTACCTCCCAGTCGGTTGGCAGATTTACTTTCGGGTACTTTCTCTCGCCTCCAAGTACAGACCACTTTCCATGAAGGAATTAGTGCACAACTCTCGGATCATGTATGGATAGTGGCGGCAAAGGCTGCCATTCAGGTATCGGGACTGATCATGAACACCCTTCTGGATCAAACACTTCAACTGCATGATGAGACTTATTACTGGGGTGAGATGCTGGGATCTATCTGGTATAGTGGTCTGTATACCGTTCAGAAATCTCCAGCCCAATTCTGCCGGTGGACAAAGGATGCATATGCTGCTCAAACCCGTCAAGCATCCCCATCCATCACTACTAGGTGGTCCCAGTTTTACCAGATTGTCCGCCAAAGTGCTTGGAGACTCGGAGGACACTCCATACACGCCCACTTTCTATCCCCAATTAGATCATCCCGCACAGAAATGCGACAGAAACGAGACTTGCTCCTGAAAATGAAAGACCTCCATACCAGCAGCCTGGGCCTTCTAATGGAGGGATGGCATCTTTTCGAAGGGAATGACTCCACGAATTTAAGCCCCGGGACTATCAACACCCAATGGTGTGATGCTGTTCACAGAGCAGTGGTTCTAATCGAAGCCATTTTTCATCATATAGCACTTGAACCTAGCACTCACGAATTGGAGCAGGGGGTCTTCGCCACTCTGGAGAGAAATATTGACAACATTGGAACCCGCGCACAAGGAGAAAATCCCGTGCATAAACCTTTGGACTTAATCGAGCGACTTGTGCATGTTCTTCGAAAGAAGTTGCCCAACCATACCACTTCAATGTCATTATTTATTCGTCGCCACGGGCGCCCTTCATACATAGTTCGCTATTGGTTACCAGTCTCAATCGCTCTCCTTTCAGGAAGTGCATCAATGAGATTTTTGGCTAACCGACAAGAGGAAATCATTCAATCGATTGTCGATATCGGCTCCACCACCATCGATTTCTGGGGTAATTGGGTTGTGCACCCAATCCGAAAACTCATTGGGACGATCCGACATGACGAAAAAAGCGAGATTGCGATAATGAGCAAGAACAGTCTGCTGGCTGATCGGGCGAGCCTAGAGAGAATGGTAGTGGACTTTGTCCGCGATCGCCCGGATCCTCACCAGAGTGTGGTGGTGGATACCAGCGCCATCGTTAATTCTGTTAAGGAGGGCGATTTGACTCCCGTTCTAAAAGCATATGAAAGGGATCTGCGGTCGCCATTCGTTGGAACCGTCAGAGGCGACCTCATCCGTGCCCTTTTGATCCAGATCCAGAAGACGAAAGTCGACGTGGAAATTGCTATCAGTGGTATCGATGCCTTGCTGAAGAGCCAGGAGCTTGTATTTGGGTATGTCAGGTCTCCTTCCCTTTGTTTTCTTTTCTAACCATCAATATCGTCTAGATTTGTTGGGTTAACTCCTGGGATCTTGGTTTCTTTTGCAACCATGAGGTGGCTAGGTGGTCTTCTCGGTAGCCGACGAGGAATGCGAAAGGGCAAGCAGCGACATGAACTGAGACGTGGATTGCGGTATGATGCTCGATGCTCTCAAACTGGCGTACAATTCTCCATAAGGCCAATTCTGATACTTTTCATACAGGAATGTGGCTCGCATTTTGACTTCCTCTGCGGTTTTATCCAATGGGACTCTCGCTTACAAGGACTCTGGGCAATTGATCTGTGAGGCAGAAGCTCTTCTTCAACACATGAAGATCATTTCTGGAAGCATGCAGTACGAAGAGTTCCGAGAAGACATCCAGGATCTGTTGAATGTTCAGAATGGAGTGGACAAGCAACTTCGTGTGATTGAAAGGATGAGATGGGCGTATTTCCAATAGGAGTTGGTGGCAGTAAGTTTTTTGTAGGAAATACCTGATATACTACGTGTCATCACACATTACGTATTATCGATATGTACGCAAATCATTGATGTGGGCTCAAAATTATGTCAATATCAATATACAATCCATGGATATAGGTCCAGCCCTGGAGGTAGTAGTTAGGTGTTATCCCGATATTGCTTACATAACATACCGAGATCCTCCTTACCGTACCGTCATCACCTCCACTCCGTAGGTAGTGCATCGTTCTACCTCCTTTCCCATATAACGCTCCAAAATCTTTAGCTCATGTATGCTTGATTGTGGATCTCTGCTTGAAGTCTACCATCCCCTCATATTACTGCCTTTTTACCAGCTTGGGCCGATCGGTTCCAGCATTTGACAAAGCTCCTGATAAGTCCTCTCGGCGTTGGGAAAACCATCAACCTAAACTACCTGATTGCTCCGATTCATCCTGCAGCAGCATCTACCTCTCCCGCTTTACCCCAGCCCAATTTACTGAAGAAACAAAAAAACAATACCCCTTGTCACTCGATTTGTGGAATCTCCGGATCACCTCGGCCTCCTATCCATCTTCCACGGTGCTACTAGCCTCCGCGCTTAACTTCTACCCAAATATTGCCATAATCCATAATGGCTGGAACACGGAATTATGATTTCCTGGTTAGTATCCATGGCCGTTCTAAACCTAACGACTTTTCCCACAAAGCCCCGACAGTGTTAACTTTACCATAGATTAAACTGTTGTTGATCGGGGACTCGGGCGTGGGCAAATCATGTTGTCTGTTGCGATTCAGCGAAGACTCCTTTACCCCATCATTCATCACTACAATCGGGATTGACTTCAAAATTCGTACGATCGAGTTGGATGGCAAGAGGGTGAAGTTGCAAATCTGGGACACTGCAGGTCAGGAGCGCTTTCGCACTATCACGACGGCATACTACCGAGGTGCCATGGGTATTCTGCTGGTCTACGACGTGACAGATGAACGATCATTCCAAAGTATGACTTCTTCCCCCCCTCCTAATCCGCTGAATGTGTCTGACTTTTTTCCCCCTTCTTTCTTTTAGACATTCGGACCTGGTTTTCAAACGTTGAGCAACATGCTAGTGAAGGTGTACACAAGATCCTCATTGGAAATAAGTGTGACTGGGAAGAAAAAAGGGCAGTCTCTACCGAACAAGGCCAGCAGCTCGCTGATGAACTCGGTATTCCCTTCCTCGAGGTTTCGGCTAAGAACAACATCAACATTGAGAAGGCATTCTACAGCCTTGCATCGGATATCAAGAAAGGGATGGACACTTCCAAGACCGAACAATCTGGTTCTCAGGGCGTTAATATAGACCAGCAAGGTTCCGGCCCAAATGGCAGCTCTGGGGGCAAGTGTTGTTAGTTGCTGTATCAGTACCCTTTGTCTTTTGCCCATGATCTCCCTTGTCGCCGTGTTTAAGCTGCCACCTGTTTCTTATGTCCCCCCTCTCTTTCTTTTCTGTATCTCGTTTTTGTTCTGCCCGCTACATTATCATGTGCCAAGATCTGAATGTCCAAGTTTTATGCCCAAACAGTTGGTGCCTATGGACATTCGAGTATCATACAAATTTGTCCATATCCTATGATACCTTGACGTAGTGTCTATACCTTTTTTAATACCTGATTCTCTCATTGTAGGTAACTATAGTTAACTACATAAGTTACATATGTAGTTACATGTAGTTATGTACAATGTACTGATATCCGGGTGACCCACTTTTCTTTAAATCTTTCTCTTTTCTCCTCTCGTCTCTTTTCTTTTCTTTCCCTTTGGGATAATCTTAATAGTTTCTTTCCCTTTCCTCTTCTCAATAGACCAAATCTTCCAAGTCTTGTTTGAACACAATCTGGAGAATCTTGTTCAATTTCAACCTCCTCCGGGAGTTGCCCCTCCTCCCCCCACCAAAAACTCTGGAAAATATTCGGACAGGATATTCTTTACAACTTTTCAGTGTTGAAAGGTCTCATGCAGTAAAATCTTCGTCTATGATCTCAAGCTTCTAACATATCCGGCACGGAAAGAGAGAGAGAATCAAAAAGAAAAAGAAAAAAAAAAAAAAAAAAAAAAAGGACAAGGTTTCCGAGAATATCAACTTTCTTGCAAACACGTCGAGGTCCTTTTTCATATCATGTCTGACCCTCGCAGTTTCACTGCTCGTCCACTGTCAAAGCAGCAGGCACGAAAGGATTTCAAAGATGCATTTCGTGTCTATCTATCTTCCTCTTCGCTAGCTGCTCTGAGGCTTCAAACAGAGAGCATCTGCACGCTGAGGCAAGGCGATGGACCGCCACAGACTGCCATAGCATGGTACGCCTCAGAGAACATCCAGAGCACAGTCATGCAAATATCAAGGACGATGCAGGAATGCTATGATATCAAGATCGGAGAGAAAGTTTCTATCACCAGGGCTGAAGGCCCCCTAGAAGACATTGATGTGGTGACATTGGAGGACTGTTCAGATCCTGAGAAAATTGCCAAACATGGCTCAATTTCAGAAAGTGACAGATCGCACTGGGAATGGGCCCTAGATGAAAAGCTTCTCCGATGCGGGTGTTTGACGACGGGGTTGACTTTTGAGTTGGAGCTCAGGGCCCAACCCAGGAGTTTTCGAGTGGTTAATATTCATTCACAGAACCCTCACTCTAGTCATACCCTTTTTCAATTCACAGAGACCTCAAAGGTTTCCCTCGGCCCAGTCACAGAAAGAAAAGAAGAAAGGTCTTCAGTCATTGCGGTGCAATCCACTGGCCTTGGAGGCCTCTCCCGCCAGATTGACGACATTAATGAAAGCTTGTCTGATTTTAACTTTGATTCACGGAAGCCCGCAATGCCATCATTCTACGAAAACAGCCGAGGAATTTTACTTTATGGGCCAAAGGGGACTGGCAAAACAAGTCTTCTAGAACAGATCGAGAAGGCTGGCTGGAAGCAAACATTCAAAGTTGGCATGTCAACTTTGGGGAGAAGTATCAATGAGGGCGAGCTTAAGCTACGCAATATCTTCCAGGAGGCGGCTCGCTCTAAGCCCAGTGTGATCATTATCGACCAGTTGGAATTTATTGCCCCCAAGCGAACCTCGATTGAGTCTCAGTCCCTTGCATCTGTTCTTTGCGAGAATCTAGATGCTATCCGAAATACATCGATCCTAGTGGTGGCCGCCACAAGACACCCCAATCAAGTCGATGATGCTCTCAGAACGCCCCATCGACTTGGCACAGAAATCGAGATCCAAGTCCCTACTGCTCAGGACCGAGCTGAAATACTACATGCCATTCGTGGGCCAGTATCTGCCGGTTTGACCGACGAGCTGGTAGAGCTACTAGCAGAAAAGACACACGGATATGTTGGAGCTGACCTTTTCGCTCTTCTGCAATTGATCTGTCGCAAAGCCCGGCAACGGCAACTATTGGACCAAAATCCTACGGCCATATCGGCCACCCCGGTCGATCCATATAGCTGGCACCATGGAGGTTCCATCGATGATGAATTGACCATCTCATTGGAGATACAAGAAACCGACATTCTGCTTTCCCTGCAGGAAATTCGTCCCACGGCCATGCGGGAAGTATTCTTGGAAACCCCAAAGGTGAGATGGTCAGATATCGGTGGACAGCATGACATCAAAAGACGCCTCCAACAAGCCGTTGAGCGACCCTTGAAGGTAAGATCTGTATTTCAAATCCCACAGAGCCCTTGCCTTGAAGACTAATTTTCTTTCAAAACCCCTAGTATCCTCAACGGATGCGCAGACTTAACGTGAATAGTAAAAAAGGTGTCTTACTTTACGGGCCGCCGGGTTGTTCCAAGACACTGACAGTCAAAGCGTTAGCCACAGAGGCGGGTTTGAACTTCCTGGCAGTCAAGGGCGCGGAGATTCTCAGCATGTATGTCGGAGAGTCCGAGCGATCATTGAGAGAGATCTTCAGAAAGGCCCGGGCAGCACGACCAAGCATCATATTCTTCGATGAGATTGATGCCATTGCTGCTCGGCGCAGCAGTAGCTCGGGAGGGGTCAATGTTCTTACGACTCTGCTAAATGAAATGGACGGTATCGAGGAGCTCCGAAATGTCTTGGTCATTGCTGCAACAAATAAGCCCGATGTCTTAGACCCTGCATTAATGCGACCTGGACGATTGGACAATATTCTTTATATTGGCCCTCCGGACTTTGAGGCCCGCAGGGAAATCCTACGCATCTGGGCCAATAAGTCCGTGGTGAACCCAGACGTCGACATGGATAATCTTGCATCTCTGACTGACGGATATTCTGGTGCTGAGATTGTGAGCATCTGTGAAACTGCCGGAGATGCAGCACTTGATGAGGAGGAGGAAACACAACAGGAACAAGATGTGCAGTGGAAGCACTTTGAATATGCACTAGGGCAAGTGCGGCGGCAAATCACGGATACTGTCATCCAAGAGTATGAGAGATGGAGGGAGGGCTAGAAGTAAATACCTACATATGTAGATTTTGCTGTATAATAAAAGTTATAGGTTCTTGAAGTCAGGTGAAGTCAGTTGAAGTGCGTATAAAGTGTCCCTAGGTAATTACCGAATTAGGTTAGTGCCAAAATGCATAATAACCCTTCCCTCAACCTCTCTCTCTCTCTCTCTCTTGGCATAGTATTCCGAGTCCTCCCTTTCTCCCTCTTCTTGATTTTCCTATTTCAATTCTTCCTTCTCTGGAGCTTCTTATTCTACATCTCCAATTTGTACCACTTGAAGCTCTAGGATCCACCTCGCGCGCCGTGCGCTGAATCTTCAACATGTCCTTAAGATCACCTCGTGGACAATCACCTCTACGTTCACCGGATCAGGACCGAGCACGGTCACGTTCTTTACATCGTTCGAAACACCGAAGCGACAGCCCATCCCGAAGCCTCACCCGGAGTCCATCACAGGGACGACGCGATCGCTATCGTTCAAAAACCCGATCCCGATCCCGATCCCCGTCTCGTGGCAGAACCCGATCTCGCAGTCGCAGTCGAGGTGGTCGCCGTTACAATAGCCGGAGCGAAAGCCGCTCGCTTACTCCCAACCCTAGCCCCCCAAGAAGTTCCAAGGTAAGTGCCGTTCTAATCCTGCTGTGCTATAGCCATACGTCTAGTGGTAGCCACCATATCTCCGAACTTAGAGCTGACTTTAAATTTTTCTCAACAGATCGTGGTAGAAAAATTGACCAAAAATGTCACAGAAAGTCACATCCGAGAGATCTTCGGGGGATTTGGAGAGATCGAGTATCTCGATCTTCCAATCAACAAAGCTTGTAAGACTCGCTTATGACTTGCTCTTCGAGATTTATCTGTCTCCTAACACCATTACAGTCATGACAAATAGGGGGACTGCATATATCCTTTATTACGACCCCGCTGACGCAGAGGCGGCCATTGCCCACATGCATGAGGCTCAGCTTGACGGGGCCATCCTAAATGTCTCAATCGTTCTCCCTCGCCGCAAATTCTCGCGCTCGCCACCCCCTGCGTCAATTCGAGGGAATGGTGGTCGCTCTAGATACGGTCGAGGACCATATGCAGGTCCCTCATCTCCTCCTAGACGACACGGAGGCGGTCGACCAACAGAACGCCATGACATTTATCGGCCCCAGACTGCATCAAGATCACGATCTCCTGTTCGCTCTCGCTCATACTCTAGATCTCGCTCACCACCACCGCGCAGAGGTAGCCCTCGCACAGACTCGCGGCATCACCGACGCCGGAGCCCAAGCTACAGCAGCTATGGTTACAGCAGTCGAAGTCGGAGTCCAAACCGTAACCGAGGCCACAATCGAAACTAAATACCGAGAATTTTTGCAGTCTCGTGTCTTGTGTATTTGTTCAGCCCTAGCGATGGATTGCGCGTGGTCTTCGGTGCGGGCAACTGAATTTATCTCATACGACATCCAAAATAGCTAGTTCTACGCAACGATCAACAAGTTCTACTACTACTTTTAATGTAAGGGTTATGAAGATTTTGCGATCCCCTCCTCTGGTAGTAAGTACAGATACTCAGTTGTTGAGAAGTAGGATAGACCTAGTTATCAGGTAGTAGATGAAATAGCGGTAGGAATAAAGATAACAAGGATGGAAGAACTGCAGTTTCCTATGCACTTGAATAGAATGTATGACCAAAAGAAAATAAATCAGAAGAACGAACACCATCCGATGTACATTGATGCCAGTTTCTTCTTATCCGTTGCTTGTATGATCAATTCATCCACCTGACCATCCACCGAAAGTGCAATGGGCTGCTTAGACATGAAGCCACGGAGTTTGTTTCGAACATCTTCCAAAACGCCAGCCGGTGTGTCCGGGACATTCACATGGGTGCGACGCTGGGGGTAAAGAGATTTGTTAGGAGGTGCCTTGTTATACTGCAGTTGAAATGTACTCACTCTCTTCCCAATGAAATCGGTTGTTGGATCATGTAAAAACGTCTCGAGTACGGTCATCAAGGCATCCTCGTTTTGTCGCAGTAGGCTGAGCGTAATTTCACAAGTCCTTCTGAAGGGACCTATACAGCATGGAGATTAGCGTGAGAGTACACATCGAAGATATCTTCCAACTAACCATTGTACCCGTAGGCCCCGAAGGCATCGATCATGTTATGGGTCAATCGGAATGGTACCACCTCGGGCTTCTCAAACGTTTGACCCTTGTCAAAGAGACAATTGAAATCAACATGTAAGAGACCGCCTGTTCCTTCTTCAAATGAAAGGTTTTCGCCATGTCGATCGCCCAACCTTTGCATAGAAAAGAAAACTGGTTAACATGATGGAACTTTGGGTATCGGGCGAAAGCAGATCGAAAGCCCTTAAAATATTAGACGGCGAGAGAGAACATACCCAAGAACATATCCCACCATTGACATCACAGCAGAAGACCGGGTATACCGCAGCCTCGCTGTAAACCATGCCTCTGTTTCAGGAAACATCTCGATGAACCATTCATGAAGAACTGGCGGGAGCCTGTAACTTTGTCAGTATAGTGCACTCACGGGCGATATTGACACAGAAGATTTACTTGGCCAGAATGTTAGTGGTGAATAGGGGCAACTTGGCGAATGATCGATCAGCGCAAATTTCGTTCAGATCATTCCTGATCTCGTTGTACTATTACACACGTTAATAACACGGCCCTGGGTATTGTGTTAGATGTGGTGTACCCACGTTTGGTGAAATGCCTCTTTCGCGCAGCAACTTGATGACGATCTCTCTCAGTGTGCGGAGGTTATCAACCCATTCAATAAGACCACATTCCTCGTTGAGAGGTGTCACAGCGTACGTTTTGATATCTGTTCTAGGTCAGCCTTTGGAATAGCCAAAAGTTCATCAAATCACTTACACATGCGCCGCTTGCTTGATTCGACATCTCTCTTTAGGAACCGGTTGATCATATTGTTAAATTCCATGAGACGTTGATCCTTGCGCAAATCGTCTTTGGGCTTGCAAAGCGCATTATAAATCTTCCCATCAGATCCTCGCAGGCTAATTTTGCGTGGCTTTTGAAGCGAATTCAAAATCTGTGCTTCGTCCAAAACAGCTAATTTCGGTTAGCTTGTCTCCGAGGGAATAGGAGGGTGATGATCGTACCCTCAATGGTTGTTGGATCCCGAGGGAAGGCCCTAAAGCCTTTGATGTATTCGATGTTCTGACTGGCAGGGAGACTTGGGATCAACATTGCCTGGAAAGGCACTACTAATCGGCATGGGGCAACCTTATGATTAAACCCTAGATTGCGGCCAAGTTGAACTCGAGATGACTTTTCCTCTACCGGAGCAAGGCAGAGTTGGAGTAGTTCTTCTGAGAACTTTGTACCTTGAGTGATCATGCGACGGATCTCAGTCGCTGTTGAGGATTCTCCTTTTGACTTGTTACCGTAGTCCTGGGGGGAAAAAAAGTTAAGTCTCTCATACTCTGTTTCAAATGGAGGATGCTTACTATGATCTTCTGGAGGCAATTATATCCCCTTTTAGCTCGCTCCTTGTTGGACGACTTGACAACGGCAAGGACTGTCCAGAGACCTTGCTGTGGGAAGTTGTGAACCGCCTTGGCTACAATCCGTGTCAACAGATCATAAACTGTGATGTTAGGGTGACAGATCCTGGCAACCACTTGGGGTAGGATTGTGAATAACTGCAACTGTTAGTTGGCTATCCGGGGAAATCGCATATCTTAAACTCACCAGAGCCGCTTGTAAGCGTTTGTCAATGAATTTCTTCAGTTGGGTATGCATCTCATCGAGGCTCTTCTTCCGTTGCGCTTGTGTATGCTTTTGAAACTCCCTGGTGTGTAGTGAGTCAATCATTAGCAAATGTTTACCAGTAGCCACGCCAATAAACTCTTTCTTACTCGTTATCGCCCCTCTTCGGATCAATGGGCTGTTCGACAATTGAAGCATGTTCAAGCCAGAGGGTCAGAAGCTTGGGTAGAGTCTGGAAGACATATTTGGTCCCATATGTCAGCGAGCGAAGATAATTGTCAATAACAAGTTTTGTGGCCTCTCCACTCAAGCTGTATGATATTGGTCAGTTTCAAGTAGGAAAATGGGAAGTTGGATCAACTAACTATATCTGAGCTTCCTTTCCCATGGGCTTGGCCTTCTCAGACTCCAAAATTTTATTGTAATGCTTCCCCAGGTAATAGTGTGCCCTTTCCCACCTATTTTCCCATTAGAACTGACAGGGTCAAAGCGGTAGTAGTCCAACTTACTTTGGATACAGCTTGATGGCCTCTCGGTATCTCTGGACAATGGCCTGGGAGTGGGTCTGACCAGCCCTGTCCGTCCATTTGGCTAGCATCAGATGAGCCTAGACGGTTAGTATTCCGGTCCATGTGAACTATGTTGTGCAACTTACAAGAGCAGTAGACTCATTTTGATGCTGCCCACGACCCGAGAGAAACGACATGGCTTCAAGTTCGACTGAAGAAGATGTACTCGGGGTTACTTCGTTGGCAGAAATCGCACCCTCTAGAGTCTGAATGGCCTTTCGATGGTGTCCATCTTTCCAGAGGAGTCGTGCATGTTCTATGGAAGCAGATCTGTCTTTCAACCGTGCTGCGTTGAGCATCGAGTGATACGCTTGACTGCTGAAATTGCCTTTCCTTGAAAGGCGAGCACTAGTGAGCCATGCCGCGGATATATCAGAATCTGCAAACTCGCCCCTGTATCGTAGTTTTAGCAATCTGTGTCGTGTTTTATGGATCATGAACTCACGCCAGCTCCATTGTAGCTCGCCTCAATCCTAGTAGGTATTGCTTATCGGAAAGGTAGCCGCCCAGAACATCCAACCGTCGGTCTAAGGCACCTAGCAAGCCCGGACGCGAATGACCTGATCGTGCTTTGGCAATGGATTCAACCTCCGACAAAGCATGTAAGCGGAGCATGTCATCGTGGCATGCTTGTAGTGATGCCACCGAATTTGTGGTCAGCGAGCGGGCAACATTGAGTCTGAGCTCGTTGATTTTGTTAGTAAATGACTCGTCTTGCTTTTGACGAAGAGCATCAAGAGCTGAGCCTATCCCAACGTTAAACTCTTCAGTTCCTTGTTTGGCACAAAGGTCAAGATAACCCTCTAGCTTGTCCCATCTGCTCATTATCCACGAAGCTTCAACCGCAAAGGGCAAGAACCGTGAAGCGGCTGATTCATTCTCTTTAAGAACCTCGAAACGAGTGAGAATAGCATCTAGATAAGGGTAAGCAAGAAGATAGAGTACGGAAAGACTGTTTCATATTTGATCTTACCTTGTTGGCCAGATTCTTTGAGACAGGTCACAAGATTCCATTGCGCATCGACGTTGTCAGGTTCCTTCTCGAGCTGTAGCTCGTACCAACTCTGCGCTGTAGCCCATCTCCCAGCTTTTCGGTGCTCAAGGATCTGCTGATCAATGTCTAGTGCGGACAAGTGGCTTGAAATTCCTTCGATCCCATCAGGTTCGTCAATCTGGCTATAGATGTCTTGTAACCTTTGATATAGAGGCTCGAGGCTGGATCTCTCTTGTGATCCTCCGTGGACCTTGGATTTTCGAATGTACTGTTCCCAATGGAAGAGTGCTTTGGAGAATGATTTACATTCAACAGCTCGCTTAGAGATGATCTCGGGCGGTATTGAAGATAAAAGATTTTCGACAGACTTGATCTGCGATGAGTATTTATCAATGAGCGCGTCACGGCTTTGATCTTTATGGGAACGACTCGTTTGGTTGGAATGGTGACTGAGGCCATTGAGATGCTTTTTCTTTCCTTGCAGCCATCTAGACAGGTAGTCTAGTACTTCAAAGACGCTCTACCGTCAAAGAAAGGGTCATCGTCAGTATCAGGAAAGCCGGTTCAATTCCACGAGAATTCTTACCTGGCTACTGCTAATGATGGTCTCGCGAGCATTGTTGTTTGTCTCCGGAATAGGATGTGAGAGAACGCTCATCAATTCGCGTTGAAGATTTTGTTGTTCTTGTTCGGTCCCTCCAACGATACGGTTCAGGACTGCAAATGGTAAAAGGAACGAAGAGATGGAAATATCTTGACCCTTCACAACACGACTCGATATTGAGAAGACCATTTTTGCGTTGTCTCCATTGCCAGTCTGTAGAAGATCTTGCACCAGCGTTCGCAGCCACTCGCTGTGAGTCAATTTAGGAGAAAAGAGCGGATAGTTGACCTCAGGATGATTCGTCACAACAGTGACAGTATAGGTAGATGTAAGAAATGGCGTCAGAGTGTTGCGAACACTCTCTGGAAGCTCCATCCAACGTTGATACTTCTCATCACCTTGCAAATCGCGAGAGCGTTGGGTCAATACCGCATTCAGTTTGCAAAATTTGAGCAGGCCTTGCATCGCCCATGCTAGGAAACCCTGAGCCCTAGTATTGGAAGCAGACAAGAATGCATCAACTAAAACATTCTGTAGGAAGAAAAGAATGAATGCGACTGTCTCTTCCATTCTGTCAAAGTTGGACAAAACAAGTATATCCTTCTTCTCTTTGATTGTTTCAACTCTGTTTGGATCGAGGCAGCCGACAAGCCCTAGACACCGAGCCGACAATAAAGTGATGCTGTCTGAGGTGGTACTGAACTTAACACAGCAGTCCAACAATGATCTAGTTAGCTGAGCGATCACAGGGTCTGGCTGTTCACTCAGAACAGAGTCATGGAGAAATTCCTCATTTGCTGACAGAAAAGGGGCCAGCTCCACTAGAGCTTGTTCAACAACGGTGGCATTTTCACTCTGGCAGCGACGAATTAACGCCAGAAACTGGCTTCGGACGTCCATTTGGGCTCTCATGTCATGGATCCTGGCATCAAAGGCAGCCATCTCTGGAATGGATGCAAGAGAAGGCATCGTGTTGAAGGTATCTCGTACAAGACTCGAGTGATTAGTCAAGATATGATCGATGAGTTGACATGCGCGGTTCCTACTCTCGTCGGTCAGGTTATCCCAATATCTGATCACAATCGCTAGCGTTTGATCAATTATTGGCTCAAGGTCCTCTTCACTAAGAGAACTGATCAATGTCTTCCACGCGGAGAATGCATAATCACACAGTCCCTCGATCTCCAGTGCGGATCGAAGACATGCACAAACCTGCAATGTTAGTAACTAAAATTGACTGATTCCCAAGGCTGTACACATACTTGAGGCAATGCACTGCTAACATGACCCTGGGCGATGTTGATCATTTCTTCAATGGCTTTGATGTTTCTTCTTTTCTCTGCCAATGTTTGTCTCACTTGGAAGTCGTTAATGGCATTTGCGAATTGTGTGATAATACCGAGAACATGCTCCTCGATGAAGTGGCTTAGATCCGCTTTCTTCGATGAACTTCCATGTGCGATCTTTCGCGGAACGAATGTGGCTAATCGATGGAGGGCTTGATTAAACTGAGGGGATTATCATTAGCGGTGCAGAAGAGGTGGAAAGATACAAGAACATACTCTCTCTTTCTTTTGCTCGCCCGCATCACCAAGGCTCTTCAGCAAGTCACAAGCGATAAGAATTGGTTCAATCCGCACCAACTCTGCCAAAGATCGACCCTTGAATGCGGGGTCGATATCTGCCAGAAGAGACATGATCATAGCCTCTGGGTTGTCTGATTGCTGAGATAGGAGGAATGCAAGGATTGCAGCTAGGTTATTCTTCTCCGAGCAAACATCAAAAGCAGACTCGCCTTCGTCGCGACTAGCCCCAATTCTGCAAATGATGTCACGTTTTCGTGTCAAAACCAGGTAGGGCAAGACATGAACCTCTGTCAGCCGTAGGAAACCATCAACTTTCATGCCAAGCAAATCACATAGCTGTTCAGCCATATACGGGCGAGATTGGAGGTTCTTAACCACAGTCACCGAAAGGGTCCTCCAGTAAGGCCGAAAGAGACCAGCAGGTGTCACGGAGAATCGCTGGGCAAGTTTGGAAAGCTAAATTCAGTGGTAAGCTGTCACCATATTTGTTGAAATGAAGAGCAAAGTAATCGAAAGTAGAGTATCAGGGCTACCCACCTCGTTGTAAGCTACGGCACAGACGTAGGGGTTTGGATGACCAAGGTACTCCAGGAGCCGAAGAAGAATGATGTTCTTCTCTTCATCTTCCGAGACGCTATACATAACAAATCGTGAGCTGAGGTAACAAGATTTAGGGCAGTAGGAAGGAACACACGTTGCGAGCCCACATAGTGTTATGATACAAGCTTCCTGTAATGGCATATCATCTTTCCCGGAAAGGCTTTTGAGCCACTCGAGCACAACAACGAAATTGGCCCGACGGATATCTGTTGGTAGATTTGGGCGCACGAAAGCAACTACGGAATGTCTATATAATGGTGTCAGTATCCAGCGCCAGTGTGCCTTGTAATGATTATGGAACGCACCCAGTTGCAACACGCAATTCTCTAATTGAGCTCCGAAGCGAGTGAAGACAGAACTCTCCGGAAGCAGAGTTTGAAATATGCATTTGATTGGAGTTTGGAGCATGCATCAAAATTCTTCTGAGTGCGACCATTGCAGATATCCGAGGACCAGGCGTACGTGTAAGCCTGGGTAGGATGAAATTGAATAGTGACCATATCTCCTCAAATCCGGGATGCTCCTCATTTTCTGCACGATCATTCTGATGATGATCTGTATCGCATATTTGACAAAAGAGTGTTTCTCGTTTTATGATATCCGAGGGCTTTCTTAAAAGCTTCTCTGTCGTTGCACAGCAAATTTTGCCTAGAATGTCCAATAGCTCGGTTTTTTTAGATTCGGAAAGTTCCTCGTAGGATGTTCTTGTACACGGATAAATCAGCATTTCACGCCTTAAGAGGTATACGTTGCCCACTCACTGGATAGAGGTGCGCAGATCTGCCATCTTTTTGCCACAGTCAGACTGAAGAATCGCTGATACATTACCCAGGAGCAGCTGAAACGGGCTATTATTAGTAGATCCTGGTGGTAGACCTGGAAGACACAACCGTTTCGATGCCCGGTCATATTCATTCGGCTCCGCTTGGTGTAAAACCTCGGCTCTCTGAAACGGCGTGTCTGACTCTTCACAAGTATCCACGGGTAAGCCTTTGGGTGGGCACACTTCCAACGGCAACGCTGTATCTAGAAGCAGGGTGTGCAGGGTTTGGAGAGGATTCTAATATGGTATCAGCTCGGTAACTCACCTATACTAGGTATGAGGGAAAGCTTACCCAGAGACACGGCTCAAGGAACTGGAAGCGGGGATTGCCGTCTTTGACTTCTGTCAACACTGGAAGCAGAGTTTCCCTTAATTCCTGTACCAGAGGCTGAGAAGTTTTTGCGGTTTCTGTCAAATCGCACAAGAAGCGACTTAGAATGACCTGAACAGAAGGTAACTTCCCTATATTCTCAAGGCTCAAAAAGCCACACAGGCATTGAGACCAAGTAGAAGTGAGGCTCATGTTCGAGAGCAGTCCCGCCAAAGTTGATTCTGGTACGCAGCATCGTTGCAAATATGTCAGATATTGCAGAGCCACGGTTGCATCTTCCGAGGTGAGCTGTGCTCCTTTTATTTGCAGCCACTCAATAATGACCTGTCTAAGGCGGTGGAAACCATTCAATACCCACGAGAAGTTTTGGCGGAAGATGAAATCATGATGCTTTGCACGGGATTGCATTTCGCCCCTCGGATTGAACGAATCAAGCAATCGACAGGCCAAGGATACAGTCTGCACAAAGCCTGCGAGGGCCGTTTTGCCCTTGAATAATCCAGGGGAGAGACCTAGGTTTTGGGTGTCCTCAATAAGCGATCCATTTGCAGCAGGTATCGACAACCCTCTGAGGCGTGTATCCCAGGAATTGCTACGTTGGAATGTTTCAAGAGAGCACAAAATATCTAGCCAATGTTAATTTAGCCCATGGTTCTACATCATTGGGGGCCGAAAACGGACCTGACGTGCAAGCACGCAGAAATGCAGCAACCGCATAGCTTACAGGCAATGAACGGGCTTGCTTGAACTGAGAGTAAGCTAGGCTCGTGCAGAGAAGTTGGACCTTTTCTCGGACGGTTTCGGATGTCCAGATGGTAGCAAGTCGGATCAGTCGTAGGATTAGCCATGCGAATAGAGGAGCATGTATGTCCTCGCCCAGGATGAGAGGGTCAGAGGCTTCCCACAACACCTGTGGGGCCTTTTCAATGCTGGCCTGGATGATGTCTAGGCAGTCGAGGACTTGTCCTTCCAGATCTTGCTCTGGTGTGCTCCCGTTTGGGCTAATCTCTAGGCCGGCCTTTAAGACAATGCATATGAGTTTGTTGACATCAGTGACGTCTTCGTCAACGCGTAGTTGGCTTTGTACTTCACTGAGTAGTTCCTGGCGAAGCTGTGCAAACGTTTCCCGGGTTAAGTGTGATTCATTTCCCTGGGTTGCAAGATGCGGCACGAAACGCGAAGCAAGGATCGATGAGGCAGGTTCAGCTCTCCAGGCGTTCCCAGGCGCGGTGGCCCGTTCATTCTCTCCCTCGGTTGCCATATGGGACACACATGTTCATAGGACTAGGTTTTAAATTTCAATTCCTCGTGTTTAATCAAGTTTTCGAGGCTGAGTTGTGTGGGTGTGGGTGTTTGAAGTGTGCAGATACGCGGAGAGAATTGATAGGTCGATTTGACACCTGAGGCATCAAGCTTCCCCCATCACTTGCATACATTCTGCAATAATCTCTGGGTTTGTGATCACTGAATTCCGGTTTGTAATATTCTACATATCTAGAAATTGGTCTTATATCTATTGTGAGGTTGAGTAAACGGTCCGTGGTGATTTATGGTAAGGTCTTCTAATATATATGGTAGAATTTAGAACTTGCTATAGAACATTATTTATTATATGTAGAAATGATAAAAAAAAAAAAAAAAAAAAAAAAAATTTCAAACTAGAAAAATCCACATTGAGATAGACTATATTACACAAATTACACAAATCCCCCAAGTATGTGAATCTCCATTGTATCATGGACCTTGGATCTGTGGCCCAGAGTTGGTCAACTTCACCTTTGAAATTTCGGGTGCCACTTGCTCTGTACCCTCTGACTCCTTCACTTCCTCATAACCATGAGATATCTCACCAGTTACTGGAGTCAACTCATATTGGTCTAAAATATACAAAGAGAAATTTCGAATTGGCTATGGAATTCAAGGGTGACTCTGTCGTGGCGGAGGATTCGAGACATGGGGTATTCATGAAACAAGCCTTGTTGATGGTATGGAACTTCTCGAAGCCGGGGGATCGAAACATGCTCATTCAAATATCAGGGCGAGAAGGCTCTCCAGTCAGGCGAAACTCCCGTTGGTTGTGTTTTGGTGCACAACGATCAAATTGTGGGGTTTGGCATGAACGACACGAACAGATCTATGAATGTCGGTGACTGGCTGAAGGTCTCAGTGCGTAGAAATCGCTAACATTCTCTAGGGCACGAGACATGCTGAGTTTATAGCGATTGCAGAGATGCTCCAAAGCTACCCTAGGTCAGCACTGCAATCTACTGATCTTTACGTCACGGTTGAACCCTGTGTGATGTGTGCTTCTGCACTGAAGCAGTACCGCATCCGCAGTGTGTACTTTGGGTGCGCCAATGATCGATTTGGAGGCACCGGAGGTGTTCTTTCATTACACTCCGAGTCAGTGCATCCCAAGAAACACTCTTGATCGTGCAAGGCTAATCCGATATAGCCCCTCAATTGACCCACCATACCCCGTCTACGGTGGGCTGTTCGAGAAAGAAGCAATCATGTTGCTCCGTCGTTTCTACATACAGGAGAACGAAAAAGGTAAGGAGTTAGGACGCACGAACCTCAAGCGCGATTACCTGCTGATCATATGCCAGCTCCTAACCCTAGGCCGAAGAAGAATCGAGAGTTAAACACTAGATTTGAAGACGACAATGAAGAAGTGCCATCCACCTGGTAGGCTGCAAGACTCGGATTCGGGACGTCTCCAAACATTATTTCACTACGCGATACCTTTAGGGCTAGATTGCATCCGCTTTTGATACAAATGGGGAATCATTAGTTCCAAACGGCATCTCCATATAGATATAATAAGCGTCAAGGTTGACCAGAACGGGAATCTGTATTGTGAATATCAATTGCGCCCCCAAAAACACACACAAAATCGGATATGTGTACAAATCTGCAACACTGAACGGAAAGGCTGCCCATCATTCTTTTTTTCTTTCTAGCTGATGGTGTATGTTCATGAAGAGCCAGTGCGCTCTGCCTCCAATTCCCGCTCGGCCTGCTGGTAGTATTTGGCAGTGTCCACGCCATGCTGATGCAAAAACAATTAACATCACTCCCCTTGGCTCAAATTGAGTAGAATGGAAGACTTACTTGATCATGGTTGACAAAGTTGAACCATGGGACAACGTGGATGAAAAGTTCTGAGTACCGCGAGTTGCGGGCGGCTACGCCTTGTAGATAAGACGACATTTGGGATTTACCGTACAGAGGCTCGCCCTTCTTGACTTTGTCGACCATCTCACGAGTATCCATTTCGACCTCTCTAGCATTCTCAGTGAAGCCGTAAAAGCGCTCTGTGATAGTGTGAGTTGAGATGATACTCCCCAAAAATCGGGAGAGGGTTCAGGTGGGAGGGATATGGCTTACGGCAGGATCGCTGATAGAGGACATGAAGGCCACCAAGCAGACCAACAGCTGTAGCAAGTCGCATAACAGGAGCGAAGCCACCGCGGCCTACATGCGACGGGCTAGCTCTCTCCATGATCCAGAACGAGATGGGAGCAGCTGAGGCCATACCGCCAGCCACGGCCCAGTCGGAAGGCCGGGCATATCCGAACACTCGCTTCAAATGCCTGAAAAAGATGTGAGCTTGTGACAAAATCTTAGAATCCGGGGTAAAGCGTACGGGTCGGAATCGATCAACTGTGGGATATGTTAGCAAAAGACGTACGCGAACGAGCAATCCGGGACAGAAAAGTAGCAGCCCCGGTTCATATTAGATCAATCATACCGGGTAATCGGTGTTAGCCCGCTTAGAGGGCACAATGGCTGTTTTGGTATCGGTCGCCATGTTGGTTTGAAGTGTGGATGTGCAAGCATTCGAGGTTGAAGTTCTGGGAGTTGGAGGGAGAGACGGCGCTAACCTTATTGGGTCTAGCATAATTAAGGCGGACAAGAAGCCCGACAGCCAATAAGAGCGCAGATAACAGACTACTCGCGTCACGCGTCAAGGCCGCATCTGATTGATTGATATGGGATCCTAAGATAGCCACTGGAATATTCATACACGAAACTTGAATTGCTTCAATCTATAGGTGCCAACTTTCTTTCTTTCTTTCTTTCATTTTTGTCAACTCTTTAGTTATCTGATTCGCTCAAAATCCATCCCTCGATATAATTGCACCCACCAACAGTATCTGCGCGCGATCGGAACTATGGCGAACGCGAACGTTTCAGAGCGAGGAAGCTCACCGACAGCGGGTGATTTAAATGATCTTTTTGATTATGACATCGGCTTGGATGAGATTATTCCAGATAACAAAGCTCCAAATACCAACAACACCAAGGCCTCTGGGACAGGGGATTCTGCACTTGGTTTGGGTCTTGATGAAGAAGTCAAAGTCGCGAAGAAACGACAACCTGTGGCCAAACTAGATGAGGGCCGGTGAGTCTTACGTGCTACCTTGTTTCTTGATTGAAATCTCTTATTTCGTTTCGGGAGATTGCCTGGGGCTACAACAATGCTGATGAATCGGCCAGGTTACTGTCACAACCGGGCATACCTAAACTGCGACATACTGCCAGACAGAAGCTGAAATTCAAGGGGAAAGGACATGAGGTTCGTTCTCTTGTCTATCCAACATACCTACGCCAGAGCTAGCGCAACTGACTTAGGTTTGCTATAGTTCAAGGACGCTGCACGCTTGCTCAACTTTTACCAGCTATGGCTCGATGATCTATTTCCACGCGCAAAATTCGCAGACGGTCTGACAATGATTGAGAAACTGGGACACTCAAAACGCATTCAGGCCATGCGACGAGAATGGATAGACGAAGAGAAACCGAGACTTTTCGATAGCTCTGGACCTACGCGAGAAGAGCTCGAAAGCCGCGACCTCAAGAACCTTGCAGCTTCCAATCATAACTTAGCCGCGATTACCCAGGATCAGGAAGGGGCCGCCGACCAAGACCTGTTTATTCCAGACCCAAACGAGAGCGCACGGCCTACAATCAGCTACCCCGAGCCCGAGGACGATGATTTGGACGATCTTCTCAGAGAACAGGATGAGCCAATGACTGATTTCCCCCGGGACATGCATGCCTCATCTTCAAGGGTACCCGATGACGATAACAACGACTATGATGCTGAGTACGAAGCGATGAGGGAGCTTGGGATGTAGCTATGAAGGCATCTTATCTTACACCGTAAATTTTAATGACAGCGATGGAACATGTTCAAACTCGGGATAAGCCTGCTGACCCCTACTAGACCATACGTATGTATTCCGTTTAATCAAATCATCTAGGCCACAGGGCCTGTATGGCTCAGCTGAAGATTGAACAATCGTACACCGAATGAGTCTAAAACTGGTATTACCAAGCATCACGCATTGGATCACATTGGAGAAAAGGAATTAATTTCAAATAACATGCTAACTGAGCAGGATAACTGGAGATTGCGAAACAACTCTTCATGTACTGCTCTGGAAACGAGACAACACATAGAAGGTAGAAAAAAAGAAAGAGAGATTTGGTGTTACAATAAAGCATAGGTCAATTGGATATATTGACCTCACACGCTAGCAGGCTCTGTAAACACAGAGAACTGACCACCAGCACCCGCCCAGTTCAATTTCTTTCCACGAGTAGCAGTGTTGTCGATAACGGTAGCCACCTCGATGTCATCCTGGGTACCTTGTCCAGTTTGGTACGTAGCAGAGAAACCCCATGACCATGCACGGCCATCGGCATCGATAGCGAGAGAATGATCCGAGGCAGCCGCCACAACCTTGGCCTTGATGCCAGGAACGGGAGTAGGAGCGATTAGGATACGGGGGCGATCGCGCTCATCCTTGATAACGGCGTCATCGGAAAGTGTATCGATCTTCAAGCCGCTTTGGAAACCATCGAGACGGCCCCAAACCAAGCATTCACCATCGCCAGCAATGGCAATTGAGTGGTGGGAACCACCGCAGATTTGAGAAATATTCCTGTTAGAAAGTGATTCGACAAGGGTGGGATGCACGATAGCGGCCTCATCATCACCGGCACCCTCGCGGAGGGCCGTGGCACCGAAGCTATTCAATCCCCAGGCGTAGACATTGCCAGTGGTGTGAACGGCAAATGAATGGTACGAGCCACTGCCGATGTGGACAATGTTCTTGGGGAGACCGAACTCCCGAGGCTGAAGACCATTTAATCTGTTGCGCTCCACGATCCGGCGGCCGAGCTGATTCTGTTGTCCTGAGCCCCACGAGTAAACGCGACCTTGGTCGTTTAGGGCAAGAACGTGATTGGCTCCGCAAGTCAGGTGTTTGATTTTCTTCAGAGACGAGATCAACGTTGGGGTTGTTTGAACGTGAGAAGACGCGTCGAACCCGAGGATTCCATCGTTGCTCTAGAATCGTGGTTAGTCAAATAAATGCGATCTAAAGTAGTCGGATTATCTTACTCGGAAGGTGCCCCAGCCATAGACCAGACCGTCATCGGTCAGGGCAAAGCTTGCGCTGTCAGCGGCGGCGACTTCAACGAAGACAGTGCCTTCGGGGAAAGCGGTGGCAGGAATAGCAGTGGGAATAGACTCCCGGGGGTTCAATCCGCTGTCTTCATCGTCTGAATCGGAATCGCTATCGTTCTCAATGTCCTTGTATCCGCCATCCCATTCAGTTTCTCTTCCGAGCGCACCCTGGTCGTTCACGCCCCAGGAGAAGATCTTGTTGTCATGGGTTAGAGCTAGACAGTGCATGCCACCGACAGCAACCTGTACAACTCCGACCTCTTCGGCAGACAGAAGCTTATTCAAACGTGGGCGTTTCACATCGATCACATTCTTGGCTGTGCCCAAACCCAGCTCACCAGAGCTACCTTCACCACAGACAAATACATTCAGCTTGGTCGTCGGGGCCTCGTTGATGACAACCTTGGCTTTCAGCTTTGGCTGACGGGGTTGCGCGATACGAGATCTCTTAATTTCGCGAGGCTTCTCCTCATCCTCGTCGGCTTTCCGTTTCTTCGTAGCAGAGGTTGATTTGGTAGACTTTGCCAATTTAGTTGATTTCTCAGTTGACTTGGTCGATGCTGCAGCGGGCTTCTCGGTGACCTTCTTGGTGACCTTCTTGGTAGTCTTTGTGACTGGCTTTGCATCTGTCTTGGCAACAGACTTTGCTGGCTTTGTAGATTCCTTCATTGGCTTTTCGGTCTTCGTCACAGTAGTTTGTTTGGTGCTGCGTACTCGAGTACTTCTCTTCGCGTCTGTCGAAGCCTCGACAGACTTGGATGTGTTCTTCTTGGGAGGCATTTTTGCCTTAGACTGGGCTATTAGAAATAGCAAAGAATAAGAACAAAACAGGGGGGTTGGGGAATATTTGAAGCTGAGATTGAAAGAAAAAAAAGGGAAAAAGGTATGTTAGAAGGGTAGGTAGAAGGGTAAAAAAAAAAGAGGACGCCAAGCCAAAACATAAGCCAAAACAATAGCACATTCTCTCCCCAGCCACCTGGGCACCTTTCAATGGGCTGATTCATTTACTTCATTTACTATTCATTTACTATTCATATGTGACGCGTTTATGAACATTTATTACGCGTGAATAGGTTCTTTCTTTCTTTCTATTGTTACAATTGAATAATTAAATAATTTCTTATTCAATAGAAAGAAAGAAAAAAAAGAGGACGAACCAATCAATGACTTGTTTCTTCACGAATCTTTCCACACATAATCACATTTTGTCCCAATGGCATCCATTTAACATCTCGAGGATTTAGTGCTGCATTGGGGGTACCCTCCTGATCTTGCTTCGAGTCAGGACTGACATTCACTCCACCCCGTCCAAGGTAGGTGGGAGCAACCGTCACAATAATCGAGTCAATGAAACTGGTATACTCGGGATTCAACAATTCACTCAGGACCGTACCACCACCCTCAATCATGACACTTTTAATACCCTCCGATGCCAAGGCACGAAAGACGGCTTCCCAGCGTAATCGCCAGTGTTGATTGTATTCTACGATGCGAAGAAAATCCCCACCGTAGCCTTTCAGCATCACGAGTGTCTGGGGGTTGATTTGAGCCCCGGGAGATAACACAACCCATGGAGCTTTGCCTTTGCCTTCAACGGCAGTACGTAACATCCGGCATTCGGGATGAACAGGCCATCGGCCCATAGGATCAATGATCACTGGCCGTGGTTGCCACATTCTCCCCAGGCCTCCAAACCCACCGGCCCCTTCCAGACGACAGTTCAACCCTGGATTATCGGCAAGAACAGTTCCTACCCCAACAAGAATCGCGTCATGTCGGGAACGAAGATAATGAGTCATCAATTTGGCCTCCGGTCCGGACAATACCGTCTGCATTCCTGGTTGAAGAGAGATCTTGGAGTCCATGGACGATGCGTATGATAATGTGACATGTGGGAACTCTCGGCGCTCTGAGTGATTGGGAAGATAAGGATGTAAGAAGTCTAGCGAAAATTGAGGGAATGATAGTGTGTCCGGGGGCAAAGCGGACAAGGTCGAGGGTGGTTTGGTTTGGGAGGACACCTCGTTGACCCCATCGGTGCTTTGGGTTTTAACAATACCATGACCCTTTTGGTATTCGTAGCCCTCGTGTGCAACCAGATTCACTTCCGGATTTTGTATACGCCACTTGGCGGAGATGTTGCGCACATCCGTCACCGTGAAGAATCGCCCCCAGCCTCCGAAAGCTTATCTGGTTCTTCTTGAAATTTGGTATAGATCGAAGAAGGAAGATATCCCTTCACCGATTCTTTGCGCGCGTACTCCATTAATCCCGAGTTCCGCTTCACCCGGTCGATGTAGTCGAGGTCATGTGAGTGGATGCTGCAACTTCCCGGCGTTCTCGCGATAGTGACGGTTGAATATGCCCCTTCAAACCGGACAACCTTGATTTGAAAGTTACAGATGCCTCCCTCTCGGACTCGCTTTTTGCGAGGGCGTTTGCCCTCTGGCAAGGGCCGAGTTTCAGATGTGCGGTGCGTGGGACGTCGTAAACGGCACATGTAATAGTCGGTGGTGCAATGGCCCTCTTTGCTCGCATTTGATCTTTGTTTGACCCATACATTATCAATAAAAGGCCAATATGTTTCAAACTCTTCGAGACTGATTTCGATCGGGTCCTTGCACTCGAATAGGACCTTGCGTATGCGCGCTAGGTTCGGTGGGTTGTTGAAAAGGCTGGGGGTAGCCTTGGCATCTTGAATCGTTGACGCGCTACTGTGAGCGTCTCCGAAGGTCGCACTGCGCTGTGTTGACCCGTCCTCGTCACTGTGTAATGCTTGTTTGTCAAGGGCACCAGATAGATTGATTGGGGTTGTGGTTTCGGGCAGGTCTTCGTCCGTCACATCTCGTGTATCGCAGGCCCGTTCAATCTCAGGGTCTGTTCCCAAAACGTATTTCGCCTGCACAGAAACTCCATTGTGCGGGGATCCCCCTCACTGCCAGAAGCCTCCAAGCTCAAGACGGATGCGTTGGAGGCATGGTCCATCCTGGGGAAGCGTGGCAGAATACAGGATCTCCGTATTCCCAGCTATGGCGATGAAATAGCCATTTCACTAGAGAGTTAGCCCCAGATAGACACAGATATATACAGAGGTATATACAAAGCAAAGTGACGGAGAAGGAGCCTCGAGCCTCGGGAAGAACTTAGTGGGGCGGAAGCATGAAGGCCCGGGCATAGGTCCACAGTTATATGCATCCCCTAAGGATATACGGAGTAGGGTTATATCAAAATATCACATATCCAACAAAGTAATAGTATTACCAGGGGAACATAAACAACACATTGTACTAGATCCGGCCTTAGAAACTAGTAGAAATTCTATAAAAAAAAAAAAGACCAATCATTCATTGCATTCTCGATTGTATTCGAGGCAATTAAGCACAAAAAAAAAGTATCTCAATATCCCATAATCTCAAATCAGATCTAATATGCCCCGATATCCGCTCCAGCACGAGCTAGAGTCTCATAGACCCTTGGTGGCAATTTGTACTTGACCATTCCCGAGAACACCATGAGATCCTTGGCCATGACAAGCAAAGTATCCGCCAATCCCTGGCGCACTTCACTGTCGTACATCCCAAAGGTACGCTTTTGGCGTTCATAGCCAATACATGTGATGCTCCACATGATAACAGGCCCGACGTTGCGTGAAATGATGGGTGGCAATGACGAGAAAGCCTGGGCTGTGCTTCGAATGTATGACACGGAGCCCTGTGCTTGCAAGGGGAGAATGTTCAAAGCGTTGATAGCCTGTTACCTTCATTAGTACTTCAATCATTAAACAAAACCACGGGTGGGAGACACTTACATCAAGAGCTGGCGCCCATCTGCCGGCTTCAACTTGGGTCTTTGCTTCCATCATACGCAGGAGCAAGCCACAAGCATCACGGTTGACCTGTCGGATTTGTCCATAATACATTATGTCCGAATCGTAAAGACTGATCATGTTCTTGGCCAAGACGCCTGGATCATCCACGGCAGTCAAACTGAGGCTGCTTCCGGCCTCCGCTGCCTCTGGCTGACTATCTTGATTTTGGTCGATCCTTGGACGCAGGGGTTGCAGTTTCGGCATGGCGCCGCCTAGCTCAACCGCGATCGCATCTGACAATGCACGGTTTATGATGTCAATGACACGGTCATAGTTCTCTGCCAAGTGGTACAGAAGCACGGCATCCGTGATCAAACCCTTATCATCCGCCACGGCAGCAGCTTGAACCGTAATAGTCTTCAAGAATTCTTGCTGGTCGACCAATTTGATCAAATCGAGACGTTGCTCAATGGCTCCCTTGAGGCGAGTACCGTCCGCCCGAATATCGCCAAGCAATTTGGCAAAGTCCCTGGTCTCTAGAATGAACTCTCGCAAGGCCTCGTGACAGACGGATGCTTGGGACTTGCCCAGGGCACCTGGAAGGTCTGCGTTGAGACAGATTAATGTGAAGTAATCGATGGCAGCTTCAACGAATCCAGTGCGGAATTCTCGGGTGTATTGGGTCAAGAGATATCCGAAATTGATCTGGGGATATTGCTTGACTGTAAAGGAGACTGCGTAAAGCGTGAACATATAAGGTTAGCAAGATCATAATGTTACGGCAGAGAGTAAGCTTACGAATCTCTTCACCGGAGGTGTAAAAGTCGGACACGCGCAAGAGGCCATAATAGGACAGGGCAATGGCGAAATGAACAGCAGTGACTGGGGCATAGGTGCCGAGATAATGCACGGCCTGCTCAAACATGCCACCCAGTATCTGCAGTAGGAAGTAAGTTCCATAGCCACCGGGTCCCTCGTTGCCCTTGGTGAAGACTCTTTGGCCAATCTCCTGGATGTCAGTCTGAATGTCCTCTAGACCGAAGACATCACCTGCAACCTCCTCGGCGCGGTCGTCTTCCCTTGCAAGGCTGAATTGGAGCCACATCCAGTCCTCGACGGTCTGCTTCACGCCATCCAAACGACGACGTGAGAGATCACAGCGGCCAATGATCTTGTAGCAGGCCATTCGGTACGGATCGACTGTATTTTCAGGTGCATTCCGTGAGCGTTGCTGAAATTCGCCATTGATCTTTTGCTGCAAGTCCCGGGGCAGTCTCCTGCTCTGCGCGTAGGTGGTCATGTAGGTCACAAATTTGTGATCTAGCGATCGGAACCCGCTGTCCCGGCTCACGTATTCAGCTGCCTCAGTCACGAAACCACATCGAAGAAGGTAAAAGATGAGAATCCAGCAGTAGTCTTGGTTCACCATTTGGAGCTCGGTGCCATCAGGTGCCAGATCCTTCCTCGCGGCTTGAAGACGGATGTAGGCGCGAATCTTGTTGATCACAGTTGGAATTCCTCCCAATTGTGCTTCCCGGGGGTTTTTGGCAATGGCGGTTTCAACTTCGTCGAAGAATGTGCTTTCAAGGAAACCCCTGGAGCCTTCAAGGATCTGCTTCTTGAGTTCGATTGCTTTGAGGGATTTGGACGATTCTTCGAGGTAATCTTCGGCATACTGTCGCTCCTTCACCGCTCCAGGCTCCGATGGGTTCATGATGTTCGGCTTCTCGTGGACAATTCTTATCAAGGCTTGGTACGCATTGAAGAGTTGCCGAGGTACCTGAGAAATGATTAGCTGCACGAACATCCATGATGTGGGAGGGTTTCAAACTTACATCACCGCCGGCCTGTACTTCAACGTATGAAAACTCATCGAGCACGGGGTAGCATTTCCCTTGAAGCCTGGCGAGGTTCAACTGTTGAACTTTCTCGGCGTAGTGGCCCATCTTCTCCCGTTGGAACCTGAGATCAGGCGAGTGGGCCGCGTTTCCTTCATTTCGCTCTGCTGGGTCTTCAAATATTTGACGGCTTGCTAAACCGGCTCCAGGTGTGCCAATTACCGACTTCTCGAGACCGGAACGCCCGAATACGCTTCTGCGGGATGCAGTTGAGGGACCGTTGGCTGGGGCAGCTCCGGTTTGCTTAGACTGTCTTGCTGACCGTCCAAAGGCACCCCTAGTGGTAGATTTCAGTCCCCCAGCGCCAATGGCATCTTTCTGGGATAGCCCGAAGTGGTGGAATATTTTCTGGCGTTGGTCTTCCCAGTCCATGTCCACCTTCTCCTCGAGAAAAGCATCGAAGTCCCGCTGAGCTCTGGTGAGACCCTCTGCAATCATGACCTGTCTGCCACGTTGTTGGATATTCCGCAAAAATCTTTGGTTGTCAGGGTCGAAGTGGTCGAGTTCCCTCGCCGGGGCCGCTAGAGATGCCTGGGGGTCCATGGACTTGAGATCGCGCAATGCTTGTCCCGGGGATATGCCGGAAGCCGCAAGAAGATAATGACTATTGATAAAATCGCAAGGTTAAGCAAGGCTAAAAACAAAACAACCGCGACAAGGTGGTAGAAATGAAACTCACGCTTTGCTGTTCTTGCCGTTTGGTGTATCCTTTTGTCCTGCGGAGCCTAGCTCTCGCGCCTTCCTTCGAATGTCATCTAGACCTAACTGGAGACTAGGCACATCTTCGAAGTTGTTGTTTTGAATAACCGATGACAATGGTCGCTTTTTTCCACGCTCTAATAGGCTGTTGAAAAACGCAGGCTGTGTTGACTGACTTGCAGGTTGTCCCTGGGCCTGGAGGTTGCCAGATTGTTGGGTCTGGCCCAAGGTCGAAGTTTGAGCAGGCTGTTGCTGGGCCTGGGATTGACCTCCGAACAGAGACGATGTTTGCGCGCCTTGTGCGCCCTGTGCACCCTGTGCACCTGTAGTAGAGAAATTTGCAAAAGGGCTCGCTGTCGAATTGTTTGCGCCAAAGAGGCTGTTCGACTGTGGGGTTGTCGAGGCTCCAAGACCACCCCCTCCGAAGAGAGAACCGGTGTTGGAAGCCATGGAGGGCTGGTGGGTTCAAAGGCTTTGAAGAAAAGAGAAGGAAGGGGTGTAAAGTAAGATTGCAGCGAAACTGTTATTCCAATTAGTTCACTTGGAGCTGGTGATTAAGCAACCAAATGCTGATCAAAGGGCAAGAAAACTGGATTGCGCACACCAAGCGAGAGCTCTGTAACGGCAAAGAATGCCCACGACAAGTAATAGAGTTTTTCTCAGGCTTCGGTTATAAAAGAACGGAGCTTCAGCAGAGCTCTGCCTTTATATGGATAAAGAAACAGCCCGATAATTAAGAGTCAATAAATGTCAATGGACAATTGAAGAGGCTGTTTGGGAAGCTCTAAACAATTCAACCCGGTATTCCGGATCATCTATTGACCGATTGACCGGAATCCTATTGTTCCTTTATCTTTATTTCCATTTCCATTGAACTAAAATGAACCTTTCATTCCGTCCTTCAATCAATAATAGCGTTCAATAGATTGATTCGCAAATATGCCCGTGTTTCAATCCAAAACCTTCCGTCGGGCAGCTACAGAATCATCGTCCCTCGGTGAACGGCTCGGTGCGTTCTACCGGGCGCGACTTGCTCGCCACCCTTTCATTCTCTTCGGACTTCCCTTTATGACCGTTATTGTAGCTGGGTCATTTGCCCTGACACCTGCTGCTGCCTTGCGATATGAGCGGTATGACCGTAAAGTCAAGCAGCTCAGTCAAGATGAAGCATTTGACCTCGGACTCAAGGGTCCTGACGGGGAAGAGGGAATTAAACGCAACCCACGGCGGAGGATCATAGGCGACGAAAAGGAGGAATACTACGTATGTGTTGTTTAATGGATCGTGATTTTCTTGCCTGACGTTCGGACTGAATGCTGATCATTGTGCCCACTTACAGAGACTCATGGCCAAAGATCTCGACCAATGGGAGCAGAAGCGAGTAGAGCGATTCAAAGGTGAACCGGATGGAAGACTGTAACACTTTGAATTCAAATACCCCAGTGCTCTGGTATCCTCAAAACGACGAAAACACGTTTTCCTTATGACCTCAGCTCGCGTATGAGCTCATTGCTAGGGGTACATTACCGTTCATTGCTATGCGAAGATGGAGGAGAGAATTGGCAGGAGGGAGGGGGGGGGGGGGGAGACATCCACTCAATTACCTGGCTGGCCTTCGCATACAACATATGCTATGCACCAATATCCCTATTTAGGTAGCCATTGGAATTGGTCTCGCTCACTTTCTCAGCCTCTCGAAAGTTGTATACAATATGCAATGTATACTTCCGCTTGCCAGATCCTATATGCTGGAAGATTAACTGTGAAATTGGGAAAAGATATCCATGGATATTTCTGCCCCTGTCAAGTCTGTCGTCTCATATTTTTTTCCGCATGTCATATTGACGTGAGACCTGCATGAGTGGAACCACTCTTATGGTTGTCTACGGTTGGGTCTCTTGGAAACTCCTGAGATCGTGACTGACCAGGAAGTGGGATGAGGTCACTGTTAATATCGATCAGGCTAAAGATAAAATCAATATCAATCCAATTCGGAATACATCGATGTATATATTTGGTTATATGTTGGTTAGATTGGTATATTCATCTGGATAGATCGTCCAATGCTGACTCAGCCATCTATAGCCCCAGGGCCCAGCCGGCTGAAGACTACCGTGCCAAGTTGGTTTCTCTTGTGGTTGACAAGTACGGAGTACTTTATATTGTATAGTATTTTATGTATACATACCTCTATTATTTTCTGAGAATATACTATAGATCTAGATATATTTTATATATACATATACATATAAATATACATATATATATATAATAAATAAATAAGTAAATAAGTAAGTAAATAAGTAAATAAAATACTACTACGTCAGAAGTTGAAGTGAACCCGTGATCCCCCACACAACAACGTCATACCCTTTTCTTCTCGAAGCCCCCAAATTTCTTCTTCACCCCATTTTCCCTTAACTCAGGGCTCCCAGGGTTAATTCCAGATTATTAATCATGCAATAACACGTCCTCTCTCTGATATCAGACCTGTTCATCCACTATTTGCCATTTTTCATTCCATTGGCCAGTTCTCCTCTTTGGCTGGGCCCTGGTCTATTCGCTTCTTGTTGCCCCTCTTTGTCTCTCGCTACGTCAGTTGCGTATATCTCGAGGTCACTTCCATCTGAAGCTTTGCTTACGTTTCCATTCGATACTCTTATCCGAGACACATCGGCTTCACCTTTGTGTATTGGATGCTATTTATGACCAGCGATTCTGCCACCGTCCTAGGTCTTCAAAGACCCTGATATCTGGTCCGTGAGAGCTGAGGAGCACTTGTCAGTCTGATCCCCGAGAAGCTGCTTTTAATTGTCTGATACGCAACGGCTGGTGTCATTGCCAGGGAAGATTTGAGCTGACCGCGTTTCGACAGACCAAGAACTGGAGTCGTGAAACCAACCTGCCTGCCATGACAGGCCCAGGACGCTCACCCTCCTCGCCTTGGGTACAAAGTGCTCAAGGCGGGCATCATGATGGTGGTGTCACACAGTCCTTCCAGCCTACCATGTCCCCATCAGCCACGGGCATGATGTCGAGTGCGGGTTTTACAGACAGATCAAGCCCCAATTATTTTGGCATGGCTGTGCAAAGCCCCAATCAACAGACTTCCAACCCAGGGCTGTCTATGCAAAAGAATTGGGGCACATTACCCCTTCCACAACCTGTGCCGAGTCCAATATTACCCGTGTTTTCCCAAGAATCAGTATCGGCGGGATTGAAGAATCTATTGAAGACCGAGTCTGAAACCAGTCGCTTACGCCGAGAATCAGCATTACATGGATCTTCCTCCCCCAGATGACTTCATGGTCAAAATCTTCACCTTCATATCCGGGAAATTTTTCATTTGCACAACCCAGCGAACTGAGGCTTCCGGCTGGCAAGAACTTAGCGCCCACTCCACAAGGTATGACGACTCTGGGATTTCTTTTCTTTTCTTCTCTTTCTGTCTTTCGTCCTGTAACTCCTGATCTGTTCCATTGTCTATATTCTACAAATTATATGAGGTGCTGACATTGCTTCTTCAGAGGCCACTTCCGCTTCATTTCCCTGGGTATCAGCCGAACGCTGCGCCGAACTTCTTGAATCATCTCAGTCAAATACCATGCTATTTGATGTTCGCCCATTTGCTCATTTCAGACAGGCCAATATCAAAGGATCACTCAATTTATGCATCCCCACCACCCTACTCAAGCGTCGATCATTTGATACTCAGAAATTAGAGGGTACTTTCACGGACGACGCCGACAAACAGAATTTCGCTCGTTGGAGAAAGTGTGACGTGATCATTGTGTACGATTCTGCCGCCGCAGATTTGAAGGATGCTGCACCCCTTCTGAACCTGCTCAATAAATTCCAAGCCGAAGACTGGAAGGGAGATGGGTTGATCTTACAAAACGGGTTTCGAGGGTTCTCGGGTCGGTTTCCACATTTGGTTCAGCAGCCACAAACGCGAACGACTGGACCATCCTCTAAACGTCCCTCTCCCATGAGAATCAATCTGCAATCTGTTGCTCCTGTCGTGGGTGGTTGCGCCCTACCAGAATCATCATCTGCCGTCAATCCGTTCTTTGGGAACATTCGACAGAACATGGATCTCCTCGGAGGCGTGGGACAAATTCCTCTGAAACAGCCCAATCAATTGACCGAAGCGAAGCGACAACAACTCCCTTCCTGGTTGCGGAGCGCTGCCGATACCAAGGACCAAGGAAAGATTGTCTCGAGCAAGTTCCTGGCTTTGGAGAAAACAGAACTGGAACGCATGAAACAGGCTTTAACATACGAGGGACCTTCAGCTGACACCAATGGTTCTCCCAAGAAATATCGCGTTGCGGGGATAGAAAAAGGCACGAAGAATCGTTACAATGATATTTACCCATTCGATCATTCCCGTGTCCGACTTGAGGGAATTCCATCTGGGGCCTGTGATTATGTGAATGCAAATCATATTTCCGCTGAACTTACCAATCGGAAATACATTGCCACTCAGGCTCCCGTTCCTGATACCTTTAATGTGAGTAGTTAGCCCCTTGGAATGCTTGTTATTATGTTACTCACAACACGTAGGACTTTTGGCGAGTGGTGTGGGAGCAAGACGTTCGACTTCTCGTTTCTCTCACTGCAGAGGTTGAACGAGGACAGGTGAAATGCCACCGATACTGGGAGTCTGGAAAATATGGACCATTCGAGGTAAAGGCCTATTCGGAAAAGCACATCTATATCGAATCCGAGGCCGGACCTACCGATCCCACGGTTGGCAGTCCCAAGGCATCGACCGAACGACCTGATGGCACAAACGAAAACCCAGTCATCACCGTGCGAAACTTCAGTATCTGCCATACGTCATTCCCCTTCGAGCCGCTTCGGGATATCACCCAGCTCCAATATCCTTACTGGCCCGATTTCGGGACAACCTCACAGCCTACTCATCTTCTCCATCTGATTGAACAATGTAACAAGGTCATTCGTGCCACCAGCAACCCTAGCTTTAGTAGCCAGCAAGCAGAACCGAAGGGCCAGCGACCAGTACTAGTGCATTGCAGTGCGGGCTGCGGGCGTACCGGGACCTTCTGCACTGTCGATAGTGTCTTGGACATGTTGAAACGGCAACGCGCGCAGGCTGCCAGTGGTGGAGGTCTGTATCAAAACCCCAGCGGATCTTCCGAGTGGATGGGGGATTTCAATCTTGATCTAATTGCGAAGACGGTGGAGGATTTCCGGAGACAAAGACCGAGCATGGTACAGAACCTGAGTCAATATGCACTCTGCTATGAAAGCGTGCTTGAATGGCTCGCTTCTGAGATGAGCTAGAACATGTCCTTGGACTACTCTCTTCTCTTTTTCCCGCCTTCTTTTTCTCTTGCTATGATGACGACCCTGGGATACCCCTTTCTGGCTTTGCATTATTCTCAGGGCCATGGTTTTCTTTTGATCTATGTACAATGTCATACAGCTAGTGGTTCTGCATTTTTTGGGTGTTTCGGTTTGCTTTGGGGATACGGAAAAATAGAGACAGCTAATTTGCTCGGGTCTTATTGTGTAGTCTTGCATGAGACAATGGTAGCGTCCTGGTCTGATGATATCCAAGAAATCACTCTATTTTAGTTTTAATCCACTGCTTTGGAGAAGGCTCATAACCGCAGAGGGGTCTTCGCTATTCAGCAGCCAACCTCATGACTTTCACCACACTCGAGCAATAGGATGCCGGTCAAGGTCCAGATATTCCAAGCTCCTCGTCGGATTTGTTACATACTATTGACATGTCCCCGGCTTTTGACAGGCTGTTTGCATTTTCCACTATAACCGATGTTTAGGAACATCACTCCACGATCAGTAATCGCGACCAGCTCGTCTTCCTTTTCAGTGAAATGCAATTGAGAGCAAACGGCCTCTAACTGGAGGATGACTGGTCGCAACTCGATGGCACCCGTAGAGGATTCCCACGATAATGGGTAAAATCCGGTTCCATTGTCTTCTATCAGTTCTGACGGATTCAGTGCCCATACATAGAGCGTTTTCCAGTTAGCGACAGCAACACGAGTTCCACGACGCGAAGTTGCCACCGGAGATCCATGCGAAGTTGTCACTTCTCGGAATCCCCCAAGTTGTGCCATGATCTGCCAGTTGTCGAAACGCCTTCCGCGGTCGAGATTCAAAACATGGGTACACCGCGGACCAGTATATGATTCAGACTTCAGGAGACATGCCACAGTCCATTTTTCCACGCGATGGGTGGCAATTCCGAAGGCGAGGTACTGCCAATGACACTGTTCTCCCTGGTTTATATCGCCGAGCTCATGGGTACCGAAAAATGGTATTCCAATTGAGAATTGAAGCGAAAGGGAGGGCGAAAACTGCACAGTGCATGCATTCTTATTAACATGCGGCTTTGGCTCGCCTGGGCGGCCAGGAAGGCGATCAAGTCTCTGAAAGGCACCATAGATGTTTTGAGCTCGGTAGTGATAGAGCAACTGAAAGTCTCGATCATTGAATGCTAACCTCGTCGCAGGGCCTATTCTCTGAGAAGAACGGACATCTGGGTCTTGATCGTTGGAGCTGGTCAAGACGTAAGCTTCGTAAGCGGCACCTAGAGATGTTAGAAACCAGCTCCAATACGACAGAATGACGAAACGAACGGATAATGTTGCAGGGGTTGTGTCCCTTGCTTTCTTCCATAACGCCTTCGTTCAAATCATCTTCATCCTCGTCGTCTTCAACTTCGTCGTCCTCGCCGTCCTCGTCGTCGTAGAGCCAGGTATAAAGAACGACCTCATGATCAAAGGGGTCGAGCGTGTTTCGCCATGATATTGCAAATTTGCCGTTGGCAACGGACAAAGCCAGTGGCCTATAATCTCGGGATTCGGGAAAGTCATACATTCGAATGATGTTTGCCCGGGGATTCAACTGATGGTGGGCCAGGTGAATACTCCCGTTGAGGCGAGACTCCAGGGCGTGTTTGACAAATGGATGGTCTGTATCCAGCTCTTGATCTAAAAATGGTTTGAATCGGTGCAACACGTAGACCCCGCGGTTTCCATCAAAGGCAGTCTGGATGATCTCGACCTCCCCAATATTCTCTCCCGGGGATTTCAATTGGACTTCAGTTCGATCTCCATCTCTCATGTCAATCAGGCGGACAGTACTGTGGCCTTTGAAGACGAGCAGTGCTCGAATGCCATCTTCCGATGCCTCAATTGTCGATGCATGGTAGTCAATCACTCCGTCTTGATACTCATAGGTGGGATTGGCGTAATGCTCTGCGCCATCTAATTGTTCGTAAGACCGTCTCATTAACTCGCCAAACAGATGCCTAGTATGATTGGCATCAATTGTATCGTTCCAACCAGGAGTATTATGTAGCTGATGAATGATGACTTCTCGGCTGTTGGAGGCGATCTCATACAGCCTACGGCTTGAAAAGGCTGCCTGGAAGTAGGCTGATGTGTCGCAGTTCCGAAGAACCAGCTGTATCAGCTCTGTGGGAAGTTGAAGTAACATCTTTGACGTGGTAATTTGTGCCGGATCTAATATTGAGGGGGCTTAGCATAGATTTATAGAACTTTGTGAGGGCCAGGTGCACAGACTTTTTGCTGCCTCGTGGGTCTAGGTAGCAGCGCTGGATTTTTGTGATGGACCAGGCAGAAAGAGAGGAAGTGGTTAAGTTGGGGAAAAGATGAACTAAACACACACACACACACACACACACATATATATATATATGTATTGTTTTAAGGTGGGGGCAGTTCCAACAATTTCAGCATTGTGATTCCCATTTACATGGAGTCCAAACGTTCATACTTCTGTCTAGGATATTGTTTTGACGTTGCTCTCCGCCTTGTCACTATATACTTGGTATACTACATACTACATAGTACATACTACATATGTACATTCCTGCAGGTATGTCAACTAAAGGTACTATATACAAGAGATATACCAATTCCTAGACTTATTTCCAGCCGAAAGTGGTTGTAAAGTAGACTAGCCGGATAGGTCCATACTTCGGATGGACCCCTAGTTGGCATTGTATCCGCAAATACACCTGGCATCTTCAAGGGAGTAACCGCAAAGCATAGTTCCAACCCAAGTATTATTTCAAGATAGGTAATATAATGAAAAGTCGAACATCAATGTCATTTATTCTCCGCCACCTCCGGACATGGTGATGAATGTGATGATCAGAAGAACCCACCAGTACCTATATTATTAATTAGTACACGAAAGAAATGACACACACCTATCCAAGACCTACTTCTGGAAAAGAGACTTTTCTTCGGGTTGCTCTGGGTTTTGACCATCGGGCCCAACAACCACTGGTCTGTTCAGGTGAGGTTGTGTCCCGGATTCATTCGAGACGAGATCAATTCGAGGGCCAGTTGAGCCCTGAGCATTAATGGGCGATGCAGACAGGGAGACAGTGTAGACTTCGTTGGCTGGACCGAGGTGAAGGCGAAATGTTGGTTGTTCACTGGTCTTTAAAGACGACAACGATACGAGACTGCCGACCCATTGCTTTTTGTTTGTGGGGGTTGACGTGTAGAGGCCCAGACGCACTAGACTATCGCCCTGGTCATCTTTTGGGGGATGATATGAGACCACGTCCGATTTCAATGAGGCTGGGTCGTAGGAGACGCGCGCGAGGACGGACGGTTGTGGCGAACCTAAGGGCCAATACAGGATGTCGGTCGAGAGGGAGGCATTGGCGACAGAGATTAGGAGTGAGACAGCACCGAGAATGGTGGGTAGGAACCGCATGGCGAAGATACTTATTGAGTTGACAAGCTAAGATGTCACGGTGTTGGAGAAGGAAGTTGGTCCGAGCTCCCGATTACATACAACATACGGAGTACCTAGCCCTGGAGGTATTAGGGTACATACTATGTAGTCTAGATATTATCGTGCTTATTACTCCGTAGATAATTGGAAATGAATCAAAAACTTCAATTGAATATATAGTCATGTAAAAAAAAAAAAAAAATAGAAAAGAAGATCATCTATACATTGTACTTTACTTCCGTGTATGGTACATAAAAAGTACTTCAATTACGATACTGAAATGGCTGAGACACCAAGTATCGGTAAAGTACCTCCCCCAAATGGTGTGCAAGGTACCGGCTAGCACTGCTCCGTCAGGACTGGGGTCAGGACTGGGGCACTTTGATTCTCCTTTACATCGCAGAGTTTCACTTTCGATTTCTCTGGATTACATCTTTCAATCTCAATATATACAGATATTAACAGTAAGTCGGCTTCCGGTAGCAACCTATAGCTCCACAGCTGTCAATTCGAAAAGTAAAAGAGCTCCCAACGGCAACATGACCTCACTGCCCTACCGTCGTGCCTCCCACCAGAGCTCCCGAAAAGCATCTAGTGACCCTCGGGAGGATCTGGCAGTTCATCTCGACCACTATATTGGCATTGATGTCGGAACTGGTAGTGCCCGTGCCTGTATCATTGACGCCAAAGGTGATATTGTGGGGTTGGCATCAGAAAACATTGGTCTTTGGCAACCAGAACACGGTTACTATGTGGGTAAATCTGCAAATCTGCAAATCTGCAATAAGTTTGTGTGCCAAATCAGTCTTACCTAGTCTCTAGGAACAATCTACCTCCGACATCTGGCATTGCATCTGTGTCGCCGTTCAGCGCGCTATTAGCCAGCACAATATCAACCCTGACACGGTCCGAGGTATCGGGTTTGATGCCACCTGCTCCCTGTCGGTTTTCTCCAATGATACCGACGAGCCGATCTCTGTAACGGCCCCAAACTTCGATTCGGACCGCAACGTGATCTTGTGGCTGGATCACCGTCCAGTCGAGGAAGCCGCGAAGATCAATGCTACCAACCACAACTTGCTCCGCTATGTCGGTGGCAAGATGTCCATTGAGATGGAGATCCCCAAGGTGCTTTGGCTCAAGAACCACATGCCCAAGGAGCTCTTTGACAGATGCAAGTTCTATGATCTGGGGGATGCCCTTACGCACATTGCTACAGGCAACGAAAAGCGAAGCTTCTGCAGCGTGGTCTGTAAGCAAGGATACGTGCCTGTTGGTGTCGATGGGAGCGTCAAGGGATGGCAAGAAGATTTCTTGGAGGACATTGGTCTGGGTGACCTGACCAAAGATAACTTCAAGCGCATGGGCGGAGTCGACGGGGTGGTGAGCCTTTCCCCAATTGACAATGACGCGGTTGGCTAACCTTTGGTGCCACACAGAATGGTGATTATTTGAGTGCCGGTGAATTGGTTGGCACGCTCTGCGATAAGGCTGCTGCCGAGCTAGGCCTGCCAGTTGGTATTGCTATTGGCAGTGGTGTAATCGACGCCTACGCTGGCTGGATCGGTACCGTTGGATCCAAGGTTGATCTGGGCGCGGGTCAATCTAGCGCAGATGTCCCCAAACTTGATAGATCAGAGGCCTTCTCTCGTCTCGCGGCTGTCGCAGGAACCTCGACCTGTCACCTTGCCATGTCACCAGACCCGGTTTTTGTTGATGGTGTCTGGGGTCCATATCGGGATACCATCCTCCCCGGATACTGGATGGCGGAGGGCGGGCAATCCGCCACAGGGGAATTGCTCAAGCATGTAATCGAGACCCACCCGGCATTCAACCAGGCTACCTCGATTGCCGAGTCATACCATGTCAACGTCTACGAATATCTGAACGAGCATCTCAAAGAGATGGCACATGGACAAGGAGCCCCATGTGTATCTTATCTTGGACGCCACTTCTTTTTCTATGGTGATCTATGGGGCAACCGCTCTCCCATTGCTGATCCTAACATGACTGGATCCGTCTTTGGCCTAACCAGTGACAAATCTGTGGATGGTCTTGCCATTTACTACTACGCCACCATGGAGTTCATTGCGCTACAAACCAAGCAGATTGTAGAGACAATGAACAAGGCAGGCCACCGCATCACCTCGGTGTTCATGTCGGGCTCTCAATGCCAGAATGACATCCTGGTCAATCTCGTCGCATCTGCCTGCGACATGCCTGTGTTGATTCCTCGGTACATTCATGCTGCGGTATGCCACGGTGCTGCTATGCTCGGCGCCAAGGCCGCCAGCGCTGATTCCCAGGGAAAAACTGAAGATCTGTGGGATATCATGAATCGGATGAGCAAGCCTGGCAAGAAGGTGTTGCCAACAGAAGATAAGAATGAGAAAGCCCTACTTGGTGTTAAGTACGAGGTCTTTCTAGAACAGTGCTTCAAACAGCAGAAATATCGTGAGATGGTGGATGATGCTGTGGGGGCCTGGAAGTCCAAGTCCACATAATATCACCAAAAACAAAAACAAAAACAAAAAGCATATGAGTACTGGGATATTCGGTCAAAATTTATATATTATCTTGTTCGGGTATATTTGGAATCAATCCGCATAATAAAAGCACCAGGAATGAAGTTCAGATAACAATTTCAAATTCATAATTATTGCGAAATCATGCTCACGCCTAATGCATCGAGCTATAAAGCCCAGGTCATCAGGAAAGCCAAAAAAAACATAAGTCACACTGTAAACGTCAAGCATATAAACAAAATTCCGAAAAGCAAAAGAAGCTCGCTATGCAACATTAATTCAGACAAGTCAATGAATGGCTTGTGCTGAAAAAGCCACTACCAGTCAATATGTGCACCTCGTCTAATAGGCCACCCCGCCTCTTGTTCGGCCGACAGTGTAGAACTTGTCAGAACTACTGGCACCACCTATAGCCAGGGTATCAAAGCGATCCACGCCCATGCTGTCCATGTTCACATAGCCCGACATATGGAAGCCAAGCACAACGACGAGGTAGGTGAGTACAAGGATGGATCCCTTGAAATAGTTGCTCTTTCCTTCGCCATATACATGCGAGAGAAGGAAGACGCACAGGATAACGGTAATCATATCCCACTGGGGGAATATCAGGCTATTTGAAATAGTTGGTTAGTCATAGCCTTTTGATTGGAGATAGACTAAAAAAAGAGATCTTACTTGAATGAGTGGCTGGCAAGCTCGGACGGGTCCAGCGAGCGTCCATAGAAAGCGCTGAAGAATACTACAGCGGGAATCTGTAAAAGACAAACCTGTAGTGCGTAGGCAGATCCGATTTCCATAGACAATGCGATGTTGCCGTTCATGGCGAATGAGATGGCGTTCTATTAGATGCGTTAGTTAACAACATAAAATGCAAATCAGCCTCAGGTAAAGCCTTTCATGACCAACATACCAGGAACTCCGTCGTGTTTGGCACCAACGCGAAAAGAGTAATACCGAGGAATTTCTCATCAATATCCACACTTTCTAGCACAACATCAACTGTGTTGACAAGAATCTCAGCAATCACCGCATAGAGGACTGTTGCCCCAAGGAGAATGACTGAGCTTTTAACTTTGCTCCAATTGGGTGCATCATGTCCTCCGCTAGCATGAGTGGGTTCCACACTCAACCCAAGATCTTCAAGCTCTTCCCCAGGGGTATTTCGTGATCGCTCTGGAGCAGGGCGGCTAGCTTGGCGAACGGAAGCTTGGTGGTGTTGGACATTGGATTTGCGACTTCGAGCCACATCCCGAGCAGCAGCAGTGGCTGCTGCTGCTGCCACCTCTGTGAACTGACGTACCAAACGCTCGTTGTCTTCTTTGGCCATACTATGGATGGATGTTGGCACGGGGGTACCGTCCTCACCACTAGAATTGGGGGGCACCAAGTGTGGGAAGTTGTTTCTGAAGTCTGCGGTAGATTCAGCCCCAACTCCCTCCCAATTGCCCGAGCCATTGTCTTCCAGGCCAACATGCTTTAATGACTGGCCCAGAATTCGCTTGTAAAGCTGAGATTCACGAATCGAATCTTTGGATCCAGAAGCGGCACCGGAGGCCTCGGGTTGGCCACTTGGGAACGGCAGGTGCCGCGGTTCGTAGAATGAATCTTGCGCAGATTGGGTGGCATGGGCCTGGGAATTCTTCTTTTCTTCCATCTCCGATGCCCAGATGAGAGCTGCATGGGTCCTAAGAGTAAACCATAGGCCGATGCCGTATGAAAGGAACAAGAAAACTGCGGCGATCCATGCATATGGCTGTACCGCCTTTTGGAAGAACTGGTCATCGACAGCCGCTGTTTGTGAGAAATAACAGCGACGGCAATCGCGAGTCTCCGGATCAAGAGAACTGATACACGAGTGGCAGTTCAGCTCATGCTATGCACCAGTCAGTTTGGATTCGTTTGTAAAGAAAGGGTGGAACTTACACTGCCATAAACCTGATAGAAGAGAGTGGGACCAAAAGCAGCAATCACCGCAAACAACAACATTGTCGAGGTCACACCGGCTGATTTTACATTGAACCGTTGGGTCTTGCGTTTGAGTGCACCGAAGCACATGGACAAGCCAGGGAGAAACAGAATGCCGACAAAGATACTACCGATGATGCTTCCCTCGACAAGTTGAGCCTTCCCCTCAGTCAAGGCGACACAGTAGAGGTATACTTCTACAATGGTTGAGAAGAAAGCATTGATGGCGGCACCCAAGCCCATAGAAGATTGAGCGGAGATCGAGGCAACGGCTTGCCCAATGAAATAGGCCAGAGGAATGATGGAGAGCAGAGCGAGAGGGAAGATCAAGGCCGGATGTGTGAGCCAGTTCTGCAAGCCCAAGAATTCGCCCAAAACATGATAGTCGAAAATCACAAACACAACCACACCAAGAAGATTGATCAGGAAGATGTTTGTTCCATCGAGAGTGTACTTCCAGTATCTCGTTCCCGCAGCTCTGTAGGTGCAAAGAAGGATGGAAGACGAAGATGTGGTTGTGGTCGATCTAGCATATCTGGAATCGGAATGGAAGGACAGTGCTAGAGGATGCCTGCGTAAATGGCTGACAAGTGTAATCGTTACACGGCCCATGGGAATCCAAAACACCAAGAGCCAGCAGATGAGCGATACCATAAGCATCAACGGGCCGACTAAGAAGTAGAAGAACACGAAGAACACGACACGACCCAAGGTCCATTCGCCCCGACCAAAAAGGCGACGCTTGGATTGAACTAGCTGAGAAGAGTCTTCGCGTTGTCCACGCTGGGGCCGCCCGAGGAGGCTGTCTTGCTCACCGGCTGAATCAACGCTGTTCCTTCGTCTACCAACTAGGGACCGATCTCTGCGAGGTCCGAAGAAAAGACGACCATGCTCCAGATCACCATTTTGCCATTGCTCATATTCGCTGATACTGCGTCCTTCGCCCTCATCTTCTTCGGCATAATTCTCATCGGTCTCCAAAAGAACATATGATCCGAACGGGTATAACAGATATCGTGAAAGACCTGAAAATACTCTTCCGTATGCCACAGCACTCGATGAGTAGGAAAAGAAAAAGCATGCAACTGCGGCCAAGAGAGCAAAAAGGGCAAGCCACCATCCAAAGAACAAAGACCATAGTAGATTCGTCAAAAAGAGAATGGGACTGACATAGCCTCCCGGGGATGAGTGAATATCACCCTCAGCCGTCTTCTCTACAGAGCGGCTCTTTTTGTACAGCGCAGGCTTCCAGATCCTAATACCAAACGGATGTGTTTCGTTGATGGCCTGTTGACGGTCTTTGAGTGTGAAACTCTCAGCATCACTGGCTGCATCTTCATCGTCTTCCACGCTATGTTCCTCGTCGTTCTCACTCTCCTCTCCGCTGCTATGTCCGGTCGGTTTCGAAGAAGCGAAGGCTTCTTCAATATCCAGACCCGGTTCAGGCAAGCCTATTTCGTCTGCATTGTAACCCTCCGAATCGGCTCTGGCCAAGGTTCTGGGACGAGTGCTGGGACGTCGTCTCAGTGTCGAGCTTTGCGTTCGTAGTGGACGAATCCTAGGAGATTGTTGCGTGTTCGCGCCTTGCTTCATTGTCATATATTGCTTGACCTCATTGACATCATCATCTGTCGAGAACCCTTGCCCCTTGTGGGGGATTTGACGCTTGGAAGAGATGCGACGCGATACCGAGGGCTTTCGGGGTTTATCAGAGACAGCGGACGATTGGGTCGTAAATGCGCGATTCGAACTCTCCTCTTGGGCATCATCACGGAGTTCGGGATTGGTCGCTTCGAGGGAAGGTGTATCGAGTGTACCTGCAATTTTGGGTCAGCGCAAGCTGTCGTTGTCATAGGTTACACCAAAGGCAAGCTTACCGTATGTTCTCCGCGCAGATGTAGATGATCCGATTGGAGGTACTTGGCCAGAAGTCGGTGTTTCCCTTCCCGCCACCGCAGACGGCTGCGTGGGCTCGGGAGAGTCAGGGTTTCCTTTATCACCAGCCATGACCTAGTGATTTGACAAGCAGAGAGTGAACCTTAGAAGTAGAAGAAACGAGGAAGAGATTGAATGTCAAAGACACGGGGTCTCCTCTCTCTTTTATGCTGTTTTTGTTGTGCTCAAAGAAAGAGGGAAAAAAAAGTCAAAGCGATAAGACGGAAGTTCCCAGGGACATTATTGATCCAAATAGATCTAGGTGAAACACAGAAATCGAAGATGTCAATGAAAACTTCATTAGTTGAGATGCGTATAGATCATTGCAGGTCCATGTAGGACGAAACTCGTGGAAAGAGTATGTCAAAGGGGAGATATGGCTCTTTGACCGTCGCCTTGTGTCCCGTACTTTCGCGCATTGCAGATGACCGGATCATCAGCCCACCTGGGCAGCTCCAGGCGGACCAATCAAAGTCTACGGCTGAGTCATTGGGTGGGGAGCTCCCGAAGTCTCACCCATGGAAACAAAGATATATGTTTGACTGGTTTGCCTTACTTACCTAGCCTAGTATTTCAGGCCAGAGTTCTTGTTAATCTTAGTCAGCACAGCTAGACGGGCGGGCACCGGACCTGAGCTTCACGTACAGCTGGAACTACTCTGCTTGCCAAACCCCAGTTTCAACTTCTCCGTTTCTGCTCCCGAGTTACATCCCTCCTCTGACAAATTCTCGATATACCACCTTCTGAGCAGAACGATCAAGTTCTTTTTTTTTTCTTTACTGCATCTGTGTTCTGCGGAAGACAGACAGCCCTTGAGTCTCCATAGCGTCATCACCCCATTCGCCATCATGGCTCTTGACAACTACTATCGCAATAAAATCGAGGGCATGAAGCTCGAGATTATTCAAGGTCAGGCCGTTCTACGACGATTAGAAGCGCAGCGCAATGACTACAACTCGAGGGTCCGTCTACTGCGCGAAGAGCTTGGCTTGTTGCAACAACCTGGCTCCTACGTTGGCGAGGTGGTGAAGGTGATGAGCACCAAGAAGGTTCTGGTGAAGGTACACCCAGAAGGAAAATACGGTAGGCTTCGTTCATTTCAATCGTCTTGGCTTTTGATGACTGGGCTCATGTTAACGCTACGGTTTCCTTGATCGCAGTGGTGGATATCTCCGATGGTGTGGACATTAGCAAACTCGTTGTGGGAAAGCGTGTCGCTCTCCTGTCTGACTCTTACAAGTTGGAGAAGATGTTGCCGTCCTCGGTCGATCCTCTGGTTGCACTCATGATGGTCGAGAAGGTCCCCGACAGCACTTACGACATGATTGGTGGTCTAGACCAGCAAATCAAGGAAATCAAGGAAGTGATCGAGCTTGGCCTCAAGCACCCCGAGCTATTTGAATCTCTGGGTATTGCACAGCCGAAGGGTGTCTTGCTTTACGGCCCACCGGGAACTGGCAAGACCCTGCTTGCTCGAGCAGCCGCTCACCATACCGATTGTCGATTCATCCGAGTGAGTGGTTCAGAACTGGTGCAGAAATACATCGGTGAGGGTAGTCGAATGGTGCGTGAACTTTTCGTCATGGCACGAGAGCATGCACCCAGTATCATCTTCATGGATGAGATTGACAGTATTGGATCAAGCCGGATAGATTCATCAGGAGGTGGTGACTCGGAGGTGCAACGTACCATGCTGGAGTTGTTGAACCAGTTGGACGGCTTCGAGCCAACAAAGAACATTAAGATTATCATGGCGACAAATCGACTGGATATTCTGGACCCGGCCCTACTTCGGCCTGGGCGAATTGACCGAAAGATTGAATTCCCCCTCCATCGTCAGTCCACCCCCTTTGCTCCCAGTTATTTATGGATTCTTCTCGTTCTTCTTTTTTTCTGTATTTTTTTTTTCTTTCTTGGGTACGATGCTAACTTTACTTTTCTTTTGTAGGGTCGAAGCTCGTGCTGACATCTTACGGATCCACTCTCGGTCGATGAACCTGACCCGTGGGATCAACTTGACCAAGATTGCGGAGAAGATGAACGGGTGCTCTGGAGCCGAGCTGAAGGGTGTCTGCACGGAGGCAGGCATGTATGCACTCCGCGAACGTCGGGTTCATGTCACACAAGAAGACTTTGATCTGGCCACTGCCAAGATTCTCAACAAGCACGATGACAAGGAGGTGGCCGTGTCGAAGCTGTGGAAGTAGAGGCCTCTCGAAAGCGGGGGGTGGATCCCGGGGGCTTGGGGAACGATCGACGACATTGTATCACTAGTTCTAATCCTACCCTGATAATTCTCACCCCAAGTGAATGCATAGTTGTGCGACGTGTCTGGATCCAACCCATTTTGGGTGATGTGTAGGGGGTGTAATTATTCCTTGGCAGTCTCTTTGGGGGCGACTGCCTGGCCTCGGTGCATACTCTCTGTCCACATACATGTAGTAAATCAGCCATCTATCTTGTACTGGATCTGGGATTGGCCTCACGTGTACGGAGTAAAGAGACCCAAAATGTAGATCCACGTAACGTGATTTTTTATTTTTATTTTTATTTTGCAATTAGCGAAGGAAAATGATAATCATCAAAGGTCTTGGCAGCTTCAGCCTATCTCGAATACCACATCAAACGCAGTTGCTTGCTTGGTACTAGTACGGAGTAGGTGGTACATATTTACCAAGTAGCTCCTCGAGTGAAGGCTTGGCATGATGCTGCGGACCGTGTAGATCGGAGATGTCTCAATTGGCCTTGGCGCGGAATTCAGGGATCTCTTAACTATTGTCTTGGCGGGGTTCTTTTTTTTAAAAAAAAAATAGTCCCCGAAAGGATCTTCGAAAATGTACTCCGTCGTAGAGTATATATCTGGACTGGGGAATGTATCAATCTAGAAATTTCCACGTTGAAGAGTTGCCCAGGTGTGAATTGTTTTAAGAGTACGGAGTAGTAAGAATCTACCTAAGTATCGGATAATATCGACTATTAACCCCCATTGGACAAACACATTTCATCCCCTTGCCGGTTTAGACTGACGCAGACTTGCGCGTGACCAGCGGATCATTTCCCAACGTCCCTGGACTAGCGCCCATGTACTTGGGACGGTGGAGGTACTTGATCCACTTTGGTTCACCCCATACTTTGGGGAAGTATTTCCCAGGTAACTGGTACTTCTTATCACCCTTTCTCCCTTGCGCGGCCAAGACATGATTGTAGTTAGAGTTGAAAATCATGATAATAATATCCAAGATATATCAGATATCTAGATTTATTAAATGGGATGATACTAGTTATTATACGATTATACTATTATACTACCTACGTATGGTACTATGTTATGTACATAAGGAGTACGGAGTACGGAGTTGAGGAAGCTGAATTTGGTGCTGACCGTCATTTACTTGACCGAGAGTCCATTTACGGTTTGGCTCAAGTGTTATCTTATTTCCCATTTACTCAATCCAATTAGACTATACTCCGTAATAGTACGGAGTATACCTAGTTACATAGTATACCTACATAGTATACTCCGCCTATAGGTACATAATTATACTCTGTACATAGTATTATATAATCTGATCTTTTCTAGAAATGGAATCTTCCCAGAGTCCCCACAACTCCACAGCTCCATTGGTTCTATACTTACCTTAGGTCTATATCTGTAATGTACGGAGTACTTCCTTGTCCCTTTTTTCTTTTTTCTTTTTTTCCTTTTTTCTCCCTCCCTTTAAATATCTGACACAGGAATGATCAGACGATTCCAATTGTATTTATCCGATTCCCCGGTTCATTTAAACTATTTCATTCCCCCCTTCCAACTTCTTCCCCCCCACCTTCTCTATACTTTCCCCAACTTTAACTTTCAATTTCCATTCCCTGGCACTATAAATCTACCGGACTATGTCCGACCTGTGGTCTTCTATAGCCTTTGCCATTGACCCTAAGAGAACGGAAGCTATGCCTGCCGTTCTACAATCCACAATCAACCTCCTGGAAAGTGAGCTGGTCAAAGCCCGCGCTGCCCTCCGGGATATCCAACCTAATGCCTCACCTTTTGGATGCCGGGGTGATGATATCGCCGTAGGCGCCATGACTGCTTACAGACAGGACCTCATCGGCCGCGCCCCTGACTTTTACGGGTCTCGCCGCTTGACGCTGAAGGAACTTGGCCTGGTGCCTGTCGTGCACGAACTACCCGAACGGGTGGTATTAAAGGCGCAATCGATAGAACCTGTGCCCCCTCGCCGAACGGGACTAGAGGATATCTTGAGCAATAGCTTGATCCTCGACCAGATGGCACCATATCTATCAGTCTCCTCGTTGATGACGTTGAGCTCAACTTCACGCCGCTTACATACCGTCATCACTCGGACGCCATATGTATTTCGGCATCTAGATCTGTCCCGCTGCCGGGGTGCTGAACTTCCTACAATAACACAAGCGGAGAACGACTCCCAAACAGAGGACGAGATCTATTCCGCCCCATTGAAGCGTATTTTTACGAGCCTGGAGCGCAGAGGTCTCCTGCAAGATGTGCGCACTCTCATCTTGGACGGAGTGTCGGTGCCAGCTGATCTGGTGGCCGATATCATTTTGACGGATCGCTTTAACGTCAATATCTTGTCAATTCGCGAATGCCGCCATCTCAACGAACGTAAGCTCATGCAGGTCATTCAGCATGCTGTTCGGCCTACACGCCCTGCGGGTACACCGCGAGTAAAGGGTATCTATCATTTTTCGCCCATGCACATGGGCACTCGGGTAGTGGCACGACCCCGGTACCGAGACTGGTGGGGAACCCGTGTGGGGACTCCGCGGACACCCAGCGAAACTCCATCTAACTCTGATCGGGAGGACGGGGTCTCCGTGAAATCCTCGGTAGAGCAGCAAAACGAGTGGTACAGCGCATCAGGGAAGCTTTTCAAGCACAATCCCGAGGAAGGCTGGGCCCAGGTGCTTAAGAAGTGCGAGGGCGTCATTGCCTTCGATGCTGCTCTTTGCCGTGGCCCGAGACATGATCCCAATCTATACAGTTCGACCGCGGAGGAAGGCACCCCAACTGAGGTTCCGTTGCTTGGACCTGCCGTGGCCACCGTAGCCCTTGGGCCCCGTGGATGTGACGGATGCCACAGTTCCCCGGAAGGTCCGGCTATTTGGAGCCAGTCCCCAGATATTCAATTTCCGATGCTTAGCCCCCCCGCCATTGCACTCATCCAGCGTTGCAGCAGCGAAACGGCCCGAGCTAATCCCAGGTCAGCATCCGGTCCTCATTGCCCGCTGCACGGACTGCCTAACCAACTGTTGGTGCCATCGGTGCAATAAATGGTTCTGTGGAAATTGTCTTCCAAACCCACAGCCTGTCCGAGTAAGCCTGTCCCCGCATCAGACTGCAGTCCACGCCAGTGCTGCTGAACTGCAAGAACGTGAGGTATGTTGCAATTGAACCAAAGATTGAATCTGCTCCACCAACTGTTCATGTCACTGATCTTTATCGTGCAGAGGTTGGAACGAGGTGTAAGTAAAGACTGCTGGGAATGTGGCCCAACTGTGAGTAACTCCCCGGCTTTAGGACGTCGTTTCTTTCTAACCCAAGTATGTAGTGTGCTTCCTGTAAGCTGGAATGCCAGCACACATGCCAAGGCTGCCAGGGGGATTATTGCATTCAGCATAATGAAGGATGCTCGAAGACACTGGTACGTGTTGTCTTTTATTAACCCAAGTCCCCATGATTGAATGAGAGCGTATACTAATCTGCCCCGCAGTGCGACTGGTGCAATACCAGTGCTCGAGGCCGAATGCGTGGCGACTTCTATTAAACTGGGTCTAAATTTCTTTATTATTGGTAATCGACTTGAATTCTTGCATGCATGGATGCATACGGATGCATGGATATGTAATGAAGTTGATTTTAAAGCGAAGTATCAAGCGTGGAGGCTTCCAGAATTGAAACTCTTATCTCTTATCGGCTCTACAGTAAACACTAGCGGCCAATCTGGCAAAAGAATTTAGCTTTTGACGGGCAGAATTGTATCATAACTTTGGAAAGATGTAGATGTATATACATTGTTGATGGAGGCTAAGATGTACAAAGCCATGAATATGTATTGATCGTAATATTTAAAATAAATAAATTAATCATTGACCAAAGCAACAGAGTTAAGAGAAGATCTCATCAAACTCCGTCGTCGACTATACAATATAGGCGGAGAGAGGAGCGGTGTGCCCTACATTGTAGGGATTTGATTTTTGTCATCTTCCGGCGCTATTGCGATCCGTCCCCGCCTTGGAATATTCTCATATTAAAGAATGCATTCTCTCTCTAATGATTATCAATATCCATCATGGCTCAAGATACTTTAGTCTGGTCATCTCAGTTACTCGTCGCATCCCCAGAGCGGGCGCCTCGACTAACCGGTGACAAAATCACTCTACCGCAGTCTGCGCTCGAACAGCTACTAGCTGCCGCTCCGCTTCAAGCTGTCCCCTCCGGGAACTCTCGTGTACTTACTTCGTCATTCGATCCCTTCAACCACCACACCTTCGCTGCCGAATCGCGCGCTCGTCAAGAGGTCGAGCAACGTCAGCAGCAACTACCCCACCCGTTAATATTCCGCATTGTCAATCCTCTGAATGGCCGGTTTATCTATGCGGGCATCCGGGAGTTCTCCGCCGAAGAGAATGAAGTTGCATTGAGTACATTGCTCAGAGAATCTCTCGATATCAAGGATGAAGCGTTCTTGAGCGAAAATGGCGAACCACAAGACCTGGCTGTGTCCCAACTAGAAAGGGAAACCTCACCCCGAACTGGCCCCGCGGTCACAATACATGCGAAGCAACTCCCGAAGGGCACCTATGTTCGCCTCCGCCCGCTGGAAGCTGGATACGATCCTGAAGACTGGAAGGCTCTTTTGGAAAGATACTTACGGGACAACTTTACTACCCTCACGACGGGCGAGCTTCTGACAGTGCCGGGTACCCGGAGCGAGTCATTCAGATTCTTGGTGGATAAGGTGTTTCCCGAGGGCGAAGGAATATGCGTGGTGGATACGGACCTTGAAGTTGACATCGTTGCATTGTCAGAGGAACAGGCCCGAGAAACGCTACAGAAGAGATTGGAAAAGGCTTCACGTGCGCCGGGTACAACTAGTGGCAGTTCGATCGGTGGTATCCTCAGCATCGGAGAAGATGTCACTGCCCAAGTGTTGCCTGGGGAATATGTGGATTATGAGCTTCGAGATTGGAACCGCCAGGATACTATTCAAATTGAGCTTACTACGGACAACCTGGAAGTGAGTCTTTTTGCTAGTCCCTTTTCTACTCGCCAAAGAAGTCGACCGAGATCGGACATGCATGCCTTGGGGGATTTCTCGAGCCAATCGCCCAAGAAATTTAATCTTCGACCCACAAATGTGGTTATGGAAGATGCCGAGGCCCTTTATATAGCAGTTCACGCCGACCCTCCAAGCACTGAATCTGAATCTTCGGATCTACAGCGGCAGTCACCATCACAGTACCACCTGCGGATTACAGTGAATCCATTGGACACATCGGATAGTCATAATGCGACGGAAGAATCTCACGAACCTGGCGATGTGCAGTGCAAGAACTGCCAGCAATGGGTTCCCGAACGGACACTGGTTCTCCACGAGAACTTCTGTCTCCGCAATAATATATTATGTCCGCAGTGCCAGAATGTCTTCCAGAAACGCTCTCCAGAGTGGCAAGGCCACTGGCACTGCCCACAAGACTCCGCCCATGGCAACGATGCCGCAAGCAAAGAAAAACATGACGCTATCTTCCACCAAACCCACCAATGCATCGATTGTGCCGGGGATTTTGACGGACTCCCTAGTCTTGCGCATCATCGTACTACGGATTGCCCCGGGAAGTTGATTCTCTGCCAGTTCTGCCATCTTCTTGTGCCGCAGAAAGGCGATTCTGACCCTGATTTCCGCGATCCCGAGGTGATGCTCTCCGGCCTCACTCCACACGAACTGGTGGATGGAGGACGCACCACCGAATGCCATCTGTGTAATAAGATTATCCGATTACGGGACATGAACACCCATCTCCGTCACCATGACCTGGAACGCCTTTCTCGACCCGCGCCACGCACATGTATGAACAGAAATTGCGGCAGGACATTAAACAAAACCGGAAATGAGTCTGTTGGCCTGTGCAGTTTCTGTTTCGGACCGCTGTATGTTGACACCTACGATCCAGAGGGCAAAGCACTTCGTCGTCGCATTGAACGCCGATATCTCTCCCAGATGATGACCGGATGTGGCAAGCCCTGGTGTCAGAACGAGTACTGCAAAACCGCGAAGCAGAAAATGGCATCTGATTCTGATCCTCCAGCCACGATGAGTGTGGTGGAAATCATGAAGTTGACACGCCCACTTGTCGAAGCTCTAAACATCCAGCCGGATGTGCCTAATACGGCACCTTTATACCTCTGTGCTGATGAAGCAAGTCAACACCGTCGCAACCTCGCAGAGCTGATTGCAGCAGAGAGCACTGAAGGGAATGACAAAGTGTATGATCTACCATGGTGTATTGCGGCAGCGGAAGCCGCGGGTGGCGATTTGGAAAAGGCAAGAGAGTGGTTGTCTAAATGGGCACCAACCCAGGGCGCAACAAGTACATGATCTTTCTAGGTATGGCTCTAGAGACATGATTTGATATGAGAATATGGGCTTGTTTTGTATTAAGTGAAGGCCTACATAGCTTACCATTAAGATAGACGAATCTGATAATGCATAATGAATGATGTATAAACACAGCTGGAATTTCATAATATTCATGATTAAAATGCAAAGGCTGGTCTAAAATTAAGACCCTAGACATCGCAGTCACTCGCCTCAAGGGCCACACCCATGCAATGCATGGACAGAAAACGTGTATCAACCAACGCCCGGCTTTTTCAAGCCGCGCCCGTCTTCGCAGCCAGCGAGCCGATGCCGCGCGAAGAGAAGATACCCATGATTCCAAAAACAACATAGAACAGAGCTAACGGATACGCCACGAGACCCCTCATGCCACTCATGCGCGCCACAGCGCAGAACATCCCTGACGAACTGTATGTGCACCAGCCAACAGCGGCAATGGTCAGGAGATAGCCGAACATAGTGTCCATGGGAATCAGGATACCAATGAGACTGGTAAGCACCAAAGGAAGGAAGCAGTAGCCCAACACGCTAGCCGAGCGAGGGAAGGTCAGAGTGGCAGAGAAATGGCCCACGGCCGAGGCACCGGACATGGAGGGTTTGTGGTGGGGGTTGTAATTGGTAGGGTCGGCGGCATTGGGAGTTGGGACAGTGTCGAGAGCGGGAGACATGAGGCTGAGGATCAGATGCAAAGCGACGGTACCGAAAACGGCGACGCCGTAGATATAGCCGTAGAACACTTTTCCCGAGAGGAGGAGGAAAGTGCCGTATAAGACAATGTAGAGCAGAGCTCCGTAGAGATCGCTATCGTCCATCAGATGATTATCGATAGAGGCGAAGGGATTCAGAACAGTCAGAGTCTAGAGAAGGAAACTGTTAGCATCAACATCGGGTATTCACTGTTGACCAGGACTACAATTAAATTAAACCTGGGGTAAAAAAAAAAGCCACCCGCAAGACCCAGAACCCCACGTCTCCTGAACGCGCCTCATAAAATCAATACACACTAACCTTGGTCCGGATATGTTCAAAGTTAACACCCAACTCCTCAAGCAACGGTGGTTCACCATCGTACCCCTCCGTCCCAAACGCAGCCAACCAACCCGTCCTCAAGCCGCCTTGTTCGCCCATCCGTCCACTGACGCCAGCGGCCGGGGACCCGAAACCCCCATACCCACTACCGGTAGGATAAGCCTGCGCAGAGGGATTAGGAGCTCCGCCAAAGCCAGTGCCATAAGGTGCTTGTGAAGGGGTTGTGTGACCGGAAACCGAGGAGTAGGACGAGGGGAAGAACTGGAGATTCTGTGGTGCGGAGCCCTGGGGGGCGTAGCCCTGCTGTTGTGGATAGTATTGGGCCATTGCCGTAACTGACGGCGTAAGGAGCGGAGATCGCTAGTTTTTGCTTTGAACGAGGGACGTGCTTGGAGTTCCTGGATAGTAGCGATTGGCTAGGATGTAGATTGTTGTAGAGCTTCGAAGCTCCAAATGGCCTCAATAATGGACGGATGACTAAGCGTCTAATCGGCCCGCCCGCGGGCCCGGGCCCAGCGAACTAAACTCAAATTCGCATCTTATAGAGTGACATACACTGACATACACTGAACAGAGGATGTCTTTCTTTCTTTCTTTTTGGTATTTAGAATGTTAATATTAATTTGAACTTGATTGGAATTGGTAAAACAATGTATACGGTATGGTTGAACCCGCAAGAAATCTACTTATCAATGTTTACAGGAAATTGATACCGATGCCCAGCTGGAGCCCTTTGCGGCCTTCTTCGCCCTTTCGCAACGCCAGAGGCAAGGAAAAGTTGAGCTCGAAGCGAGCGACAGGGTGGGCATACACAATACCGAAGCCAGCTGCGACACTGGGCAGTCCGTTTTGTAATTCAGAGAGAGTTGACACCAGGGCATCCTGCACCTCACCATTAGTGGTAGGAGTGGCCTTCTGTGAAGTTTGCAGAGAAAGCAAGCGGCCACCGTTCAAAAAGGCCTGGAACCGCACGGGCTTCTCAGCACCAAGTCGGGGAAGCGGGAACAGCAGATTGGCGCTTCCGGCGGCGTACACATCACCGCCTAGTGAATCAACGCCTTCACGAGGACCGAGACCGCAGAGACGGAATCCACGGACATCAGTAGGTCCTCCAAGCTGGAAGCGGTCATTGACACGGGAAAGTTGAGGGGCGGGGTTGGACTCCAGTCCAAGAGGGCAGAGAAGACCGGCGCGGAAACCAGTGGTAAGACTGACGCCGCTGTCACCCTTGATTCCTGGGATCGGGATAGGAATGGCACCCTGTGTCTCAATTTCCGACTTCCAGAATGAGACATCACCCTTGAGCGGGCCAAATCCGGCCAGTTCGTTGAAGGCCTTGAGATAGTAACCACGAGATGGCAGAAGGGCATTGTCCCGCTGGTCATTAACCCAGCTATGGAATATGCTGCTCTTTACGCTGTCGCCTGCATCTGCGCGGACGGTAGGGGAGGCATTCTCCGCAAGGCCAGTAAGCTGTCTCCAGAAACCGTTGTATCCAAATTCGTGACGGTGGCCTGATTTGGAAATCCATCGGAGCTTGCTCCAGCCACCCTTGAGAACCTCCTCGTGACTTGCCCAAGACTTCTGGGTGGAGCTTGCAATACCGCCAATTTCTAGGCGGAAATCGGGATCACCCAAGATGGGAGTCTCGAATGCAGCCTGATAAGCGGACCGTGTCCGGGTACCGAGCGAAGCGTTCAAGTTCAAAGTCTCAGCGCCTCCAAAGACATTGCGCCAGAGAAGATTACCGTAGGCTGAGCCCTCAGCATTACCCAAGTCGGTTCCAGTCTTCATCAGCACGCGGGACTTCTCTCGCGTCGCCAGATGGACATCGATGTTGCGCATGCCATCCTGGGTTTGCGACTCGTCCAAGTAGACCGAAATAGGCTGGTGGAATAAATCTGAGGTTATGTTAGTAGACACCCATGATTGATATTTTCCTGCCATCTCATACCGAAACGTCCAAGTTTATCTGCGGTAGCCGACACTTCCCGCAACGCTTCGGACAGTGTATACGGCCGACCCTTGTTTGCACTCAAAAGCGGGCTCAAGTTGCGCTCAAGGAAGCTTCGCCGAGTATGAGGGGCACTGGTGACTTGAACAGAGGATATGGTGCAGGGCAAGGTCGAGTTTTCGTCGATCTAATAGATATCGCGATCAGCCGGGGAACTCCGCAAGTAAACGCGAGCTGCTTGTCATCGGTGTCTAGGATTTGAAGATCATACCAATTCAGCAAGTCGGTTCTGGGCCTTTTGGTAAATAGCTTGCATGCGCTCATTCACAGCCTGCTGTTGCTCTTCCAAGACCTTGGGGTCTGCTCGCTGTTGCAAACGCTCGAAGACCTAGAAGCGGATAAGAGTTAATAAAGGGTCAACTAAACATTTTAGGCAGCTAATGAGCTGCCTGAGATATGCACTGACACTTTCGTCTCCTTCAGCAAAAGAGGAAGACATTTTTGCGGCTGCAATGGCCTGAACTTTTGGCCTCCGGGGAACAGATCGGGGTGCTCGTGCCGAACCCGCGAGATATGGAACCATCACGTGACCCAGCGAACGTGAGCGCCTGATTGCGACAATCTATCTTTTGACTCCGCAACTTCTTTTACTTCTCAAGCTCTTTCCTCGGTTTCGCTTTCTTGGGGTGCTCATAGAACACCGACTTGTCTTGTTTTGCTTTGCAACGTCTCTCGCTTCTACTTATATCACCAAAGATGGCGACAAAAGCGGCTTTCAAACGGGTAAGTTGCCAGACCTCAAAGCCAATCCGTTATCAATGAATAGTGTCTAACAATGGTTACTATAGCTCACCCGCGAATACCAAAATATCCAAAAAGATCCCACGCCATTTATTGTGACCCATCCATCTGAGACTAATATCCTTGAGTAAGTATTGTACATCCCCTCGCATTGCCGCATTGCCGCATTGCCGCAGAACTCCGAAGCTAACCTGCGCTAGGTGGCATTACATCCTCACTGGACCCCCGGGAACTCCTTATGAAAATGGACAGTATTGGGGTACATTGATCTTCCCTCCAGAGTACCCATTCGCTCCTCCCGCCATCCGCATGCACACACCCAGCGGCCGATTCCAGCCTTCCACTCGACTCTGTCTAAGCATCAGTGACTTCCACCCGAAATCCTTCAACCCCGCCTGGGAAGTCTCCACCATTCTCATCGGTCTTCTCTCTTTCATGACCAGTGAAGAGATGACCACGGGAAGTGTGAGTGGCTCGGAAAGTGAGCGCAGAGTGCTTGCCGCGCGATCTCGGTGGTGGAACTCGACCGGAGGAGGTTCTCATATTAGCGCCACTGCCGGCATCACTCGAACTTCTAAGGGTATCAACAATGTCAAGGCAGGAGATGGAGGCTTGAAGTTCCGCACAGAATGGCCCGAACTCGACCAGGAAAACTGGACTTGGATGAAAGAGCATCGTATTGATTCCGCCACCGGCCAGATTTTGCCTGACCCTGATGCGCCTGCCAAGTGTTCCCCAGAGACAAGTGCTTTACGTCGACGGCCCAACGGCAGTGCTCCTGGAATCGGATCTGTTGTGGACGGTGGGCACGTTGCGAGAGAGGCTGGTCAGGGCTGGGCCGGACGAAACCGAATCTGGATTTGTGTTGCTGTCTTCTTTGGCTATGCCCTGATCTCACGACTATTGAGTGATATGCGAGCATGAGATTGAACTAGTTTTTTTTTTTTTTTTTCTTTATGTTAGAATACCCTTTGTCTTCATGTTTTATCCTAGGCTTTTTTTTGTTGTTGTTGTCCCTGTCCTTAGCGGGTTCTCAAGCATTATTTGGGTGCCATGGGGGGAGGTTTTTGTTTTCTCCAAGACAATCAAGTCTCGAGATTTATTGAATACTTGAAGAACCTTTCCAAATAATAGGTTACACCATTGAGCACCGGATCATCCCAGACGATTTGCGCTGAATCGGGCTTGTGCTCCCCGCATTGGCAACATTGGCAACGTAACTACACTCCTTTTCTCTTCTAAATCCGCCTTCACCCAACTGCATAGCCTGCTATCCACTTCTTTATTGGTTTGTCTTCTGTGTTTTGTCTCTTTCCCTTCGCATTCCGAACTTGCCTTGGCCTTCGGATGGATCATCTGCAGCCTTTCACCTTTGGTTCGCCTCGGCATACCCATTCAGGTCAGTGCTTTCTGGTTTTGATATACCTTAATATTGGGGAATTTGGCCTTACTGAACCCTGAATCCCGTTGGCCTTTTTTTCGGGGGGATCTTTTGCCTCATTTTGAGGTCAAATTCGCATCCGTTTTGAGTGATATGGCTCTTTGTTTCCCATTTGTCTATGGATCCCCCCCCAATCAGTCAGCAGCGTCAGAGTTGCACCAAAAGAGAGCCCCCTTGATTGTCAAGAACTTGGACTGAAGTACCCGACTAGAACCCAAGGCCAAACCTGCGCCGCTGGATCGGCCTTCCTATACATTCATCGATCACGACGATGACTTGACCTCTAAGAGGATTAAAGATGTCAATGCACGCAAGGCTATTCGCTCTCATGTTATGCGCGATGTACGCCGACGGGAGAGACTTGCTGGGTTGAAACGAACATCCAGACAGAATCGCGGACAATCCGATACTTCCAAGGCTGCCGCTAATGAAGTAGATGAACAAAGACTGGTGTTGAGGGCTTCATCCCAGTCTTCTGCTGCATCTTACATCCTGGACACAGACACCGGAGACGGGTTTGCCTCAATTTATCGTGGGCGTCCTGTCAGGTGGTGTGCTGGCTATCCTTTGCCTCTCCATTCAAATCCTAGTCCACCTACATCGTGGTTTCTTGATCCTTTCTTTACGTTGCCCGGTACCAGTGAGCTCCCGTCAATGGTGGCACATTTGGTGTACTACTGTAAGTATTGCTCATTTCAACGTGGCCTGTTATTCTAGTCATTTTAGGTGTCCATACTGCATGCGCCTCCCCAGAACTAGAGCTGACTATAGGGCGAAGGGAAAACCATATTTGTACCGATGACTTTTCCGAACACAACCAAAGATTCAAATCAAGAGATGGAACTAATGGTTCGATCCTCGTTCTCGGATCCCGGTAGTTTCTTTGGGCTGATGAGCATGTGCGCTGCACATCGAGCCGTTATCGAACGCCAGCGATCGGGTAATTGGGACTCCGTACTTACCAACGACCCTGACTATTGTATGATGAGAGCAAAGTCCATTCAAGAGATGAGCGCAAAAGTACGGGATCCGAGTCGCAGACTCAGCAATGAAGCGTTTGATACCATCATCAATCTCCTCACTGGTTCGGTATGGATTCTATCCCCGAATGTCGGAATACAGTGTTGCAGGGCTAACATGTCACAGTTGATTATCGGAGAGTTCACCGAGGTCCATACTCACCTAACAGGACTTAAAAGTATGGTTGATCTACGGGGTGGAATAACAGATGAGAGTATTCGTTCTTCTTCTATGTTGTCTGCCATTATCACGTACGTGCGTTTCCGTGTGTTTCTAGCTCTCTACTCTGAGTCCCGCTCACGGTTGATGAAACAGAACCGACATCAAAGCCGCCTCGGGCCTAATGACCAAACCTGTTTTTCCATTAACTTGGGATGCACAGCCAATCCCTTCGGAGATCCAACAGCGAATCAGACCACTGGCTCCGTCTCCTCTCAACAGACTAGGCACAGGATTTTCTGCCAATAAATTTCTCAGTCCCGCCTTATTGAAGATTATAAGTGTGCTTCGTGACATGGTATTCTTTAGTATAACTTATCAGACAAATCCTACGGTCATTAAGCCTGGTGACCAAGACTTTTTCCGCATTCTCAACTGCGAAGCAGAGCATCAGCTTCTCAGCTACATCTACGCAGAAGGCTCCCCTAACCCGGAGCCCAATCTTCATCCAATCGAAGCAGTCACTCGAGTGGCTTCTATTTGTTATCTCAATCATTTCCTGATTGTCTCACCTTCATCGTCTGGATTGGGTCGAGCCCTTACGAAACATCTCAAGACAGCGTTGGATGGCTGCAAATTGTCTCTTCTTGTGGGGTTACCGAATCAAAATTGTGGACTCTATGTTTGGGCATTATTCGTCGGAGCCCAAGGTGCCCTTGGACAGCCTGAGAGACAATGGTTTGTGGAGCGGCTGGCCCGTGTCGCAATGATATGTGGATGGCAGTCGTGGGAGCAAATTTCGAAACATATGGTTGAATTTTTCTTTGTTGTAGCTTTGGACAGCTTGAATTGGCGCTCTATCTGGGATGAAGCGATGACTGGGTTTGTTATATCCGAGTCGGAGGAACTGGAATTCTCATCTCTTCTTGGAACGGGTGCACTCTCCCTTACTTAGCTCTCAATTATGGGCACTTGTATATTTTACACAAACCCAGCAGTAATAGTAATAATAAACCAAAGAAATTAAACGGAATGGGTCTTGCGGAGTATACAAATTTGCATTGAAAAGATATGAAAAGATATGAAAAGATGAAGTACAAAAGCCCTCCAGCGCTATAGATCGATGGATGACTTGTTTACATTTCACCGCTTTGAGTTCAGCCTATCACGTGGCAGCGTTATGTCATCAAGAAAAATGTCCGCTTTCTCCGGTCTTTTATCGCGTTTGCTTTCGCCTTAGATCTTACCATAAAAATTTCTTTGCTTCTTTGCTTCATACTTTAAAATGGGTTGGTTCTGGGCAGACACTCCGCAGACTTCCGCAGTCTCAATCCCACATGCATCCTCAAATGCATCTCCTCCAGTTCGTTTTGCGCATCCTGTACAGTGTTGATCATCTAGACTGACTCTTATCTAAAGCCGGGATGTCCGATGCATGAATCGGGCATGAAGCCCTCACCCTCTCCAGCACCTGCTGCTGAACTCCCCAGCAGCTGCCCCATGAAATCGAAAGATTCTCCATTCTACTCGGCCCCAAAATCAACACCGGCGCAAACACCGCAGCCACCCATGGACACCGCGCCGCAGCCCTCCACCCTCTCAAAGCTTAATCCTCTGAACTACATGTTCTCATCTATTTCCCAAGAGCGCGCCGCTAATCAAACTGTTGACCTTCCCGTTGAGCGCGAAGGCTCTTCGATCCCAAGGGGCGACGGTGAAGGCAACTGGGAGTATCCGTCTCCGCAACAGATGTACAATGCCATGCTGCGCAAAGGACACACAGACACACCCCAGGATGCAGTGGAGTCGATGGTTGCAGTGCATAACTTCCTGAACGAAGGCGCCTGGGATGAAATCGTGGGATGGGAGCGCGTATTCGCCAAGGGTCTCAAGTCTGGATGGGAACACTGCCGCCGCGGCGAAGAAAACCTGAGCATGGACTTGACCTATGCAGACGAGAATGGTAAATTCGATTTGACCTCCGAGCCTCGTCTATTACGGTTTCAAGGTCGGCCACAAGAGTGGTCACCCAAGGCACAGATATACCAGGCACTGAGCTGGGCGTACCCAAGCAAATTTGAGTAAGGACTTTCTTCGCGGTATTTAGAAGCAAAATGCTAACTCCAATTCCAACAGGACAAATCCTCCATTTGACCGTCACGATTGGTATGTCATCCGTCAGACACCTTCGGGCCCGAAGGAGGTTCGATACGTGATCGATTACTACTCTGGGGATCCAGATCCCCACGGACTTCCTGTCTTCCACCTTGATATCCGCCCTGCTTTAGATACACCGACAGCTGCTGTTGAGCGCTTAATGAGGTGGGGAGGTGATGTCTGGTGGAGGGCTAGCGGCGCAGCTGTTCGTGAACAGGCCTCGCGCTAAGAGTGCTTGACAGCTGCAACCACCAGGCTGTCTGCTTCTCTCCACTCTGTAATTATTCGAAGGCATGGCGCTGGCGTTCCATTGCTTATCTTCGCTTGTGCTTGTACGATGTTTATCTTCTTCCCTCTTTGTCTTATTTTTATATCACAACGTTAGTCTTTTTTTCCGTTAGTCTATGAAAAGACACATGATGATGATATCTTTGCATTAATTTTACCTTGTCCCCAAATATCAGGTTTCTCATTTTCCTTGTAGATTTCTTTAAGGATAAGTGTATTCCTCTAGATCATCATCATCATCATTGTCCAAAAAGGAAAGAAAAAAAAAGAACGCCAGGCTATCTTTTTATTCATTCAACGGGCATGCCATCTGAACTTTCATATCAACGAAGAATCGAGCGTGTATTGTACAAAAAAGAGAATTGTGAATGGTCTTATATATTAGGGGACAGTTGGTCGTACTTGACGCAATGCTCCACGCTCTCGACGCTGGCCTGCAGCATTCCACGAGCCTCTAGGCCGACCCAAACCCAGAGCATTGAGTAGTCGCCCGAGCGCACAGTCTCCAGGAATGAACTTCCAGATCCCAATTGCCGTAGAATAGGAAGTGCACTAGACAAGGTCAGCATCAGTTGAACAAATCAAAAGCCCCACGGAGAAAAACTCACCTCTTGAACAAATCTAGGCTGGGGTTCAAACTACGTCCTATTCCTTCAAGCAGCAAACAAGAAATGACGACGTTGACAAAATCCCCTTCAAACCGAACATGGTGCCCACGGACCATCGTCAATACCTCACTGAGGATATCGCCAATCTTGACACTCCCCAGAGCGAAGGTTCGAGACTTGATACTCAGAACCAAGTGCTGCATTTTCAGCGCAAATATCTCTGGGTCAATAACCTCTTCCGGTGTTCGGCATCGCTCGACCATGAGCTGACCAGCCCGGTATCCGTCAAATTCAGCGATAGCTCGAAAGAGGTCCAGGAAGTTCCGCCGATTGGTCTCATTCAGCTCAGTGACGAGACCAGTGTCGATGAATATCAACTGCGGTCGATACCCTTCGTCATGGAGCTGGGAAAGAGCAGTGTTCCAATCATCAGTGTCATTGAGGCTCGGACGTAACCGCTCGAGGACCGCCTCTGTCACATCAACTTCGGCCCGCGTCGGGGCATTGAATGCACGCGAATGCTTGCCAAGGGAGAGGTCCAGCTCGCTAGGCCGGTAGAAACGAACCATGATGTTCCCCGGGTGGAGATCGGCATGAACAAAATTGTCTATGAGCAGCATGTGCAAGAATGCATCAAGGCCTTCATTGGCAATATCGTGTTGATACAAACCCCCTCCAATATCCAAGAAGGTGGCCAACGGGATGCCCTGAGCAAATTCCTCAACCAACACCTCACGGGTGGTGTATTCTAAGTATGGGTATGGGAACCAAGCAGTAGTGCGAGAATTGAATTTCTGGCGGAATATGACGAGGTTGGCAGCTTCAATCCGCAGGTCCAGTTGTAGCTTCATCATTTCCCCAAACTGTTGTACTTCATCGGGGAAAGACAGCCAGTGCATCGTAGGGATAATATTGATCATATGAGCGAAAAATGACATGATTCGCAAGTCTCTATGTATCATTTGTTCAACCCTGGGGTGCTGCACCTTGATCGCGACATAGGACGATGGCACCCGCTGCGGGGAACTCTTGACCAGTACGTCAACGTTTTTTCGAACCTTCTCGCCTAGCGTCGGTGGTTCGATGCCCAATTCTGCTTCATTGGTTGCAGCAAGGTTCGGCTTCAACTTCGCCTTATAGACCTGTGCAATCGCTCCAACACCCAGTGGTTCCTCCTGGAACTCTTCGAATATGTCCTCGAATGGCAGTCCGTTGAATGCTTTGCGGATGATGCGCTTCGTTTGGTGGAGTGAATGAGCGGGGGCATTTGAGTGAAGTGACGACATTATGTTGCACATTTCCGGTGGGAAGATATCTGTTCGTGATGCAGCCCATTGGCCAAGCTATTCAAAAAGTCAGCCTGTCAGTTCAGCCTTAATAGACAAGTATTCGCCAACCACCAAATACCTTTATGAACGCCGGACCAGCCCGCTCCATTGCATTTACCAAGAACCGATACCACCACAATGTGCCAGACCGCGCGCCATCCCGGTCCCGCACTTTGCGACCAAGCCAGATGGCGGGCACCGTCGCGACGACCGGAATGAATATGACGGCAAGGTGAACAAAGCGGATCCCTGTAGCAATAGGGTCATAGACATAACAATAAAAGTAGATCCATATTGTCTGGCAGAGCTTCGAGAGGCCTTGCGCGTCGGGTGAGACTGTCTTCCGGACCTCTTCGCGCGAAGCCTCCAGCATCTGCATTTCGGCAGTCTTGTCATGGCCATCATTCTCTTCCGCCAGTTTCAAAAAAGCAGCTGGTGCCAGAGTGGCCATGAGTACCCCACCTATTACGGGTGCCCTTCGCGGGGTGCCTTTTAGTAGTTGCCGAGGCCATGGCGGGTGATTGAAATGTTGTCGGGGGAGACGTGGGAGTCCACGTTTGAGACAGAAACGGCCGAAGAGACCGACCGCCCTCATGTTATCATGCAGGCGTATAATATTAACATAGAATGAAGAAGTTAGTAGAAAAGTAGAGGTAGAGAGGTAAGAAGTAGCCTCGGGATAGAACTCCCTGGTCGAGATTCTGGACGATAAACACGTGCTACGACGTCATATACAAATAAGACAAACAAGACAAACTACATCACTATAAAACGCTCATGTCAAGCACATGCAAGTTGACTTGTATAGTACAAAATATGCACACCTTAATTCATTGTATACATATATATGTATGGAGTATTTTGTACATCAAGAGATCTGTTTTCTGCCTAATCATCCGAAGTCGTCAACCGCCTGCATTCCACACCCACATTCCTCATCCTTGGTCCGCTTGCAATCAACCATTGCCCAATCTGGCAATATACACGGCAGATCCTAGTTCTTTATCAAGGAGAAAGAGTTGAGGGGGTCGATCTTGTTTTATAGCGGTTTCTGTTAGTGGCTGTTAGGACTTCCAAGATTCCGAAAACGGATTATCAAGCCTTATTCAAACGACCGGAAGGATGGTCTTGCTGGACATTAAATTAGGCCATGATGCCCAGAGATTCACAATACCATTTCCACTATCTTCGGCTCCTTGGACAACTGCTAGATGGCGCGGGAACTATCAATCATGGGTCATACCCAGAACCTTCGTGATATTGAGTCCAACAATGAGAAAAAGCATTCGCACTGGCGCGATTGGGCCTTTGTCCTTCTGTGGGCCGTTACTGGCTATGCATGCATCATTTTCATCGTGTTAGCCTACTGCAACCCGGGACTTATACCGTTTGATATCTCTTCATTACTGTTTCGCAAAGAGATTTCTCCATTCTTCGCTTTCTCGCAGGGAACAGGTCATTACTCTAAGCCGCAAGGATTTAAAATAGTGGCTTTAGTTCCCTTCCATTACCATGAGCGTACAGCAATCCTGGACTGCTATTTGCAGGTATGTATGATCTCGTCCTTACTGTATGAATTAGGTCTAACATCATTCAAGAAAAACTTGGTCCACAATAATGGATTTCTTGATCAGGTCGTCTTCGTACCGCAGACTGATGACGCCGTCAGCATGGAATGGCTGTACTCTATCGTGAATCAAACACCTGAATATGCTATTTCTTCTCGCGGCCATGAAATGGAGTGGAAAGTTGCAAAGGATAATGTGATGTACATCCGGATCGACGGCGATATCGTGTTTCTGGAGGACAACGCCATTCCGACCATCGTCAAGACGAAACTCGACAATCCAAGCACGCTGATGGTATCTGCCAATGTGATAAACGAGGCAGCCCTCGCATCTCTTCACAGTCATCCGGGAACTGCACTCCCATATTTACCTGAATTGTACGACGTAAAACAACCGTCTCGATCAAAGTCACAACTGAAGCACGACTGGCGCGCTTCGAGTCTTCCAAGCTGGCAGGGCCCACAGAACTTCGAAGTACGCAAAGACTTTGAGCCGCCATTTGAAGGGCATCGCTGGCTGCTCCCCAGAGATGCGGGCTCTGGCCGAGATCCTATCGCGAGATCCGTATATACCGATACTGGTCCGACCCTACATGACTGGACTGTTGGTGCACAGCAACATTACTCCTTCTTGCACCATCTAGAACACAATGATTTGGGCCGTTACAAGTTCCCGATGTGGGTTGATCCAACCGAGCCCACCAGCGAGAATTTCGGGTGCTTCTGGGGTAATGATGCAGTGGATGTGCACAGCATTTTGCGCAACCATAAGGGAGCCTCTCACAATTGGCATATGGCGGATGGCTCTCGTCCGCATGTCATTATAGATGGCAAGGGACTTGCTTCGCATTATTCTGCTCGCCAAGGTGCGGCCGGTTTGGACGCTACGGATCTCCTAACTCGTTACCGAGCATATGCACAGGAGAAAGTCTGTTTACAGACTGAGTGATCTCAAAGCCCCTGGGTATCAGATTGTGTCAATTAATGGAGGAAGTGTCATGTACATATACGTATATACCCAATGATTTTTGTTTAACTTTTGCACGCCTACAACTAAGTTCGTATAGAGTAACTAGTAGATTCCTTTCGCTGGGGTGCTCGAGCTTTCTCTACACCCATGGAGATACTTCATTCAAATTGTCATGTTTTGAGGGATACATGTACATGCAGCAAGAAATGTCTCTCCTTTTTATCCCTCTAGAAAGTTATTCTATGGCCTTCTTTTGAGTCCATTTCTAGATAATGTTGGTCCCACAACAAACCAAAGCACATATTTGGCCGATGCATCACATAATATGCAACAATAATAACACTTGTTTCAAATGCATCATATCATGTTGGAGCTCTCCAACTAAGCATCTGTTGCTGCCTTCAACTGTGAGGCATTGGCCTTCACCAAGTCTTCCAGCATATCCCTATAGCCCACAGGAAGGGCACCAGACTATTTGGCGATTAGTAAATTACCAGCACTATCCTAGGGCAGAAAACTCACCTCGTTCGTCAGCAGCCCTTGCACAAGCACAAAAGCGTTGTCACGGTCTTTGGTCTCTTGCGACTTGTCTGTCTCCTCAGCCTTATCTTGATTGGGAGTGCCCCCGCCTAGGGTCGTCTTAAGCAACTCGGTAACCTCTGTCTTGTGCAAGCAGTCCACAACAGCGGCACAACCGAGTTTGTTTGTCGCCATTAGAGCTAGAGCAAACCAGCCTTCACTGCGAACGACAGGCCACTGAGTCTGTGTGATCATCGCACCTACTGGTAGCGAGACACCCTCGTGTAGAGTGTATAGCCGGTCAAGCAAGGACATTGCTTCTTTATCTCCATCGCGAGCCTTGGGGCTAACAGTCCGACAGATTGAAGCAACTGTCCGTCCGATTTCAGTCTTGATTGGCGTGGAGTCCGTTTTCTCGAAAAGAGACAGGAGCAGAGAAAGGTAGGTCCGTTTGTGAGCCGGGGAATCAACATCTTGTGAGAGAGGAGCGAGAAGATCGGAAATGTTATCCATCGAGGATATAATCACCTGACGCGCGATACTTGCAGCCGAGAATTGAACCTGCGGAACAGATTCATATGCCCATAATCGTGAAATGGCAGGAATGATACCGGCTTCTCCAAGAATGGCCCTGTTGTCGCCGGCAATTGCAAGGTTCTTCAAGAAACCAAGCGAAGAGTGTAGGACCGCACCACGGGCATCTCCCTTGAGAACAGATATTAATTCTTTGTGAATTTTCAGGTCCCGGACCATCACCTGGCAGACCTCGTCGGACCGGGCGAGGTTTCCAAGCATGACACAGGCGCAGATCTGAAGTTGATCTTCGGTTGCAACCACCCATGACTTTAAGGTCTGTGAAAGAGGAGAGTCAAGGGGGTAATGCTGGGCAAACAATGGTGAGGCAGATACCTCAGCTAAAGCCTGATTAATCTTGAGGCGAAGCTGCGCGAGAGCCTTGACGTCTTCGCTCAAAGAAGGGTCCACCACAATCGAAAATGAATGACGCAGGACGTCCAGCACGCCTTCCACCATTTCATTCGACACGCAGGCAATCTGGAACTTTTCGTTTCCTAGGTAAGCAGCGAGAGAAGTCGCCAATGATGAGAAGTGTGCAAAATCAAGAGTCTCATCAATAGCAAGCTCCATCAACAGTAGAATTGTTCCGTCGGGGGAGTTTTCAATGCCTTCAGCTGCAAATTAAATGTTAGATCAGAAAACAGGCTGAGGTTGGGATGAAGTATACCTTGCTCTGAGGCCAACTCAATCAAGTCGTATGAGAAATTGAGTAGAGCCTCGTTATCTTCGATCTCGCCATCTTTGATCAGCTTCAATAGGATGTAAGCTGTTCGGTTGGTAGCTATCTGAGCATGCGCCGGTTCTGATATCATATTAGCAAGACGTATATAACCAGCCGGTTCTTTCTGGACATACTGTAATCCATGCAAATATTGTAGATGACTGGAATTGCAACAAAGACCAAATCCGGATCAAGGAAATATCGAATGATAGCAAGTGTATAGTTTCCCTTGATAACAATCTCCCTATTCTCATCTGCATCAACGTTAGCTATATGGGCACATATGCAACTGATTGCAGCATACCTGTATCGGCACACGAGTTCCCAATAACTCGCAAAGAGTGAAGCAACAGACTGGTATCAAGTTCGCCCTTCAAAGAAATCACATCCAGGAAGAATCTCAGAATGCCAGACTGGCCGAATGGAGCACGCCATGAAGCTGAAACATAATTAGCAAGTTATAAAATTGACATGTATATAGAATTGACCCACGATCTCTGCTACCATCCGCAATGATTTCAGTGGCTTGTACCAAGTACTCTGAGTTACAAGCCCATAGCTTTTGCAGAGTGGCGCTCACGCTTCGCAGGGTGTCGGCGTCCCGTCGCCCGCGTTTTGCATTTGCATCGGCCTCTTCAAGGGATGCATGGAGCTCCTTAAGATCGAAGCTATTTCCAGCATCGTCGACCTCCTGGGCCTTTTCAATGATGTCTCGCAACTCATGGAACATCTCCTGTTGCTCTTCTGGGTCAATGGTTTCCGTGCGGGGTGGCAAAGAGGAAGAACCCTCCGGTAGATCTGGGAGAATCTTTTTGATAAGAGGTAGTTCCAAATCCCCCTTTTGCGAGACTGAGTGGCCAGCATCTCCATGAACGGCCAGTTGGGCCGTAGATATACCGGCGGAAGACATCTTGCCGAATCGGGGGCAGATAGTTGCCTCCGGAGTGTGGGGTAATATGGAAGGGTCCGTGTTGAACTGAAGATATGAAGATACAAATTCCTTGGCTGAACGGGAAAGGCCTTCTCAATTAGATGAAGGAGCCTAGATGGTAGCCTGTTGACCCCGTCGTAACAATTTAAACCCTGTAAACAAACAGCGTTGGCTCCGATACGAGAGTACTGGTGGCTTTTAATCAGGCAACGAGAGTCTAAAGTGGATTCTTGATATTAGTGGAAGAGAAGCGACTCATCAGAAACATCGCAGAAACAAAGTAAGTTTAGACTGTTCGTGGAGAGACCCGTGGACGTAGCTGCCTGAGGTGGATTCAGGCACCAATCTCGTTTAGGTTAGGCCCAGGTATGGTGTTTATGCATATGGAGCCATATTATGTTTTCTGTATGATATATTGTTGTATTGCAACTGCGCTCGCGTAGATTAAATATGAAAACTGTATCCTACATCTATACAAGGTACATACTATGATATTTATCTACTCACTGAGATCAAATATCAATTACCGTGATCACGTGTTCTGGTTTATGTTAGAAAGTCTTTTGGAAGCTTATACTCCGTAGGTAGAGGGGGAAAAACCAGATAAACAGAATATACACACATTCCTAGATAATATATATGTAATATCACCTCCGATTCCAACCTTTTCTCACTCGAGGGTTTTGGCTATGTTGATAGCTTATTAACATGTATGAAAAAAAAAAAAAATTATAAAAAAGAAAAAAGAGATGGAGCTGCGCGGAATCGAACCACGATATTCAAGGAATGAATCATGATAATTTCCCGGGTAGGGAGAATTACATAAGCTTGATGGACTAACCATTATCCTACAGTTCCTTAACCAGTAGCCTATAGCTTCTAATTTTGGGTAAGAGCACCCTTAAGAGTGTTCGTGTTTCGGAATTCGTCAATTCTAATATATGTCAATAATAACATGAAGACGTTCACCAAAATACTAGCAAAAGACATTTAGTATTCCGAAAAGCTCATTTCAATGGTTGAACAGCATTATTTCATAGTTAAGCACCTTTTTTTTGCTCAGTATTAAAATTAAGGTAGATAAATCCGTAAAACCTATTCCTTGGCATAGGGTCTAGGGCATGTTCGGCAACGTGATCTCGGGCTCCATGTGCCCGTGGACCTTCCAAGGTTCCTCTCGGCCTTTGATTTCATAGATCATCCCATTTTAGTTGTAAACTATATGTTCGTTATCAAGTTTGCTTTTGCATGGATCTGAGAGCAGGTACCCTGATACCCTGATACGATAGCCCGGCCGAGAAGAGACGCTAACGTATTCACGTCACTTTACTTTTCTTTTGCCGGTAATCCAAATACTCCTAATTATTACATTGTACATACATTTCATCAATCATCAGTATGTACCTCATAGCCCTGGAGCCGTTTCTGTATTTAATGTGCTATATACACTTGAAAGAATACTGTATTTATTACCAGTGACATGCTTACATTAACACCCCTTCTCGGCCGGGCTGTCGTAGTAGGGGTGCAACATAGTCTTGTTTAACTCGGCCCGAGCTTATCCTGGTGGTCGATGGTGCTATCAATGATTACAGAGTACATATACAAATGTATGTATAAAGTACGTGCTTATGGCCGCTTTCCCCGTTCAAGACAATGCTAGTAGATAGTTACGTTGTTGGCCACGCAATTCTCCGTTGAGATGGTGATAATTCAGCCTTCCGGGTGGGAGATGCAGATTGCAGGGACCAGTCGCATTTGTAATCAGAGAATTTGAGTGCCGGAGATTGGAGATTAGGTATGAGATGTATGTGGATTGATAATCAACAGTGCCTGTTTGACTATCACCTAAAAACATATGTAAGTGTACATTGAGTCGGACATCTATAAGGTATTATACTTCAATCCCACTATATCTGACCGAACCCACCTCCAGTCAATCAATTGGACGCAAATTCCCATTGCCCTTTCCTATATACAACCATTGATCCCTAAAAGTATCCCTACAACCCACAATGGCCCCTATCGTTGTCTTCATCACCGGTGCCAACCGTGGCTTGGGCCAAGGGCTGGTCAAGGGTTTCATCGCTAAACCGGACCATGTAAATGCTTCTTTTTTTGCCGTTCCACTTGCAATTACAGGCAATCACTGACACTAAGTGGCCGATAGATTGTTATAGCTGCCGTCCGTGACTCAGCGCACTCGACCGCTCAGGCACTCGCCGAGCTACCCGCAGGCGAGCGCAGCCGTATTATAGTAGTAAAGTACGAGGCGAGCATTGAGCAGTCGGCCTTTGATGCAGTCAAAGAAGCCAACGACCAGGGCATCAGCCATCTTGACATTGTCGTCGCTAATGCAGGCATTGCCAAATTATATCCACTTGTGAAGGACGTCAAGCGGGCCGATATAGTCGAGCATATTGACGTCAACGTGTTAAGTGCCGTGTCTTTGTACCAAGCAACACGCGATCTGCTGCAGAAGTCGACCGGAAAGCCCATCTATGCCATTATGGGATCCGGGGCTGGTGGTCTCGCGTATGTCTACTCGAATTTGGGACACGGTAAATGGAAGCTAACTATCTCTAGACGTCAACCTCCAGTCCCCAGTGCGGCATATGGCGCATCGAAGTCGATTGTCAACTGGTACGGTGTCCGGATTAACGCCGAGGATGAGTGGCTCAATGCGTTTGTCTTGGATCCCGGCTGGGTGCAGACCGATATGGGCAATGCTGCTGCGCAACTTTGGGGCATGAAGGAGGCGCCGGATACCTATGAGAAGTCCATTACCGGCATGGTTGAGGTTTTGAGTACGGGCACCAAGGATCAGTATGGCGGCAAGTTAGTGCGGTACTCGGGTGAGGTTCTAGAATGGTGATCTTAGTCTCATAGATCATGGGCAGATCGGGCCCCGAATCTAGGCCCAGCTACGGAGTTGGGTCTCTCACATAAGATTCTCTTGCAATGCAAACTATATGAGAATATATTGGCTCATCAATGACTCTAGTTTCTATAACGATGGTCAAGAATATGTATGCTGTAGTAAGTGCACTTTATTGGGGTCCCGAGGTAGAGTCGACTGCTTATATAATCTACATTGTGCCGCGTGCTCAAAGCGGAAGGGCAGATCGCTAACTGCGTGTGTATGTTCTTTTTTCCTTTTTTAAAGAAATCCTTTTGATATTCCTTTCAAACATATGGGATAATTAGATATAGATGAATAGGAATATTTCACAAGACCATAGATGTATTAATCCTTTAGAATCCAAATTCTTTTTACGGAGTAGAAGATACCACTATAGACTTGGCAGGTACACAAGACCAGTGACCCGGTCCGGGCGCCAAGAAGCGCATCACCCAAGCTGGCCTTTGCCGCATACAGCACTGCAACACCCCCCCGAGTCCCTCATTTTTACCACGCTAAACCGGTGCTATCTTCACAATTGACCTCTCTCCTCTCCTTTGTGAATATCCTGTCTTATCTACCGATTTCACCATGACGCGCGCTGTCCAGACCCTCTCCGTTCTTCTCCTTGTATCTTCAGTATGCTACGAAGTCCCTCCATCTCAGGAACACAATCCTGCGGATCTTACTGACAATCGACCAGCTCTACCTTTCCCTTTTCCTTGGACTCGTTCCCCTGAATGAGACTGTCCAGACCGAAGTCATCCCAGTTGTACGTTATCCGCCCCGTCAACCCCCGGGCCCCCAGCTCCGGTCTTCGAATGTGTCGATGGAAGAAAACTAACTTATAACCACCCAGCTCCCATTCTATGCGCTTATTGTCTTCGCTTGCTACCTCCTCGCCCGCCTGGGTGTGGCGATCTTCACCTTCAACGATGTCCCCGAGGCACACGCTGAGCTACAAAAGGAGATCGAGCTTGCCAAGGTGGAGTTGCGCCAGGGCAAGGTTGAGGTCGATTAAATGAGAGATCGATGTGCGCATGGGTTAGGCCGATAACCAGATACTCGGATCCACAATCCAGACAGACAAGTTCTGGGTCCGAGTCTGAGAAGTTCAGGCTAAGGATTAGTGCTTGGACGCGAAGGCTTCTGTCTTCGTAGGATTGAAAAGGCTGCGCCGGATCAATATAATACACTATGTTCCAATGACTTTTTTTTTTGTCTCGCTACCAATGCTATATTCTCTTGATACCCGTCTACAATTCAACGTCTGCAAAACAACGCTTGGAGGACTCAAGGCCCAGGTTTCCGGTTGGTCGTTACAACAAGGCCCCCGGTGATGGGGCATCTTCTTTCAGAAAACAACGGAGCACGGGTGCAAGAGCAGTTTCAAATCAAAAAGTCTTTTGGGGGCAGCCTGCCGGTCTGCCAATCTGCCAAAAAAAGAAAGAACTTTTTCTATGGAAATTCATCAAGGATATCGTAAAAATTACACGCTCAGATTTATGCACCTGGTCTGAGCATGGACAGTAAAATCGAGGACCAAAATAGTCACAGATATAAACCGTCAGAGCGCCACGCAAAATGGAATGCTTATGATAATGCAATCATTCGCTTAAACGACCTGGGTAGAGGGTTATTTGGCGATAGGGTTCTTGCCCGAAATATCGACGATAGGGCTTTGCTTGGCCAGAGTATCGTGCTCCTCGATGTTTCTGTGAGAAGCGAAGGGAGAAAAAAGTCAGATCAGCCAGAATCCAGAAGGTAGAAAGTTCGAGGTATAACATACTCAGCCTCCCAAGGGTAGCAGATCCAGACATCCCCAGTGGTGACCGCGGCGTGGTAACGCTGGTCGTTTTCCGTCATATCTGTGGGCAGTTCACCCTTCTTGGGCTTGTCCTTGTTCTATTCCATTTGTTAGTCAACCCAATCAACCCCGAGAGAGACAAAGGAAAACATACGTGCAGAACGAAGACAAAGAAGTTAGTCTTCAAGTTCTTCTTTTCGTCATCAGCAGCGAGCTGCTTCTGGGCTTCCTTAACATCGTCCTCGAGTTCCTTCACAGCGTATTGTAGGGTTGTGCGGGTATCATCAACCTCGTCAACGATAAGAACGTTCTTGCCAATCAAGTTGGCCATCGAGGAGTTCATGTCGAGCCATTGCAAGCGGGTGACCTTGGTACCGGGGACCTCCTCGACGCTGTCTGTGCCCAAGCGCTCGTAGAGGGACAGACCGATGGCCTGAATAGGGATGTTAGGTCCACCCGGAGCCTTGAGGAAGGACCTGTTTGGCAAGTAGAAATCAGTATAGTCCAGATGAAGGGGCACGTGCAGGTTGAACATACCGGAGGATGCGAGCAGGGATGTAACCACCACCACCAATGGCGATTATAAGGTTGATGTCGAAGGACTTGAGAGGTCCTTCTGCCGAGTTCTTGCAGAGATTGTGGACCTGTTGAGGTGATTTGCATTAGTCTTGGTCCTTTTAAAGTTCGGAGGGATTATAATTGTGGACTGCGATAAGACAATCTGCAATTTTTGTTTTGCGGGGTTGACTGTTCATGTGTGTCTTCGGTGTCTTCGACCTCTTTTTTTGGGACAAACATAACGAAGATATTGTCATAGTTAATGGGCTGGGATTCTTACATCGTTGTAAGTAGCATATTGCTTTTGCGACATTTTGGCGGTTGTTAGGATGATTCCGAAATTGAATAGAGATAGGAAGATGATAAATTATAGTCCAATAAAGACCAAGTATCAACCAGTGAAGTGATCACAGCTGTCAAATGTCTTTTTTTCCACGGAGAAGGAAAATGGAGGGGAGAAAAAAAAAAAAAAAGTCGGACCGAAAGGCTATCGGCCCGCGGGTGTGCGGGGCTCTTATCTGTAGACCCTTGATGTTGTCTACGAAGTACTCTGTGTATAGTACATTATACAGCTTTCACAGCTTTAACCCTGCATATATTCATACTAATATTTATATCGATATGCATTTACATCTAGTTCTGATCCACAACTAAGTATACCAACTAGGCTCAGGCACTTCATGCAGCAGGGCATATCGTCCTAATTCCCGGTTCTTGTACGCCACGGGATCATGAAGAGTGTGTACTCGAATATCCCGCCAGAATCGATCCAGTCCAACCTTTGAGGCAGTGGCTCGAGCTCCAGTCACTTCAAATACACCAGAAGTAACTCTGAGTCCGACATCCGTGGCGACCACCTTGATGCTAGCGACCCACTCCGCAACCTCTCCACGTTCCTGGGCTGTGAGACCAGATTTCTGCGCTTGGTATCGAGTATAAAGCCCTGAGAGTTGATCGCCGGCTCGATCGGCAAGGGCTTCAGTGGCACGCAGATGCGCAAAGAAGTTACCATACCGTTCGAGGATGTAGAACTCATCCGTTGCTGAATCCTTGTTTTCCCCACCGAATGGCCAAGCACGTGTTGCGGTTGTGGTGTATTTGGAGGCGAAATCCAAAGAACCGAGAGCAATGCCCAAGTAAAAATTGCTGAAGACCAGTTGGATGCTATAGGAACAAGCGAGTCAGTGTTTGAGCTATGCAACCGCTGAGAGAGCATGGCATATGCAATGACATAGACTGCACTTACGTTGGCAACAATAAAGTAGGGAACGCGATCTTCAGGGTATCATCGCGGGGCTTCTTGGTAGCTGAATCCCAGCCCAGTGCATCTGACCAAGAAGCACGGACATTATCTATCTTCACGCCTCCAGACTCGGTCAGGCGCAGCCCAATGTTGTGCCAGTTGTGAGCAAACTGGATACCGGGCTGTCGGGTCTCGACCAGAGCAAAGATATGATCTTGTGTACCATCCACTACACCTTCAAGGACTGTCAGGTCAGACACAACGCCTCCAGTGTTGAAGAACTTGTTCCCGCTGAATACAATATGGTCTCCATCTGGAGTGATCTTCAGATCATTGTCGCGGGGGTTCACGGCGCCGCCGACAAAGTAGTTGTTTGAAATGATCAACTGATGGGTTCGGTCGGCTTGTTCAGGAGTGCCAACCACATTTGCAATGGTAGACCAGAGAAGGTGATAGCCAAGCAGCATACCGATAGATCTGTCTTCTTGTTAGGGACTATCCTTGGGAGCCATGCGGGATGCTTGGATGTTACCCATCTGCTTTGGCAACCTCTCTAATTGCCTTATATCCAACGCTCCAGGGCTGCTCGCCACCACCATACTTCTTGGGCCCTAGAAGCTTTGTCAGGCCCGAATGCTTGAGCAGGGCCACTTCGGCGCGCGGTGATTTGTTCTCCTGGTCTCTTTGAGTCGCGTCTTTGGCTAGCACTTCAGAGACCTCTCGGGCTCTAGCAATCCATGCTTCTTCAGTGTCCGGGAGATTGGACCAGGTGGTTTCGTATTCGGCGTAGACAGCGGGGTCTGTCGCCGGAACACTAGCTTGGGACATGATGGCAGGGTATATGGAGTATGGTTGTTGGGTTCAATTATATGAAAATCAATGGACTATTACTTTTCATGGAATATGAGATAGTTTATATATAGTCCCCATGCGGGGATCTCTTACATGCTTGTCCCTCCATATCACGCAATGCCATGCTACCCCAACACCCAAAAATGAGATAAATAAACTTCAGATTCGTCACATTCGTCAGACAAATAGAATAAGTCGTGATGACTGTATAAGGAGCACGATAATTTATAAAAATAAATAACACAAAGGCATCATTAGGAGGTTTGTCGCTCTCTTGGCGAATTCCTGTAGTGTACGATCGGTTGTGTTTGATCCTTGCCGATAATGCTTGCTCGCCTTTCACTCAAATTCAAATATCTCTACATGAATTGGATGGCGTCTTTTTTGTAGTATCAATTCCCGCAATACGAATGCCCCAGATGATGGCATCGAGCAAACTGTAGCTTGCCATGATTTGACCGACGGGCCCGGAAGGGAAGGGTGAATGTTACCCCTCTCGAAACGCCAATTATTAAATGCACCATCAATGCTTGGACGGGCAAAATCTCGAGAGCCACATACTTATGACTTGGGATTCTCTCAAAAAGGTGTAGCTCGAGGGATATCCGCACGAGGTATTATGAGCTTGTGATTTCCATGGCAATCACATGAGGCTCCTGATTCATCCACTATCCTCCAGAAGATTTTGGGGTGACCAGTACTCTTTCTCAGGGCCCTGAGCATCCAACCAGACTAGACCATCAGCAAGCAGGTCATCGATCACAGTTTGTGCTCGAGCTTTTTCCCATTTGAGGTTCAACCGAAGCATTGAAACGCTCACAAAGCCCAGCACCTGAATCACCTCCAGGACTGTTGCCTGATCTGTATTGAGTTCTTTAGGGATGGACCTAATGTACTGCTTGCTGCCAACCTTGACGATGGAGAACCCGGAGCCAAGAGGCTCGAGAGACCGAACTGCTCGTAGGATGTCGTCACTGTCGAACACATAGTTAAGTCAATCACTTGTATAGATATCCACATTTCTGGAAGGAACAATTCATACTCTGAAACTTCAAGTCCACTACCAATCGCTTTGCCCTTCCCCACTCGCTTCCGACACTCCTCAACACCAATCAACCCACCGTTCTCGCTCCTGGTCTCTCTGCATAACTCAACAACTCGAACTGCGACCTCAAAGTAAAAGTCATTCATATCTCCGCCCATAATCTGGGTCCAGAAGCTGCCCCCCCTCTCCCAGTCCACGACGGCCATTCTTGCCTTTGACGTTGCTTGCGGCAAGGGGATCAACCCCGATGGTGTTGCACATGCGCGCAAACTCTGCCCTGAATGTCGGGTTGGACTTTATCGTAGAGCTATGTTCTAGCGCAAATGTGTGGAGCAACGACTGGAAAACCGATAACTGGGTCTGCAGGGAGGCAGTATGCGTAGAGCGGAGATTGGCGCCATGAGTAGCATAAGATTGTGTTGCTTGGGTTCGATTTGCAAAGGCCCCGAGGCCAACTCCGCGGCGAGACATGATATATGGAGTGTAAGGGGGATCAGTGTTCACTTGATAGTCCTGGTTACATGTAGTTACCCCAGGCGGGTCAGGCATCCATGGACGGATCCATGAAGTCATCTGATAAGAGGGAAACCCTTATCCAGAGCCCGATAAGGGCTGGGCCCAGAACGGGTTAGTGCTGGTTATATTATACGCTAGCCTACTTTGGTTAGGGGGCCCGCACCCACACAAGCGAAGTCTCTTCTTACATTCCTTTTCTTCGAACTTTTTCTTCTTCCTTTGATATCCTTCGACAACCAGCCGACTCTCGACCTCGTCCGGACCTTCAAAATGGCCGCTACTACGTATGATTCCCAATGACTTCTTCCTAAGACTGATGCAATCTCTGCTTGAGTTTGTAAGGTTGCGGGTATAGTCGTCCTTCTCGCTGGGGATGCCAGCCGTTTGTCCAACAACGGTGACGGTTAGGCACCAGCTCGATCCTTCCTGCCCTCTCTCTTGAGTCCAATTATCTCGGATACACTTGTTGTCTATCACGGAGCAAAATTCGGATACAGAAAAAAGGGTGATGGAGTCTTGAGGTTGAAAGCGCCTGGCGCCTTCTCCTCCAAAAATATTGTTGTGAACTATCGCTCTCGGGCACTCGTGATGTGGTAACAGCATCGTGGTCCTGAAGCGAAAGAGTGTCAACATATATTTCCTGAACATTGTTCAGGGTTTTGTCGGATGAAGGCATCAATGGCATCTGGTGGGTGATCGGCTTTGCGAACACTATGCTGAAATATGCATGGCTAGTACCAAACTGCAATCGATCTTGAACCCCCGATGCCTTGGCCCTCACTGATTAAAGACATTTCGTCGAGTTCTTTTATGCCTTGGTTGAGAATGTGGCGCTATATGCTGCAATTCTTTCACTCGGCGAATTGTCTCAGTCTCGATCTATTTTGGACAGACTGTTCTAACATTACACAGCTCCGTTCCCACCCAGAACCAGGTCCTCGTTCCCGAGACCCTTCTGAAGAAGCGCAAGTCTCAAGAGGCTGCCCGCGCTGAGCGCCGTGCCGAGGCCGAGAAGACCAAGAAGGTCAGTTTACCCTCTTTCTTTCACTTCACCACACTTCCTTCCAACTACATGATGCATAACACCATTCACGATGACTAGACCGCTACCACGGTCAATGCTGTCGTCTGTCAACCATCTTTCGGGTCTGACATTAGTTGCACAAACTACTTGCCATTTTCTTCACAAGACTTTGGAGAACTCTCATGCTAACTGAGATTCATATAGGCCAACAAGGAGAAGCGTGGAGTTATCTTCAAGCGTGCTGAGTCCTACGTCCAGGAGTACCGCACCGCTGAGCGCGAGAAGATCCGCCTCAACCGCGTTGCTCGCCAGGAGGGCAGCTTCTTCGTTGAGGGTGAGCCCAAGCTCGTCTTCGTTGTCCGTATCAAGGGTATCAACAAGATTGCCCCCAAGCCCCGCAAGATCCTCCAGCTCCTGCGTCTGCTCCAGATCAACTCTGGTACTTTCATCCGTCTCACCAAGGCTACCCAGGAGATGTTGACCATTGTCAACCCCTACATTGCCTACGGTTACCCCAACCTGAAGTCCGTCCGCGAGCTTCTGTACAAGCGTGGTTACGGAAAGGTCGACAAGCAGCGCACTCCCCTCACCGACAACCAGATCATCGAGGAGCACCTCGGCAAGTTCGGCATTGTCTGCATGGAGGATCTCATCCACGAGATTTACACTGTTGGCCCCAACTTCAAGCAGGCCAACAACTTCCTCTGGCCCTTCAAGCTGTCCAACCCCACTGGTGGTTTCCGCACTCGCAAGTTCAAGCACTACATCGAGGGTGGTGACACCGGTAACCGTGAGGAGAACATCAACGCTCTCATTCGCCAGATGAACTAGATTTCTTCTCATGAAGAATTCGGGTTGGGGCGTTCTGTGAGCGCACTAAAAATGTTACACAAAATTTTACGACTTTACTGTCTTGGGTTGTTTTTTGCACGGGCTGTTTATATCCACTAGTCAATTATTTTTAGCGATACGATGGTCTGGGATTTCCGATCAATTTAATGCTTCAAACAACCCAATTTCATGGTCATGGGCCTGGTTCCAGTTGTATTTTTTGTCCCGTAATTGTATTCCCAGCCATTTTAGTTTACAACCTTGTACCAGGAACTCCAAGGCTGGTAGTAATCGGGATTTTGTAAGCCCGAAGACTGTCCCGAGGTCCGAATCCCATCTCGCGCTATCCTGTAGCCTCAGTGTTTTCGACGCTATGTTATTAAAGCTACCCTTTCATAATTTCATGAAGCCTAGTACCTCGAATATCAAGCTCATAGCTGTACTTAACCAATTACAAGTGGTTTACTTTCTCTCTAGAGCCTGGGTTGTGGTCAGTTCATCATGTGTCTACATCATATTCTATCAGATTTACCAGTTTTTAATTCGGAGAGACAATCTACAGATCAATATTTAATACTATCTTATCGGAGGTTGCTACATCCCAATGGGAACCTGGTTTAATGCCAATCCCAGAACAGGAGTGGACAGTCCTGAAATTGGGGCGATATATCGAGATATATACACATATATATATTCAATATCCATGTGATACTGCATTTCTTCTGACGTTTCTATGTTAGCCCACCCCAATTAGATTTTAATGACCTCCTGAACTCTTCTGTTACGGTCAACCACAAGGCAGAGCTGTCGTCCTTGCCAGTCTGAGCTTGATGCTGATAAGTTATGCGGCGTGGGCTTGAAAGCGCCGTCGCGGAGGGTTTCAGTAAAGAGCTCGTAGGATGGGTAATCTACATCGATCATCCGAGTTAGTATATTTACTCATCAATGGTGTTACCGAGTATATGCGTACAGCCATCCACAAAGTGTTTGACTTGCTCTTCGGTCATTCCGGTGCCTTTGGCAGCACGGAGCGTGCGCTCTTGTTCCTGACGCCATTCGTAGACGAAACGAGGGTTTTTGGCGTCGCTGAGATTAGTTAGTAGAATGAAAGTATGTCGAGCGGCAAAAAAGCACATACATATGGACCAAAGCATCAAGCTTGCTGTGAAGGAAAAAGAACCCCATATTAGCAAAGCTTCTAGTTGCAGTCTTAAATGGCCGAAAAAACCCACTCAGTCAAGATATCATATCGCTTCAGAGCGTCGTTTACAGCCTTGACATCCTCGAACTTGACATGGCCTAGTCGTCCATCGTATTCGCCAGTCTCCTTTTGACACACAGCGGCCTCCCATTTTGCACGCAGGGTTTGGTCATCCCACGCACGGAACCCGACACACCACCCTTCAAAAATCACGACCTTGACTTTGTCTTGACTCTCTTTATTAACGACATTCCATTGAGACTTTGGAACACGATCACCCTGACCCTCAAATGCAGACTTGTCATACTGTGGAATGGCCGTCGGACGTTCAGCGGCGAGCGAAGCAAACACCTCCTCACCCAATGCGAGGTCGTGAGTCGAAGGCTGACCACGATGCTGTAGGAGGGGATTTGAAGGATGCGCTTGTGCTAGAGCTACCTGGTCGGTGTGGTCAAGGTAGATATCATCGAGCGACAAGGTCACGACCGAGAGCGAGTATGGCTCCGATCGGAGGGTGTCATTGAGAGCGGATACCTATAGAGGGATTAGTATCAAATTCCATTCCGAGGAAATTGAACGAGATCCCGAGGCATGAGAAATTGACCAGCTCTGGATCGACTCACCAGAACTGTCTTGCCCGCACCCTGCACGCCATTGAGACCGATGAAAAACGGCGGGGTATTGGGGTTGCCGCGGTGCCGCTCGGTATGAACGCGCAGGCGATCGAGTAGGAAGGGGATACAGTGCTGCGACTTATCGTCCACGATTTCGGGCATTTTGACTTAATTTTATCTACCGAATACTTGTAGTTTTCTATCGCACGGTCTTATGTATCTATCGGCTACGGTGCGCGGGAAACATTCAAGTTTCTCCCTCTAATCGGCCGAGTGAATCTGGGGTCGTTTCCCCCCCACGGGATATATTCAGCCGCTACTTTTGGCCTAACATGTTAAGAGTGTTTTTTTTTTCTCGCGCATTTAAGACAATAGTCAAATATGGTCAAATATGGTTAAATCACTAATTGACTCTTATACAAGAACGATTGTATGCACATGACAATGACGTTGCCCGTCACATGCCTGAGTCAGCAAGTACTCGGCCCAGACATATACACTCTTCCAGCTATTACACTTATTACACTTATTACAGCTATTACAGATATTACACCTATTCCACCTTATACTATTGTATATATTTGCATATGTCTCATGCATAAGTCAATATAATATTCACTTTTCATTAAAATTACCAAATATACATATGTTACAGGTGTGTATGGAAGTAACATGGACTACGGCATGTGATACGGGACGATCTGCCATTGTAACGATACCCCAAGATTTCGTTACAAAACCAACCCAAACGTGCCGAGGTTCCCCAGCTTGCCGAGTTGCTTTAAACTCCCCTCTTCTCCAGCTTTCTTCTTTCATTTCTTTCTATTATCCACTTAACTTTCGGATATACACAGAAATGTCCGAGTTGCGATTCGATAACCAAACGGTGGTCGTCACCGGTGCCGGTGGTGGTCTGGGGAAAGCATATGCTCTCTTCTTCGCCTCAAGAGGTGCAAATGTCGTCGTGAATGACCTCGGTGTCTCTCACAAGGGCGAGGGCAAGTCAGGAAAGGTATGTGCAACATTTACGAATGAGGCAGACAGATACTGATAGCTACTCCAGGCCGCAGATGTTGTCGTCGAGGAGATCCGGGCCGCTGGCGGTAAGGCTGTCGCCAACTACGACAGCGTCGAGAACGGTGATGCTATCATCGAGACGGCTATTAAGACCTTCGGTCGCATTGATATTCTGCTCAATAACGCTGGTATCCTGCGGGATGTTAGCTTTAAGAACATGACGGATGCCGACTGGGATCTGATCAACACAGTTCACACCTACGGTGCATACAAGGTGAGAATCCTCGGACACATAAAAACAAGTTATGGAAACAGGAACTGACTCATTCTTTGTTTAGTGCGCAAGAGCCGCGTGGCCTCACTTCCGCAAACAAAAGTTTGGCCGTGTTATCAACACTGCCTCGGCTGCTGGTCTATTCGGCAGCTTCGGCCAGGCTAACTACTCAGCTGCCAAGCTCGGCCAGGTCGGTTTCACCGAGACCCTGGCTAAGGAGGGTGCCAAGTATAACATTATTGCCAACGTTATTGCTCCAATTGGTAAGCAAGTTACAAAACCCCAACCCATGAATCTGGGGAAGCTAACCTCATATTAGCTGCCAGCCGCATGACTGAAACTGTCATGCCCCCTGATGTTCTGGCGAACCTCAAGCCCGACTGGGTGGTTCCTTTGGTCGCTGCCCTCGTGCACTCATCTAACACCACAGAGACTGGTGGTATTTACGAGGTCGGCGGTGGTCACGTTGCTAAGCTCCGCTGGGAGCGAGCTAAGGGTGGTCTCCTGAAGACCGATGACTCCCTGACCCCTGGTGCTATCGCCCGGAAGTGGAACGATGTCAACGATTTCTCTCAGCCCGAATATCCCACTGGCCCTGCTGACTTCATGGCCTTTTTGGAAGATGGTCTGAAGACACCCAGCGCCCCCCCTGGAGAGGAGCCCGATTTCAAGGGCCGTGTTGCCCTGGTCACTGGAGGTGGTGCCGGTCTCGGCCGTGCCTATTGCTTGCAGTTCGCTAAGCTCGGTGCCTCCGTTGTGGTCAACGATCTTGTTGACCCTGAGCCGGTGGTCCAGGAAATCAAGAAGCTGGGCGGCAAGGCTGTTGGTAACAAGGCCAGCTGCGAGGACGGTGATGCCGTCGTCAAGAGCGCCATTGATGCCTTCGGCCGCATCGATATCTTGGTGAACAACGCCGGCATCTTGCGCGACAAGGCTTTCACCAATATGGATGATAACCTGTGGAACTCCGTCGTTAATGTCCACCTCCGTGGTACCTACAAGGTGACCAAGGCTGCCTGGCCTTACTTCCTCAAGCAGAAGTACGGTCGTGTTGTCAACACTGCCAGTACCAGCGGTATTTACGGCAACTTCGGCCAGGCCAACTACGCTGCTGCCAAGCTTGGTATCCTGGGTCTTTCCCGCACTCTAGCTTTGGAGGGTGCTAAGTACAACATTAAGGTCAACACCATTGCTCCTAATGCGGGTACTAACATGACCCGTACTATTATGCCCGAGGAGATGGTCCAGGCTTTCAAGCCCGACTATGTTGCCCCCCCTTGTGGTCTTGCTTTGTTCTGATATGGCCCCTGAGCCTTCCACCAAGGGTCTGTTTGAGTGTGGTAGCGGTTGGTTCGGCCGCACCCGCTGGCAGCGCACTGGCGGCCACGGCTTCCCCGTGGACGTCAAGCTGACCCCCGAGGAGGTGGTTCGTAACTGGGCACAAATCACCAACTTCGATGACGGTCGCGCTGATCACCCCGAGGACGGCCAGGCCGGCGTGGAGAAGATCATGGCTAACATGTCTAACCGCGTGCACGGCGATACTTCTAGCGAGAACGAGATCCTGAAGAACATCGAGAAGGCCAAGGCCCTTTCGAGCGAGGGTACTCCCTTCAACTACGAGGACCGCGATGTGATCCTGTACAACCTCAGTTTGGGCGCCAAGCGCACCGACTTGCCTCTGGTCTATGAGAACAACGACCAGTTCCAGGCCCTTCCCTCGTATGGTGTTATCCCCTGGTTCAACACCGTTACTCCCTGGAACATGGACGAATTGGTGAAGGACTTCTCCCCCATGATGCTGCTTCACGGCGAGCAGTACATGGAGGTTCGCAAGTTCCCCATCCCCACTACCGCCAATACCCTGACCTATCCCAAGCTTATTGACGTTATCGACAAGGGCAACGCAGCCATCGTCATCGCCGGGTACACAACGAAGGATGCCAAGACCGGCGAGGATTTGTTCTATAACGAGTCCAGCGTCTTTATCCGCGGCAGTGGCGGCTTCGGAGGCTCTTCCAAGCCCACTGCTGTGCGCGCCAAGGCTGCCACTGCTGCGTACAAGGCGCCGCAGCGCCAGCCCGATGCCGTGGTTGAGGAGAAGACCTCTGAGGACCAGGCAGCGCTGTACCGCCTGAACGGTGACCGCAACCCGCTCCACATCGACCCTGAGTTCAGCAAGGTCGGCGGCTTCAAGACCCCCATCCTGCACGGTCTGTGCTCGCTCGGTGTGTCGTCCAAGGCTGTCTTCTCTAAGTTCGGTCCGTACAAGAACCTCAAGGTTCGCTTCGCGGGTGTCGTCTTGCCTGGCCAGACCCTTAAGACTGAGATGTGGAAGGAGGGCAACACCGTCCTGTTCCAGGCCACCGTTGTTGAGACTGGCAAGCCTGCCATCACTGGCGCCGGTGCGGAGCTCCTGGAGGGCGCTAAGGCCAAGCTGTAAAATATGAAATCTTTGGTTGAAGCGATATTCCCATTGGCAAAGCGAGCCGGAACACTTGGATCAGACTGTTGCTTCTTTTTTTGTATATACTACCTGTGATGTTTTTCCTGTCTTTCTAGTTTTTCCCATGAGGCCAATGAGATGTATCTGAATTTGGTAACTACATAACTATACCGACTTGGAAATTCTAGACTATTTTTGAATACTTTGGACTGAGAGGTATCTGATCCATCTACGACTGTGTATGTATGGTAAAGTGAATCACATATGTTTTGCTTTCAATAGTTATCGGGCCGGAAGACATTTAAATTCTTTGTTATTCCAATGATATTGTCCGGCATTGCGTGATCCTTTTGAACCGTATTCCTAAGGAGCATGCGATCTTTGAGATTTCATTTGCTTGTTCAAGTGGCTTGGGGCTCAGATGTATCATATGGTGTGGGTTGATGTATCAGCGCTATCACAAGGATCAAGTGACATTCTGCAGTCTCAGACAGTCTGTGTATGTGATATGGTTTAAAAGAAGGGGGTCACTATCTACCAAACAGAAAGCTGACTGGAGGTAGATATAAAAAGAACAGAAAGCATAGAAAGAATAGAAAGAATATAAAAAAGAACAATAGCGGAAGGTCGTCTTATGTAACAAATCCTTCATTCTTCATTCTAGGCTCCAGGACTGCTTCAACACATTCTTATATTCTCTCCCCCACTGACATCTTCTGGCATCTTCTGATATTCTCTGACACTTTCATATTCCCAAACCATGTAAAGCCTGTACAATCATGGTGCTCTCGCTGCCAGTACCTGGTTTCTCCAAATCCTCCACATCCCGCCCCGCCGACGGCACCCAATCTCACCGAAAGTCAGCCTCCGGTTCTTCAACCAGCTCCTCGTCCAGTCGCAATGCCCGAAAGCCATCTCTAGGACAAACTGGATCCTCTCCCAACAGCTACTCTATCACCCTTGAAGCGTTGCGAAATAACCCTTTCGGCAGTACCTCCCGATCTCGCGGCCCCGTCCAGCTCTCGACCCACGAAACAGAGGAGCACAAACGGGAACAGGAGGAACTCAATACCGCACTTGAGACTCTAGTTCGAATCTTTCCCGATGTACAGATAGAGGTGTTCCGCGAGCTACTGCTACGTTTTGACGGACAGAGCCGGTTACAAGTGTGTGTGGAGGAGCTACTCAGGCATAAGAAGAAATGGGTTTCGGGGCGCTGGAATCTCCCGGAAGGAACTACTGAAGCTGAGGCAGAGGGAAATGCTCCCCCATCCCCTGGAGGCGACAACTTTGCTCGGCATGACACTGGTAAAGGCGGTCTGGTCCCTCCTGATGAGCGGTTTCGGTCCGACGAATATAAGGCCGCTGTGCGGATGGCCATGACAAGAGAATATAATGGTCTGAATAAGAGTACAGTGGAGGCTGTTCTAGCTGAAGTAAATTTCAGCTATGCTCGGGCTCGACCGACGCTTCGGGATCTGTCGCGTCGGACATGGCGTGCGACATTCAACAGCATGTTCCCGTCCTTTAGGCGGAAGAAGGACCGTGAAGAACACCCGCTTCTGGCCTGGCATCGTCGAGAAGACGGGGAACTTGTCCCTGTTCTGAAGGAAACCGGGTGCAACGAACTGGATGCAGAGCTCCACGAGATGTTGCTGGCCCCACTGTTGCGGCAGAAGCGTGAAGAGCAGCATGATACGGATTTCCGATTTGCCTCAGAGTTGAATGAGAAGGAAGCCCAAGAACTCAATTCCCTTTACGAATGCGAGTGTTGTTTCGCGGACGTGACATTTGAGCAGATCGCGACATGTTCCACTAACGTTCACATCATTTGCTACCACTGCATCCAAAGAACTGTCTATGAAGCGCTGTTTGGGCAGGGCTGGGGCAAGTCTGTTGACTTAGAGCGCTCTACTTTGAAGTGTCTTGCGCCATTATCCATTGGGTCGTGCGAGGGATGTCTTCATCCAGAGATCGTCAAGCAGGCAATTCTTCTCGATACGGCTGGCTTTGAAACGTACCGCAAATTCGAGGATCGGCTCTCCTCTGAGGCACTTATGAAGTCTCAATTGAAGCTCGTTAGATGTCCATTCTGCTCCTATGCTGAAATCGACCCAGTCTACCATCCTTCACCCCATGGTGTCCGCTGGCGATTCCGTCGTGACGGTGGCATTATTCCGACGATTTTGATGACCCTCCTCCTCCTTGACCTTGTCCCTTTACTCGTAATCCCTGTTATTATTCTACTCCTTTTGGACCCAGCCACTGTAACAGCAGTCTTCGGAAATGCCATTCGCAACCTTTGCCTCAAAATCCGACCTAAACGATTCACCTGTGCCAACCCCTCGTGCTCACGCATTAGCTGCATGACATGCCATAAATCGTGGCGAGATCCACATGTGTGCCATGAGCCGTTACTCCTCGACTTGCGCGCTACCGTTGAGGCTGCCCGCACCGCCGCCGTGAAACGCACCTGCCCCCGCTGCTGCCTCTCATTCGTCAAGTCCTCAGGCTGCAACAAACTGACTTGCGTTTGTGGCTACTCCATGTGCTACCTATGCCGCAAGGCACTAGGCCCACCCGTACAAACAACCGCGCCTGCCCGTGCCCCCCGCGGGTTAGATGCCTTCGATGGCCCGGCCGATATACCCCACGATCCATTTGATGATGAACAGGTGGCAGGCAACTTGTATGATGACGATGAATTCGAAGAACCAGAAGGCTACAAACACTTCTGTGAGCACTTCCGCATCAACCCTGGGTCCCGCTGCACAGAATGCACCAAATGCAATCTCTACCAAGCAGAAGACGAGGAAGCGGTCGCCCGCCGTGCAGGTGAGAAAGCCGAGCGTGAATGGCGGATCAGACAAGGCAATTCCGGTGCCAGCAACCCAACTTCGGCTGCTGGATTCCGCAACGTCAATCATGATCTCTCGGCAGGGGCCGATAGCCACTCTATGAATCGCCGCGCCACGGCCTCAATTTGGGATTTGCAGCTTACATCTTCGAGTAAGCCGTGGGCTTACTGGCTCAGTGACGTGTGGGCTGATGGACGGTGGAAACTCGAGGGTCAGGCTTTTGCAGACTGGATTGTGGAGCGAGTCGTCGAAGTTGAGGACGTATGACCCTGTATGATCCTGTGCGCACCTTCGGCTACAACTTTTCAAGATCTTTCCCCCCCTTGCTTTCTATTTTAGGCTGTTTTTGCAATGATGGCGCTTGCTTTTCTTCCCCTTTCATTCCCCAGTGCTCTACGCAGAGTATCTGGGCTGGCGTGCGGTGAATACTTTTTTTTGGAGGGTTTCGGACGATGTGATGATTGATGACACTCCCTACTTCTGTTTGATAATTGCGTGGCTTCTTACTACTGTCAAGATGCAGCGAACAACCTTACCCTCTTTTTAATCCAAGGCTTTTTTATTGAGACTAGTGTCTTCTACTCCTTACATTAGATACTTTTATTACAGAGGCATAGAGGCAGAAATAAAGTGGAATATGTCTTAAATTGCGCATGATGCCCAGAAAAACAATATATGAAGGATACACGAGAGAGGCAGAACATTGAAAACCATAGCCATAATACATGCTGAAACCCAATGACAACCTCCATTGAAGACCCCCACGATGCATTTGGTGGATATTATATCCACCCAACAGTAGTTGCATTGACCAAATGTTCGGAGTTGGTGGAAGGCCGACGATGAAAGGCCGATGGTGGCTATATGGTGGTCAATGTGGAAGGCCGATGATGGCTCATGGTGGTCGTGGTAGAATGCTGATGATGCAAGGCTCATGTTGGTAGCGGAAAGCTGGCAATGAAAGGTTCATAGCGGTGTGGATGGACGATCTTCACAGTGGAGGACGGCCGTTGTGAATCATTGTCAAGATGATTGGAAGATGGTTGATTGGAAGATGGTTGATTGGAAGATGGTTGATTGGAAGATGGTTGATTGGAAGATGGTTGATTGGAAGATGGTTGATTGGAAGATGGTTGATTGGAAGATGGTTGTCAAGGTTGTTATTTGAAAAAAATGTGGTCACAATTGGAAAAGGTGGTCATATTGTGGGCAATTGATCGAGGTGGCTCATCGAAGGTTGATTGACCAGTCTGCCGATTGTCCTGAAGCCGGAGGCCGCCACGGCCAGACTTGTTGTGGTTGTTCGAAGTGGTTGATTGAAGTGGTTTTGGCCAGCCTGCCGATTGCCCTGAAGCCGAAGCCCGCCACGGTCAGACTGGCTGTGGTCGTGGATTCGAGTGGATAGGTGATTGAAGTGGATAATAGAAGTGGATGCTCGGGGGAGGTTGACTGACCAGTCTGCCGATTGTCCTGAAGTCGAAGCCCGCCACGATCAGACTGGAAGTGGTTGATTCGACTGGATGGATAGATGGAGTGGGTAGTTAGTCGAGGTGGTTCATCGAAGGTTGATTGACCAGTCTGCCGATTGTCCTGAAGCTAAAGCCCGCCACGGCCAGACTGGTGGATGTTGTTGATTTGAGTGAAGGGTTGATTCAAATGGATGGTTGATCGAGGTGGATGATTGAGGTGGTTGTGACCAGTCTACCGATTGTCCTGAAGCCAAAGCCCGCCACGGTCAGACTAGTTGTCATTGGATTGGATCGATGAGTGATCGAAGTTGACGGGGAGGGTATGAATGTTACTAGAAACTTGTCAGCGAGGTTTGTATTTTGGGATGAATAGAGGGACATCACAAGGAATGCTTATAGTTCAAAGTGGTCATAGTAGAAGGCCATGGCGCAAGGTCCTGTTGGATGATCTAGGTGACCATGATGGAAGGTGACCATGATGGAAGGTGACCATGATGGAAGGTGACCATGATGGAAGGTGACCATGATGGAAGGTGACCATGATGGAAGGTGACCATGATGGAAGGTGACCATGATGGAAGGTGACCATGATGGAAGGTGACCATGATGGAAGGTGACCATGATGGAAGGTGACCACGGTGGAAGGTGCATGTCCTAATGCATAGCAGAGATGGGAAGTCCATGGTAGATTGGTCCAAGGTGAAAGACCCATAGTAGATGGGGGTCATGATGGAAGGTCCAGATGCATGACCAATATGGAAGGTCCATGGTGGATAGGGTCATGGTGGAAGGTGACCAAGGTGGAAGGTGCAAGGTGAAACCTTGAAAAGTGGAAGTGGAGAACCAGAGAAAAGAAGAGATGTGAAGGAGGAAGAAAGAAAAAGAGAGAGAAATGAGGGGCAGGGGGGTATTTATACCTTTCTAATGGCTTAAGGATCTGGGGAAAGTGCGGTGGGTGATAACCTTCCCAGGTTGGAAGTTCTGACTTAAAAGGGAAGGAACCACTTGGGCAGGGTAAACCCGCAGAGCCTCACCTTTACCTTTAGCAATTGCCCTTGCATTGCCTAGATACCTACCTAGGTATATAGTAGGTGCCATGTAAAATATTTGGTACATATTAGACTGGACTCTACAAGCCATCGCTTGTGTTTTGCCGTTGTTACTTGTGATACCAGTCTATTCCTATATTATAATAATGAAGGAGATACATTCCTTCGGGCCAGAAGGTCTCAATTGACCTACGCGGGGAAATCCCCACTAATTAAGATCAAAGCATTACCGCATTTTGAAGAAGGGGGAATCCTGATGTAGACTGAGGCTAATTCTGGATTGATTGCCAGGGTATTGGCGTCGATTCGTTGACCTTGTGGGGGCTATATTATATGGTGCCACAGTGATCTTGTCTGAAACTGAATAACTTCGTCACAGAGTCCATAAGGAGAGTCTCTAGTGTTTTGGGAATATGCTGTTATAAAGGGTAAAGTGTTTGGGAAGAATAGAATCACATGTTCTAGAATGCCCTAACATTGTGAGCTGATTATGTTTTTTTTATCAAAGAGGTAAACACCCCTCCCTTTTTATATATGTAATCCAACATGCCCACCTAGGTATAATTGCAATTAAACCAATTTTGCTGATTTGACACATTACTAGTCTCTCTACAGCTTCACCCTGTCGCATGGTGCACGCCCTTCTGATGTATAGAGTGTATTCATCCGAATCCCGGTAAATTAGACTAGGATAGCGACTCTAGTTAAACTAGTTTATTGGTCGATGTTAATAGAGATCGATGTGCCAACTCCTAGGTGAAATCATCAACCTGGTGTAGAGAGTCTATCCGGGCCTTGGGGGGAGAGTGCTGGCTTAGAGAGCCTCTTCTAGTTTGGTCTCACTAATGCTGCTGTCAAAAATTCATACTATCTGCTTCTAGCAATTTCGACGTGGTAAGAACACAACACATATTCCCATCATTGGCGATATATTCTATAATAAAAAGGATTCAATTGCAGAGGTTTCCTCATTTTTGCGCTTGGGTGTAAGATGAAAGGAATTAGGATTGAAGTTTGGTCGAATATGTCGCATTATAGTGACCTCATCACGGAACTTTTCTCTAGGAAAAATAGTGGCATCAGGCTATGGGAACCGTATAACGGTGGAGGTATTGTTGCACTGCGCCCGAAAGGAGTCATTGAAGGCACCTTTCTCCAGAAGACCAAATTCAACAATGATTGTCAGGACTTTGGTGTTTAACAAGTCTGCCAACCGGTTCTCCAAGACAAGCTCAACCACTTGAGGATGCTCCTGCTCTTGGCAAGTCAATAAATATCATACCGAGTCCAAGGTGTAGACCCATAGAGGGACTCATTCTTCCCAATTGGGGCATTGATACCAGCAGCCTCGCCGAGAAGGAAGCTGCCCAACAAAGACCCTTCTCGCTGGTTCTGGTATTTGTTGACCTAATACATCAAAGTTTCGCCAGCTGCAGTCTTCGTATAGATACTGACCCTGTTGTTTTCCAGAAGAAGCAAATCGACCTTGCCATGGCAAAGGCACTCCACATCCCCGGGGTCTCGAGGCGGGGACTCTCCACACGTTTTGTATCCATCATCATGTCATAGTAGGAACCCTGGCTCCCCCATTAAAGACGGGTGGGACTCTCAGGAGCTATCATATGACCTCTGGGGAAAAGGTGGGGGAACGGACTCCACAAACATCGGGTCTTCCGGGGCGAGCTCGGAGGTGGTGAGTCCCCGTCTCGCGTCTACGTCCCGCCACGAGCCCCTTGTTTAGCTTCTCCACCTTCGATTGGGGTAGCTTAGAATTGATAGCCCCGCCATTTGAATGCGGGAGCATTTAATTGCCATGAAAATACCATGATCTTGCGTATAGTATTTACTACTTTTATCCCCTCCGTTGATCCAAAGTCAGCCATAAACCTCCTGGAATAACCCCATTCATTTCGGGAAAATTTAAGCATTTACACTCCTCTGCTCAGTTAACCCTTTGGACAATGGCTTATTTTGCAACTAGAACGGCTCGCGCAGCACCGTTAGGAAAATCATTCTCCCCATGTCGATCAAATTTTGTTACTCGCGGTCTCGCCACCCGCGCAACCTCCTACACGCTCAACACCGGTGCGAAGATCCCCGCATTGGGATTTGGCACATTCCAAGACCCAGATTCCCAGGAAGAGACTGTTAGCCTAGCGCTGCGAAAGGGCATGCGCCTGATTGATACTGCTCGTGTCTACAACGTTGAAGAGCAGGTGGGAAAGGGAATCAAGAAGAGCGGTATTCCCCGCGAAGATATTTTCGTCGGTACTAAGTTGTGGTGCAACGACTACCATCCTGAAGACGTGGAGCGTGCCGTGGATGACTCACTCCGTGACCTGGATACCCCTTACGTGGACCTCTTGTTGATGCACTATCCCTGTACCTTCAAGCGTGGGGCCGATCGATTCCCTCGGGACGCCGAAGGCCGGATGATCCGAGGCGAGACCACCTTTGTGGATACGTGGAAAGCGATGGAAGATGTAACCAAGACTGGAAAGGTCAAAGCAATTGGTGTCTCAAACTTCAGTAAGGGTGAGATTGAGACGTTGCTCGAGAAGACTGGCACCGTATGTGATTCTTCAGCTATCGCAAATTTGAATTGAGCTAATTCCATTTACAGGTCCCTGCAGTCCACCAGATGGAGGTCCATCCATATCTGCAGCAGAAAGAATTCAACAAGTGGCTGAAGGAACAGGGAATTCACGTCGTCCAGTTCAGCCCGCTGGGTAACATGAACGATTTCTACAGACAGACCGGCTGGTCTAAGGAGATTGCACACATGAAGCGGGTAATCGATCAGCCAATCATGAAAGAAATTGCTGAGAAGTATGGCAAGAGTACAGCTCAGGTGGTACTTGCATGGGGTATCAATAGCGGGCGCTCCGTCATCCCGAAAAGCGTTGTGGATTGGCAAGTGGAGCAGAACCTGGAGTCCGACTTCGAGCTGCAGCCTGAGGATATGGCACAAATTTCGATTTTGGATGCGAAGGCTCGCTTCAATGATCCTAGCTTGGACTATGAGTGGCGCCTATATAGCGACTTGGAAGGCATTGACGGCACTGTGAAGGGACGCACTCACTAGATTTTGTTGTCACAAAAATTGTAAATAATCAATTTAATATAGCTTTTTCCTTTTGGAAGCTAAATTTTTGAATATATTGTGCGCATTTAAAGGTACCCAAGACAAGAGGAAAAGGGAGCATACCCATATATTAGCTCCGTGTTCGATGTACTCAACAAACTAGGTGAACAACACAGACAAGAACGGAGGTTACAGCGCTTGACTTTGCCTACTGCTTTTTATCTCATACAAGAAGACCACCGCTGCGTTTGAAATCGAAATTTGATTGTTGTATGATTTCTTAAGGAATAATGGTTTGTTTTCGACTAATTCAGTACTCTCAAAGTTGATCATAATCCTAAGTCTTTTTTCTAAGGTTGAATGCAAAAGGTTTGGCCAAAAGGCTGATTCATTAAATGGCTTAGTTGGTCTATGATTAACCGGCTATCTTCGTCTGATCCAAAGCATAACTTGTTCAAGGTAATGTAAATCCGCCGTCGATAACTAGATTTGATCCGGTCATGTAACTAGAAGCATCCGATGCGCAAAAGAGGTAAGCCTATAATTTCAATTAGCTGGCACACTCTCAGTCTCTGGAAATACTGATGTGGTTCCATACCCCCTTCAGCTCATACGGAGATGCAAATCGCCGTGCGGGAATTTGACCTAGCCATTTCTCGAGCATCTCTTTAGACGCGTATTCCATGATCTGAGTTTGGATGTAGCCGGGAGAGACAGAGTTCACACGACAAAAGTCTACCCACTCAACGGCAAGTGACTTTGCCAGCTGTAAAACACCTGCCTTGGACGCATTGTACTGTTTCTTGACGTTAGGCTGGGGATGTTCTAACAGCCCTGGAGGGATGGTAATTTTCCCATTTCGGAAGTACATACCGCTGCCTGTCGTTGAGGTGTATTCACCAGAAGTGCACTGACAGAGGCCGTGAAGACCACGTTGCCGTAACCCTGTCGCTTGAAGATCCGTGCAGCAGCTTGTGCAGTGTGGAAAGCGCCATTGACATTGACCTCCATGATTTCCTGGAATTCCACCGGAGTGTACTCTTCCCCCGCATGCTCAGAGCAGATACCTGCATTGGCCACAATCACATCCAGTCGGCCAAAGTCCTCAGCGACCTTGTGAATGGCCATTGAGATTTCCTCGGGCCTAGTGACATCGGCCTGGTAGGCGCGAGCTTGTGTCTGATATTTAGAAGCGAGCTCTTCCGCGGTCTTTGGAGTAGTTGCAGTTGTGCGATAGAGAAGGGCAATCTGAATGAGAAATCAGAGACAGTTCTTATTTGGAAACGTAGATGGAAAAACAGGTACGTACTTTAGCCCCAGCTTCAGCGTACGCAGTAGCCACAGCCAAGCCGATTCCTCGACCGCCACCTAATATGTTAATCACTAGATAGATGTGTATGGTCAAATATCACTTACCAGTGATTGCAATGACTTTACCGGTCAAGTCGAAAAGCTTCTGGACAGGCGCATCATCAGGCTTGGAGAGAACCATTTTGAACAGCCCAACGTTTTCACTGTAGACCTCCACCCCTCAGACACATGGGAAGACCTATTTATGTTCAATTTTCATCTTGACTTCTTTTTATGCCAACAATAGTTAGGCCCGATACTCTTTACCGGTTGCGAGAGACCAGAAAGCCACGGGGCTACTATGGGCCCTGGAACCATGGGCCCTGGGTACGGCAATTATCACCGTCTCGTGGATATCCTCGTCTCGGGGGCCACCCCTTGGGGTTCTGTACTAGGGAAAGTCCCAACAGGCGAGATCTAAATGTACACGAAAATATACACCGACGTGCTTTGTCAGTTTCCAAGTTGGAGACTTTTGCAATTTTGGCGCAATGGAATCCCATTTCTATTAGATTTGCGCAGACATATAAGCAGCTTCTCATCCAAGAAGAGTTTTATATCCATCATTCAGCATGGCTGGCAACACTGAGTTTCACTACATTGGTATCGATGTAGGTACGGGTAGTGCGCGTGCCTGTGTCATTGATCACCGGGGCAATATTGTTGGTCTCGCTTCCCAGAGCATCAAAACATGGCAACCACATCCGGAATTCTATGAACAATCAACCAGAGACATCTGGAATAGCATCTGTGTGGCAGTCAAGCAAGCTATACAGGAAGCAGGTTTGCACCCATCCGGGATCCGAGGTCTTGCTTTCGATGCCACATGCTCTCTGGCTGTTTTCAGCAAAGAGACCAACAACCCAGTCTCTGTGGGTGGTCCGAAAGGCAGTAGTGATCAGAATGTGATTCTATGGCTGGACCACCGCGCAGTGGCAGAGACCAAGACCATCAATGCGACTGGTCACCCTGTGCTCCAGTACGTAGGGGGCAGTATGTCAGTCGAAATGGAGATGCCCAAAATCCTCTGGCTGAAAAATCATATGGATCCGAGCAAGTTTCAGGATTGCGAGTTCTATGATCTTGCAGATGCTCTCACCCACTTAGCGACCGGAGAAAAGACTCGAAGCTACTGCAGCGTGATTTGCAAGCAGGGATATCTCGCAGCTGGCACAACCTACGGCGAAGAAGGCTGGCAGCTGGAGTTTTTGAATCAGATTGGCCTTGAGGATCTTGCCATCGATGACTATGCCCAAATTGGTGGTATCAACGGCAAGGTATGTGTTTAAAAGGATTTCTACGCTTAAACCAAATCTCACCACTGAACTTTGATAGAACGGCCGGTATCTTAGTGCTGGCGAGCGCGTCGGACCTTTGAGCGAAAAGGCGGCTGAGGAGTTAGGGCTCTCACCGGGCATCGCTGTTGGTAGCGGAGTCATTGACGCCTATGCAGGCTGGATAGGGACAGTCGGTGCCAAAGTTGACCTTGGACTAGATGGTCCAATCGACCACAGAGAACATCTCTCGCACCGATTGGCATTAGTTGCTGGAACATCCACTTGTCACCTGGCCATGACGAATGATGAGTTGTTTGTTCCCGGGGTCTGGGGCCCGTATCGGGATGTCCTTTTCTCCGGGGCATATGTTGCCGAAGGAGGCCAGTCTGCAACCGGAGAACTCATCCGGCATATTGTTGAAAGCCATCCCGCATACTCAAAAACAGCCACAGAAGCGAATAATGCCGGGCTTTCACTTTACGATTTTCTGAACGACTACCTCCGTGAACAGGCAAAGGAGAGCGATTGTGCTCATGTGTCCGAGTTGGCTAAACATTTCTTTTTTTACGGTGACTTATGGGGCAACCGCTCACCTATTGCTGACGCGCAAATGAGAGGCGCAGTTATCGGGTTGAGAAGTGATACCTCAATCAAAAATCTCGCTCTCCATTATTACGGAGCCTTGGAGTTTATAGCGTTGCAAACGCGTCAGATTGTGGATACTATGAACGAACGTGGGTATCAGATCTCAACTATTTTCATGTCCGGATCACAAACACTCAACGACCTCCTGATTCACTTGATTGCCTCTTGTTGCAAAATGCCAGTAATTGTTCCTGAATACGTGCATGCGGCTGTTTGCCACGGTGCTGCTATGCTGGCAGCTATGGCAGCCAGTCAGGGATCGGGGGAGGAATCGAAGGATCTGTGGAGTATCATGACCCAAATGAGCAAGCCTGGTCGACGTTTGGACCCCACGGCTAATGAGGATGAGCAAAGGCTCCTTCAGGGGAAATATGAGGTATTCTTGGACATGTGCTTCAAACAGCGTGAGTATCGGGATTTGATAGATAAACGAATGTCTGCGGTAGAGTAGACAATGGAATTCATCCAGGAAATAGCTATTCAGAAATTGCTTCTGCCCAACAGAGAACATAGTCTTAATATTTCTTTAATAGATACATGAGCAGGGGAACTATACGAATTCAAAGTAACCGAAGTCATTTCTCCCAGTCCCTCCCCCACGGGAAACTCGCAGAAAAGATCGGATAGTGAAGGCCTGTCAACGATCGGTCAATGGGTAAGGTTTTCTAGGTAATAATGGATTATCACTAAACGGCCGTCTCCGTCTGTCCGCCTGTCCTCTCTACATACTGAAACTCCCGAGGTAAGTGGTTTGCTTATTAGCAACATTGAAGCTCCTCCCATATAGATTCTATCCAAAACGGGCTTTAGTGGTAGTATAGTAATATATTAATGACAAAGTTCAACAGTAAGTGACAACAGTGTAGATTGGCCCCGTGTCGCATCGTCTGCCCCGAGTCGAGCACCATCCCGGCTGAGTGGAACTGAGAAGGTTTGAGCCCCGGGATTTGTCTACGCAATTTCTATATTCGGATCCTGGGGTAACATATGCTTGGCACATCCACATGGCTTGAGGTGAGCTAGATTTAGGGCACATCTGACGTGATGTATAGTAGTATAAGTAGACGATATAATTACTGGGGCCCCGCGTTTCTCAAATAGACCCCACAGAATACTTCCAAACGAACTACTTCTCCCATATATCTCCTTTGTGTGCAATGTCAAATATGTTCAATGACGAGCGGGCACAGTGGAAGATCGCCGCGAGGCTGGAAAAGAAACGCCTATTGGTAGCAGTCAACTGCCTCGCTGGCCTTGCAATCTTCTTTTTCGGTTAGTCAATCCCCAATCTAAAGATCCATAGATTCTTTTCATACCTAATATAACTAACTTTGATACATCACGCAGGCTATGATCAAGGGATGATGGCTGGAGTCAATGACTCCAAATCCTACGTCGAGCGGATGGGGCTGGGTTACGAGAAAAATGGATCAATAACGGTCACCAACACTCTCTTACAGGGAGGTATCGTCTCAGTCTACTATTTGGGGACTTTGGTTGGATGCTTTATGGGTGGGTATGTCAGTGATCGATTCGGTCGTATCATGTCCCTTGCATTTGGTGCTGCCTGGGGTATCCTTGGAGCTGCATTTCAGTGTACAGCGATGAACCCCGAGTGGATGATCATATCTCGTCTCATTAACGGCATAGGAACTGGAATTCTCAATGCTACAGTCCCAGTGTATGGCTCTGAGCTTGCGGATTACGAGTCTCGTGGCATGTTCATCGCCATGGAGTTCACTTTGAACATTGTAGGTGTGGTGGTGGCTTACTGGTTAGGGTTTGGGCTTCGCTACATCGACAACGGGACATCCGAGTTCCAGTGGCGATTCCCTATTGCTTTCCAGATTGTCATGCTGCTCTTGCTAATTACCGGCTGCTGGTTCTTCCCTGAGTCGCCTCGCTGGCTTTGCATGACGGGCCGTCAGGACGAGGCGGTTTACGTTCTCAAGCGCCTTCGTGGGTCTGAGAACGAACATGCAGCCATGGTAGAAATGAGAGAGATTGAAGCTGTTGTCCGGCTTGAGGCAGAATCGGAGGAGAAGACCACCTACTTCCACATGCTATTTGGCATTGATCAAGGAGACTTGCACATTGCGCGACGTGTTCAGCTAGTGATCTGGCTACAGATTCTGCAATGCTGGTCTGGCATAGCTGGCGTCACCATGTATGCACCAAGTGAGTTGACTCAGTGACCTTCTTTTGTCTACTAAAACCCTAACAACCTCGCAGCTATCTTTCAAATCGCCGGGTTCGATTCCGAGAAAACAATGTGGATCTCAGGGCTGAACAATATCTTCTACGCATTCGCAACCCTCATTTGTGTTGTCACTATTGACCGGATTGGTCGCCGTTGGACCCTCTGGTGGGGAGCAGCAGGACAAGCAGTTGCCATGTTCCTCGCAGGTGGTCTGGCTCGTGGTGGAATTAATAACCCAGACAACCAGGGACCGTGGGGAGTTGCAGCAACATCGATGGTCTATTTGTATACCTTCGTCTTTGGTGCTACCTGGCTCACCGTTCCATGGCTTTATCCAGCAGAGATCTTCCCGCTCAAGGTTCGAGCCAAGGGTAATGCTTGGGGTGTTGTTGGCTGGAGTTTGGGAAATGGGTTTGTTTTTCCAATCCATTTCCAATAGAAATATACTGACAGGCATTAGATCATTGACTCTAGTTCTTCCATACATTTTTGCAGCCATTGGAGAAAATACGCTGCACGTATTTGGCGCTGTAAATATCATCAGCATACCAATTGGTGAGAAGACCAACCTCCCTATTCGAATGTGATCGGATTTGGCTAACGGGCTTTAGTATGGGCTTTCTATCCTGAATCTAGCCAGCGAACACTCGAAGAAATTGATATGCTTTTCGCTGCAGAGTCTCCATTTACCTGGGCAGCCGAAGCGAAATTCAAGACACTCATTGCAGAACATCCAGATATCGGCGGCGCTCATCAGCGTCACTCCGTTTTTGAAACCGAGAAGGGCTTATATGGTGTCGACACTGAGCACAAAGAAACAGTTTCCCACAATTAGATACGTGCTTTTGGTTGAGATTTGTCATATAACATGTGTAGGCCACGCGCACCTGTCAAGTAGCTGCGGCTCCAAGTTATTTCTACTATGCTTATAGGCCTATTGTGATGTAAATGATAGGATAAAGTTGATAGTCGATAGTTTAATGCAGAAGGCCATCTTGTTCTAGAACTGCTACAGTGACAATCGGATATTCCGATTGATATTCCCCGATCTTTTTGGCCGGGGTAAATAGTCTTATGTAACCACCTACCCCGCGGGCCCGGGGCGGCCCCCGTGCAGGTGGAGCCGATTGTGGGGATAGATCACGTGTTCCATTTCATAAGCTTCCCCGAGACGAGGACACTACCTAGGTAGCTAACGGCACATTTTAGAATGGAGTGGACTCTCAACCCAGAGGGTATATGTAATACATGGAATAATGACTCAATGGTTAGTCCAACTTCGCCCGCCAGATGGCAACGCAAGAGAAAGTCCCGAGGGCGCGGGCTGCGGACTAAGGATGGATGGTAAGGTCCTTTGTGTTCAAACTGTGTCGTGCCTTGCTTGACGCAACCTATTTAGCCTCACATGTCGGAAGCGGCACATGAAATGTGATGAAATTAAACCGGCATGTGGTCCCTGTACCAAAAAGAATAAGACCTGTGATTACGCCAATTCGAACCGAAACAACATCGACTCTGCGGCCACCAACAAGGTCGTTCCCGAGAGCCTCTCCCTTTTATCAACCACACAGCAAACACCGCCTCAGGAGCAGAACATTGACCATGTATCAAGTGATCACAACCCAGGCGAAGTGCACTACCAGCCGCATGGAGCCTCTGATCATGCCAGGACTGCTTCGGAAGCGGGCCTTAATCCTTCTCCGCCAGCCATGCTGGAATATAGACTGGAGAACGAGGGGATTCCAAGCCAGAGTCCAGGAGGCATGCATGGGGATTACTTGTCGCCATCCACCTCATCATTGGCGGCGGTACGATGGTTAGGCTTACTAGCAAGTGGTTTTCCCAGCGATGGCCCGCAGCTACCGACTCTCTCTGATTCCTGGGAGAGTCAAAGCCTCTCGTTTGGATACCAGAGTGGTGATGGCCCAGCACAGCCTAGCTCGCTACAGCGAGCGACTCAGGTTTTGGATGGCCCTGCTGGCAGGTCAGCTAGTCAAGACGTGACGGAGGGGCAGGTTTGGCAGTCTCAGGAACCAATAGATCTCTTACCAGCAGAACAAACATTGTTTGAACACTTTGTACATCAAGTTAGCCCCATGGTTGGTCATGGCACTATATCCCTGACTGGTGTATCCTCGTCTGATAATCTTCTCTCGCAGATCGATCTTTTTGACCCGACCAACAAATTCTCTACATTAGTTGTGCACCTAGCGGTAAGTCGGGTCCCACCGAACGGAGGTCTTTTTTGTTTGAAGAACTGACATGGGATTTAGTTGCGTAATGCTGGGCTTCTAAACGCCATATTAGCTCTTTCTTTTCGGCACCTAGCTTTGAACCCTAGTCTGGATGATCAAAACATCACAAGCAAGCCGGAAGAAGCTCTTCAATACTACTACCAAACTCTTCATTACGTGGGAAGGGCGATGCAATCTAGTGCTTACAAGATTAGCCTAGAGCTACTTTCAACCGCCTTGATAATTTCTACTTACGAAATGCTTGACAATTCTACAGATGACTGGGAGCGTCATCTAGAAGGAGTCTTCTTGATTCAAAGATCTCAAACGATACACGGAGAAACTGGAGGACTCAAGTCGGCGGTCTGGTGGGCCTGGCTGTGCCAGGATATCTGGGCTGCTTTCCGCGAGAAGCGCAAGACCCTTACGTTTTGGGTTCCACAAAAGCCCCTCTCTGCGTTATTGCCGCACGAGCTTGCTACGCGCTCCATCTATATCGCCGCAAAGGTGGTTAGTTACTGCGCTACTGAAACAACCCAAGAAAATATCCAGCATCAAATTGGTGAGGCAATGCGACTTCGGAGCATGCTGGAAGACTGGCAACGGCATTTGACCGTTGAATTCTCCCCCTTGCCAATTAGGTCCTGCGAGGTCACATCATGCTTTCAACCTATATGGATTAGTCCACCTGCATTTGGTATGTTATTCGACATGGACGCCGAGTTGTGGTCAGTGAAACCAAACTAATTTGGCCATACAGCCGTCGCGGTTCAATTTTTCAACGTATCGTGTCTTCTCTTGGTATCTCATGAACCCAGCTTAGGCGGGTTGAAGCGACATCTTGAGCGACAAAGTACAATAACGCGCTGCGTGGAGAAAATATGTTCTATTGGCATGACCTTGAAAGACAATGCCTCTAGCATAATGTCTTCACAGGCTTTATTTATAGGTATGTACCATTTTACAATTGGCAGAAGACAAGGCTTACGCAGATACAGCGGGGATGTTTACGCAAGAACCCCATGTTAGAAGCGCGATTCTAGAGCTCTTAAAGGCTTGTCGAGAACGAAGTGGCTGGCCAGTCAAATCTCTGGGAGTTGAGCTGCAGCAGATCTGGGAGATACAAAAGTCCTTTTAGGCTGGATGCAGGTGCCCTCGCATTGTTTGTGCCTTTTCATGTCTTTCCTTATGGTTCGGTGTTCTTGTGGATATTTGTAATTTATTTGTTGTCTGTTTCTTGACATAGTAACATCTCAAGCATTTTATAATCGAAGCAATGCCCCCTTTACTCCTGCTCCCAACTGGACTCGCCACAATCGATGTTCATTGAGGGCAAAGATTTCCCCGTTTCTGCCAAAGCAGAAGTTCGACACGCCTCCGTCAACACGGATCCGACCCAATAGCACACCTCCTGGGGACCAAACATTGATTCCATCCCCACAGCCACTGTATACATTTCCTTCTAAATCGCACTTGATTCCATCTGGAATGCCCTGGTCTGCCATGGCGAAGAGGCGTCGGTTTGTGAGAAATGGCTCCCCGTGAATAGTGCACACGTCGAAAGCATAACTAGATAAAATTGCAGCATTAGCTCTTTGGATTCAACTTCAATCACCAGGAGATCACATTTAACTAACATGGAGGATACTCGTTGGTCATCGATGCTGCCGTCTCCATGTACCCGGTCCGTATCGGTGATATAAACAACCTGCTCATCCGGAGAGAAACAGATACCATTTGGTCTCCCAAAACCATCGGCCACTGCGCGAATAGCCCCAGTATCTGGACACCATCGGTATACCTGGTTAGGTAGACGCGGCGGAGGGCGATAACCCTGCTCAGAGCCATAGATGGGATCGGTGAACCAGATTGAACCATCCGTATGTACCACCACATCATTGACAGAGTTGAATGGTCGGCCGTGAAAATCAGCTTTTAAAAGTTCCGACTTGTACGGAGCAATAGTAGACATCCGGTAAAGCCCGCTTGGCTCGGTCATAGTCCCCTGTGCACAAAAGAGAACGTCGTCTTTATCGTAATTGATACCTCCATTACCCATAGGAATTTCAGTAGAAATCTCCTGGCAGGTTATTGGCGTTGTACTCAGATCGACCCGAGTAATGTGTACTTTTTGCTGTCCGTTTGGGCCAATGCACCGGTTGCTGGTAACGAAGAGCTTATTGGTGTCTGGAAAGAATACCCCGGCCTCGTGAGCAAACGAATAGTCTTTATTTTCTGCAAGAAGCTCTGCTGTCGGAGACGAACCAACGATCGCCACGAATCGTTGGTCATGAGTCGTAAAGGAAATGGTATTGTTGGACATTTTGTGAGATAGTGATAGTGATAGGGCGTGTCCACACAATGAAGACACACAGACTGGTATATACTTTAGAGCAAGACGAGACAACCAAAATTTGGCTTATTCGAATAAGCGAGGTTGATGCGGGAGCTTTCATCTCCTCGCTCTTCTCCCCCACGGAGAAACGCCGAGGGGTGGGTCTTGCCTCGTCTCGGGGTCATTCTTCTGTTTATGTTGTACCTATAAACCAACTCGATCAGCCCAGTCACAATGTTTGTATTCAAATCCAATTTCAATTTCCAAAATGTCCTGGAAAGATTCCAACCGTCATTTCACCATCTTGCAGAATGCGGAAGCCGGGCAGTATGGAGTTATCGCCGCCATCGCCTACAACATTGAGCATGTGCTAGGTCTAGTTCAGGCCGCCGAGACAGCTCACTCACCCCTCATCATTCAATTCTTTCCCTGGGCTATCGAGGCCACTGATGGGTTGCTTGTGCGCACTGCCGCAGATGCCGCGAAGCGTGCGAGTGTACCGATTAGCATCCACCTCGACCATGCGCAATCCGAAACAATAATCAAGCGAGCAGCGGAGCTGCCCTTCGACAGTATCATGGTTGACATGTCCCACTACGAGAAGGAAGTCAACTTGGAGAAGACCCGCGAACTGGTGCGGTATTGCAATGAGCGCCAGAAGGCTACTGAGGCCGAACCAGGTCGTATTGAAGGCGGAGAGGATGGTGTAATGGATACTGCAGGATTAGAAGCCTGTATGACAACAGCTGAAGAGGTGGATGAGTTCGTCAGCACGGGTGTGGACGTGCTTGCTCCGGCATTTGGGAATGTTCACGGCGAGTATGGCCCGCAAGGGCCACAATTGGATTTCGAAAGGCAAGTCAGACGAGAAATTATTAATCCCATTCACTAATAGCTGTTTAGATTCCAGAGCGTTCGTAGCCAGGCAAATGGTAGAGTAAGGTTAGCTCTACATGGCACCAATGGGTTTACGCCTGAGTTAATGAAACGCTGCGTGGCTGCGGGCGTCAGCAAGATCAACGTCAACCGCCTCGTCTTGGATGACTACTATGACCATCTCCGTGCGAATGTGAATAAAATGACGCACACTCAACTGATTGAGGAGGGTATTCAGAAGGTGGCCGATCTGACTGTCAAGTGGATGGAAATTTGCGGCTCCGCCGGTAAGGCATAAAGTATGTTAAAGTCGAATGCCACTTTTGTTGCTATTCTCTTCAATAAATTGGATTTGTAAATAAATTAGAAGAAGAAGAAATTGGAAGAAATGCTTGGTTGAATCCTGACTTGGGTGGTCGATCTTACACCACATATCTTAACGAATTTGGTATGAAAGCACTGTGTTCTTGATAATAAATTAACTTGATTCGTTTATTTGCACTGCAATATTCACTGTAATTTACTATACATTCCACCGTCTGCTAGCAACCCCGTTGCGTTCACATAACGACTCATCTCTTCACAAGCCAAGAAAACTGCCGGGCCTGCCATATCATTCGGATCTCCAATTCGACCAAGAGGAATACGCTCCTCAAGGGCGGCCATCTTGACAGGGTCCTTCATATCATGGGCAGCTAGCGAGGTTCCGATAGTGCCAGGCATCAGGGCATTACACCTGATCTTATCTTTGCCAAGCGCAATGGCCATTGACTGCATCATGGAGAGAATCCCAGCCTTAGTAGGAGTATAGTGAGTTTGGAACCCACCACCGAGCAAAGCGCTAACGGAAGAAACACCAATGATTGAGCCACCGTGCCCTTGTTTCACCATTTGATGAGCGGCAGCTTGACAAGAGTAGAAGGTGCCTTTGATATTGACATCGACAGTATGGTCTAAAAGAGACGGTTTAATCCTATTTTTTTTTTCTCTTAGCATATCGGCTTTGATGGGCGGAAGAGGAACCACAGAGTTTGAAATCACCGAGGTACAGGCATTTGACTTACTTCAAAAGCTCGGCTGGTTTAAATACACCCGCATTGGCGACAAAAATGTCCAATTTCCCCCATTGCGAAACAGCCTCTTTGATTAAATCGGTGCTTGTCTCCGGTTTCGTCACATCCCCGGGGAGCTCGAGGATCTTGCCCGCCTTGATGCCTGTGTTCTCGATTGCCTTGACCTCCTCCAGTAGACTGTGCCGAAGATTTTCGTCCTTGGCCAGACCCAAGTGATTCACGGCAACATTACATCCTTGAGTAATATATGCCAGAACAATCGCGCGACCGATTCCAGTGGTACCACCAGTTACGGCGGCGGTCTTGCCTTTGAGCAGGTTCCAAGCGGGCAGTGCAGCCATCGTGTAAATCGAGTAGGGGAGGAGTGAAAAGACACAAACACCGATAGAGAATATTTGAATTTATTATGTGTTGAGACAAGATGAGATTCGAATTCCAAGCCCTCAGCTCTCTTGGGAAATCGGACGCTTGAAGTGGATCATAGCGCCGTCTCGGGGACACATCCACTTTATCCCCGCACGTATCCCCACGCTTCTCCAACACCCGTCTCGAGTCATCACTACAGTGAGAGTATGGACGATGATTTTGGTTATGCGGTGTTTTGCGGGCATACGAGACAACCTTGCCAATCTTTCTTAGATTTATAAAGAAGACATCTTTTGGTCAAATCTTCCCCCATATCAATCATCTGCGCCTTTCTTTACCCAAAACACATTTATCATCACATCATTCATCATGGCCTCCAATGGAACTCCTATCCCCCAGACTCAAGTCGCCTTGGATGGAAAGGTTATTGCTAGTAAGTGTTTTAAAAAAGTGAAGGTCTAGAGAGTGGCTAGCTAACAGGATAATTCTTTAGTTACTGGTGCCAACCGCGGAATAGGGTTGGGTATTGCTGAGTGCTGCCTTGATAACGGTGCAGCTCAAGTCTACTCGATTGACATTGGCGAGACTGGAGAAGATTTTGCTGCTGTATCGAAGAAATACCCTAATAAACTCTTTGCCGTCACTGCCAATGTGACCGAAGAGGCCACTATCACCGCGGCAGTTGATAAGATCATCGAACAGGCTGGTGCTCTACACGGAATGGTGGTCAATGCCGGTCGTACTCACCACAAGGCTGCCCTTGACTTCACCAAGGAGGATATTGAGACTCTGTTCAATGTCAACCTCTTCGGTGCCTTTTATACTGCACGTGCCGCTGCCCGCGCATTTATCAAGCAGGGAATCAAGGGTTCCGTGGTTTTCACAGCTTCTATGGCTTCTTACCGTCCTAACAAAGTATGTTTCCATCCACTTAAACTCTTATTCACTCAATACTAACCACCCACACCAGCGCGTTCCATCCGCTCCCTACGGTGCCTCGAAGGCCGGTGTTCGCAACATGACCCACACTTTGGCCATGGAATGGGCACAGTACGGCATCCGTGTCAATAGCGTGTCCCCTGGCCTAGTCAACACTGCCATGACATATTGGGTACCTCAACAACCAGACTGGGAGCAGCAGCTCAAGTACTATGGCGGCTTCCCTCGATTGGCCGAGGTCCAGGAGCTCGGTGGTGCCTATGTGTACCTCCTAAGCGATGCCGCCAGTTACACCACTTCCATCGACATTCCAGTGAACGGCGTGATTGGCAGTAAGTAATTCCAATGCCTTGACTTTATCACACGAAGGTACTAACGTGTATAGTCTGTTAAACAAAAATAAACGTCGGATGGTGTAAACGAGATTAAATTTATTTCCCACCAAATATATTCTGTTATGTTACAATGAGAAATAATGGTCATTCAATATATTTTCTCCCCGAGAGATCCATTAGGGTCAACGTGTAGTTGGGATCATATCATAATCGATGGATTCTATATATTAGGCAGCATCATCATCATCATCATCATCACCATCGTATATCACAGGGAATCAGCACGATAGGCACGGTGTTGAAGGCTGGTCTTGGATATCTATCATTTTTATTAAAATACAAGGAAATGTTAAAACAATAGTCTATATGCTTTCATGAGCCAAAGTCAATTAGACCTAGCGTTCTCTTTTTTCTTCGTCCAATTCTCCATTGAGTCGCTTTTTCCCTTCTTCCTTCAGAGCCTGATCGTCGGCCCGGTTCAAACCAACCTGTGGCATCAACCAAACAGCCAAAAAGAAAGCAAATGTCGCAAGGGATGCACCGACAATGAAGATGATACGGAATCCCTTTTGATATGCCGGCGTCAGCACATCACGGACATGCTCAGCATCCTCGGCAGATAACTTTGAAAGATAACTTTGTGGACTCGATAGCAGAGAGCGGGACTGAGATTCGTCGAGATTGAGGACTGAGATGGACGACGAGACAATATTATTTCTGTATTGATTAATAAGAGAATTACCCAACAGATTTTGAAAGAACACTAACATGATGGTTCCAGCAATAGCGAGCCCGAGAGTGCCGCCGAGGTTTCGTACGAAGCTGCTTATTGTTAGTTCCATAAATGGCTTGCATCGCTGTGGGCGTCACTCACTTTCTGAATGAAGTTACCACTGCCATATCCCATCTTTCAACACCGGCTTGAACTGCAATAAGAGAGCTACAGGAAGTTAGCATAATTTACTGAACCAGGGTAGGGGACCTAGGAGACCACGTACGGCTGCAGAGTATTTCCAACGCCCACACCAGTCAGAATGCCATACCCAATCTGTTTTCCCAATCCCGAATGCTGATCAAGTGTGGAAAAAAGCCCCAGGCCAACAGCCCAGATAATCCATCCAAAAAGAATACATTCACGATAACGACCTACCCAGTGCACAATAAGACCGGAACCTGTGCTGCTGACAGCTGTGAAGGAAGTCAGCACGGCAACACAACCAAGAAGAAGAAGAGGGTTTGTACTTTGCATGAGGGTAATAGGGAGAAGCATTGCAGCCGCTTTCACCGTCGAATATCCAAATACCAACTGATAGAAAGTGGGAATATAGTAGACTTGCACCAGAAAGTTCCACCCGTTGATGAACATGGTCAAGCAAGCGCCGTTCACAATTCGGCCCTGGAAGATATGCATCGGAACCAGCGGCGTAGACGCTCCCTTCCACTGCCACGCAATAAAAGCAACAGATATGGTGAACCCAGCGACCAGAGTCGCAATAACATGCGCCGAGTTCCATGCATACTCGCCGCCACCCCAAGTCAGACCAAGCAGCAAGACCGAAGTCCCCCCGAGAGCCAAAAGCGCACCAAAGAAATCAATTGCCTTCAGTTTAACTTTCCAGTCGCCCGTGACTTTCCGAAGGGGCATAAAAAACAAAACAGCCAACGTGGTTAATGCAGTGAGCGGTAGGTTCAAGCGGAATATCCATCGCCACGAGTCTTCTGAAATTGAAGCTAGCGCACCTCCGATAACGGGACCAATGCCATTGGCAATAGCAACAACGGCACCTAGAATACCTTGATATTTGCCTCGTTCACGGAGAGGGACAACGTCGCTGACGATCATCTGTGCGACTGTCATGAGCCCACCGCCACCCACTCCGGTAAAAGCACGAAAGACGATTAATTGCGTGGCTGTCTGCGCAAGCGAAGCTGCCAATGACCCGAAGAAGAAAATGGCTAGCCCGACGAAGAGCACAAGCTTGCGAGACCAAATATCAGATAATTTTCCATATAGTAATTGGAAACATGTTGATGTTCTGTGCCGCGCATGTTAGTTTTACTGGGTAGTATCATGAATAAAAGAGAAAAGAGGACTCACACAAAATAACCGCCCGAAATCCAGGAGGTCTGGTCGCTGGCACCCAATGCATTTCCTATGATAGACAAACTGGCCGCCAGGGTCGTCTGGTCCATCAATGCCAGGAGATCAACGCTGGAACATGCCAGGAAGATCTAGGAGTTGGTGACATTAGCTGGGCCATATATTGCTTGATATCGCATGCACTAACCGTGATGATAGTACGCTTAGGCACATAATTAGTTTGTTCGTTGAAAGTGACATTAGTCCCATTCTTCTCAACCGCGACATCCTCTGTTGGTTTCGAATTTTCGAGTACCCCTGTCATGGTGTGTTGATATGAAGGGATAGAACGTAAACAGACACCGAGGATCCGAAAACGCGACGGAAAGAGAAAACGAGATATAAAAAAAGAACTCAGTCAAGAGGTCAAAGCGAAATAATCAATCTCATCTCTTCACATTCGTAATTTATTGATGCATTGAATGCATTGAGTGCACTGATCGGCGTTTAGTCTGAGCACCTTGACAGAAGATCTGCATGTCCAAGTTGACAAAACTTCTCAAACACCCTCAAGGTACCCGCCCCTTTAGAATAATATCTTCAGCTAATAAAAAGTTTAATCTGAGGACCTGTGGGATTATTGATTCCATTCCTGGGGACCTTGTCAAACTATGTGACACATGGATAATTCAATTCTAGAACGTTGCAAGGTACGACATCAAGAATACCAGAGCATGACGCAGCTGCGGGCGCGAAATATTCCGTTTTCAACCGTTCTATATCCAATTACTGTGACAAAGAGGCTTGTCTTGCAGTCTCTGATCTACACTTGGACCCTGTCGATATCCCCGAGATCGCTCCACGCGATTTCCTTGTTCATCATAGTAGCAAATTTCCAGGGCTTACGGCGTCTACCTATGGCATTTAGCCCTCATATTGAGTCGTGTGGCGGGATACTCACTAGTGGAGTAAGAGTAGATCTTACTTTCGTACCTCTTGGATGCCAAGAAAGACGCAACTGGATGGAGGGGCATGTGATGGCCGCTATAGAAATTCATTCTGTATAATTGCCTAGAGTGACCCGGGATTTTCTTCTCTCATACCTGCTTTCATCACTCGAGAAGGTTGCTCTTGAAACTCGTGCAGTAGAGATTGTCCGCTACTTGAATATCAGCATCTATATCTTGCAGCTAAGAGTATCTCAACAAGATGATCAATTCTTCCGTGAAAATGACCAACGTGAACGAGAACAATGTATACTTCGGCACTGACTCGTTGAAAAAATACTTCAACCCAGACTGTCAGCCTCCTCTACCCCTTGTAGAGCTGCCACCTCATTTGAACCCTTACCATCAAGATGGGGTTCGGATATATGCAAAGATGATGACCATGCACCCCGCAAACAATGTCAAGGCAATGCCAGGTATGAGAATCCTCGAGAAAGCACTAAGAACCAATTCCAAGCTTACAAGAGGTTAGCATTGAACATGCTAGAATCTAGTGTTGTCCCCGGGGAGACAGACAGGATCATCGAATACAGCTCCGGATCAACAGTGATTTCAATGTCCATGGTCGCCCGAGTCATGCACGGAGTAAATGACACGCGGGCTTTCCTGAGCAACAAGACCAGCGATGCAAAACTGAAGCTGATGCAATTCTTCGGTCTCGACATCACCTTGTTTGGTGGGCCGTCTCAGCCAGAGCCATTGGACGAACGGGGCGGCATTCAAAATGCTCGAAGAATGGCCTTGGAGTCAGATACTATTGTCAATCCCAATCAATACGAAAACAACAACAATTGGCAGTCCCATATCCGATGGACCGGTCCCCAGATCTTTAAGCAGCTACCCGAAATAACCGTCCTCTGTGCTGGTATGGGCACATCTGGTACCATGACCGGTCTAGGAACCTATTTTAAAGATGTGAAGCCATCTGTTTATCGACTTGGTGTTTGCACGGCCGCTGGTGACCGGGTACCTGGACCCCGGTCATATGCTCTAATGCGTCCTGTTGAGTTTCCCTGGAAAGCAGCAGTGGATACCATCGAGGAAGTTGGGTCGGCCGAGTCATACACTCACTCCCTGAACCTATGCCGAGAGGGATTGGTATGTGGCCCATCATCCGGATTCAACCTCCAAGGGCTCTTCCAGATGCTGGCAAAGCGCAAGGCCGCGGGAACTTTATCTGAGATAGCAGGGCCAGACGGCACAACACATTGCGTATTCCTTTGTTGCGACCTACCATACCAGTACATTGATGAATACTTCCAAAAGCTGGGCGAGCAGCAGTTCCACCCAATCCGAAATGAGGTAAATATCACCTGCATGACGTCTTGGCGTTTAACAAGTCCACCATAGGAGGGAAAAGAAAAGCTAACGTATCCACTAATCTCCAGCGCCTGACAAAAGTTGACCTGCACCGATATGATGAGAGCTGGGAGCGGGACGCATTAGAGGTCCTGCCCCAATTTTATGGATCACCACGACCCCTTGCGCAAAGCCTATTGAGCGAGATTGTCCTCAAGCCGCAGAACCGGGTTCTGGACCTGCGCCAGCCAGACGATTTCTCCGCGTGGCACCTTCCAGACTCGATGAATCTACCATTGTCTAGTGTTGGGCCTCAGAGCCCATCACCGTTTTCAGATCCAGATGTTCTGGAGGCGCAATGGGTGGAGCTGGAGAAGATCTTCAAGGATGACGTCTTGGTCTCAGATCTGGGACGGCATCATATTCTCGTGGTATGCTACAACGGAGATTCGGCACGCGTGGCTACCAGCGTTCTTCGGGCGAAAGGTCTCGAAGCAGACAGCGTACGTGGAGGTCACCGTGCGCTGGGAATGTATGAAATCGGGAGCGAAAGACCGATCTCCACTGCGAAGGGGCCTATCACGGCTACCGTTTCTGTTGCGGCAGTTCCCCTTGAACAGAGAACCTGAAACCCAGGATCATAGCGCAATCGATTGCAAAAATGCGGAATGTAGGGTTGGACCTGCCATGTGAGGCGCTAGTCCCGATGCAGACATATTGAGACTCGATTTCTTTTCTTTTTTTCTTTTTGGTATTGATTTGGATTACTTCATCGGTTCAGTTTATCATTCGTCACATACTACCCTATGACTCTTTCAATGAGAATATTATTGTTTCGATTTCTTTCCACATCTGCCCACACGTAAGAGACTATTGTGTCCACTGTGGCTCGAGCCTCGAGCACTCCGCATGCGTTGAATAGCTCGGATTTGAGGGAATCTTGGAATATTCAGATGATGTGCAAGATATATATGTTGTATATGCATGTATGATATTTTCCGAGGAGGTAGTAGCACAAACCACGATGTCAGATGTCAGATCCAATTTGTATCGAGCGCAAATGTGCTCTAGTTCACTAGCCTTTGATATTCCAACCAACCACAAGGCTTGGAATGGTTGCAGGCCCCCATCTCTCCATGAAATGTGCTCAATTGTGAGCAGATCCCCTCGGGTGATCGGCGATAATAATTAAAATGACTGGAATGACCATCCAAGGCCCCTTCGATAGGTACAAAGGAAGAATAAAGGAGATATCCCGTTTTCGGTTCCACAACCATTCAAAGACACAAACTTGTTCCAGACTTGCCGATCATACCTTATGTATTCCATGATATCTGAACTCCCTTGACAATACGTTGTTGGTATTGGTGTCAGTTCTTTTCGGTCGCACAGGATGATGGACATGAAGATGGCCCAGGGCACGCCCTGGCTCGACCAGCCGGTGATGCTCCATTCGTCTCGCGCCGACAAATGCAAGCTGACTGAAGCTCAATGTATCTATCGCAACTATCACTGGCGATACTGGTATGTACCTCCCTCCGAGTTACCTACATGTATATGTGCTCATCGAAAATATGTTCTAGGTACCAAGCCGACCATGTTTACGCATTGAACACCGTCTACTTCATTTGTGCAGTGATTGGAATCTTTGCTATCTCGAACTTACTCGTACGATTTGCACCGGATAGAGTGAAACGGACCAGACCATGGCGCATGTTCACTTCCGCTTCGCGATACTTGTCGTATCGTGGATATCGATTACCTGCCCTGGGATATTGGTCTCCAGCGTTAGGCGTGGGGATTCTGGGCGCTATCGGCGCTGTCTTCTTCTTCGGTAGGCGGTTGTACATGGGAAGGTGTGCCGAGAATGGTGGTTGACACCCTTTATAGCGATGACACTCGGCCCACAGCCGTATTACTGGCCGACAGATGCTTCTTATGGAAGTAGTCCTCCAATTGCGACTCGATCTGGCTGGATGGCTCTTGCACTGCTTCCATTTGTACTGTGAGTGTAAGGTTCCGAGCATGCAATTCGGTGGCTGACCTCCTTTTAGGGCACTGAGCACCAAAGCCAACATGATATCTGGTGTGACTGGTATTCCTCATGAGAAACTTCAAGTATTCCACCACTGGACAAGCTATGCAATGTTTGTGTTGGCATTGATTCATACATTTCCTTACATCATTTATCATATCTGGAAGGGCGATATGATGTATCAGTGGAAGACAAGTGTCGTCTACTGGACAGGGGTTGCTGCTCTCATCTCACAGGCATATCTAACTCTCATGTCTTTACCATTTATTCGGTAAGGTCACCCTTCACCTTCCTACTGAGAGACAAACTCTTACCTCTCCCACAGCAATCGATTCTACGAATTCTTCAAAGCCACGCACATCTTCGTGGCGGTAGTATTTGTCGTGTTTTTCTTCCTTCACTGCGATTTCCGACTTTCTTCCTGGTATGTTCGACTCCTATGAGTCCTGTGGTGACCTTTCATTAACATATATTAGGGACTACTTCATAGCCTCGGGCGTAATCTACTTCCTAAGCCTAATAGCCAGCCACATCCGTACCTATCTAATGCACGGCGTCCACAACGCAACCCTCGAACTCCTCCCTTGCGGTCTTGTCCGCGTTGCAGTCCCATCAATCATCAAATGGACCCCAGGGCAGCACGTATTCGTGCGCTTCCTCACATCAGACCTACACCTACTTACCGCCCATCCCTTCACCATCTCCTCCGCGTGTCGCAATCCAGACGAGATAGGCAAAGCCTCAGAACTAGTATTCTACATCAAGCCGCGCGGCGGCGTTACCGGACGCCTCGGAGCAATGGCAGCCAAGAATCCAGGCTGCACGAAGAAGATCTTGATAGAGGGACCATATGGCGGCGTCAGCGAGCCCCACATGGCTCAATTCGACACGATCCTGGTAATAGCCGGTGGCTCGGGAGGCGGGTTCTCATTAGCCATGGTAGACGAAGCGCTCCGGCTGACGGGGATGGACACACCGGCAAGCGAGAAACGAGCAACCTCCAGGCGGAACCTCCAAGTCATCTTCTCGACGCGTGATCACGCCATGGCCGATTGGTACATCGAGGAGATCGAATCACGGCTGTCGGAATCGACCATGTTATCCGCCGGCTCGGACAACGGATTCGAGACTTCGGTGTCTGTGCACGTCACTGACCAGCGGGGATCGGGGATTTCCTCGGCTTCAGAATCTGATGGTTTCAAGGGCACAGCTGGTAAGGTGCCGCCGGCTGAGCTCATTACCACGGGGAGCTTCAGCTTGAATGTTCACCGCAATGCTCGACCTGATCTTCCTAGTCTGGTCGCGCGTACTGTTGCCATGGCACATGTTCAAGGGACGCATCTTCAGAAAAAGCAGCGGGTTGGGGTTCTGGTTTGTGGTCCTGCTTCTATGCTGCATGATACTCGGAATGCAGCAGCTTTGGCGCAGGCCAGGGTATTTGAGGGTGAGGTTGAGGAGCTGTATTTGCATTCCGAGCCTTTTGTGTAAGTCTTTGGATTCCTTGCCATATTATGGCGATTGGCTAACTGGGTTTTTATAGGTGGTGAGTGCTTTTTGATATGGAGTACCATCTGCTGGGTTGATCCTACTCTCTTTCTCTTCTCTTCTATCAAAGTACTTATTTTTTGTTCTCGAGTACATATGCTTCAATTTAAAGCCTATTATTTGCAGCAACCAAAAGAGAATCGCATAATTACTTCATAAAAAAGGACCAATATCCGAAAGAAAATCCAAGTTATTAACAGCCAAGACCCTCTAAACCAGTCTAAAGCCCTAGTCTGTACTAAATCACAGGTGAATACACAACAATCTAAGTATGAATAAATAGTATAGAAAGAGACACCCGAAACAATCACCGGCCAAATATAAAACAAAGACTGGGGATATGAAACGCCGAGGCCAAAGCCTGAAAAAAAAAAATAAAAAACAAAAACGCCGAGCATTAATCCCATAAGGCTGAGTGGAGAGATGAGAAAGAAACGTGAGATCAAAAGATCAACCACGAAATGCAAATCTAAACATTAAATGAGATCAAAATGAAGAGATCATCAGGTCATTAGCCCACCGAAACCCTACCTTCCACACTTCACATCATTATCTTTCTTCCATTTGATATCGAATCAAATCCGAATCACTGCCCCTTCTCGATTCTCTTCATCAAGGAATCCCTCATCCGCACATTGACCACACCACCAACACCGTACGCAGGAACAATCTTCCCCATTCGCGCAAAGCAACTAGGCACATAATCACGACGAATCCGCGCCGCACGTTCCGTCCAATGCAGACCACCGGCCGGCTGTCGGTTATACAGATCTAAGCCGAGGAGGTGCATGGGCGTACTAGCGAACTGCATAGCAGCGGGACAGGCGAATTGCGCGATGCTAGATTTCATGGCTGGGCTTGAAGCGAGGAAGTCTGGGACTGAAGGCGCGATGAGGGCGGGGATATTGAAAGAAGCCCAGATTGTGATGCTGTCGCGGAGACAGAAGAGGGCGTAGGAGACTTTGGGTATTTGGAGGGCTGGTACTGTGGGTGTGGAGGGAGGGAGTGGTGCGCGGAGGCTGGAACTATACTTCCGTGCAACTGGGGTTGTGTTTATGGGACTGTTTCTAGCGGGCGATTCGGAGGGAGGAGAGGCGCCGAACATTTTCGCAAAGCGCGCGTCTTTGTAGACACAGATCGTCATGTTGACTATTGTTGTTGCAAAGAATTTTGGGAGGCCTGTGTCGATGGCGTTGTAGGGCTGGTTATGTGTTGTTGATCTGAGGGTATCGATTGTGTTTGCTGTGAGGTAGGTCGAGGTGTATAAGGTGTAGATGAGGATGAATGGAGTGCTAAAGAAGAAGCCGGTGGGTCGAGCGACCATCGATCGGAGGCAGCTTTTTATTGTTTGGCCGATTGGGAAGCCCTTGGAGGCTTTTTCCATGATAGCACTGAAAGGATTAGCCTTGTATTCGATAATAGCGCCTGAGAGTCGTGATAGTCACATACCGATCAATGATGGTGATCAATGGGCAGGTCAGCGCGCCGGCTGTTGCGGCGCTAGCGACATCGACGCCGAGTCGTTTGCCTAGATCCTTGGTATTCCATGTTGAAGCTGTGGAGCGTTTGCCGGGGGTCTGTCCTTGACGTTCCTGGCCCTGTGGCTGCTTTATTGTTGCCATTGTAAATATTGTATCTTGCGCAACAGCATCCCGATTCATGCTCATATATGGACGCGAGAGAGGTTATGCATTGAGTAAGAGGGTACACAAAGATAAGGTCAAATGAGACAAAATGAATTACAAATGCAAGATCTGAGCGAGTATTATATCCATCGTTGATCTCCCCCAGCTTCGGACGAGAATGACCCGGGCGCGACCCGGCGCCGGCTCTCCGATGCCGGCCCGATAAGCTTATCGGCTAAACGCTGTTCCAAGGTTTTATATTGTTGGTTTACATAGAACATGATAATACAACTACAATAAAGTATAGATTTGCTTCATTATACTCTTATTCTTATTCTTATTTTGAAATCCCCTAACGCCAGATACCAATATCTTAACTACATATCTAACGGGCTTCAATCCCATCCATAGTGACGTTGACCGCACCAGCTTGCACCAACTGAAAAAAAAAAAAAAAGATTAGCAAAAATCCAAATTATGCAAGGGACACACATAATACATACCGCTCGTTGCAAGTCGTCAATCAAGTCATCGGCATCCTCAATACCAATACACAACCGAATCAAGTCTTCGGGGAAAGCGCGTTCCGCCCGTGTCTTCGCATCAATGCTAGCATGACTCATACGGCACGGCATACTGATCAGACTGTTGACACAGCCAAAGCTGACACTGATAGCAAAAATCTTGGCACTCTCCACAATGCGCTCGCTAATGGCCGTGTCACCAGTCTCGAACGAGAGCACAGCACCGGCGCCCCGCGCCATGGAGTTGTGAAGTTCGTACTGCGGGTGGGACCGCAAACCTGGGTAGCGCACCTTGAAGCCATGCGACTCAAGGAACTCAGCAATGCGCTGAGCATTGCTCTGCTGCTGGTCCATGCGGACCTTCAACGTCTTCACACCGCGCAGTAGCAGCCAAGAGTCAAACGGCGACAGGCCACATCCTGATGCGTTGATCGGGAAGTATAGGCGTTCTCCGAGCTGCAAGTCGTTTACGGCAATGACACCGGCCATCAGATCATGGTGACCGGAGAGATATTTAGTGCCACTCTCGTAAACGACATCGGCGCCAAAGTCGAGTGGGTTTAGGAGAAGGGGAGACATCATAGTGTTGTCAACAGAGACAATGCAGGCGGGGTTGGCCTCGTGGGCGGCGGTGGCAATTTTTCCAATATCGACGATCTTGATCAGGGGGTTTGTGGGGGTCTCGAGCAGGACCATGGTTGTCTTCGAGCTCAGGACCTCCTGGACCTTCTCGGGATCTGTGGTGTCGACGTGGTGCACGATGATTCCACCGTTGGTCGAGAGGTACTTAAGCAGACGGTTGGTGCCACCGTAGAGGTCGTCACCAGTGACCACCTCGTCACCGGGGCGGAGAAGTCTTGTAATCACATCCAAGGCTGCCATGCCGGAGGACACCACCAGGGCGCGCTGTGCCGACATGATCTTGGCCAAATGACGCTCAAGATGTGTGCGAGTGGGGGTTTCCGGACCGTGTATAGTCATACTCTCCACCGCCGGCGTTGGAGGTTTGTTTGAAGGTAGCACTCTATGTGATTCAATATGATTAGTATTCATGGCCACATCAAAGCACCATTGTGTCATCAGGGGTGAATCTGTACCTGATAGATAGGAACGCTGCTGGCATTGTATTGGTCACTGCCCTCGGTGAAAACCAGCTCGGTGGCAATATTATACCGGCGTCCAGTATGAGGGCTAGACGGAGCAGGGGAAGGTGGAAGGTCATTGCCTGACAGGTCAACCTGAGGGAAACCCTTCTTCACACCGCTAGATGACCCTGAAGCAGCATTGGGAATTCCGGATCCTGGAGCCGACATCGCTGTAGCGGGGCAAAAGGAGGGACAGTATGTATGTGTGTGTGTAGAGGATAATTGAGGATAATTGAAAGCAAACCCGTCCAAAGATACGAATATGTCAGAAGTAAAAAGGAGAATAGAAATAAAATTGAAACAGAAATAGAAAAATAAAAAGAATCCCAAGCAGTTCGCAATCCCCCCCGGACAAGCTGACTCGTCGCAAGTCGGCGCTGATTCGTTGAGCCACGGCCATTGCGATCTCGTCATCCGCTAGTCCTAATTAGGCATGCAGGTATGTGGAGTTTTTATGAGTCAACAATCTACGTTTGATTAAGGATGAATGATATTAAGCACCTAGGTATTATATTAATATCATATTAATATCACATTTAGATTAAACATGTATAGGAGATTAGTATATATAGATTTAAAGAAGGGATGCTTAATAGTTAATAACTATGAATAGGGAAACTATAGAATTTGGATATCAATGCTAGTATGTAGTAAGTAGTAAGTAGTATATATATAGTATATATAGGTTGTCCAGCCATCTACTGCACTTGTATAATATATACTTAGTTATATCAATTTACTACCTAGGTAGAAAGACTTATCGTTAGTCATCGGCCTGACTCCCTAGGTAGATCGGCAGCACTGCCAACATTTCTACTTCCCTCTATCTGCATATCCAACTGCATATACCCCCTTCAGATTCTGGAATCTGAAAAAAAAGAACAATAATAATACACACAAGGTTACAAGGCCCTTGAATAACTTATCCAGAGAGGAGCAACAAAAATGACATCGGAATCGGAAGCGGCATTCGCCTATCACGAACCATCAATTGAAACAGTCCTCAACTACACCGGTTTTCTTTTATCTCTCAACATCATCAATACATGCCTGGACAAGCTCCTCTACTGTGGATTGATTGGTCAACTCTTTATCGGTGTCCTGTGGGGTACGCCCGGGGCACAATGGTTCAATCAAGAGATAGAAAGAGTGATCCAGCAGATGGGGTATCTAGGTCTGATACTCTTGATATACGAAGGTAAGTTTGTGCAATCTCTTTTATAATTGCTGGATATAAGTTCTTACAGTAAACAGGTGGTCTCTCAACCTCAATAAAGTCCTTGAAGGCAAACATCCTTCTATCGACAGCCGTTGCCATCACTGGAATCTGTGTCCCAATGGGCTTGTCATTCATTCTCAAAGAACTCGTATCAGCGACATCCCTCCAGTCCTTCGCTGCCGGTGCAGCCTTGAGCGCAACTAGTCTTGGCACCACCTTTACCATCCTCTCAACCACGCAGCTGACAACTACAAGGCTCGGTACAGTCACCACTAGTGCTGCAATGCTAGATGATGTGGTTGGACTGGTTATGGTTCAAATTATCTCAAATCTAGGCGGAAGTACCGCCTCATTCAGCGCTGTGACTGTCATTCGACCTGTTTTTGTCTCTATCGGGTTCGCTGTTGGTCTTCTATTGCTGTGTGCATTCTGTTTACAGCCAGGATTAAAAAGATTGCTTGCTTGCAAAGCCAAGTTCCCAAATTTTGTGGGGACCGCCCAATTTGCTTTTCTTGCGCAGACGTGTGTGTTAGTTGGGACCGTGGCTGGTGCAACGTATGCTGGAACTTCGAGTCTCTTTGCCGCCTACCTTGCTGGGGTAATTGTCTCTTGGTTTGATGGGCTGGTAGCTGAAGCGAAAGCACCAATTCCTGCCTTGCATTCTGGTGCATCTCACGTGCAGACTTCCAACCACCAAGAAAGCACACAAAATAGCAAGAACCGGCGTACTGAAGAGACACCCTCTTCGCCTACGCAACATCCCCGAGAGGCAGAAACAACCCATAATGATACACCTACCGGTGAATTCATCTACAGCAAATATTATAAAGAGCCGGTCAACCGAATCCTTCTCCCTCTTTTCTTCGTGAGTCCTTTCATTCGATTTAACAAGGGACGTACTGACATCAGTAGGCATCGATCGGATTCGCAATCCCCATAACCAAAATGTTCTCAGGTCAAGTTGTATGGCGTGGGATTATCTACGCCCTGCTGATGGCAGTTGGAAAAATGATCACGGGCCTATGGCTCGTTCGATTCTCTCCGAGCCCCGTGTCGGGTATAATCTCTGTCATCAAGAAATCATTTACACATGCCCGCTCCTACTGTGCGAGTCCTCGGAACATCAGCAGAAAGTCGAATCAAAACAAGAAAGCCCCACAAAGGCCGGCGACTCGAGGTGACAGTGCAGATGTTTCAACACCCGATAATGCCAAAAACGAGCCTCAATCAACGACCAGACCCTCTATATCCACGTCCCGCCCCGATTCCCGCATCTCCCTCCCCCGAAACCAAAGTCCCTGTACCCGCCTTCCATCCTGGGATTGGCAATGGTCGCCCGAGGCGAAGTGGGATATCTAATTGCTTCAATTGCCGAAAGCCAAGGAATATTCTCCAGTGAATCTTCAGAAGGACCATCTGAGATATATCTAGTTGTCATCTGGGCAATCTCGCTCTGCACATTGATCGGTCCGATCTTGGTCGGGACTTTAGTTAGACGTGTAAAGAAGCTGCAACGGTTAAGGGGCGATATCGGGTCTGATCCTCTGGGAGTTTGGGGCATTTAGTTATCGCGGATACAGTGAGCGATGACCATGCTATATTGAAGCCCGAACATGATACCATGGATACATAAATATACAATAATCCTTCCGATGGCAATGACCTTATTCTCCTAGTGTACACAAAAACACAGCCGTTCAGCCACCCAACTGCATGATCCCACCATTCTTGATCTGAGTCATCATGCTCCGGGAAATGGGATCTTTCTTGTCAAAAGATACCTTCTTGCGCTCCGCAGAAGTCCAGGACGTGATGTCCTTCGAATCACCGCCCATACGCCCACGGGTGTTCTTCTTCAGCTTTGCTAATGTCTTTTTCCAGTCCCAGGGATCATCGGAATTAGCCGTAGCCTCGGGAAGCCCAGCCGTCTCACCACGCGGCTTATTGTAGCGCGGGTGGTTCAAACCATGAATTGTGATATCGTGTTTAGCGGCATAAGCCTCGATATCCGCATACTGGCGATCCCACGTGATACCGGATGATTCGACGTCAATCATGAAGCGAATGAACAGACCCATAATGGCCCCGATGTTCTTAACTTCAGAGTCCGGCTTGAAGAGATCATTTCGCTCCAGAGTAGCAAGCATACTGAGGAACATTGTGGCCAAGCCGATAAACATCAAATTCACGGTAGGTCCGTCTTCACAGCTATATCCCATTTGTTAGCGTTCTATCACCACTCAGTATTCTAGGAGCCAGTGAGACAAACCCAACCATCGGCATGATAGCATCCGTTTGGAAATACAGCGCCGTCGCTTCACAGATGGCCCACTGCATCTTCCAGTCACCAGCAGCCTCATCAAAATCCACGTATAGGTTCTCCACCAGCTCCATAATGGCATATCCAAAGAAGTCATTGTGGATATACATATCAAAGTTATCCGGGTTGCGCACGGTAGTACTCAGATTCAGCGTGATCCACTTCTCCACGCCGGCGTTCGTGAATATCCATTTCTCTCCTGGATGCTCGGAAGCAGGTTTGAGGGTAGTGGCATTATCCGCCTCCTGATATCGAATCAGCTATCACCCCCGCACCAGAGACAGATCTTTCTCTCCTCAATAGTAAGTCACTAACCGCATCTTCTTTCTTCTTCTGCTCTATAGACTCCTCATCTTCCTCGTACTCATCTTCGAACTCATCGTTTTGTCTCGTGTTCCAAGGCGCGCGTCCCAGACAAACATAAGCATAAGCCTTGACTGGGTCGCGAGTTTGCAATCTGAACTCCGAGTCTGCGTTACGGGATACAGAAACAGGGGCCCATCGCTTATCTAGTGCGCGCTTGGTTTCCATGTCTACTTCAGGGTTGGTTGTTGAGCCTTTGGGCTTCTTTGCGCCACTAGCGGCGGAGTCGGTTGATTTTCTCTTGGGAGGCATAATGGAAGATTGTGGGATTGAGAAAAGGGAATAGAATAGAAGAAAAGGGGATGGGGTAGATTTACATTGAAATAAGTTGAGTGGATTCTCTTGGGTAAATACGGGCGACGTGACTTTGACGCGTCGTGGGTCCGGGCGGCCCGGGGTCACTTTCGATACATCAAGGCTGATCAGAAGCCGATTTATTTTACTTTTCAACGTAAATATCGGTAGAATGATACAAATAGGTATATGAAGACAAGCAATTGAAATTTGTACATACTCCATCCCGACTCCCTCTGCATGCCAGTCCATGACGTTTCCCCAACATGACCCAAATCAGAGAACAACAGACACAAGAAAAATAACGAAACACTACCAAGCTCATCCAGACATTCATAAACCATACCGTCCCTAAAGACAGAACAGACGAAAGAACCCCACAACGCCGCAGCCAAGTCCACCTCGCCCAGAAAGCACTCCGTTTTGACACCAGAAAAAGAAAGCAAAGCTCCAAAAGATGACGGCATATACCAGCAGAGCAATTATATTAGAGTCTGCAAAGGAAACCTCGAGTACACTCTCGACAGGGAAAGTGTACGTAACAACATAAACATGAAGCGCAACATATTCCAGATCATGATTGTTCATGCTGCCAGATCTCCGAAACCACCGTTGATGCCGAAGAATTGGAACCTGTTCAATGTTAGCAAGAGAATGTCCAAAAAAAAAAAAAAAAAAGATTAAAGAATCACAAGTTCTCGGGAGACGTACCAGTCCTCGACATTCAGCGTCGTTGGCGCAGTCGGCCCGCTACGGGAACTACTACTCCAGGTATCATTGTCCTGGCTAGCAGCGTCCATCGCGGCTCCACTCATAGTGCCATCGAGACCATGCATGGGCGGCCAAGCTTGCTGATGCTGGCCTTCCATGCCGAACATCTGCTGCGGTGGGTTGGGATGCATTCCCATCGCGCCCGGCAGTCCAGACATTATCGGCGGGCTACCATGTGAGATAGACATGCTACGGCCAGAAACGGGCTGCGGCTGGCTGTTCATCATGGGACTAGGGCGCGGGGCCATGCCCTGGGGCATTTGTGATGGGATCTGGAGGGATGGGTCGACTGTAGCGGGCTGGGGTGGCGATGTCAGCTCCGGGAAGAAGGCAGTGCCGTCTGGGAAGAGTTGGTCGGGTTGGAAGTTCTCCCAGAGGGAGGGGGAGAGGTTGGGCGAGGTGCGGGTTACTAAGAAGAAGTCGGGGGGTGTGGCGGGTAGGGAGAATTGGCCATTGAACGGGGTTGTTGGCCTGGTGTTGGCTCGGGAATTACCCGTGCCGGTCATTGGATCATGAGGACCGCGGTGGGTGTTTGGTGATTGTTGGCCGCCGGGAGGGGGCTGGTGCAGTTCCCGGGAGGGCGTGACAGCGGGTGTCTGGGGCCGAGAGCGCTCGTATGACACAGGGGGTGTAGGCCCGCCACCATTTGGCATGCCGAGATCCATATCGTCGAATTTGCGTTTCGGCGGGTCGTGCCTCTTGGAGGAAGATGACTCCCCGTGCCGCGTGCGCTGATGTCTCCGGCCTGCAGCTTTCTGCAGTCGTTCTTCCAATACCTTATTTCCGAGAATAGACTCAAACAAGGTGTTTACCATCTTCGCCACCAGCCAAACCTTTGATACGTCCTTGAGGGCTAGCATGCAGACGTTGATTCTTTCCTGACAGGTGGCCACGATCGAGGGAACCGAGGAGCGCATTTGGTAAACGTGCATAATCAAGGCTGAGAATAGACTGTAGACAATAAATGCAGGCGTGTAGCGGATCTCCCCATGTGCTTGTAGGTTCTCAACAATAGAGGTAATCATGCCTGCAGCTTGGAAGGCAATTGTTCGCGATGGATAAGCCATTTCTTCGACCCTGTAGTTATTGGGTGCGGATGAGGCAGGCGGCATATGAGCCCTGTGAAGGAGACAGAGCGTAGTGTAGTAATTAGAGTGCAAGAGAGCCGCCCAGAAATGATGCCGTGAGCGTTGCCAGCATACTTCTTTGGGGCAGTTCTGCAGCCAATCGGCGAGCGCCATATCCGAGTGGGTGAGATCCATTGCATTCATACGCCGTGACTTAGAAGCCACAGAGTACTGCTGCGACAGAACCAAGCCCATGATCTCGCACAGCTTGACGTACTGCAGGAAGAACTGGACATGAACAGGGTCTGCTGGGTATTCGGCGACCATGTCTAGCTCATCCTCAATGAAATCGTCCTCCGTCACCATCTCAACATCCGAGTCATCTGTATTGATTCCAATAGGTCGTCCCAGTGCCACAGCGACAGATCGGTCTCGGGTGAACAGGGTCCACCAGATTCTCTTCCAGAGTCTTTTGTCTGGTTTGTTAAGCTGGGACATTTCAACACTGCGATGCATTCCAGAGCCCTGAGCTACCACCATAGCGACCCGTGTCCAGTAGAAGACGTTCTTAGTGACGTCTGCAACTAGTCAGAAAAGCCATTAAGACAGACTAGTATAGATTGCAAACTCACCTTCTGGTCCCTCCCAGTACCAACCCAAGAGCACTAATGCCTGCACGATAGTAACACGGTCATCCTCGTAATTAGCATCATATAGTGCCTTGGCACGCTTATAAAAGGTCATAGCCGCAGGGGTGGTCGAGCCATTCGCATCCATAAGCTGCTGGTTAGTGCAGACTCTCGATCCTGCCAGCAGAATCGCCTGCAGCAGTAGCAACGACGGCGGGTTCTTGGGGTCACGGTAGTGACGCATGAAGCGACTCTTATTGATAATCGGCACAACGGGGGCCACCCATTTGAAGTAGGCGTCAACCAACTCATCACACAGCGGTTTGGGCGGAAGCAGGAATGCACCCCGCTGGTGCAAGATATCAATTTCCAAGTTGTCCAAGTCCGTCAACCGGGCACGGGATCCTCTGACATTCGGTGGGAGTGGGTAGTGCACGACATCTGCTGTTCCATGACGATCTTGAACCAGAAGAGACAGATTTGACGATTCGCCCAAGTACGCTACTCGGCCAGCTTCTTTTATCGGAGCACGGGCAAACTTCGGCTTCATGAATTGGGCATAGGCGTTATTGGCTGAAGCTTGTTGGGCGGCCTCGGCCTCGGAAAGGGCCGTATTGGGCATGCCGTCGACGCCCATCATGTTGTTCCGATATCCAAAGGTATTGTTCTTTTCGTCCGAGTCCGAGCTTTTCTCCTTTTCCCTGGATGCAGAGACAGAGCCAGATACTGAATCGGCTGGCTCCTCAGTGCTCATGGGTCGGAAGTGAGAAGCTGTAGGGTCGACGACCGAGGCAGTTTGCGGTGGACTGTCGTCATACTGAGTATCTTCCTTGCTCTTGTTCTGATTGTTCTTCTTTCGTTTCGGAGATGGGATCTTGCACTCGATAGAGAAAGCGACACAATTGGTGCAGGGCACCCCGAGACTAGCTGCATCACATCGAACCTGAGGCGACGGGAACGGTTAGAGTGTGGAACATAAAAAAAAAGAGAGACAAGACCGAGAGCAAACTCACCTTGCGAGCATGACATGTCTAATTGAATCAAAAAAAAAAGAAATATCAGCCACATTGTTCCAAATCCAAGAAGGGGGAGAGAGAGAGAATGTATCGCGATAAGGAACTGAGCCGAGGTGCGTTGAGAACCTCGGCAGAGTCGCGTCTCCCTAAAAATCCAGACGTACCTCGCACGCGCGTGATGCACGTTGTCTAGGATTAGATAAAACGAATTAGCAAGCGCACAAAAATGCTTAACTGGTAGAGTTTCCCTTCAGGTACCAGGGGAGTGAAATGCCGGGAAAAAACCCTGTTCCTCATGCTTTGCGCCCGCACACTCCCCCGCGACAATCGGTTTATCACACCAGAACACCGGGTCGCCAATATCCACCCCCAAAAAAGAAAACTAAACAGCTACCAGAAAGAACCGGCTTACCTTCTGAAACTCAGCGGTTGGCCTTGTGGACCATTGCGCACCGTAATGCCCGAAGTCCCCGTCGAGCCCGCGTTGCTCGGAGCCGGGCTGGTGTGGTTGTCCGATAGCTGCTCGGTCTGGAATTCAGTGGTACTCATTGCCACGCAGTCTCTCCATCCAGGAATGCAGACTTGGTCAAATCGGAGAATTGGGAGGATGCGCTCGGAGGGGAAGGGGAAAGCGATATGATATAAGGCGTGTCAGGCGGGAGTACGGAGTACAGGGTACGGGGTATAAAGAGGATAAGAAGGATCTTGAACACAGCAAAATACGCCACGCGATCAAGGAAACAGAACAATCAAATAAGAAAAAGTACGGGGGAGGGGGGAGGAAAGAGGGAATATCAAAAGTTGGGGTGAAGTTGTGGCAATATCAAGTTCCTGGTGGAGTTTTCTATTTGGTCAGCATTTATTTAGGTACGTTACCTTGGGGTATATGTATAGTTGATTTTTATAATATTATGATATATAGTGATATTAATATGGTATATGATATATAACGATATCAGATATTCTCTATATTATTCCCTTCTATTCCCTGCTCTCTACGTCTGCAAATGAGAAAAAAAAAGAACGAAAAGGGGCAAAGTAACCCTAAGAACCCAGTGACCATATGGCGCAGGGGTTCACACCGAACCCTCATTGACTAAGCGCTAACTCGGTGTACGGAGCACGGAATCATAATAATAATGAAAAAAAAGCCACCAAATATGCACAGTTGGAACCTGTTAGAACGGGGACCACAAAAAAACATGGAGAGATCGACGGATGGGGGTGGAAGACCGATGGAGGTAGCATTTGGTGGAATGCTTCTTTATGGGACATTAGGAACAACTATATATTCTATGTATCGGCAAGCCCGGAATATAATAATCTACAATAATCTACAAAGTACAAATTATTAGTACATCATGTACGGAGTACAATCTAACTGTTGAAGTGCCAATCCCCAATCCCCCATTGCCAATCCTTTCAGACCCCAGACACTAAACCGGCCCACTGCGTGGAAATACCATTTGCCTTCAGCCTCGTTCGGGCTCGGGGGATCGTCCCGACTAACAGATTGGTTTTTTTGGGTAGTTGGCCATTTGGTCATGACGTGAAAGGTCCCTAGATCCTGCATTAGCTTCACGCCTTCAATAAAAAAAAAAAGACCACGGCCAGAGCCTACCGCCACGCGGGAGGATGCGGAGGATGCGGAGGTGTGGAGGGAATTGGCGTATACTTTCATATCGAGGATTTCTCTCGGGACTGAACTCGACAATACTCGGTCACGGGCCATATTAGCGGGATGTGCGGATGTATATGCTGTGTGACCTGCTACTGCCCACTGGCCACTGCTTAATGTATACGTGTATAGGGTTTTTTTTCTAGGGCAAACTAGTAAACTAGTAAACTTGGGAGGTTTATTTTTTTTTTCATGACATGTGCTAGTGCTCAAACTGTTTCAGACATATTAAGTTAAAAGGTACTCCGTACTCACTCCGTGTGTATAGCTGTAGATCATAACTGATACCCTCAAACTCAACATCAAAGACAAACGGTAGAATTGCGGGGGAGAACATAAAACACGGGGACGAAAATTATCAGGGGAAAAGTTGGGGGGAAATCTCAATGAGCTACTCCATATCATCGATATAGATCCTTCAGTGATGGAGTTTGGGGAAAACCTGGAATGAGCGCCAGCTTGTGATGCCTCGGTAACTTTTGAGCTTCGACCAATGAGAGTGCCCCCTGGGTCTATTTCCGTTGAACATGTGCGCCTCCTTCTGACTCGTTGCTAAAGGACCTAAAGAACATATTCTCAGGCACTAGGTGGTTTTTTTTTTCTTTTCTTTTTCTTCTTTTCTTTTATTAGGCCCGTTCGCCGGAGATCCCGGGTCAAACCGTTGTGCCTTGGTATCACACATTTGTAGGATTGCGGATCGGGAGTAAATAAAAGTCCGTGGGACGGTTTATGCTGGAAAGTGAAATAGTAATATAAATCAAATCTAAAAGAGGTCTCAAAATTAATGCCATTTATAGTCAGCTGGATCATTTTAAAAAAAATACATGGAAAAGATTAATTAAATATGAATATAGCCCCTATGCAAGTGAGGTCATGGGCAGGGATCCCTGTGTGCATTATACTAGTTTCATATCCCAACTATGACCACCCGTTCTTTCCTGATTTGCCCTTGCCCTTACCCTTGGACTTGGATTTGGACTGTTTGGTCCCATTGGACTGGGATTTCTTAGACTCCTTGCGGTCCTCGTGGCCACACTCTGTAACTTCTTCGAGGGTTTGGACCACGGCAGCCCCAACGGCTGTCACAGTGGGAGCAAAGTCCACACCGCTGACAAATTGCTCGCTGAGGAACTCGAGACCGGCCACGAAGGTGCAGAGGGCGCTTGCAATACAGAAATGGCTGATGGTCATGCCAATGTCGAGCCACGAGCCCTCATCGCGCACCATGAAGAAGAAGTTGAGGGTCATGATGTCTGAGATTGCCATAACAACCATGAAGAGTGCGCTGGGGGGTACCTCCAGGCGGCGGTTAAGAATACCTAGGTTGGCACTGATAATCGCGAAGGGGATAAGGATTTGAAGAATCAAGAGCGCGCCTTGGGCGAAGGGGTCGAATACGGGGATAAGGCGGCGAACGCTGTCAAGGGAAAAGGTCGAAATCGAAGCCACATTTCCAGTGCTGAAGAAAGCCGATTGTAGGAGGAAAAAGAAGAACAGTGCCACGCGGACATCAGAGAGAGTAAGGGCGCGGTAGTAGAAAGTTTCACCGTCGACGGTCGTCACCCCAGGATTCTTGGGTTTCTCCAAGGTACCTGCCGTATGGACGTAAATGGCATGTTCCAGGCGAACCCATGTCACAATGGTCATGCAGAATACAAAGTAGAACAGGCCTTCCCACGAGATTGTGAGAATGATAAATGTTGGCGAGAAGGTTAAGAAGATGATCATGAGCCGGTGCAGATAGTGGCTATTCGGATACAGACGATGGAAGAATGGAAGCGTCAGGGAAGCCACTGGAATTTGGTTAGCATTTCTCGGTGAACATGCATTTCGTGGTCCTAGGGCACACAGCTGTGTGAACATACCTAGCACAACCCATCCGACTACAATATTTCCAAAAGGCAGGCCTTGGCGGGCCTGGAGAGAGAGAACGGATGATCTAGTGACAATGACAGCAAGCAGAACCATGCCAAGCTGAATTCCCATGATGATCCGCGAGCCGACACGACCGATAGCATTTGGTTCTTTGGATTCTGGGTCACGATATCCGATGATAGCATCCTCAAACAGCAAATACAAGATGCCAGTGAAGAACATGAGCAAACCGCCATATGTGCTGCATACAAATTAACCACATGAAGATAGTTGTCGTAGAAAGGAAACTTACATTGTATCAAGGTTTTCAACCTTGATTACTGGGAGAAGAGTGAACGAACTCATCAAACCACAACCAAGAGCCCAAGTCGCAGACAATAACACATGGCTGCGAATAAAGGTAAAGCCATGGATAACAGGCCATAACGCACCCAAGGCAAAGCAGACGGTGAAGATTTCGCGATGGAAATACGATTGTACCATCGCCTCCATCACACCGAGGAATGCCAGTAGCTGGAGTCCAAACTTGAGGTATCCAGTGAAAGAGCGCACGTGGCCTAGTACAATCTGACGCCCGGCAATCAGAGCCTTACGGCGTGCGAAAACCTCTTCCCAGAAATAAACCGGGAAGAATGCATAGAAGTAGTAGCGCCAGGATGAGCCCTGGTAGAGGAACACCGAGAACAAGGCGACCAGAATCGACGAGAAGAATGAGATACTCGCCGTCGTCCGGTGGGAGTCTGATGTCCCATGCAAGACGTGCAGATCAATAACCGTGGTCAGCGCATACGCAATCCAACCCAGGTATCCAATAGAGACAATGGTCCGCAAGAATAGCCAGTCATAGGTTTGTAGGTAGCGCAGACCCTCCAGAGCAACACGAAGAAGCTCGACAGAGACCACAATAGCCTCCTCGTAATCATCATTGGAGATGAGTGCCTCAATCCTTGCCAGTCTTCCTTCAATCGAATTCTCATGGTAGCCCGATAGAGGCTCATAAGGCACATACCGGATCACCGCGTCTCTCTTTTGATCTTCTTTGACGTGGTACATCTCCAGAACCGCCTGTGTGTTGGCGAGAGCGGCCAGCGCCTTTTCCTTGGGGCTCGCATCCAGATAGTCCAGCGGCAATTGACCAACGGAGTTGACAGGGAAGTCAAGTCCGACCAGATAGGCCATGAGCGCGGCAACATCGGCCTGTGCTACATCGTGTCGACGGACCTGGTCGAATCCCCAATCCGCCGAGAAACCATCTTCGTGACCTGCGGCAATTCCGGTAGCGGAGAGCTGGGGCTTCGCGACGCCAGATCCCCAGACGACCAACGGTGTCCGTGTGTTATCCGGGTGACCGTCACCATGGCTCCCTGTGTCACTCATGCCATGGTCTGCGGTGAACACGAACGCCGTTTTATCATCTCCGTAGAAATCTTCTACTAACTTTGCAACGGCCTGGACTCCTTCATCCACCACCTTGATGTTGTGTAGGTATTCGTTCGAGTAGGGCCGGAAAGAGTGGCCAGTGGTATCCAGTCCAAGCAGGTGGAGGAAGAACACCAATTTGTCGTCCCGCAGTTTTCGGTCCAATTCCGGGTCGGTCTTTGCCGATTCGAAGAGTTCATGGACCTTGGAAAAGACCCAAGTATCCAGATGCGTCGCATCCACAGTGAAGTCTTCCGCTTCTTCGCTATACATCTCCGCATCGACCCTGCCCGGCACGGCGCCCTCCTTGAACATTGGCAGGATATCTGGGCTGCCCCAACTCCAAGTGTGTCGACTCTGGTTGAACACACTGTCAAAGTTCACCGGGTTCATCTTCCACCCCGTGGTGACTGAGGACACATCCTCATAGAGACCTGCGATAAGCGCAACATGGCCTGGTCGTGATTCGGTGGGGACGCGGGTGTGCGAGACACCGAATGTTCCGTGGGAGAGGACTTTCGAGCGGATAAAGGGGGACAGGCGAATCAATTCGTTGTTTTTCGGATCGGCGTCGGGGGATGGGTCAGGGAAAGCCTGGAAGGCCTTGTCGGCCCGCAGGCCGTCGGCGACAAAGAGGACGAGACGTTTCGCAGGTGCGGGTGCTTCGGATGGTCGCTCGACACCATATGATCGCATTCCACTAACAATTGGACTGACGAAGTAGATATCAAAGATTGAGTATGTATAGATCAAGTGGAAGACCACTGCGAGGGCAAGAAACCCAACACGGCCGAGACGCGCCATGATCTATGTCTCGTAGATACTCAAGTGTTAAAAGAATGGAAGTGGTCCACTGCCACAAGAAGAAGTAGGGAAATTAAAAAAAAGGAGACATGAAGGTCAAAGACACAACACGTCAACCCGTCAACTTTTGGGACGCATTGGGGAACTTGGCGGTGAGAGCCAATCACAGGCCTCCTTATGTTTACTTTACATTCAAAATAGTCCACGGGTGATATTTTCCAATTGGCATTTAATTCCCAATCGAAGCTTTGTGCGGTATTTGTCAAGCTGGAAAAATGTATATTGGCATGAAGCTATCGAATATAGTGGTGTAGAAAGATATGTAACGCGTATATAGTAGGTGTGGGGGTTTGATAAAGGGCATATCAAGTAGTATCTCGCCGGTGAACAGCTCAATTCAAACCCGAGTGTTAATCTAGTGGCCTATGAAATGATACTCTCGAGAATATAAGTAGCAGCGAGGCGAGTAATCGAAGCGCCTTGCAATTTGTTAGAGGACCTTGCGAAGCATGTTTCACTAAGGGCCCACTAGCTGACGTTTCCTACGTACAATGTAGGCATACAAGAACACAAGGCATTAATTAACAATCTTGGAAGTTGGAGTTATTAACACTGATGTTATTGATGATTGAAACAATACGGCATCCCTAGTCCCAAACAAACTCCATGAAAATGAACAGACTCATAAAAATAAAATAAAAAACACCGAAGGCTGACATTTAGCAACAGCATCGCTATTGCGCCGGAAGAGACCGCCGCTTTGTGAGGGCATCAATGACTCGCGTATAAAACTTAGCTGCTTGTCCGCGGACGAAGGTGATGTCTACGGTCAAAAAGTCTGGCAGTAAGTTGACCAGATCGCGATCGCGATTAGGGTCCAAGTGAGGCAGGTATTGGAACTCAGTTTTGTCGTAATCACCCGAGGCCTTTGGCACAACAAGATGGAAGTGAAGGGCTGCAAGGAGGTTAAAAAAGTGCCCTCAAGTACTTGGAAATTGAACGACTTACTTCCGTTGATTCCAGTCTGGATACAATCGTATAGATAATCTGACTCTCTGTTCTTGACATCACGAACGATCAGTCCTGTTAAATCGCTGTATAAATCTTCTTTTAATTGGGCGAGCTGGGAAGCCTGTGCCGCCTCGGCAGTTGCAGCTGCGTTAGCCCGGTTGGCGGCGCCGCCCTTGATGGCACTGCCAGGGACCTTTGCTGCCCCCTCGAGACTGGCAGCTGTGTTCCGCGCCGCAGCAAGCTTGGTCTGTAAGGCTTTGACTTCAGACTGGGCAGATGCAAGTTGTTCTTGGGCCTCATCGGCGCTAGATTTGAGTCGAGCCAATTCATCGTCACGGTCTTTGAGTTGCTTCTGGAGTCCACGGGTTTGCAGTCCTAGCTTTCGCTGAGTATCAATTTCGGCCTTGAGCGAAGCGATCAATTCATTCGATGCTGAGAAAGTATCAATTCATATACCCTACCGGCTATAATACAACAGAAGAGCATACCTTTAGTAACAGTCTCACTTTGCTTTCGCAGTTTCTCCATGTTGGTGTTGGCTTCGACAATCCCGATTTCCCGTAGATTGCGATATTTACTCTCCAAAGCATCATGCTTCTTGGTCAGTTCACCCAGCCTGCGTCTCAACTCTGGATCTCCCCCCTGCTCGGAGTCGGTGCCCCCAAGCTTGCGTTTACGAGGAGAGGGATCTTGCGAGTTGCGTAATATGGATAGCCGAGAGCGAGCGTTCTTCACGGGGGACATCGATTTGCGATTATAGGCCGGTTCCTCGTGAATGATAGTCTCATCTACAAGCTCTGCTGCAGGTTGCTCGTTCTGTTGAGAATCTTCAACTTCAGGTTCCTTTCCTCCCAGGCTCGCGGCACGAGCAAGAGGGCTCGTCTCGACTTGTTCTGTGTGGGGAGCCTGGAAACTAACGTGCCGAGAACCACTTGGGGTAAACTGAAATTCACCATCTGTGTGGAGTTGTGTGCTGACTCCACGAGGTCGTCCTCGACTGCGCGCTGCGGCAGCTTTCGCGGCCTTGGGCGGCAGCTTCTTTGTGTTCCTTGAGACACGCGGGTCTTCATTCTCCTGGTTGTCTGTATCCTCCTGCTCTGATACCATAGCCTCCGTCTCGGTTGCCTGTGCAGATGTTTCAGCGTCTTGCGCTGTGCGGCTGTTTCCTGTGGGTCGTCCTCGGCGGGTGGTCTTTTTGTTTGTAGGGGGTTCAGCGTCAGCTGTAGCTACAGCTGCTTGCTGCTTTCTTGTTCGAGTAGCAGGTTTGGCAGGTTTGGTCTCGGTCACATTCTCGTTTGAGGTACGCGGTCTGCCTCTCCGTCTTTTGGCGGGAGGCTCGTGAGTTTCTTGTGTTTCGGTCGCTTCAACTTGCATGATGTCTTCATCATCTGAGCCCAATAGACCAGAAAGTTTGGGAGGAGCTTTCCGTTTGGGCATTGTGCAGGTGTATCTAAATATAATTGTTTGATGACAATTGCATACTCGCGGGACGCGCACCGACAACAACACCTGGGCACCCCGAACACCGCCTTCTCCGCCTTACGACATGTGACTGGCATCCCCCCCGAGTCCCGCGCCACAAGCTGCCCAAATGATCTTCGGCGACTCGGTTGTCTTGTCTTGATCCTGATGAACTGGAATTAACTTTTGTTCGTCTTGAATTTTTTTTCTTCTTCTTTTACTTAGAGGTCCTTATTTGCGCCATCATCGCGCTCTATCTAATTATTTCCTTATCGCCATGGCTTCAGCCGGTGGCCGAAGATGGCAGCAGTTCTTCCAAGAAATGCTGATGGTTGCAGGCACTGTGAGACCGTTCCTATTTCAGATAGGACTGAATGCTTCTAACACTATTATAGTCTGCGTCCGCATATTTCCTTATTCGCTACCTTCTATCACGCCTTGATTTCGACCCAGAGAGCCAGAAGAAGGAGGAACAACGACAGAAGTCTGCCGCCATCATACGCCGATTGGAAGGTGGGAATGAATCCGATGATGACACACCGCGGAAAGGTGGCAAACGGGAGAAAGGGCAACGAAAGAGAGAGCTCACCTTGAACCAATATGAACAAGCGATTGCGATGGATGTTGTTGCGCCAGAAGATATCCCAGTGTCATTTGAAGATATCGGCGGACTTGATGAAATCATCGAGGAATTGAAGGAATCAGTCATTTACCCACTGACGATGCCTCATCTCTACGCTTCCACGTCGTCTTTGTTGACCGCGCCTTCCGGGGTCCTCTTATATGGTCCGCCTGGCTGTGGAAAGACCATGCTTGCCAAAGCTCTGGCCTCAGAGAGTGGAGCATGCTTCATCAACTTGCACATCTCAACATTGACAGAGAAGTGGTACGGCGACTCCAATAAATTGGTCAATGCAGTGTTCTCACTTGCGCGCAAATTACAACCTGCGATCGTCTTCATTGATGAAATTGATGCTGTTCTTGGAACCCGGCGAAGTGGTGAGCATGAGGCAAGTGGTATGGTGAAGGCCGAGTTTATGACCCATTGGGATGGTCTTACATCGGCAAATTCGACGGGAGAGCCCCAGCGGATTGTTGTCCTAGGAGCAACCAACCGCATGCAAGACATTGACGAGGCCATTCTTCGAAGAATGCCCAAGAAGTTCCCCGTAACCCTTCCTCCGATTGCCCAGCGCCTTCGCATTCTCAGCCTGATTCTCAAAGACACGAAAGTTGATCGCGATAATTTCGATTTACACTATCTGGTCAAGACTATGGCTGGTATGTCTGGTAGCGATATCAAGGAAGCATGCCGAGATGCGGCGATGGTTCCTGTGCGAGAGCTTATTCGAGCGAAAAAGGCTAGCGGAATGCAAATGGATGCGATGGATCCCCAAGAAGTTCGTGGTCTTCGCACGGAAGATTTCTTCTCTCGCGCCGGTGGTATCAAGGTCATCCCTCAGCCTCCTTCATCATCCACGCCAACCGACAAAGTCTCCGAGAAGGAAGACGGAGACTGGAGTACTGCATCTGAAGCCACATCAGAAGCTGAGACTCGACACTCTGTGATGGCTGAGCCGCCAGAGTGAATGTGAGGTACTTTCGGCCACCTTGTTGATATTTATTCTCCCCTTGTCCCGCAGCGCGAAGACTTGGCGTAATCTACTGGAAACGCCAGACTCTGGATTAGTGAATGGCTATCTTGTCTTTGATTTATGGATCTTTTGTTCTAGTATGGCCGGCTTGTTGATAGAATTTCGGATGTCATATGTACAGTGGGTTCGGATACAACAATCTAATACAAATCTTGCTCTCTAATTGTGATCGTACTGTGATCTTACTGTGATCTTATATATTGTTCCTAGTTGATCACAATTTATATGTGGAGAAAGCAGATATTCTCGGGGCCGACAAAGTACCGGGTACACATGAATAGGTGGCCTTCACCGGGTAACGTCATGTACCGCTACTTTGCCGAGCGGCGAAGTCACCTGTCACCAGAACTTGCTACATTCTACCTAAGTAGTTCCTTAGACTCTCTATACTCTATCTGTACAGACGAATAAAAAAAAGGGACAACCAATCCTGTCTCTTCATTCTTCTAATTATTCTAATTATTGTAATTCTTGTGAACAATTTATCCTGCTCTTTAATTACTCCACGTTCAAAAGGTGCGGGTCGTTATCGTCACGCCTCCTTGGCCTCCTATCGTCTACCCTCCCTCACCTCACTCTCTTGTTTTCCATACTTTCCAAAGGGTTTGTTTTTTGTTGGAACTCTTTGCTTTATATTTTGGATGAATACCTGAATACATGATCGAACGTATCCCGTCGTGATCCTAGTCAAAAGGCCACGAATGCGAGTCCGGGGTTGGATGACGAATGGGTTTCTCCTAGATCAACTCTGATGGCAACTGGTGCCTTGGCGGTACACACTTCTAAGGGGGCTTTTATTTTGCATCTTTAGACCCATTTGCTGGATTCACAGGAATGAGTTCTCAAAATAGCTTTGTCAATGCTTCCCCAAGCTCCAACACACTCAGCGCAAGCACAACTTCAACCTCTACGGTTCGATCGCGTCCTCGCCGCTTAGTTCCATTCATGGACGACGAAGACGACAGCAATAATGTTACGAACTACTCCTACCAAGACGATGCCCAGCCCTTTTCCTCGGGGTTGTCAACGACGCTTGCGCCCTCCGAGGGTGGAACGACTCGGTCCCGCGGAGCGACTCCCTCGCCATTGTCATCCCGTGGAGCGTCACCACTTCCAATAAAGCACCTACCACGCGCGACCGAATCGATCAACCGTGGTACTCGCAGTGGGCCAACATCGTTCCCTTGGAGCGGGTCATCAAAGGCCTCATCGTCGGGAGGTGCTGCGGACTTTCTGGACTCCTCGTGGTCCTCTCTTCAAAGCCTGGCATCTTCGGTACTCGGGAGTGATGCCGGGAAAGCCACTCCGAATAATGTGCCAAAGACACACACGCGAAGGAAACCCTCTCGGTCTGACGTATATATCAAGAGTGCCCCCAGGTCGACCTGGGGTCCATCGGTACCGACCGCTCCGCAGTTCGGAACCGGGACAAAGGAGGAGCGACAGGCTTTGGTGCAGGCCAAAAAGAGAGAAGCGCTGCTCCTCGCTGATAGTGACCCGATCGCAAGCCGTGCGCTCCCTCACAAAAGACGCGACTCTGGCGACATTTCATATCAAGCGTTTGAGCCGGAGCACGATGAAGACGCTCTGGCCTATATCCACAAAGTGCAACCCACAGATACCATCACTGGCGTGACGATCAAATATGGCTGCCACCCTGCAGTGTTTCGGAAGGCGAATGGTTTCTGGCCCAATGACAACATTCAGAGCAGAAACACTGTTCTCTTACCAGTCGATGCGTGCTCTGTGAAAGGCCGGCCTGTTCCCAGAGCGCCTGTTGACCTTTTGAGTGACAATGACGAAGACCCCAGCGACAGCTCGATAGCTCCCACGGCTGCCTCTATCGATGATACCTCAGCTGAACAGGGTACGCCCGTAACCGCGTCTGGGGCCGATGGTAATCATGCTTGGAAGCATGAATCGTGGGTACACATGGATGGGTTTCCCGGACCAGTGCAAATTGGCCGTGTTCCTCGGAGAGCATTGGGATTCTTTCCGCGTACACGTCGAAAATCTATATCTTATTCGGATGCAGAACCTCCCGATCTTTACCGAGAAACAGTCACTCCTCCGTCTCCTACCGGGTCACCACCTCCCCCTTCGTCCTTTGGTATACTACCAAGAACTCGACCGAATGGCGACCAGCCCAAACCCAGACCCACACACCCCACTCGTCCTCAACATCGCCGCCAGCGCAGTAGTATCCACCTGTCTGCCACTGGGGTGGGAACCCTTGACCCCACCTCGACTGGTCCAGGGCCTGCATTAGATGGGTTCACCCGATTCTTCGCACAGCACATGCCAAATCTCGCACCGGCACAACCCCCAGAAAATTCCCGGGCAACTTCTTTTGACTCCACATCCACTGTCCCATCCAATGTATCGACTGGCCTTGAGAACATTGGCGGGGCTTTTGAAGGGTGGGTTCGAAAGGTAGCAACGCGCGCTAAGGCCGGCATCAATGAGCTGCAGCAGGGACCATCCACCCAGCAGGGTAGCAGCAGGGGTCGCAATATGTGGCGGATGGACGATCTAATTGAGCTTGATGATGGGATGGTGGATGGCCGGAATTCCCCCAGTCCGCTCAAGGGTGCATCGCGGAGGTCTGAGTTGCAGACCACATCATCCTCATCCTCATCTAATCGATACAATAGCCCTTCGGCGGTGGCAGCGAGCAGGTCTCGTGCGACTGGATTTGGATTGGGCTCCGGTTCATCCGCATATGGCGAGCGAGTTAAGGACGATTAACGTGTTTGAATTTCCAAGCGTACATAATAAGAGTCTCCGCGTTTGTGTATTCCTCGGAGTTCAAGTTACTTGCATTTCTTTTCTTCCACATTTTCCTTTTCCCTGAGCGGCTTGGTACTTTTTGTTCCCACTTTGGGGGGGTGCCATTTTCAAATGTCATGCTATATCAATATTTGGCATTGGAGCATCGTGTGTATGAGAAGTTTAGATAGAACAGGATATTAGACTTTCCCTTGCCATTTGCATCCAGCTCATTGACCCAATTGAATATTCAGCCAATGTTCTCAATTAGTCAGGCTGTTGTGTGACGGATTGGTGTTGCTTTGGACTGAATGGAGACATGTCCCTTATCATCTCATCTCCTTGGGATATTGGTTGTACAATATCTGAAACACTTTTTTCATTCTAAATAGACTACTTGCTTAGTGATATGCGTCGAGCTTCTTTTAGTTTTATTTTACCGTAGCATTGCAGAAATCTTCCTTCAGACTACTTCTATAAGAGTATAGTTCAGACGCTAAAGAGATTAATTACCTTCCCTCCTCACTTGGCCCGAGGTTTATCCTTTATTTTCCCACCTATGAGCACGCCTTGCACCAAATATCACAGCTCATCCCCAATGATAAACAAATTGCCCATAGTGGGGTGACTTCAATCAAACTCCAATTTCCCGGACAAGATGATGTTGAATTCTCCACGGCCTGGAGGGTCAATTTTATAGAGTTGGTAGAAAACGAACTATATAAGAGTGGATTAACCCCTGCCTTTCGACTCACCCAGCTTGAGCTCTAAAACTTCGAAGATGCGGTCGATAACAAGCACTTCCATGCTCCTTTCCACCTCGTTCTTCTCTATAATATGTGGGGCAATAGCCAAACCCCTCTCATCCAAAATAACAGGGACTACAGCAAATCCCCCAACAGCAACCCTATCAACAAGCAACGAAAGCCCAAAGACAATCTTTGTGGGTCGTTCTCTTCCAGAGTTCAACCAGGACCTCTTCCTAGGCATCAAGTATGCCGATGAGCCAATCCGCTTCACACCAGTCGAGCTCAAGAGCGCCTATGCATCTGAGGATAGTAATTCTGGGACTTATAATCTAGCTCAATCAGGGCTCAGCACTACTTCCAAGTCGGTATACTACAATGCTACGAAGTACGGCTATGACTGTCCTGCGTATGGCTCTGATACCACCAACATGGTTAACAACGGCCTGATCACTTTGAATGAAGACTGCTTTAACTTGAACATAATACGACCCAATGCAGACAAGAATGATGAATTGCTTCCAGTTATGATCTGGATTTTCGGTGGCGGGTGGGCACAGGGCGCTACTGCGGATCCAAGGTATGTTGGTTAAGGACATACTCGGGAGTGCGCGATGGTTGTGGCTAACCTTATGCCACACTGTCCACAGGTATAATATGAGCTATATTGTTGAACAGAGCGCATTAAATGGCAAGCCAGTCCTGGGTGTTTCTATCAACTACCGCCTGGCGGCATTCGGATTCCTTGACTCGGAGGAAGTAAGGGTAAGACTACCATATACAGACTTGGATGTGGCAGATTCTCGATATTAACTTTCACTTCAGGCCGAAGGAAACACCAATCTAGCACTGCGTGACCAGCGTACAGCTATGCGTTGGGTGAAGAAAAATATCAAAGCGTTCGGTGGTGATCCGAGCAAGATCACTATCTGGGGCGAGTCCGCGTGAGTCTGTGGAAATATATTTTCGGTATATCAAGTGCTCATTCTCGAATACACAGTGGTGCATACAGTGTCGGGGCTCATCTGGTAACCAACAACGGCGATAACGAGGGTCTTTTTAGAGCTGGTATAGTTCACACCTACCATTTTATATAACACCAGACTAAGCTCAACTAGCAATCATGGATTCTGGAAATGCCGTTGGTCCCCCATACAACGGAACAGAATGGCACCAGCCAATGTATAACCGAATCGTTGAGAGAGCCGGGTAAGTCAATGTCAAACAAGTCTTATCCACAGACACTGATGTATTATCCCCAGATGCACCAATTCAACGAATACTCTTCAATGTCTCCGTGAACTACCCTACACGACCCTATACAATACTGCAAATGAGGGTCTAGAATGGTTTGCTACCGTCGACGGCTCATTCATAGCCCAGTATCCGCAAATCAGCTACAGACAAGGCAAATTGGCCCGGGTACCTATATTGATAGGGACAAATACCGACGAGGGCACCAGTTTTGGGACGACAGGGACAAACACCGATGAGGACTGCATTAATCAATTGACTTGTAAGTGATATTGCTATCATATTTACCGTCACATATTATGGTAACGTGCTAAGCGAGTGCCACAGCATCGAAGCGCTGGGTTCTGGACCGTTCCCAAGCTACCCAGCTACTATCCTATTACCCCAATATCCCCGCCATCGGCTGCCCCTATGGCTGGGGAAATACCACCTGGCCCTCGCTGGGACTCATGTACAAGCGCTATGCGTCCATGGCGGGGGATGTGACCATGGTCGCGCCACGGCGCTTGCTAGCACAACGGATGGCCAGCTGGCGTGACAATGTATACTCATACAGATGGGATGTGGCAGCGTTGAATAGCTCAACCACGATTGGGGTGCAGCATTTTGCAGAGGTATGTAGTAATCCTGTAGTAATCCACCTTGTCTTGGATACTACGCAAGTTTCTAGTCTGCACGATGAGCTGACGCTTGTATCTGGTTTAAAGATCCCTTTTGTCTTTGCAAATCCAGTGCAAACCATCACACCGCTGGGATCCGATCCTGCGCGCTTGGAACTGGGTCAGATGGCAGCGCGGATGTGGACATCATTTGTGGCAGACCTAGATCCCAATGGACACGGTGGTTAGTAGCATATGCGTGCGGCTAGATTCTATTGCCTGGAAGCTGACTGCCTTCTAGTGTCTGATATTGCCAAATGGCCCAAGTATTCGTCCCGCGCCACGAACTTTGTTCTCCGCTTACCCCGGAATGAAAGTTATATCGAGGCTGACACGTACCGTGCCGAGGGGATTGATTATATCAATAGCATCGCGCGGTGATGTGGGCGTGAAGGCAAGCTAGGCTAAAGCATCTACAATGTGTGTGCATGGACACAGGAAACAGATGGCAGACATGTGCTAGTCCAGTTGACTTTCTCCGTTGGGTAACGAGTCAAATCAATGGACAGCGAATAGAGCAATCTTTGATTGTGCTATCAAAATGGCCTGTCGACCATACGAGACGAGCATAATGATTCAAGTGGTTCTTTTTTCTCGTTTGGTATTTGCATATCTTATATCTGGCCAGAAAGTCGGGAATAGCGGTTGATTTAAACGCTCTTGGTGCCGACCTTGAGGAGCTCGACCTCGCTGTGAACAGTTAGTTTAGTTGTTCTTTGTGGCTTCGTAGCATGAAGTAACAAAAAGGATAGATGGGTTACTCACAAGACAAGCTTAGAGTTGGCGGGGATGAGGCCGGGGAAGCCACTAAATAATTTGATATCAGCACAAATCTCACAGGGAGAAGTAAGGCGCAAGTTGGAGTTGTGCGGGATTGGAAGTATCGCGAAAATCATAGATTGTTGATTCAGCATCGGGGTTGGTTGTTTGGTACGTACCGGTCGCCATAGCCGTAGTCACTATCGAGAATCGAAGATTAGCACATTATTCAGTAGATCGGCGCAAAAGCGCAAAGAAAAGCTCAAAACGGCAACTCACGGGCTGATGGTCAGGATGGCCTTCTCGCCGAGGGACATCTGGGGAACACCCTCATCCCAGCCTATTCACCAAGTTAGTAAGCTGAAAGAAGCTGTGTATCTCACAGAAGGCTCAGTTATAATGTACTGAAACGCACCGCGGATGAGACGACCGACGCCGATGGGGGTGGCAAGGGGACCACGGCCGGGCTTGTGGGAGGTGTCGAATCTGTTGGTATATTAGCGCTTGGGTGGCCTCAGCGTGACATGGTGATTTGGCTTACAGGTTGCCCATGTAGTGGTTGTCGGCCTTCGCGGCGTCATACAAGCAGCCGGTGTAGTGGATGGCAACGTGCTCACCCTTCTTAGGGTAGTCAACACCGTTGCCCGGAACCAGAGTCTTCTTTTCAACGCCCATGATGTAATAGATATATGTAGATGAATGAGAAATGTGAAGAGAAGAAAACAAAAAAGAAGACGGGGGGAAGCTCGGGAGGGGCAGATTATCCACTTTTTTGCCTGGGCGGGACACGACGTAATGAACTTCCCTCTTTGGACATTGTTGGTTTGGGTATGTATTGGTTGATTATTGGTTGGTTTTTCTTATTTACAGTATATATATCTGGGCAATAGCAACTTCTGAAGTTTCAGGAGCACAATACTCCGAAAACTCCTTTGAAACTGGGATCAATTCCAGAAATGGTTGCTTGGCTTGCTTGGAATCGGCTGGAAACAGCCTGGAATAGCTGAAAATAGCTCGGAAGTAATACCAGGGCGTAAACTACAACCAACCTACAGGGATATGATCTGCATAAGACGGGGGAATTCGTGGGTTTCATGAGTGCCACATGGAACCTGGAGTGGTTAGAATCTCTTTTATGATATGATGTACAACAAGATCAGACCACTAAGAGCCCTTTCGCCCAGGCTATGGAAGGTATCATCCTATTTGTTCCCTCAATGCCCCGCGGAGGGGTAATGGCGGGGGAAACATCCCCGCGAGAACCCCGAAGCTGTTCTCTGACATTGACCCGGGCATGGTAGTACAAAACCCCCATCAATATACAGCACATATTGTAAAAATCACGACCAAAATGCCAACTTTCTCACGTCCTCCACTGAGATCTCCACAATTTGTGTCTTAGGGAACCGAGCATCGGGCACAGGAGATGACACCGACTCTTCCAGTTGTAGATAATGCAGGGTTGAGATACCAGCGCGATCCAAGAAATCAAGCACAGGGCGGAAGTTCAAAGCAACCTGTTCAACGCCGTGGCTGTCGTCAGACAAACAGAAGCGGCCCTTGCGCGCCACAAATTCCTAAAACCATCAAATTAGTCGTAAGATATAGAACAAAATATTGTGTTCTTACCTTGCAAATCTCCGCTTTAGGATATGGTTCAGTCATTCCCTTGCGCAGTGCAGCCGAATTGAGCTCCAGCATACCGCCATACGAGGCAATAAAGTCCAAGTTCCGTAGAATCTTACTCCAGACACCAGGCCAAGTAGTAAAGCTGCGCTCCATGTCATCGCTCTTCAGACGAATCAAATCGAAATGTCCCACAACGAGTGGTTTGAGCTGCACCAACATATCTAGCTGTGCGTCGAAGTAGTCCTCGAATAGTCGCTCATCTGTTCCGCCGGCTTTCTCTCGAGCCTCCTCGTACATAGGCCGGTCATAGTCGATGGGCACGGTGTGCATGTGGTGAACCGAGCCAATGAAGAATTCAAAGGGAAACCGTGAAAGTGAGCGTTCAATTAAATCTTTAGAGGCGGGTCGGATCCAGTCAATCTCGAAGCCGATGATGATTTTGATCTGGGAGGCGTATTTCTCGCGGAGAGCGACTGCTTCCTTCCAATAAGCGGTTTCATTTTCTACATGGCTTTCTTCTGTGTCGCCAGATTCGACCTGGATGATTGGTTAATTCGGGATTCTGTAGTGGGTGTTCCTTACGCACTTCCTCGGGGTAGAAATCTTCTTTATGGCGGGGCATATGTTCAGTCAAACAGAAGACTTGCATCTTCTTGCTGATGGCAGTTTGAATCACATCTTCCAAAGAATTTTTGGCATGGCCAGGGCAGAATTGGCCCGAATGACTATGATGCGAGAACGGCATGTTTTATGGATGTCACTGCGACTCGTGGTTAGTTAGCATAATATCCGAAGTGAAAGACGAGTTAGATGGGTAGAGATAGGAGTATGTAGCCGCGCTGAACAGTGAACACGTTCTATACTCACATTTGCCTTTTTAGGACGCTCTACTGAGGAATATGAAATCCGCCGGTTACGTCTACTCGGGCAGTCGGGGAGTCAGGTCTAACGTTGATAGACGATAAGGATTTCTGTGCCACTTGATAGCGTAGGGTAACTTGGAAGAGACACCAATTGATAACTGTATAAATGGGTGCATATATTCATGAATATAATACTGAATATTTCAACATACAACTTCTTGATTGGCTCTTAGATATTTGCTTTCATAACTTATTTGTTTAATATAGCCCAATGAGATGTTACTTCCAGCCATCCCCGCCATCTACCCAGGTATCAATCACTAACCACAAGCGTACATAGTCCATTCATATCAGATATAAATCATGACGTCCTCCAGTGAATTACACTGTCATTCGAGTTATGGACGTGTCTCGACCGGTATGACTCAATTGCAAGCATTGAGCCAGATCAATTGAACCAGATGGCAAATCATGCCAAAGCCTTGACTTTCTCCATAGCCACTCCCCTAGAAGAGCATGAATCACCAGTAGTTACCCAGTGGTTGCACACTAGAACCATGACAGAATGCGTACCAGGCAAGTGACTGCTCGCCGTCCGGTGTTGGGCCAGCTGCAGTCCCAGAGACGAAGTGCACCAGCCACAACAGTTGCAATGAGATTCGATCAACAGGGCAGAGCCTGATGAGCCTAAAAATCACCCAGCAGCCAAAACAGTAGCCACAACATACTCCCCATCATGCGAAATCGACAACTTCGCAACCCTCCCTTCACCCGCATCCCCGTCCAGCGCATTCCCAAGATAAACAATCTCAGGTCTCCGACTCACACCCTCTCCAAAACTTCCTCCATCCTCCTGTATCCGGACCATGACATCCTTCCAGCCAATCGAAGCCGCACCAGACGGCGCCGCTTTGCGCGCGGCCTCCTTCGCTGCGAAGCGCCCCGCCAGCCAGCGTGTTATGTCCGCTGGCACGGGGGAGGCTGCTGGTGATATGCGGCGCGCGCTTTGAGGACTTCGCTGAAGCGCGTGTGGAAGTCGTGTTGTTCTTGGTCGCAAAGGATGCGGCGCGTGAATCGTGGAAGGTAGTTGGGTCGGGTGAGGAGGCGGGTTATTCGTGGGATATGGACGATGTCTGTGCCAATGTTCAGGGGGAATGGGAAGGGGAGGGGTTTCATTTTGGGTTTTCTGGTTGTTGATTGGGGTTGTTTGGAGAGTTGTTGTGAGGGTAAAGTGGTAGGTAGGAGGGTTGCGGCGGAGGTCCTGGAGACCTCGGGTTAGCCGTTAAGCTTTTCGAGATTGAGCACTACCACTTGATCTTAACTCATTGGAAGGTCATCGATCGTGTATGGATGCCGCGTGTGACTATTAGGGTTGTTTCAGAGCATGCTTATTCTATGTTGCTTAGATCTACATCTACTCGTTTTGCTCTACGATCCCTCTTTGCTAAATCGCTCCCACTGGCCAGACAAGCAAGCTGGCCCCAGCTGCAGAGAGCAATATTCATGCCAGGGTAAAAGTCCATAGAGCGCTCTTGTCAAGTACATACTCCGAGCGACCCGGTGCGGAATTGCATTGAAGCAATCGTACCACTCGCTTGATTGATCATGCTCAATGGCAAGGGAAAGAACAGACCTGAAAAGCCGGTGTCAAGAGGATAATTTTCTATGCAGCGTACACGCCTCCTATGTACAGATTAATCAACCTCATCCGCCGACATCCCAAAATCAGTCCGTGTAGCTTCTCGAAAAACCCGTGGTGACAAAATCGCTGCGGAAGGGCGGATACACGTCATTGCGCGCTAAAAATGGCACGAGAGCGGAGGCAGTTTGTTTGAATTCAGAATCCTAGCTGCTCAGGTTCGACCGCTCCATCAATATAAACCGTATCGAGGGGTGGTTTAGTGACCAGCGGCGGGCTTCTTCTCGCCGCCATCGACCTCCTTCATGAAGTTCCTGTGAGGATATGTAGTCAGTAAAATGCTCGGGGGTTGATATCGAGATCCGATTGATGGTTGACGATTCTCGGTTCTCTGCGATGGGGTTGGACATACTGGACGAAGTTCTCCTCATCCTTGGAGGAGGCGTTGATGGGAGGACCCTGAGCAGTCTTGGGCTTCTCACCACCGCCAACGGCGAGCCAGGAACCGGCGAAAATGCTGCCGAGGGTGGCCATGGCGAGCTATTGAGGGGTGGAGGGAACACGGTCAACTTTCATGTTTCACAAGTACCCGCACGAAGCGCGAGGAGAAAGGGATGGAGAGCGCGCAATGGCGTTTCTAGGGTAGTGTAAACTTACGACGTGGGAGCCGACCTTCTTGCCGGCGATCTGGTAGTAGACAACCATTTTGTAGGGTTGGAATTGAGTACAGCGAGAGGTTCAATTGGCAGCGATGTGGACGGAATCCTCAGGCTTGGACCGAACGACGAGGTCGGCACGGATACCGCCTTTCCTTATTTGGTTAGACAGTTCACATGACTTCGGAACTATGGATGATTATGTAAGGGCGCTCGGCCACCCGGCTGCATCCGATATCATGTGACCTCTTCGGAACGGGCATCACCAGGTGCATTGGCATATGAAGATCAATTACAACACGAAATCACCGAAAATGCTTGTTGAAACCCAATGAAGCACAAGGTCCAGACGAGCTAAAGCTCGATCGAAAAGCCTTGACAATGAACAATAAATGTTGAGCTCGGCCCTGAGACATCATGCCGTATATTGCTTCTACTCCAGATCCCGAGTCGGAGGAGAACAACGGTATACCTCGGACTCGGAGGGAACCATCCCACAGCTAATGCTGTATATCCCGGCTATGGCTGTGTCTTCGGCTGTAGAGTGCGGTTAATATGAGAATCTTTTAATAATAACTTGTTTCCTCCCTCGCACGGCTTTCTTTCATTCTTCTCCTTTACTTTCTTCATATTATATACCTCCTTTGACTTAATTTCTTTCCCCTCATCTGGCACGCAAATAAGCATTGTTTTGTTCAAAACAACTACATAAGTGATCACTGACCATACCATACTATATTCGCAATGGTCTGGGGCGGTCGTCAACAGGATGAACCCCAGTCTCCCCCGCAGGAGTTGTTGGATAAGCCTGTAGTCCGAGAGAAGCTCCCCGCAAAATTACAACAGTTGGTTGATCGCGAGGACGAATTCTACGATGACCTTTATTCCCAATAGTATGTGAAATTCTAATTCTTCTATATTATTTTTCGGTCCCAAGCAAATTGTTGTCGCGTGCTCAGAGGTGGAGGGGAGAAGAGAGCCTGAAAAAGAAGGCCATCAAACGGTACTCGCCGGCTTGAGTCGATGACATACTACTCTGCAAACTCATCTTGAGCACATCAACTCAACGCCAAAAGCAAGCAAAGACAAAAAAAAAAAAAACCAGAAACTAACGATGGGCACCTCGATTGATGGCAGCTCGGTCAACTCCACAGACACGGGGTTCCGCTATGCCGCCTACGCCAACCGTATCCGCACGATCCTCCTCTCTGCCCATCGCTATGTCGCATACACCTCAGACATTGGCGAGTCCTTCCGTCCGATTGCACACCCATGGCTTGTGCGCTCCGCCTACACTATCTCCTGGACATACCTGTTAGGCGATGTTGGTCACGAAGGCTACAAGGCCTATCTCCGGAACTGGAAGGCACTGGCTCCCACCGGCGAGGCATACAAGGATGCTAGCCAACCTTCGCAGAACCAGATCATCAAGGGCATGGCAACGGGAAATATGATGATTGGCAACAAAGCCGAGTCCAAGGGTGGGGTTTCAGACTGGCCAACCGCCGAGATCCCGCTTGCAGAGGACTACCGCATGGTCATGGCCAAGCGCGCTGTGTTCCAGAGTATCGCGAGTATGGGATTACCCGCATTCACAATCCACAGTGTTGTCCGCTACTCTGGGCAGATGGTGAAGGGTGTCAAGAGTGCATTTATTCGTACTTGGACGCCGATCGGGGTATGTACCGTTTCGTTCCGGTCGAAAACGTAAATCGGCAAATACAATGCTAACGACTGTTTTTTATAGCTGGGTCTTGCTGTTGTCCCCTTCCTCCCCTATATTTTCGATCATCCCGTCGACGAGGCCGTTGAATGGGCCTTCCGCACTGGTCTTCGTGCTTACGGCGGCGAAGCAGCCGTCCGCCCGCTGCCAGGCAAGAGCCTCCCTCCCCGGGAAGAAGAGGAAGTTCGGGCTGCTGCGGCGGCAAACATCTCCTGGGACGAGTACAAGGCTGAGCGGGAACGAGCGCGTGAGCTCCGTCGCCAGTCAAGTGAGCAGGCCGGCAGTGGTGGGATTGCATCGCTGACGAGCTGGTTTGGAAAGTCTGAATCGGAGTCGGATAAGAAGAAGAAGGAATGAGGTAAATACACCATCTTCTATTTTCATCGTTTTGACTGAAGTGCCTTGGTCGGCTGTTTCTTTCTCTTGCGTATGGGCGCATCTCCCCTACCACTTATTGTACACATCATTTCCCACTCTCTGATCTCCTATTCCTACTGATATCCACTGGGGTTGCTTATGCACTTACACCCAACATTTTTAAACAAAATCTACATCATTATCCTTCATTCTTTTTGATATGGTCATGTTGTTCATCTACCTCGAAGGTAGTAAGGACACTTTTTCAATCTCTACCGTCATAGATTTGGCTAGTGAAGACTGTCTTAATGGCATATTATATTTTCGGCTCTGGAAGACCAACAACATAGCCGGTGGTTCTCACAAAGAGCAGTTGCTGCAGGATGTGGTGATACTTTCGTAGCTAAGGGAGAAACCGCCTTTTAGAAAATAAATCCCCAACTACGCCTAATAGCCTGGCCTCTGTAGTTTCTTAGGCCCACCGGAGCTTGGTTATACATCAATATAGGATTTTTTATGGGCACATTGGAGTTTGTGACGGCGGCAGTCACCAGCTTTAGAATAACCTCTTTCTCGACTTCTTCGAAATGTGCAATCTGTGGGTGATGGCCAAGTTGTTGGTGTCGAATGCCTGAGGCTCGTTTATATACCTAATGGGACGGTGTTTAGGTAATGATCTTGACGTCGTCAAGAGTACAGATTATGCTGATTGTCCCAGCAAGGAAATACCACTACCTAGGGATTGGTGAGATGTTTCCATCGTGTGACAGTCGAATTACGATCGATTTTGATTCAAACGCAAAAGGATTGGATCAAGCTTATATGTTGAAAGCTCCAATTACTTGAAGTTACAAACAACGATTTCCTACCGCGAACTTGATAGCTTTCATTGGCCTTGCGTCGATATTTGAGAGTTGGACTCAGAATTTTGAATCTCGGACATCATCAAGGAAAGGTTTGCTTTGGTGACCAAGCCAACTCTATAGTGTCCAAACAACAGAATTGAGATCGAAATAGAGTGAGTTTAGTCTGTCTGGAGGACCCATGGTTCTATATAGAGGAACTTGTGGTAGACCCACCTTCCTAATTTGGAAGGCACAACTTACTTTTTCTCCTCAATTCTACATCACTTGGTATTATTCTCGCAAGGAACTCTGCCACTAGATTCTGTATTCTTTTTCCAGCAGCATATATTATTAGCACAAGGGAGCAAGTGAACTCAAAACAGTCACACGTCATTTGCCACCTCAAAGCCCTCCACCCGAACCGACTTGGTCTGATACTGCACAATCAAGCGAGCCAATTTCAAGCGATCATCTCTACCAAGTCTCTGAACCCTCTGAGAAGGATTCTTCACAGTCAAACCATCATAGTCATGCTGAAACTCCACCTCTGTCTCCCATTCATACATCGGGCTCCGCTCTCTGAAGTAATAAGGTCGGCCATGCTTCATAACAACCTCGTACAGTTTGCGAAATTCTCGAGACCTTCCAGTCTTAATCTCTCCATTTGAAAGTACCGCCACACTTGCATGCCACGGCATATCACCAAACATATCACCTTGCCGCAGTAGGGGAATAGAGATCTTGTTTCGCCCCAATGAAGGGTGTATCGAGAGACGGATGTATTTTCCAAGTGTGGCGTTGATGACGGCTTCATATGCCTAAGAAAACAGTGAGCCATGGAGTCATATTTTAGAAAAGCCAAAAAAAAATCAACTATATCATGGCAATGAAACATACTATGAGTCGGTTGATCATGGTTTTGGCCATCTTGGACACCTCAGTCGCGTAGAGTGTCGGGTTGGCCGCGACAAGAGGATCAAATCCTTTGGCCCATTTGAGATCCTCTGATATTCGACTAAAATAGCTCTGGTATGTTGTTTCGGTATCTGGATTGGTCCTCAACTCATGGTCAATGTCAAATGTCGGATCGAAGTATGTGGGTGACATCAATTTCTCCCTGCAGGTGGAAACGAGACGCAGGTAATCTTCCTTGGAGATTTTCTCGCCATCTCCTAGCCCCAGCAAGTTCATCAGACGGGTGAACTGGATACAAGAAAAATGCTTCTTTTGGGCGATTTTGCGCAGCTCAATGCCATAGTCGTAATATTCGTCGTCGGGAACGCCGACCAAGTCTACACCGTCAGTCTGTTTATTTCATTCTCGATAACTATATGACTGCTGGATTGAAATAATAAATGACATACCATTATATACTGGTCCATCACAAATGAGGATTAGGCGTGCGCCGTAAGGGTAGACCTTTGAGATTTCCTCACACAGGTGGTTCAACTTCGCCAGACCCATTTCTTCTCCTAGATCAGCCCCATATCCTAGCACTTTGTCCTGATTTGGGCTCTTCCATGGAAATGCAGGCAGGACCATAGTTATCGGCTGGTTTGCGGTGATATTGATCTTCAGCTTCTCAGGCACGGACTCGAACACCCTTCCGATGTCTTTCTGATGGCCATCTTTGCTCGAGTGCAAGCAAAACCGCTTTAACACCTCGACAACCTTTTGAGTCACTTCATCTGGAGCGTATTCGAATTTCATTGTGAATGGAATGTAGAGGAAGTGGCGGATGTGTGTAGCAAAATGTGGGAGTGTTCGGATATTATTCTTATCCCTCCGCGTCAAGATCAACATTGGATTGCAGTGACATATAGTTTACGGTATTTTATTAAGCTCCCTATACACTATATATGCATTCTTACCTGCAGAAGTACCTGTAATTCGTAACAAGCTAGAACATATCTGCAATATTTCTACAGGGTACATCGACTCCACAAGGTACGTAGCACCTACCGTAGGAGTCACATTTTAGAATTCACCTCTCATATACTGCCTACCGCCCACTTTGTTTTCCCAAACCTTGGCATATATTTTCTTTTTTCTCTGTGAAGGCAGCCTTCCCAAACAATATGGGCCAGCCAAACATATCACAGAATGCCGCCAGAGCATCCTCGACGGCTGCTGGTTCATCCTACGCAACGTCGCCTACTACCTATACTACTCTTACCGAGGAATCCCCGCTATTTGTTTACCCAGATCCTTGCCTACAAGATGAAGGCCGCAAAGTCGAAAATAATGAAATTCCCGATGGAGGTCTCGTGGCATGGACCCAGGTTCTGACCGGACACCTGGTTGTATTCAATGTATGGGGCTATATTACATCGTGAGAGAGCCCTGTCACATCCAATGTCAATTGCAACCATTGACATGATATAGATACGGCTTTTTCCAGGAATACTACGTCAAAACTCTCCAAGTCAGCCCAGCAAATGCATCGTGGATCGGAGCGGTGCAAATGTTCCTAGTTCATTTCCTGGCCACTTTCTCAGGCCGAGCAATGGATGCGGGCTATCTGAGACAATGTATCGCTCTTGGGTGTTTCTTTCAGGTTGCCGGAGCATTGGCGACCTCATTCGGCACAAAGTTATGGCATTTTTGGCTAGCGCAAGGCATAGTCAGCGGAATTGGCCACGGCCTCGTCTTTAGCCCCATGATCTCGCTGTATGCGACATACTTCAACTCCAAGCGAGTGATGGCCGTCTCGCTGGCTTCTTGCGGGGCGGCGACTGGGGGCATGGTTTTCCCAGTGGTCGCTTATAAGTGTTTGAACAATATTGGTTTCGCATGGACCGTCCGGGTCATGGCGGCCATTATCCTGTTTAACAGCGTTATAATTGTCAAGTTTACCAGGTCTCGGATTATACCTAGGGGTTCTCCTCCCTGGGTGGATTTTAGTGCGTTCCGTGAACGTCCTTACCTCCTTTTTTCGATCGGCTCATTCTTGATCTTCGAAGGTATTTACTTTGCATATATTTATGTAAGTTTTGTTTTGTTTCACATTGGGTTGGCGGCACAGCAACTAACCACATCTGCAGCTTAGACAATTTGCCCAGGCTCACACCGGTTTCACGGCATCTGACTCACTTCTCCTTCTAATCCTCATGAACGGTGTTGGTGTTCCATCCCGCATTGCATCTGCATTTGTGGCAGACCGATGGCTGGGCGCAGTAAGGACTTGCATTGCGGTCTCCATCCCTTGCGGCATCGCCATTCTAGGGTGGATTGGTGTACACACTCATGTTGGCATGTTCATTTGGGCTACAGTCTATGGGCTACTGGTCAATTGTGCGCAAAGTCAATTGCCCGCTGCCAATGCGTACTTTGGATCCAAAGACCCGGAGAAATCCGGCACACGTGTTGGCATGATCACCACGATCAATAGCATCCCACTCTTGACTGGGCCGTACATAGCAGGGCAGCTGATCGCATTACAGGGGGTGATTACCTGTACGCGCAGTTATTTGGGGGTATTTGCATTTTGACTGGAGCGTTGTTTGTAGTCGGGTCTCACTTCTCGGGGGCTTAAAATTACTCTACATGCATGATTCTATTTCCATAGAGAGTTGTTCTGTGTGTCTACTTGTCTTACCCGTCAGGATGACGAATATCAAGCACTGAATTAGGTATCACCCTTAAGCCACATAACGTAGTTTACTTGTTGTTTAGCGCGTTACCCTATTTTCTTTTGTCCGCGCATGAACTTGAATATGAATACATCCCTGAACTTGGAATACTGCGAATCAACCAAAAGTGGGTGACCCGCTCTGTTTCGGAATGACCTCCTTGCTACCACGCTTCCTCCAACTCGTCTCCTCACGGGCCTTTTCATCCACCAACGGAGGATTACACGAAATGGCCGTCAGACCTCTCCATTACCACCTTCCGTTGTTCCCAGGGTTCCAATTGCTGGATGTGGCAGCCCCACTGGACATTCTCAACATCCGTACGCAGCACCCTGACACATCAGCCATCACCCTGACTGTATCAGCCGCAACTCTCGACCCAGTCTCGGTGAAACCAATCCCACCTGCCAAGGCAAAATGGCGATTTGATCTACCCGATTCAAAAATCAATACAGCTTTCAACCAGCAAATATTGCCACAATGTACATTCGCTGACGTGATCTCTTCCCTAAAAGCGGGGAAAGTTGCCGACGATGGCAGTGGTGAAATCAAACCCATTGATGTATTGATTATTCCAGGCGGCCCTGGGACACGTCTAAACCGTATTTACAACACTGATGCTACATCCGATGACGTCAAAGTCTCCAACACGCAGGAAGTTCAGGACTTTCTGATAGCTGTGGCGCCTTACGTCCGCCACAGCATCATTACTATTTGCACGGGCAGCCATGTTCTCTCGCAGACTGGGCTTCTAGATGGACTCCAGGCCACAACCAATTCAGCTCGCTACGATGATGTCACTAAACAAACGGGCGACGTGAATTGGCAGCGCAACAAACGGTGGCTGCGTGATGTTGTTCCCGAGGATAAGGTGCCTGATGGCCTGTCGTTGCTACCTAGGATTGAGATATGGTCATCTGCTGGAATTACTGCAGGGATTGATGTGATGTTGGAGTTTATTTCGGCGCATTACGGTGGTATCGAAGTCGGGATGGAGACCGCGAAGCGGTTGGAGTATCGGTGGGAGCGAGAAAAGGAAGCTTCATACTTCTTGTGAATGAATGGGGCTGCCTGAAAGAGGTTGTCGGAGTTACAGAGGAGCTCAGTTTCTTGGCCACGGCTCCGGACATAATACTTGGATATAATACTCCATGTGAATGACGGAGGTTTGGGGGATGGAAATACTCACCGGCCTTGGCATGAATAGAGTCAGGCCATGAAGCTAGAGCAATTTTAAACATACGATATGTCATTCCCAACAGCTGCAGTGATTCGTGTTACTGGTACACGCTATAGTTTGTACAGAGAGCAGCGAGTAGTTGATCGGCCAGTCTAGCGTCGAGCTTCCCTCTAGAAATCCTCGGCTCTCTTGACTTTTCGTGATGTATTAGTCTTGAATATTACATCGGTGTGTTACATTGATTCCCTAAATCCTTTGCTTCAGACATTAATTGGTTCCCCCGTGTCCCGATCTCTCGTATAAGCGTCTCCTAGATTTAGCCTAATTGGGAAACTGTTTGCATCAGATCATGCATAAACAGTCCATTGAATAGCAATAGAATTCTCTTTTTTGGAGCACATCTTTGACTGTTCAAATAGTAAATTTACCTGTAATGGATAGTAATCATATTGTTGTTCCCCAGGGATCAATCAATTGTCCGGATTAGACATTTGAGAACAATCATATTTCAAGTCACGCACACGTGTGGTCAGACAATAAACAATGTCATTTTAGCTTTTTGTCCCATAACATAATTTCCACTGAAGAAAATTCACCGAAGAAAAGTTACCAGAAGTAGAAAAAGAACGGGGAAGAAAGCAAGGGAGGAAGGGGGGGCACATGGAGGTTTGGACGGCGAATGCACACCAAGACCATGTGCGTAAGAAACCAAGATCAAAGTGGCGATTGAAAGCCACTGAATTCCAACACAAGACACGAGAGGATCGCCCTTATAAATCACGAGTACATTCGAATACCGAATCTACCCCTTCCCAATCCCTAACTCCGACCTCCCTGCTCCGGTCTATCATGAGCTATATCAAAATGCTATCGACGGCAATAGTTGAAGTCTCGGCTCACCTAAACATAATCCCTTTGGACTGCATCACCGCCACTCCAAAGACACGAGTCTCCTTTATCCCGAAACCACACCCAGTCCCCTCCAAACCTCAAGTCACCACCGACTTCCATCCAGATGCACCGGAAATATGTCCCACATTAGCCCGCCTAAGGGCAGAGGAAATACTGAATATCGTGGAGCTCTATGGTTCCCATGAGTGCACAACCGCAGCCGGAGAATGGCTGGGTCGGTCATCGTTCACGCCGCGCGTGCAAACACACGTCGCAGCAAATAGGGCAATTCCTATGGTTTTACCTGCATTTCCAATGAAGAGTAATAACCGTATGGACAAGGTGCTAGGTGCCCTTCCGGATCTAGGGGATGAGCTTGGGTTGGCGCGGTTGGTGAATCTCTGTCGGGATATTAAGGCTGTTTACCCGCCTGGTGCGGTTGTGGTTATTGTTACGGATGGGATTTGCTACAATGGTGAGATTCACCTTTCCCATTAATTTAGATGTCAGATACTGGATCAGATGCTAATTCGATTGCTGCGTTTTAGATCTTACGGGAATTTCTGATGAGGAGGTTTGGGAATATGGGAATCGACTGCGGAAGATCGCTGTTGAGAAGGGATATGCCTGTATTCAGTTCTATCGTATTATGAATATGCTGGGTCTTTATACTGGCGCGCAGATTTCCAAATCAGATTATGTGAGGCTTTGTGGATTATCGAGGGCCGAACTTCATCGACGGTATGGACGGCCAGGCTTTGATGTCGATAAGTTTTTGAAAAGTGATGAGGATTATCTGAGGACTTATAATGGTACGTGTATGACTTTTGAGTTGGATCATTGTCTCATGGCTGATTTAATGCAGGATACGATAAGTTCATGAAAGTTGATTTAAAATTCAGCCCGGTGACTAGAGATTGTGCTGGTCCTAAACAATATAAGAAGAGGATCAAGACTATTGCAAAAGCCATGATTGTCCGCGGCGTGGTAAGTCATTCCGAGCAACCTACAAAGCGACAAGATGGCTAATCTCATAGGTTATAGGAGTATGCGGAGCTAGTACGCCAAATTTATCCCGACTCACTGCGTCTCTCTATCCACCCGTCATCGGGACAGACGAAGCTGTCTTGTCCCCTTATCCCGCAGAAGAATTCGTTTTCTATGAGTCCTTGGCACTGTAGTATTGCAGTGACAATTACAGGGGAATTCGTAACAGCTCACCAATCTACACACCGGCAAAAGTTTGACCTCATTAAGAAGGATGGTCAACCATATTTTTTCCGTGAGAGATCGCCGCTCTTCGATTGGGATACCAGTGTCGATTTTGAGCATCAGTATGGGCAACATTTGGTTATTAGGGTACAGAAACAGATTGGTCAAGAGCTATCTGACTTGGACTTGGACAAGATGGCACTTTTGGCAATCCAACAGAAGAGCGTGTCCTTTGTCTCTGTATAATTCCAATGTCCCAACAGAAATATTATGTTGGTTATTATTATCTTAGGGTTCGACGAGTGTAGTTATATGAAGCTATCAACCTCCATCTAACAAATAGGATAAAATACGAAAGATGTAGCAGCCCATTCAGACAATTCACGGGTTGTTTGAAATCAGATAGGAAGTTGCTGGTTAGACTAACTGGTTCTATTCTCTTAGATTGAGGTCCATTTTCGAGGAAACCGATCATGCAACCTAGAAGAGCCGGATGCGCAATTCTGTCTGAGAACAGCTCCTTGTAATGTGTATGTTCCCCGTCTTCTTTCCCGCCTCTAGGGTAGATATCTTCCCACCTGGGCTTGGAAATCGCGGCTATGAGGCTTTGAACTTTGCAATTTTCCAGGATCACAATGTGGTCAGGTGTCTCCTAGACAAAGGGCATACTCGAACTCGGCCATATGGTATTTCTGAGATTGGCTACGGCCTGCAGATTGCAGGGGGCAGGGGCGATCTCGAGATGTTTGAACTCCCCGAAGAATACGGATTCGAGGTCAGGAGCAGCACATTATCCAAGCAGCGAAAAAGGACAGTCTATCATTGGTCAAACTTTTGGTGGATTACGAGAAGGTTGATATCAATGCCGCAGGCACTGGATTTTCGATGTCGCCTCTTCAATTCACAGCAAAACATGGCAATATTGAGATGATCAGACTCCTCGACGAGGGCTGATATCAATTCCCCAATAGGGAAGAACTTGTTCCGCTATTGGTCTTCACCTCCGGCTTGCTGTGTTATTGACCTGGCGAGAGAGCAGGGCCACCTTGAAGTGGTTAAACTTCTCCTTGAGAGGGGAGCAAAAGGATGCTGCCCTACGGATGAGTGACTCTCTACGATCTCAGAGGGCATAAATCCGCTCTCATCCAACTCAATGTATTAGTCGCAAGTTCACTCCAAATCCATTGATCATTGATCTATAATGCATGCCAAAACGTCCTGCCTTCAACATAGCAAGTTTATACGACAATTTACATCTATAAGGCAAGATTGAAAAAAGATCTACTCGTCTCATTGACAGGCTCGGGTCCACATCTACAAGGCCACACGGCACTTGGACACATTTCATACATCTGTACAAAAACGCAGAAACGCAAAAAACAAAAAAAGCACAATTGAGATACAACACAGAGAGACAGGGGGTGATGGGGAGAGAGAGGCAAGGAGAGAGAGAGGAAATAAGGGCAGGGGGGAAGCCATTGGCTGTCAAAAAGATGCCACCTAAATCCATTATTAATGTGCAAGTCCAAAGACTGGATGGCCAATAGTTCATAAGAGAGAGCTTTCAAGTGGAAGCCAAAAGTAGAGAAAAGATTTCGTCCCAAATTTGGTTGTCCCAGTGCCATTGAAAGGAGTAAAGGGATAAAAAAAATATTTGGTGAACAAAAGGGGGAATATGTCAAGAAAGTAAAAAGAAATGATAACGCGACACACGCAGCGACGACCAACCGTCGCTCAGAGTATCATGTTGAGAAGAAAAGTGGCCGGTCAAAAATTGCACAGAAAGAAGAGATACGTGATATGTGACATGTAAATCCTTGGCGGATGATGGACAATGAAAATGAAGTTTTGTGCAGTCTCTCTGTCCCTGCCTCTGTTGGAGAGTGGGGAGAGCATGGGCGCATTCAAAGGAGCAATTATCTCGGAAGAAATAAGGGTCTTCAAAGCCCTGGTGCCCTCTGATTGTCGTCTTAGGGTCCAAAAGAAGGTGGGCGTGATGGAAGGAGTGGTTTATACGTCGTATTGTCAAAAGCATGTCTAGTTCCATCCCAACGAGTTCTCCGCCATAACGGGAGCGCTGATCATCTGCGAACGAGCAGTTCCACGGCTACCATGGCTGGGGGCACGGCCACCAGCGAACATCGAACCGGCAGCGGAACCTCCCTGGCTCATCTGCTCAACGGTCGAGCTAGAGCGCTGGTGCAGCTGCTTTCTCTTGCGGTAGCGGCGGGCAACCCAGAACATACCCGCACCGTAAGCGGCAGCACCGGCCACAACACCGACTCCAATTCCAACAGAGCTAGCCTTAGCCTTGGACGTCCCAGCAGAGCCATCGGTGTTTTCGTTGTTACCGCTGTCCGGGCCATCACCACCGCCACCACTGCTGCCACCGCCAGTCGAGTCGCTAGTACCACTTGGGTAGTTTCCAGAGAACTCGAGGGGGATTGTAGGGTCAACCATCGTCATCAAGGATTGGATGGATTCGCTAGCCTGGTTGTAGAGAGCAGAATTGGGGTTAACCTTGAGCGCTTTCAGAGCATCGACTTTGTCACGAGGGAAATAGAAGATAGCAATGGTGGCGTTATAGCCCGTGGACTGCCAGTTGTAGTATGGCTCAATAGCAAACATAACTGGGCTGTCCTTGGCAGAGAGAGTTGGCATAGCGTTCTCGATAGCCTGCGGGGTGTAGTTGAAGATCTGCGACGAAGACAAGGGAGTGGTTGCAACAAAGGACCAGGGCAGCTGGCTGTTGAAACCAAGTTGGAGCAAGATGGAGTCAGACGGAGCCTCGGTGACCTCATTCGACGGGGTGATAGAACCAGGGAGCGAGGGTGGTGCTGTGGGCTCCGCGGTTTGACCGGAGGTCGAGCTCTCTGTGGCGGTGACGGTAGGCACGATAAGGATGGTCGATGGCATCCAGTCGTTGTCGTTGGAGGTGGAGGGGGTAGGCGTCTCCGTCGAAGTCTGAGGTTCCACAGTGGTCTTGGCCGTGCTCGCTTCTTCGCTCGTCGAAGTCGTCGAAGTCGTCGAAGTTGACGAAGTCGACAAGGGAAGGGGAGTGGAGGCTGGGTGAGAGGTCGGGATAGGAACCTTGGAGCTCTCGTGAGAGCCACTGCCAGGAACAGAGGCGGCGGTGGTAGTGCCCAGCAAAGGAGCCGAGGCGGTGCTAGAACTAGAGACAGGTTCAGATCCGGAAGTTGAGGTGGGCTCAGACCCGGGCGAGTGTGGGACGGGAACTGATGGCAGGGTCTTGGTCGGGGTGGGGATGGCACCAGTGTTAGTACCTCCCTGGCCAGGAATAAGACCAGTCGACTTGGGGGGCAAAAGACTGCCATTTGGCATAGACGCAGTCGGAATCAAGGCAGTGCTACCAGTGGCAGTAGAGGTGACACCGAGCAGGGAATCCACGCCTGACACGAGACTACTGACGACATCACCAGCGGTTGTAGTTCCGGAGGTGGGGGTAGTCAACGGTAAGCTAGTAGCGGAAGCAGGCACGCTAACTGGGATGGTAGGTGAACTCAAAGCATCCGAGGACACAGTAACACTTGTGCTGTTGCCAGTGGAAGACTTGTCACCCAGCCCCAAAAGGTCAGCGAGATCTGACCCCGAGCTTGTCGTGCTTGAGGCCAAGCTTGTCGTGCTTGAGGCTGCGCTGCTGAGCTTGTTCGCGCTAGAGGTGCCAGTAGGTGTCGCGGAGACGGAGCTGGTGGTTGTTGATTCGCCCAAAGCGCCGGCCAATCCTGAGGTCAAATCATCAAGGAGGCTATCGCTAGAGGACGCAGTAGTAGTAGAAGAAGCAGGCGAAGTTACCTTGGCCGATGAGTCGGAGGTAGCAGTCGCAGTCGAGGATGTGGTCCCAGTCGAGGATGCGGCAGTCGAGGATGCGGCAGTCGAAGGTGTGGTCGCAGTTGAGGAGGTGGAATCACCTCCGAGGAGGTTTCCCAAACCCGAAGTCACATCATCAAGCAGGCCGGCGCTAGAGGTTGTAGTCGAAGACGTAGTCGAAGAAGACGTGGTCGAAGGAGACGTAGTCGAAGCCTTGGCTGATGAATCGATCACCGATCCCTGCTTGCTCGTGGTTTCCGCATCAGTAGAAGCAGCCTCAGAGCTCTTCTTGGTGGTGTTCTCGGCAGATGCGGCCTGGGAGCTACTCTGGGTGGTGCTCTCAATGCTTGAACTCTCCGTTTGCTGAGTAGTCGTGGTAGTGGTACTAGTTGGTTCACCGCCAATGGTCGTGGTACCAGTAATACGGTGGGTGATCTCCGGGTTCTTGGGGTCAACCGAGATGGTCACAACAACGACTTCCTGTCCCTTCTGGGGCTGAGCCGGGGCGGAGGTTTCGGGGGTGGGAGTAGCCGTGGATGAAATAACCTGGGTAGGACTCAAGTTTTCGAGTACAGTATCGAGGATGGAGCCAGTGTCGGGCTCAGCGCTTCTGCGAATCGTTCGCTTGACGTCCTGCGGGAAGTACCATCGGGGCCGTTGCGCGTGCGCTTCGGGAGCATCTTGGGCTGCGACGAGCTGGAAACCGCCTACAGCGAGGAATGCTGCGAGAGCGGAGATGGCGTCGGGGCGCATATTGAACAATTCTGTACGTGATAGCTCAGAGGAAGTCCAAGGTCAGTGTACAAAAATGCGATAAACACCGTCTATCAACACCTCATGAAAGATCAGGGGGTGTGACAATAGGTAGATCGCCTGGAATATTCGACTTTCCAACACAACTAGAATTCGGACGATTGCGATGAATTCACAATTTCAAGATTATTCTCAAGAGTATCCAGTGTCTCGATGGCAACCGATGAGACCGAATAGGCGCAAACAATAATCCGACGATAAACGAATGGAAAGGGGGATTTCGATAAATCTGAAACGACCCCCCAAAAGGTGAAAAACGAGTGTGGGCTTAGAAAAGCTGTAAGGAGCGAACGACGACTTTCTGTAGAACCGTCCGGGGCAACGAGATCAAAGAAAGGGAAAACAGGCAATGCGGGCGACCGATGCAAGGGGAGATTGGCCCAGGTCAAAAACACCGTTGAGGGTCAACAGGCGAGCACAGCTAAAAAAAACAAAAACAGACAAGGGAGAGAAAGAAAGGAGTAAATGAGTGAATGAAGTTGAGGATTAGAGAAGAAGAGGAGGATCACTCCATCATTAGGGGGGAGGAGAAAGGTGGAATGGGGGGGCGGCACACGTTGTAGCAGCGTCAACAAGGGTAATTTACGGTAAATTACATGATTTAGTGGATTTTAGTGTATTTAATACGCCGGCCCGGGCGTTTGGCAGGTGCGTGGGATGTGGCCACGCACTTCGGTTGCCCCTGAGCATTTAGTTATTAGCTTGTGATATCTGTTGATTTTGCATTTGATATTAATCCTACTTGCTTACAATGCTGTATGTTTAAATAATATCCATGGATATCCTCATCTGTTTAGAAATTTAGAAATTATATGTACCATACTTATTTATAACTTATTTAGCACCTTCCAAGTCAAGGTATCCCAAAGCCCTTATCTGAAACGAGTGTAGCTAAGCTACCCTGAACACTAACCTGCACGATATCGCCGAGACAAGGCATTCTAGCTAGTACTTTGTACTCCGTACATAACGGCAATGATGGGTCATGCCATGCACCAAGCCGGGATGGATAATGAATGTCTATCGGGGAAAGAATGAGCCTATTCCCTATAGGTCCACGATCGCTTTATATGTACCGGTACATCTGACTAGAGCCCTCTTTGGCATATACAGTATAGAGGCCGATGTACAGGTACTTTGATAATATGTTCCTTTTCTTTTCTCGCTGCGCCGTTCGTCTGTGCAACAATAATATCTAGACCACAATCCCGCCATTGCGAATATCAGGGTCGACAATCAACGATTACGACGAGATTGTAAATCAACATTCAAATCCAAGTTGAGCAGGTACTCACCTTGTAACCTACAATATCGCACATATGTATTACAATCCAACGCCAGATTCGGGAAATATGGAGTATAAATACAGATATAAAAGGCTGTGCTAAAATGATAATTAAGTCTATGAGCAGTGTAACACAATGATAGCAGTATTTAATTTCGGAAACTTCTACCAAAAAAAAGAACACCCTGACGGAAAAAAAAAATCCATTCTTGGGATTGAAAAGCGTTTTTCAATTAAGCCGATCAATAGCCCCGGAGACCATTGACGAAAAGAAATTAAATTAAATCAAATAAATTCCATGGGGTCGGGACTAAACCCACTCAACCCGCGGATCACAATATAAAAAAAGGAAAAAACAGGAAAGAAAAGCGCAAGTCCAAAGACAATTCCCAGCAAAGTTTAGTCCGTTGTAAGGTCTAGCCCGGAGGCGTCAAACTAAGTGGGTCCTTCCCACACGCGTACCTGAGCGTGTCGAGAATCCCCCTAAAGTGCGTGGCCCCAATTACGGCCCCTGGACCTCTTTACCACCTCATAAAGTGTGCGATACACAGGCTTTTTTTTAGGGACTTTTTTTTTCGCCAGACACCCGGCTCATATTACCATAATTATCATTAGTGGCTAAGCTCGGCCGTCTTACACACTTAGCTCCTTCGGGCTTACGATCAACAAAGAACCTTGGAAATAGAATCAGCATGGGGTGTGCTGACTAGTGCTTTTTGTTTGGTTAGAAACACTATCCGGCATTCTGTGGGCTATAAGTTGGTTCTTCCATTCTGGAGTCTCATGAGACATATACATTTATATAAGTTGAACTTGTGAATCATATGCTGTGCGACATCACGACTAGTTCAATCCACCATAGAAGTAGGGGATGAGCACTGGCTCAAAATTAGGTCATTAAAAACCGGCAGTTATCAAGCATGTTTCACACTCAATCGAAACTTTAGGTTTTATCTCCCGAATAATAGATTAATCAAATTAATCTGACACGAACACCTGCTCATAGTGTATTCTAAAAACCTGGATCTGAAGCTGATTGAGCTTTCAAGGTTGAAAGATGATAAAATACACCACGTGCCCCCGATCGGAATGGAGGAGTTGGCAGTTTGATTTCCCCTCATTCTTGCCGTCATTTTCGGGTGCTCAGCATTCTTAGTGCGTTTGAGGTTGTGCCAACCAATGCCAAATGGTGTAAAATTGATTAAGCCGAGAAACCCAAGTCTCATCATCTTCGCTAAATTTTAATCTTCTTCTTTTATTACTCCCAAGGCCTTGCCTCTATAGCCTTGTTCAGGGGCATGTGGCTGCATGCTGCATGGATCCTCGAGATCGAAACGCCTTTAGAAATGCAGGAACAAAGAACCAAGCATACAAGCTTATGCGGGAGCCCTAAATGCTCCACGGGTTTAATTATAGTTGACTCAGCCACATTCCTTTTGTTTGACCTAGGACTCCAGTGTCAGCTTGAATTTTGACTCACTTCCTTGAAGACATGAACAATATCAAGCGTCCATGGGATGCTCCTGGTACTCCGTACGGAGTATGTAAGAGCCTTTTATACAATAAACTTCCAGGGGTTTATAAACTGTACCATGGACAAGTGCAGACGCTAGCCCTGTTCCTGAGTGCTGCAGCTCTAATCTCCACCTTTCATCCTTGGTTTCAGCCTGTATTTATGGAAAGGTGCTAAACAAAAGTTACATATAGTTAAGGCAAAAGTGCTTCGTAATATTTCGAGTCCGCCCGTAAACTATACATTAATCACGTGACGGTGTTTCTCGCACACTAGATTCTTCGCCTCCGGTGGAGAGTGACGCGAGTTGGACCATCAAAAAGAGCCATGCCACAATTCAAGTGGAGTTGTCTGCCCTATTCATTCCCCACGTTATCGTCATCCCTGCAGTCCTGTTTAAAGTCTAGAACTGCGTCCATTGCCAGCCTTGGTAACCAGGCCAGAACACTCGATTTCCACATCTGATCCCTGAGGGAGGGACTTTACGGCAATGCAAGTACGCACCTAGAAGGGCCAGGCCCGATAATAGTGAGAAATGGTCCACTTTTTTTCAGGAATATAAGAGGAAGAGAGACGAATTCCAGACGGGATAATATTTATTCCCTGTGGAATTCGAATCTCGTTCTTTTGACCACGGAATTCTTACCGGCTTGGGATCTGAGAAGAAAGTAGCGTAGACTTCGTTCACAGCCGAGAAATCAGCCATATCAGTGAGGAAGATGTTGACCTTGATTGCGTCTTGGAGACTCGACCCTGCAGCCTCTAGGACGGCGTTCAGGTTGCGTAGAATTTGTCGCTGTTCGCATATCAGAAAATAGATCACAAATTAGACGCTGCGTGTTTCTCGTACTGTTCGGTCCTGGATGGTTCCCTCCACCATTTTACCCGTGGTTGGGTCTACTCCCAACTGGCCGGAGCAGTAAACCATGTTACCCACGACCATACCTTGGGAGAGGATTGGGGGTGGGACGGGTGCACCTTTAGTGCTGACGGGGGTACGTGTTGGCTTGGACATTTTGTAGAATTTGAGTCGGAATGGGATTGAAAAGAATTTGTTGAGAGTCGCTCGAATTATTTGGCCGGGGATTCTGTGGGGATAAGCCCTGGAGGACGTTATCGATTAGAAATCCCCACATTGACTACTTCCCGAGGTCGGAGCACTCTACAACGATGCGATAACGAGGCTATAAAGATTTTTAATTTCAAAGTACTTGGCTTAGAATAAAAGCATGATTCAAAGGTTATACATAGAGAAGTCTCCTACACCAAGTATTACCCTCTTCGTATACACCTTGTGTGTTGGTACTCATATATATATATATTGACAAGCAACATTTCTTTTCCAGTGTCTGCATTGCGTGTCTTGAAAGTGAGAACCACATTAAATAGAAAATAGATATACTACACCAGTAAATGTCCCAACCAAGAAATATACAGCCACAAGCCACGACTTCTGGGCGCTCACATTGAAACACAGTCGATATCTCTCTCTCTCAGAAGTTTTGGCCACTGGCGGTTCGGGCGAACTGTAATGCCAGGATGACAGACAACGCGATTCATAAGGGATGAAGCTCACGGCATCAGCTACTGGCTCTAAGCTGTGTGGAAAGGTCCTGTTGCACATGATACCAAGCATCGACACGTGACATGAACCCACCTTCCCCTTTGGGTAACATTTGTTTGTATAAATTTCAGGTCAGTATCTTCTTGCCAACCGCCAGTCCTCCCAGTAGCTGAGTGGGTTAACACGGATTAAACATGTAGATAACCCCAGCCGCCGCTGTCCGATCTAATTAATCCACGATTTTCTTTTTTTCAAAAAAAAAACCAAAGAAAAATGCTCTCCTAACCCCCAAAAATGGGTTAGGCGTGGCCTAGGCATAGGTACTGGCTGGGATTCTCACTTTTCGTATTTCTGTTTACGGCTATATTTTTCGTTTTATTTGCTTTCCCCTATATCTTTTCAAAAAGACAAAGGAGTGACCTCAAACAGCACGGATGAAACTGATGGACGGGATATCCAAATGTGACGTCAATACTGCTGATGTAACTTTGCGGGGAAACACAGCCGCGGTCACTGATTGGCTGTACCCTGTTGGTGATCCGGAACCCTCTGGTCCTCTCTTCACTCCATCCTTCATCCTCATCCCTTTTCATTTATTTCTCAACTGTGACCGAGAAGATCGGGAATCAATCTTATTGTCCCATCTATCCCAATAATTTTTGTTGTTGAAAGGCCTCTGCAGGACAGACTCGGCCAGGATCAGTACTCCTCTGATCAGTGTACCCCATAAGTGGACCCGATCGCCACAGCCATTGACCGCTGCGACAATCACCAGACCTTCAATAGTGCTAGAATAAGTTGCCAGAAATAAACAACACCCTGGGTTCTCACATACAAACTCGAGGATTCATCATGAGTTCCTCGACTGCAATGTCAATCCGAAATTTGGGGCCTGGAGTCATCCGCCCACCATCTTCCCAATTAGTGGCTACACAGACTTCAAATCGGAGTATATGGCGATGTGCACGAAACAGCCACGGAGACAAGACAGACCGTATTTCACGATGCTTTGGCAGATATCAGCGATACCCTCTATACAATCAGCAAAAGCCCGAAACTTGCCGTGACAGCAATGCTACCCCCAACGATACATACTCAAGCTGGAGCTGGACAGCTTGGCTTTCTCAATCAAGTTTCTCCGACCTACCGGATGACCGAAAAAGTTGGCCCTGGAATTCGGATTTAGGGCAGACGCACAAACGGATGGAGTTGCTGAAAAAGTACATAGAGGCAGATCCTTACAGAGCCGTCTTTGGGCGCCGATTGGACCCGTTTCAGAATTTCGGCAAGAACGACACTTCATTAAATGGTTTCCTTGAGTCACCTACCAGTTTAGAAAAGCCACGCAATCTTAGACCGGGAGTAGACAAGCGGCAAAAGAGAAGTGATGCCAATCATGTTGGACTGCAGTACGACCCTATTAGTGGGCGCATGGTGCCGATACCGCCGCCCACTATACTTGAATCCAGCAAGCTGGAAGCAGATACCAACTCTCATAAAGTGGTTGATTGCTCCCCAGGCACTGAGGTCGGCGCAAAATTCGCTCACAACCCCGGTTTGGCCGAGGATGGACAGTTCCAGCCCGGAAACACAGAACTAAGCCCCGAAGCCCCGTCAAGCGCACAGTCAACCATTGATTGTCCCCCAGGAAGTGAGCTAGATGCGCACTTTACCTCAACCCCCACCTCTCAGGATGCACAGGACAGGCTTCAAGCCCCCCCAGGAAACCAAACGAAAGTCCTCTGTAGACATCGATTGTCCTCCTGGAAGCGAATTGGAAACATTGTTTGTTTCTGAATCTATTCCTTCTGCAAAGCCTCGGCCGGACACATCCAAGGTCAACGGAAACACCAATAGACCGAATTTGGATGCCGGTTTAACTGCGGACACTAATGTGGAATGCTCCCCCGGAAGTGAGCTGGAGGCCAAATTCATGTGTGATTTTCCTAGCGGATCTGTCAAGAGTTCTCCGTCTGCATTGGAGACACAACCTCCGAGCAACCAAACTGGTATTTCAATTGATTGCCCACCAGGCAACGAGGTGGATGCAAAGCTTTCTTCTGATCTCCATAGTCTCAAATTTGAGCCTGACGGTCCTGTTCATCAAACGACTGATACCGCTGCCATGACAGGCACTCGAGAAAGCTTTGGGGGCTCTCCAGGTAGTGAGATCGAAGCCCATATTTTGTCAGAGTCAGAGTCAGCCAGTCAGGACATTGCCCAATCGGAAGCCCAAACCTCTGTTAATTGTCCTCCTGGGAGCGAGCTAGAGGCCAAGTTTATCTGCAACGCAGCTTCAATCGAGAAAAATCAATCACAGCCAGAAGTACCCACTGGCCTTGATACATCCAGGATAACCAACAATGTTGTCGATTGCACACCGGGGAATGAATTAGAAGCAAAATTTATTTCTGAGATGGTGGGTACTGAGAGCCTCAATGAGAATGAAGACTTGAGCGCCCTGGATGCTAGTAAAATTCGCTCTCGTTATACTCCTTTGAAATCAAAGGTGCAAGCCAATCCGCTGGATTTTGATGCTTCCGAAGACCGCGTTGGTGACTTCATTCTCGAAAGCCAGAACCTAGCCACTGAAAAAGGAGAGCAACTAGCAGACTCCCAAATACCTTCCTCTAAATTCCATATTCTGGCTCTCGATACATCGACGTCGCAAGTCTCAGTTGCACACGCAGAGTCATTCTTCGGCGTTGATGAAGATAGAAGGCCAAGTGAAATTCTGTCTCGACTGCACAACCCTGCCAAATTCCTACCCTATTTCGAGAAGATGCAGGAAGATGGTTACGAAATTGCAACAGGTGGAGGCAACATCCTTGTCTTCCGAAAGACCCAAAGCACCTCTCGCCACACCCTCTCAAATACCGCAAGAGACGAAGAACCAGAAATTCACGCCGAAATTGCTCGATATCTCCGCCACGACTCAATGGACTCCGCTGCTACATACGCCGGACCCCCTGGCAACTCACCAGTGAGGTGAGTAGACAGTAGAACTGTCTATTCAGGTGGTTTCCTAACAGGTCGACTTAGCCTCCTTCAGAAACTGAATCCTCTAGTCCCGAGCCCAAACCAACCGCAAAATCCGAGCTTTCGTTTCTCAAAACAGGCCGCAGAATGCTCATCGCAGGCACAGCAACCACAGCAACGTGTTACGCCATCGGGGTAATGACCGAGTTCTTCCGCACCGGCGGAAATGATGGGCGGGGAATTGATGGATTCACTGTGTTTGAGTCAGATCGACGTTGCCGAGAGTAGGCTGCACCGGCGCAGTTTTCGGTTCCATTTTGCAATTATTCTAAGCTAGTCATTAGCGTTTGAGTTTTAGAATAGGAAATTGTCTTGCAAGTTTGATGAGCCTTTGTTTTTCCCCTTCCATACAAATTCGTGTATCCTACCTACTATTACCGTTTTCGTCTTGCGGGATATCAGAATGCTGTAAACTAGATCCAAATATGGAATGACGACCAATATTCAATATACCCCTTTGATGAAAATAAGGAACACAGGCTATAGCGCAATTCCTTTAGAGCCTGGTGTGTGATCTATAGCTGTGAATCTGTTGATGTTCCAATGTCCAAGTTTAGACCAGCATTCCTTTATCAAAAGCTCCTTGGGAATCCTCCAGGGCTTTTGTTTTCAGTTACGTCGACTGTATGGGTCAACCTCAGGAACTATGAGCGGGTTGGGTTGGATATCAGGTCGATATCGCAAAGGCTATATCAATCACCGAAGTTTTGCTTGACCGTATATGCGCGGTTGTACATATCAAGCAACTGTATATGGAAAAATGAAAATTATGAGAATGAATTACCAGTCCCGTACCTCCACTATTTCATGGGCTGTGTATGGTTCGTGATAAATTTGGCAAATTGTGCATACTTCGCAAACCTAAGGGCCAGTGAGTGTAAATCATTCTAACCGTGGAAGGTTACCTAGGGCTATGTGTGAGTGCTCAACAACACACATACATAGGTTGGCAATAGTTATACTCGATTGATAATTGTAGGACATACCGGAATAGGTTAATAAACGACCTCCACCGTATCTAGTATCTGTGCCTTGGATATCTATTGGATGGATTTGCTTCCCCGGTGTTTCTATTTCCCTTGAATGGCATGCAATGCGTCAACTTTGTTGTATCATCAAACCGCCATAAGTAGTTAAATGCATTAATGACTGTAGGTCTAGTATGTAGTGCCATCATTCACGGGATATTGGCAATACGCTTTAGTCCTGGTGCATGGAAGGCCTACATGGATACACATTATTGAGCTAGGATCACCAGTTCATAGTTCATCCTCCGACCCCGAATGTGTTCCATGCATCATTTTATTATGTTTGGCGTGGGTAAGATCACGGCCACCTCGTATCAATGGGGGTGTATGCAACTTTGTATATACATTCATATGATATCGCCCAGCTCAAATAACAAGGCGGGAGAAGTCATCATACTCACGGGACGAGATATAATTATGCCAAAAACGTAGACCCTCAATACCTTCTTCTCGGCAGAGAACGCCCCGGTCTTCAGCCATCTCAAGCTCCTCAGTAGCCACCCCGACACTCCATTTAAACCGATGCGCAGCTTCTTGAGCAGTAACAGCTCGGCCAAATAGGGACCAATCCCAGGGAACCGGATCGTCGGGGGAATTCGCCGGAGCTCTTCCATCCAGGCCTGAAGTTTTTCAATGGTCTTCTCGTCACTCCAGTCATATCGCTGCACCACAAGAAGGCCACTTTTGAATCGTCGTAGACGAACTGGCAATTTGAGCTTTTCCCACAGCTCCGCTGCTTTCTGGAAATCCGAAGGACTGGCCAATTCTACTCCATTACGGGACCGATTGAAGACAGCCCAGAGATCAATTAGACTCATAATTCCACCTTCCCGCTGCAAAATGCCTTTGCGGTCATCGGTGAGATACTCGGCCAGGTCACGCGCAAGTTCTGATAGATATAGACTTTCAGATCCGGAATTGAGCATGTCTTTGGTTGTCACCATCCCGAGGGCCGCGGCGGACTCAGATAGAACTGCACTTGTTTCTGGAGAGCCTTCACTAGAAGTCATGCCAGACTCACGCGCCAGAGTTTCAGCCAACGCAACGATCTGCTTGGCAGAGGCCATTAAAGCCTCCAGGTCTTCAAAGGCATTCCCTATGACAAGTTCGTTTTTCCTCCGGGCTTCCAGCCCTCGGCGCTCTAATCCCGCGATACCAACTCCGGGGGTCGTGGTGCTGAGGGTAGAGGAGTTTCAATGCTAGCGGCAGGGGAAGGCAAACCCGGCGAGGAGGCACCTTGCGACGGCGAAGGCACTGGAGGCGCATTCTGCAAAAGCCATTTTCTTTGAACCAATGCCCCCTTAAGTCTTTCATGGAACGTCTTATCGCCACCTGCCCGAAATGAAAGCTTAATGCTCTCACTAACTTCCGTGTTCGCGATATGCGATTGCTCAAATAACGGCGCAGGAGAGTCTACCCGATTGGCATTCGCTGAGGAGCCACCAGATAAAGGCGCTCCACAAATCTCGCATTCCACGAGAGATGGATGGTTCACAAAGGTACATCGTGGGCAAGAGACAGTTCCCTCGGGCCCCAAAGGTGATATAGACGCATTGGCGTTTGATTGGCTTGTATCCTGTGCAATGGCCGGTGATCCAACCAAACTCGGCAATTGAGACTCCCGGCTTGTTACAGCACTAATAGCTGCTTTGAGAATGGTCGTAAATGGTGGTTTAATACCACATGCGAGACAAGGAGGTAAATTTGTAGCCGCACTAGCCGTTGCGGGGTCGAAATTGGACGGAACTGGATTGGAGAAGGAGCATATGGGACAGATCCAAGTGGCATTCATTGGCTTTGGAGATGGTGAGCTCTGTGGAAGGTTGGTTTGTGGGAGGTGAGAAAGTGACTGCGTCGGATGAAGGGCCGATTGCTGGGCCAGAGCTGGGCTGGCTGTTGCGCTCCTCGACTTATCGGTTTTCTTCTTCTGGGGTTTCGGGTATATGGTGAGTTTCGGAGATGATTTCAGGAAGCCAGCCTTGAATCCGTGGGTCTGTTAGTGATCGTTCGAGAGTAAAAGGTTCGAAAGGAAGATGTATGCATGTCGCACCTGAGACTCTACTCGATCAATTTCTTTCAGATCAATAGCCACTGAGTACTTCCGCGGGTCCTCAGCAGCAACATAGCACATTCTGTGGGATGTGAGATAGGCATGGCCATTTTGGTAATTCTGGATCTTGTATTTCCTGTGCCTCTAATCAGCACCCCGCATTAGGAGCATCATCATGAGCTCTTACCCTTCATACAACCCCACCGCATCCTGGACAAAGAGAAGAATCTCATCGGGTAATAGCAAGGGTCTGAGCGCAGTAGTCAGATCCAGCGACTTGAAGAACATCTAGTAGGTTCAACCAGCTCCCAACATCAAGGAGATCCATAAAGAGATAGAGAGGTATGTCATCCAAGGCAAGGCGATTGCGATAACGCGATAACGCGGGACGATCGGATAAACAAAGGTCCGGTGAGTAAGCGAGTAACGCTCACCGTCACAGGTCGAGTCTGTGTGCACTTCACTCTCACTCTCCCCCGGGGCTTGTGACCATCTCATCTGGAAAATAAACGTTCATCCTTTTTTCTTTCATCTCAAATCAGTACCAGCCGAGGAGTAAGCTCAAAACTTGATTCTTCCAGCCCGTTCCTCGAGTCTTGCCCCTTCGTAGCTCTTTACTTCCTTTCATCCTGTTTCTTTGTTTTTTCCAAATCTTGCATCTACGATGAGTTCCAGCGTACCACCTTGGCGCTCTACCGCCCCAGGCACAATGTCTAGTGGATTTGCTCCAGCCGGTAAGAAAAATAATTCGACTCGAGTCTCGCTGGTCTCGTGTCAGGAGGCTAATAACCTGACAGCGGCTCCAGCATACACTCCAGTCCAAGCGCGTCGTAGCCTCGCCCATCATACCAAGCCAACGAACGGAACCGTTCCTCACCAACCCACACAGTCGACATCACCGGATACGGAAGCCCGGACACGAGTGGAGTTCCCACCACCCGTACGCTCGTATGTGCAACGCTGCTTTGCTCCCGAAAACCAGGTTGCAAGCGTGAGCATTCCCGAAATGCAGGAGAAGTTGAGGCACGTTATTACAGAGGCGGCCCAGAATGACAAGTTGGGATTGATCGACTGGGAAAGGCTACCTTTGCCCCAAACTATGGTGCAAAATGAACGCAACAAAATCCTGGCCAACCCCAGCTCTTCAAACTGGGCGTCCAGTCACCCAGCTTCTCCGGGGGATGCCACACGGAAGCGAAAGTCAACTGATGGTCATCATTCCGAAACTGGATCGCCACCATGGAGAAAAGCTAACCGCAATCGTTTTGAAGATCGAGTTACTCACCCTACCACAGAGAAGAAACCACGCATAACACTGGACCAGTCTAGTAAGTCCAAAGCTAATTTGGAGATGAGGAGGAAGCGTTTTGAGGGAGTTGGTGGCAGCGGGACCTCTCCCGCTTCTCCTGCAGGATCGCCGATGCATGCTGCCGATGCGGATCAAGGCCCTGTTGTCGGGCGATGCCAAACCTTGGAGAAGAACTACTTCCGATTGACCTCTGCTCCCAACCCGGACAGTGTTCGTCCCCTGCCGGTTCTGCAAAAAGCCCTGGATCTACTGAAGAGGAAATGGAAGCACGATGGCAACTACGGTTACATCTGTGACCAGTTCAAGTCTTTGCGTCAAGACCTAACGGTCCAGCGCATCCGAAATGAATTCACTGTCGTTGTGTACGAAATCCACGCGCGCATCGCCTTGGAGAAAGGGGATCTTGGTGAGTACAACCAGTGCCAGACCCAGCTACGAGTGCTCTATGCGCAACAACTGGGAGGACACCCGACAGAATTCAAGGCCTATCGTATTCTCTATTTCATTTACACACGAAACTGGACGGCGATGAACGACGCACTAGCCGATGTGACTGCAGAAGATAAGAAAGACCCGGCCGTGAAGCATGCCCTGGATGTCCGCTCTGCCCTTGCACTCGGGAACTACCATCGTTTCTTCCAGTTGTACCTTGATACGCCGAATATGGGAGCCTACCTCATGGACATGTTTGTCGATCGTGAGCGGTTAAGTGCTCTTGCAACAATGTGTAGAGCGTAAGTGTTTTTACTTTCTCCTGTTCTGTCCAAGCATTCATCCCTGACTTTTTTTTATTTGTAGATACAAACCAGATGTGAACATTCGATTTATCACAGAAGAGCTTGGATTCGAGTCCGACGAGCAGACCGCCCGTTTTGTTCTAGACCACTCCTCCGAAGAACTGCTGGAGGAGAGGAACGGGGGTGTACGGCTGTTGACGGGCAAAGCAGGCTCGTTGTTCGACCAAGCCAAAGCAGCCGCCCACCGTGTCGTCGATATCAAAGGCCAGATCTAACCCAGTTCTCATTTTCCATCCCTTGAGCCGAGGATCATAAACCATTGGATCTCAGTCAAGGGCAACTTATCTTTTTCTTTTTTTGGCGTATTTTCAAAAGCGGCAGGCGTTCACCAGATACGCCCACATATGGATATACCATATCCTTTTGAGGGTTCCTACATTTCTTTTTTTTTTTTTTTCTTCTTCTTTTCGTTGCCTTTTCATTCTCGTTCTCCTCGGCATCCTCCGGATTTCTTTTCACAGGACTGCCAGTGAAATTGCGACGATACTAACACCCCCCGGCGGCGTCTGATTCTGGAGTTGGTTGGATTTTTTTTTTTTTTTTGGAGCACCACAGCGCGAAACATATGCTCTGTGACTCGGTCTGACGGGGAGATATGATTGCACATTGGCATAGTAAATACTTACTCCAATCTATCCACCACTTATCCCATATATCCCATATGTAGAGTTCTTGACTTTGTAGATCAGCAGTCGCCACGTACCTACCTGGTAGTAACCAAGGCCAATTTTGGGTACCAGGAAACGAGGTACATGTGTCCATGTGAGGCGATATTAGCAACTTTGGTCGAGACCCAGGCATCCATGGATGTGACCTTGAAAGCGGCACCATCCATGCCTTACGTACAGAGAGTAAGGTCTTGTAGAAAGGTGGCCGATGATCGACATTAAACAGAGTTTCTTCAGCTTGCCAGTGCCTTCACTTATTATTATAATAATAATAATAATTATTATTATTATTATTTAAACTTTGCTAAAATTCATAAAATTAGTGAAATTGGTGAAACTTCCTCTGCATATTCCGTACATGTATGGCAGATTGCAGGAGCCGCGCATTCACGGTCAGCCCTAGAATTTTAATTTCGAAAAGATAAATATTTCATATTTCAAATTTAATATTTAATATTTAACACATTAATTCTCCCCATTTGATTCAGTCCCCAATTCTAGGCCCTTTGTTTTTGATACCGTTTTTCTTTGTGTGGAGATTCCCCGAGTATATATAGTACCTCCATACATATATGTACTTAGGTACATACTACAGAATAAATTATAATTTTTTTTTTCCAAAAAATTACTTGAAAAAATTCCCAAAAGAGAAATCTTGAAAGACTCGGCTTTGGGGCGACGTCAGAATCCGCGGTTTAGGTATGGTCAATCCATGGTTATAAGTGGGGAAAATGAGGGGCAAAGATCCTTCTTTTTCTTCTTTTTCCTTCTTTGTACCTTTTTTTGTATGTACCGTACCTACCTCAATACACTAGATAGGTACCTTGGGAACATGCAGTACTAGTAATGTATGTCTATCAAATATATTAAGGTACCTAAGTACATATAAGGCAAGTGGAGAGACTCGGACAGAGTCGTATTTAGTCTAGTAGGGTGTGATTATGTTGCACTAGCCGCCGGTGGATTATCATTTGTCTGCCCAACGGCGGCAACAAGTAATACGGCTTGTAATCTTGATAATCGATGGCAAATTCAGAATTGGATGGCGTGTTCGAATACATTCCAAGGGAGGTTTGGGGGTTTCTTGTTCCAGAGCCAGGCTTCGACAGGCTCCCTCAAGTAAAACATCTACATAGTAGTGTGTTGAAGTAGATGTATATTCCGAGGCTCAACCTGGATAGGTTCCAAGGTTCTACTTGTGTAGAGGCTGGCGTCATCCTGTATTGACATGACCATACCCATCTTAAAAAAAAGGTTCATTGTCTAAGATGAAAGATATAGAATATTCCTAATTAAATGAATTATCTACCTGTCGATTCCGTGTCTACTCCGTCCTCCGTCAACTACAAAGAAATCCCAAAAAGCAAAAAGCGGGCCCTGACAATCATCCAAGCCGCGTGGTTGGAACCGCAATACGGATTACGCTGGTCAAGGTATACATGCTAAAAAGAAGCTGCTCCTCCTTTCCTCCTCTTTTTCTCTCCCTTAAACCCTTTTTTATTTTAACTCTTTTTTAACCATGAAGGTGAGTTTCCCTCGGAAGAATGACCTATATGTATCTGTTTAAATTAATCCGGGTTCCCCACCAAAAAAACAGGCCTTTAGACGATCTCTAAAGGGGGAGAAAGATCCCAAACATCACCATATCTCTATTACACCCAAATCCGCTATTGCCATCTTACCCCCGAAAAAAGTGAGTTCCTTGCGCAAAATTCGCCAGTTGGGTTGACTTCGCCCCTCCTTGTCCCACTTCCGAACTCGTGCTTGGCGGTGGCTGACCGCATTTCCCAGGTAATTAAAGCGCTTTACGACTACCAACCAGAGCCAGGGACCTCGCAGGAATTGGCATTCAGCAAGGGAGATTTCTTTCACGTTATCAGCAGGGAGGACGATTCGGATTGGTACGAAGCGTGCAATCCGCTGATCCCTAGTGCTAGGGGGCTTGTGCCCGTCTCCTTTTTCGAGGTTATCGGCAAAAACGAGAGGGATAGTGGGGGTTCCGGCGACCTGTCCAAGGACCACGACTCAGGATTCTCCGACCGCGGTCTTTCCCAAGATTCTCCCATCACCAAAAACGGCGCATTCAGGATGTCTGCACTCAAGGGTCAAGGTGCCATGGTCTATGGCATCGTCCAGTACGATTTTCAGGCCGAGCGACCCGATGAATTAGACGCGAAGGCGGGCGAAGCCATTATCGTCATCGCCCAATCCAACCCGGAGTGGTTTGTCGCCAAACCCATCGGTCGTCTCGGCGGCCCAGGCCTGATTCCCGTTTCTTTCATCGAGTTGCGTGACATGCAGAGCGGACAGGCTGTGACCGACCCGCTTGACGCGGTGCGACGCGCCGGTGTTCCCAAGGTTGAGGAGTGGAAGAAAATGACGGCGGAATACAAAAACAGCAGTATCACACTGGGAAAAATCGAGGCTGGTCACGGCGGTGGCAGCATGATGGCAGTCAATTCGGGCATGGAAAACATGTCCATGGGCCACCAGAGTCAAATGAGTCAAAGTAGTAATGTTTATGTAGGCGAAATTTCTGACTCCCATTTGCCATTCCATGTACTAACGATGCGCTTGAGCAGGAGCACCAACGCAATGCTAGCAAGGGAACTTTGTCACAGGTGCCCATGTCGCAACAGAGCTACCAACTGCTCGTCCCCGTCTCCGCCTACATCCCGCGCTACTGTTTCGATAACGACAAGTATTGGTACATCATCGAGGCGAAGATGGAAGACGGTCGCTGCTGGGAGTTGTCGCGTTATTACCACGATTTCTACGACTTTCAAATCGCCCTTCTGACTCAATTTGAAGACGAAGCTGGCAACCGTGGCCGTGGGCGAACCCTCCCTTTCATGCCGGGTCCTGTCACCCACGTCACGGACGCGATTTCCAACGGCCGACGACAGAACCTGGACGAATACATCAAGAAGCTCCTGTCGATGCCCCCGCATATTTCGCGTTGTCAACTCGTGTGCGAACTCTTCTCGCCCCGTGAAGGCGACTTCGAAATCGACCCCAATGCGTTTGGCGAGGATGCCCGGTTCTCCGGTGGATCTCAACACTCCGGTGGCGGGGATCCCCAGCAAACCGTGTCGCGCCAGTCTTCGCAGCAGCAAATCAATGCCTCCACCGAGCGGGTATCCCAGCAGCGTGCCCCAGCACCCACATCCTACGCCAATGGTGGCCCCCCGCCCATGAACCGCCAAGCCAGCTCCATTACCCAAGCCTCGGCCGCGTCGACGAACAGCGCGATGAAGGTCAAGGTGTTCTTCCAGGATGACCTGATTGCGATTCGCATCCCATCCGGCGTGAGCATGCAGCACCTCAAGGACAAGCTATGTGACCGGTTGAAGATCCAGGATGATATCGTTGTGCAGTACCGTGACGAATCCTCCGGCTCCTATATCGATCTCTATACAGATCAGGATCTGGAGAACGCCATGCAGCGGAACACCAAGCTGACCCTCTTCGTCAATGTTGCATAAAAAGCACTCGTTTCTTTCCTGGTGTTGCGGTTAACGATAGACTTGTCCTTGATTTCATCGATGAGGTTATCGTCAACCTCATATTAATGTTTGCCACGAGTAAGGTTGGTGCATTGGAGTTTTTTTTTGGGCGACGCATGCTTCTGATTTGTTTTCTTCTTTTTTCAAACTGGTCATCAGTTCTTTGAGCGATTTCACATGGTCCATGAGGACGAGATCGCGATTTCACGAATCTGATGCGAGATGTATGGCATGGTTTCCTTTCTATCTGCAAGTTCTTGTTTTTTTTTTTTTTTTTTTTTTTTCTTTCTTGGTTTTATTGTTTCTGCAATGTCGCATTATGGGCTTTCTCATTTTTATTTCTGCGTCCATTTCGCATCAGATCTACATCTCATCCTATTCAGGATCATACCCCGATCTGCCTGCTTCTGTGTTGTGTACATATATTTTTTACTTCTCGTGCATATACCTGGGAGACCTTTCTAAGAGAGGCTCAACCGTGGTGTCCCGGCTCTTTTTGTACCAAATATAAATCCTGATATAAGTTACGACTCATGTGTTTGAAGGTAGAAACATTACAACGATATTCAAATCACGTGATTTCCTAGTTTCTGACTGTTCTTTCCATGGAATCTAACGGTTATCCACTAGAGTTTGTGATCATTAGTCCAAGAGGTACAGGAGCTGTATATATATATATTGTGTGCCCGTTGTAATTTGTTATCTACAGGCCCTACTTGGCTTACGAGGACCCGCCGCTCTCCGAAAAACAAATCCTTGCCTACAATACAATACCTCGGTTAACGCCTTCGCATTGCAACCGCTCTCCGCCAGCTAAACCCGACCTCGAGTCTACCCTCGCAAGACACCTCCAAATACAAAGTCCAAAACAACACCCCCAATGAGCCGCCCATCGGCAAAGCTATGCGCGGAGTGCTTCCCGAACGCGCTGCGGGCGCCTCGGAGCCTCCGCCCTACGACGTTGCGGGGCGCCACTCGTAGATCCTATGTCACGGAGCAGAGGACAATCGATACACTACGGCGGCCGAATCGATCTCCGTTGGTATGCGTGTCTTCAGGGAGGATCTGCCCCCAGTTGGCTGTTCAATTATCGAAGGGCCGGGGTCTGGCTACAGTCTCGGACGCCGAGAAGAACACCACCGCGCCGCCACAGGATGGGCCCATGAGGGAATATGATGTGCGTGTGCAGGAGGGGAGACTGAGGGATGATGAGTACCAGCGAGGTAGGTTGTGACCAACTCTGGCGGAGCACGGTTCCAAGCTGACCTGCGCCGATTCCCATAGGGATTATCCAAAATCTACAGAACCTCTTTGAAGCGCTGAAAGATTACAACCCGCCCGAAGTTGTTCACCCCAAGCCCGAGTCTCTGGATCCCCAGCAAAAGTCGTCCTTTTTCGGGTCTCTGTTCGGCGGTGGCGCGAAGAAGAAGGAAAAGTCTGCTATTCCCGATAACCTCCCGAAGGGGCTGTACATGTATGGTGATGTTGGGTGCGGTAAGACGATGTTGATGGATCTATTCTTCGATACGCTGCCGCCGAATATCAAGAACAAGACGCGCATTCACTTCCATAACTTCATGCAGGACGTACATAAGCGCATGCACGTAGTGAAGATGAAGTATGGAAATGACTTCGATGCGCTTCCGATGGTTGCGGCCGATATTGCCGAGCTCGCAGGCGTGCTTTGCTTTGACGAGTTCCAGTGTACGGATGTAGCCGATGCGATGATTCTGCGACGGTATGCTTTCATTCTCCGGACGGGGCCCATTAAAAACCCAGCTGACAATTCATCACCCAGGCTTCTCGAGATTCTCATGTCGCACGGCGTCGTCCTTGTCACCACATCCAACCGTCATCCAGATGACCTGTACAAAAACGGCATCCAGCGCGAATCCTTCATTCCATGCATCAACCTCCTCAAGACTGATCTGAGCGTCATCAACCTCAACTCCCCAACAGATTACCGTAAAATTCCCCGGCCCCCGGCTGCCGTCTACCACCACCCTCTGGGCGAAGACGCACAGCAGCACGCGCAAAAGTGGTTCGATTTCCTGGGAGATCCTATCAATGATCCCCCGCACACAGAATCGCAGGTTGTCTGGGGCCGCAAAATCCAGGTTCCCCGTGCTAGCGGCAAGGCTGCGCAGTTCACCTTCCAGGAGCTCATCGGCTCGGCCACGGGTGCAGCCGACTACCTCGAGCTCGTCCGGCATTATGATGCGTTCATTGTCACGGACGTGCCGAGCATGAACCATACCCAACGTGATCTGGCGAGACGCTTTATTACCTTTATCGATGCGGTATATGAGAGCAGGGTGAGTTATGAGCAACGGTCTTGTTCACTGTTCTATTATGCAGCCAGCTAACAACATCCCATATCAACAGGCCAAACTAGTCCTCACGACCGAAGTCCCCCTAACAAACCTCTTCATCTCCGAATCCGACGTAAAGAAAACACTCAAAGGCGACGGCGACCACTCGGATCTTTCCGACGCAATGCGCAACCTAATGGACGACCTCGGCATGTCCGTGCAGGCGCTGAAGAACACGTCTATTTTCAGTGGTGATGAGGAGCGATTTGCGTTCGCGCGTGCGCTTTCCCGTCTTTCTGAGATGGGGAGTAAGGAGTGGGTGGAGCGTGGGTTGGGGCTTGGAAACGGTCCGGCGCAGACCAAGGAGGAACGGGCCGCTTGGCAGAAGACACGGAGTCATTGGAGTGAGGATAATATGTAGATTCTACTTGTCCTACCTTTATTTTCGTTCAGACGCTACATTGTGCTATAGAGATACCTGTGCACATAGATCGAGTTTAGTGTATATAGCATAGCATTTCTTAGAATTGAATTATCTTGGATCTCCCTTGAGTTATTTACGGCATATTGCAAAGTAAACCTACCTTATTTAACTCCCAGATTTGTATAGATCGTGTTAGCTCGGGCATTATTTCCACTGATATCAGGTGACGTCATACTTCATCAAGTTCTCCAGGAGAACCCGCTTGGGCAGGACGTCCAATAAATAGGAAGCTCGAATCCTGGCATAAGTTCACGTCATATGCCACCTGCAATCGGTATGACCCACCATACCAATATCAATGCCTTGTATTCCAAGGTTGCCAGTGGAACTCCCATGATCGACCACATAAGCAAAAGCTACCGGGCTATAGCTTGCCTTTGGTGGATTGCAGGAAACTCCCCCGCGAATGAAAATGTAGGAATTCACAATATTTCTTGTCTAATTTCCTCTATTACAGGTTTTCCTGTCGGCATTGGTTGGTAGGTGCCCGACGTTAGGGTACAGGTGGTAGGTCATACTATGATCATTCTTGCAATGCGGTTATTCCACTCTGGCTAGACCCCATGGCTTGGGTAATTGACTATGGGATTTGTAATTGTATGATTTTATTTCGTTGGTAGACGCGACCTGGCAACTGGATTACATCATTGACGTCGCACTTGGGGAATTGCACGGGGATCAGCCTGGTTTTCATATATAAAATGGGAAATTCAGACCAACACACGCTTCACTTACTGTTTCCCCCTTGATCTGATACCATCAATATCAACCACACACACTATGGCAGCAAATCCAAACTCCAAGGCTGCAGACGGCAAACACGCCGATCTACAAAAGGACACTGTCGATGTCCACGACAAGCAGCACATGACAACCGACCATGGCGTCAAAATCTCCAACCCAGATCAATGGCTCCGCATCGTAGACGAAAAGAAGATAGGGCCTTCACTTCTGGAAGACCAAATCGCCCGCGAGAAGGTAAATCTACACATCCATATCCGTACACACATACACAGATGTATATCCGAACAAACAAACTAATCACCAACAGATCATGCGTTTCGATCACGAACGCATCCCAGAGCGAGTAGTGCACGCCCGCGGAACAGGCGCCTTCGGTAAATTCAAGCTATACGAGAGCGCTGCGGACGTAACAACTGCCGGAGTCCTGACCGACACCAGCCGGGAGACGCCGCTATTCTTGCGGTTCTCAACTGTGCAGGGTAGTAAGGGCAGTGCGGATACAGTGCGCGATGTGCGCGGGTTCGCCATCAAGATGTATACCGCGGAGGGCAATTGGGATATTGTCGGGAACAATATTCCTGTTTTCTTCATCCAGGACTCGATCAAGTTCCCCGATGTTATTCATTCTGTTAAGCCTGAGCCGCATAATGAGGTGCCGCAGGGTCAGTCTGCGCATAATAATTTCTGGGATTTTCAGTATATGCATTCGGAGGTTACACACATGAATCAGTGGGTTAGTATTTCTATTTCCTGTTTGGGTTGTGGTTGCTGACGCGGTTCGTGGTAGATTATGTCTGATAGAGCTATTCCGCGGTCGTTCCGGATGATGCAAGGATTCGGCGTGAATACTTATTCCTTGATTAACAAGGCCGGCAAACGCCATTTCGTCAAGTTCCACTTCACCCCCGAGCTGGGCGTACACTCGCTCGTTTGGGACGAGGCGCTGAAGATCGGCGGCCAGGATCCCGACTTCCATCGGAAAGACTTAATGGAGGCGATCGAGGCAGGACACTTCCCACGATGGAAGTTCGGCCTGCAGCTCATCCCCGAAGAAAAAGCCGACGACTTCGAGTTCGACCCTCTCGACGCCACGAAGGTCTGGCCCGAAGAGCTGGTGCCCATCCGCTACATCGGCGAGATGGAACTCAACCGCAATGTCGACGAGTTTTTCCCTCAAACCGAGCAGGTTGCATTCTGCACGAGTCACATCGTGCCTGGAATCGACTTCTCCGATGACCCTCTGCTTCAAGGCCGTAACTTCTCATACTTCGACACGCAGATCTCGCGACTCGGACCGAACTGGGAGGAACTGCCCATCAACCGGCCGGTCTGTCCATACATGAGTTTAGTCAATCGCGACGGTCAGGGCAGACACCGCATCACAAAGGGCAAGGTGAACTACTGGCCGAACCGGTTCGAAGCCAACCCGCCCGCAACAGCAGAGCAGGGCGGCTTTGTTACCTACCCGGAGAAGCAGCAGGGCGCAAAGAAGCGCGCACTGTCAGATAAGTTCAAGGAGCACTTCAACCAGGCGCAGGTATTTTACAACTCGCTTTCACCGATTGAAAAGCTGCACGTGGCGAAGGCATTCTCCTTCGAGCTAGACCACTGCGACGATCCCGTCGTCTACAAGCGCATGACAGAGCGTCTATCAGCAATCGATCTAGACCTAGCCAAGACCGTTGCAAAGAACGTCGGCGGCGACACACCCGTCAAATCCCTAAAGGAAAACAAGGGTACCAAAGCCAAGGGTCTGAGCCAACTTGAATACATGCCGGAGAAACCCATCATCGCGACGCGCCGGATCGCCATCCTGCTTGCCGACGGCTTCGACTTCAACCAGTATACCACGATGAAAGAAGTGCTTAGCGAGCGCGGGGCATTTGTCTTCACGATCGGTGCGCAGCGCCAGGGTGTGACTGCCGAGTCTGGACAGAAGGTTATCCCCGATCACTTCTTTTCTGGAATGCGGTCGACGCTGTTCGATGCGGTCTACGTGCCTGGCGGAAAACATATCCAGGCGCTGTTGAAGAATGGCGTGTTCAAGCACTGGATCTCCGAGGCTTTTGCTCATCTTAAGGCTATTGCTGGTGCTAATGAGGCCGTGCCGTTTATTGAGAAGCAGATCGGGCTTTCTGAGGTCGAGGTTGCGAAGAATGGTTCTCCGCTCAAGGAGTCGTACGGTGTTATTACGGGCTATGGGGATGCGGCTTCATTGTTGAAGGTTGGCACGGTCGGGCCTGATGCGAAGGGTCTGGCTGAGCAGTTCATTTGGCATATCTCTCGACACCGTAACTGGGCGCGTGAGCTGGATGGACTTTCTGACCAGATTGCTGCTTGAGTTGGTGCTCGTGTGAAACGAATTGGATGTGACCATGAAAATTGTATGAAGATTGTTTATTTTTCTTTTAATTAATCAAATTTGAATCATTCCTTAGATTCTGTCTCTTTTGTAAAAGGCTCATTGCGGATTCAAGATTCTAGTTAAATATCACATTCGGATGTTGTGATACACTGTAGACGAAGAGTTACACTGGAGGAATATCCAGCCATTGCTATTTGAACTAGCTTGGAAGGCAGAAGTATTCGCTGTCACACAGGGGAAAATTGTCCCTTTCGCCAAATGGTAAGCTACGTTCCTGGTCTCTTGCTCCGTTTCAATTCTTCTTCTGTTATTGGATCTCCGCAGTCATGGTTCTTCATCTATCACGCTCAACACGGCTGAGAGTTGTGATTGGTATATCGACATGTTTCTTTCTAGCTGAGATTTCGGGTAGGTTGCCCTTTTTTGGTTGTGGTGGTAGTAATTTTGGTATAGAATTGATATACTGACACCATGCTAGTTGGCTTCTATGCCCACTCTATTTCTCTGATTGCAGATGCTTTCCACTATGTAAGAGTTTTCGGTTGTGGAGTGGGGGGGTTTTGTTGGCTAATATACATTGCAGCTGAATGATTTAGCTGGGTTCATTATTGCCCTTTTTGCATTGAAGGTACTGTGTACTTTGGCATTTGAATGCGTGGTGGGCTGATGTGAAGTATAGAAATCCGAGCGCAGTGAGTCGCCTAAGGAGCTTACTTTTGGTTGGCAGCGGGCTCAGCTGCTCGGTGCCTTTTTTAATGGTGTTCTGCTATTTGCACTGGGTATTGGTATATTTTTGCAGTCCGTTGAGCGATTTGTTGCTATACAAAGTCGGTGCCATCGCCCAGACTGGATGTTGATCTTGTCTAGCCACGACTAACGGTGCATCTAGATGTTCATAACCCCAAGTTGATATTCATCACTGGGTGTATCGGATTGGGCCTGAATATTATTAGTGCAGTCGTCCTTCACGGTACGGTTAATGGGGTCGTTGTTAAGTATCATGCTAATAGTGCCCAGAACATGGACATGGGCATGGACATTCACACCGTCATGATCATAGCCTGTCACCTATGTGTAAGCATGTTCATTGCCATCCTTATTATTCTATCATCTTTCCCTCTGAGTAAGTCTTTTCAACAGAAGAGGGTTAAGAGAAAGAGAACTGACACAATTAAGTGCGCCGATCTGGAGTGATTCTGCTAGAGAGCGTTCCCACGGGGATTGACATGGGCGATATTCAACACGACTTAGAAAGGGTAATTCCTCCTCCACCTCCACCTTAATCATTCTATCTCTGTTATTCCTAACAATCACCAGATCAAGGGTGTTAACTCAGTTCACGAGCTCCACATCTGGTGCCTCAATCAACAAAAAAATCTCGCCTCAGTGCACGTTGTCGTGTCTGAGGACTCGGTAGAGGACTTTATGAAGACAGCGCGCGTAATCAATGAGTGTTTCCACGCCTATGGAATCCACTCAATTACATTGCAGCCCGAGCTATCGGAGGAAGTTGATGAGGTGTTGCCTGGCTCTCCCCGGTGCCAGGTTACCTGCGGGACAGTGTGCAAGCAGTTGACTTGTTGTGGATAGAGAAGAGAACTTGCTAACATGATCATAATGTCAAGATGACCATGTCTCTCCATCAACCAGCCAAGTGGTCGAGCAGTAACTCGACCATCACATCTTCCTTGGTCTAGTGGTGATGATTTCCGCTTGTCATTAACACCGATAAGCGCGGGAGACCGGGGTTCGATTCCCCGAGGGAGAGATTTCTTTTTATTAATTTTATTTTTTTAATAAAAACTATTGAGTCAATATTAATTAAGCTGTCGAAAATGCATGTTTCTAGTAGTGATTGGTTCATTTTCTAGAACGTCACTATTAGTATCATGGCGCAACTTTGGGTCTTGGCATATCAATTCTGATATACCTTGCAAGCAAGTAAGTGTCCATGGATTATTGGAAAGTCTAATAATCCCTTTATTCTATCAAAAGGCTATTCCATTTGCTAGTGGATTGACATGCACGGAGCAACCTGGATATTATATATATTTCTTTGAAATCCAACTTGTCAAACACCTTAGTTGGTCACGATATTTACCTTGGAACCTCTTAAGCTGCAAGGCTATTATCCAACAGATTTAGCGATAGCCGCCGTACGAGAAGTATGGAGAAACCTTTGTCCATTCACACTGCTTTGGCGTTTCCCTCTATCACCAAAGGCGTCGTGAGAATGGCGGCCGACAGCGGCCCCACTAAGAAGCGCAATAAATATATCTCGAAATGAAACATAGTGTAGCCAATGCACGGTGGTCTATGGAGCACTCACCTTGATAACTGCTTTAGCATTATTCAGTATGATGAAATACGATATCTTGTTAGGTTAATATACAAGCTGAAAGGACGGACAAAGGACACTCCTGGCTCTGGTACACCACATTTTGTGTCCTATCTTTATCTCCTACTTTTATAATGCTTCTTCCTGGAGATTGATGACTTTCGCACTAGTTTCCCGAGTAATAAGCAATTATCAACCGAAATGGAGCCAAGTTTCTCGATTATACCTTGAAACCCGCATAGATTGCGCTCTTGAAGTAGCTTGACTGGGCGCAAACAATAGACTGGTGATCTTTGAAAGTGATTCCTCGACTAATGGTTTCCATGTCAGAGAATTCCCCTTGTAGGAGCAAGTCTCGCATCACGTCCTTAGAACCGGATACACCTCCCGACATGATGCAATTTTTGATGTTTTCCGTTTTTTCAGGAAAGAAAAAATCAGAATAAATCCAAGGGGCCTGTATATTTAGATTTATATTTAGATGTCCCCCCTACTGAGGGGTGTGACTATGACGCGTAGATATGGCTATGAACATACAGCAACCTAAGAGGGGCCAGTATTATATCACCCTAGCTAGGTATGTCAGTAATTAATTAATTTCTATAGTCCTTTCCCCCTTTCCCCCTTTCCCACTTAACTTCGATATTCGAGAGATATACAAAGGTGTATGACTGTACTGCGGCTATCAAAGTCAGAACGGAATTACTCCGCATCCATTCGTTACATGTAATCAGCAAGATGTCCCGCAGATAAGAGCCCTCCAATCTGCCATGCGGGGATGAACCGCTAGGAAAGGTCATTGTCTAACAAGTTCCGATTCCGAGATAGCCATGTCACACAGATTGTGTGCGGGGAAGTGCGTAGGACGAAATGCCTGTGTTTATCTTTCCTTTTTTCTCTAAGTTTACCCTCCAAACCCAACGGTATACTCCCATATTCAATTTCAATTATCACTCAATATGACTCGTAACTGGGAAAGCCAAGCCCAAAAAGGCAAAGACATCTTAAATAATTCCATTCCGAAGCAATGGCTCCTTCCCATCGATAGGCTGCCGCCAGTCTCGCGGAAGAGTGTGGTTGATTTTCCCAAGCAAAGCGGGTTGTTAAATGAGCGCGAGCTCCTTATTACTGAGATGTCAGCCACCGCACTGGTGGCGGAAATGGGAAATGGAAAACTGAGCGCGGAAGAAGTGGTGGTTGCGTTCTTGAAGAGGGCTGTGTTGGGCCACCAACTGGTGAGATTAGGAGACTCGTCTTTTGAGGTTCCGGCGTTGACATTCTTGTTAGCTCAATTTTGCAACAGAGTTTATGGCAGAGGAGGCAATTGCTCGCGCCAAAGAGCATGACGAGTACTACAGACGCACAGGAAAACTGGTCGGGCCTCTGGTAAGCTCATATACATGCCTAAAGTTTATACCGGCAAGGTTCTAATGAAATAACCACAGCATGGCATACCAATCAGTGTAAAAGAGCACATATCTATGAAGAACAGAACATGCAACACGGGATACGTAGCTTGGTGAGCAAGAATCTACCACGACAAACCAACATTACTGACAAGCAACAGGGTTGATCAAGTCAGCACGGAAGATGCTTTTCTCCTCCAACTCCTATCTAAAGCTGGCGCCATCTTCCATGTCCGGACTAACCAGCCCCAATCATTGATGGTATGTCCATAAATTCTACATTACCCGTGTATCTCATAACTCATAACTAATACCATCTAGCACCTATGCTGCAGCAACAACATCACCGGCACAACATTGAACCCGCTCAACCGCACTCTAAGTCCAGGCGGGTCTTCTGGCGGCGAGGGCGCATCAATGGGCTTCCGGTGTGCACCACTAGGGATTGGAACTGATATCGGCGGATCAATTCGCTGCCCCGCAGCGTTTTGCGGCGTGTATGGCTTCCGTCCTTCTTCAATGCGGAACCCTGTAACAGGACTCAAAGTGGCTGCTTCTGGCCAGGAGACTATACACGGTGTGGTGGGTCCGTTAGCTAGTAGCTCCATTGAGGATCTAGAGCTGTTCCAGAAAGCTGCATTGGAGCAGGAGCCTTGGGATATTGAGACGTCGCTGGTGCCTGTGCCATGGAAGACGGTTGCTCCAACACGGGATATGACTGTGGCTATTATGTGGGATGATGGGTGTGTCATGATCCCAACATATATGCTTATTGCCAGTGTGCTAATCCATTTCCTAGCTGCGTCCGCCCCCATCCACCCATCACTCGCGCGTTGAGACTTGCCAAGGAGAAGCTGGTAGCGGCAGGTGTGAAAGTCGTAGACTGGGAACCGTATAAGCACCAGCACGGTTGGGAAGTTATTGTGAGTGCTGAATCTACGTTGGTCATACACGCTAGAATGCTAACATGGCTTAGTCCGCTCTGTACTACCCTGATGCTGCCAGCAAGCAACGCGAGGTCATTGCGCAATCAGGCGAGCCATTGCGCCCACTAACCGACTGGGCTCTCTCCTATAGCCGAAGCACGCCTCTTTCTCACCCCGAGGCATGGGCTCTGCAGGAGCAGCGTGATATCTACAGAGACGAGTACCATGCTCTTCTTAAGAGTCGTGGTGTCGATTTTATTCTCTCCCCGACATATCCCGCTGCCGCGGCAGTGATGGGCGAGTCGCATTATTGGAACTATACTGCTATTTGGAACTTGGTTGACCTGCCCTCTGTGGTGTTCCCATCTGGAATCACCGTGGATCCCAAGGTAGACGTGTTAACAGAGCAGGATAAGAGGTATGTTCCCCGGGATAAGGTCGATGAGAGGGAGTGGCGTAAGTACGAGGACCCGGAGAGGTATGAGGGCGCATCGGTGGGACTGCAGATTGCTGGCAGACGGTTTAAAGATGAAGAGACGCTAGCAGCGGCGAAGGTTGTCGAGGAGATTGTTAGGGAGACGAAGCACTTGAAGGTTTAACTGATGAATGGAGATAAATTGCTTTGATTAGTTTTATTTTTAACTTAACACATATTCACTCCTCAGCTATGTCTCTTCGTAGCAAAGACCATAGCTACTGGCGTAGCAGTCTTCACTTTCTTCCCCTCAAAAGCCCTCTCCATGTCATCCCAAAGCGGATTAATGTCTGACTCGGATACACTCGGTGTCGTCCAGGTAGATGCATAGCCTTTAAACCAGTCACAGTCCTGCTCATCCATCCAGTCGGCATCATCCTCCTCCCAAACAGTCTCCTCCCCATCCCTAACCTGACTCTCACCAATTCGATCATTAATCCTAAAGGCCTCAATACTCCCCCGAGCATTAATATACAACCGCTTCACCCCTTCCCAATCCTCCACAGGGAATCCCAGAGCCTCCGTCCCAGAGTTCAAGATCCTCAACGCATGATCAAGCATCGGGTCATGAACCTCGCCCGCATAAAACGTACAAACAGCTTCCCATGCCTTCTGAGCCCTCTCATTCCCAACAATGCGCGGATAATTATAGTGCGTAATGACAAGCGTTCCACCGGCACATAACTCCCGTGCAAACTCAGCAATCGCAATTTCCGGCCTCGTCCAGTGAATACATTCACACGCCATGATCAGATCGACTGAGCCAGATTCCACAGAGCTCCTTTCGGCACTTTCCTGCAGGAACCGGAACTTGGATTCGGGCAGTCCAGATTCCCCGACGAGAACTCTGCGAGCGAGTGCAGTGTATCCCTCATTGGGATCTGAGACGATTACTTTGTTAAAGCGGGGCGCAAGACTCGATGAGACGATTCCGCAGCCGGCACCGATGTCTTGGGCGAGGGACCAGGTGGAGTGGGGCTTTTGGGAGTGATAGGCGAAAATCTTTTCAAAAAGGAGGGTGGGTAAATTGGGCGGAAGGTGAGGTAGTCAGCCCAGTTTACTCCTTGTTTGGGGTTGAAACCATATTCCCTAGTGGGTGCGGTTTCGTTGGGTGACATTGTTGATGTGGACATTTGGGAAATGGTTTGAATTAATCAGGAGGTAATGATTTAATGAATAGATGGTGTACTGGGGTAATTTTGGGGGTATTTATACGTTGCCAATGTTGTTCTTGCGAAAGGATATAATTTCTTTATTTGTCATTGCAGGGCTGCACGCAAAGTACAGGAACGAGGTAGCGTGTTGTCTCTCAGCCCGAAAAACAGACCCGCTAAAGGATTGAGATTGATGAACCGCACTGCGTCTATTCGTTAAACTTTGGAAATATGATCATCTTCCAATCATAGAGGTTCTGATGGAGAAGTTCGATAAGATCTTTTGGAGATCTCGGAGAACATCGGTCTAGTCGATCTCGGATCTCGGATTTCATTTTATGTTGATCTGGTCACATCAAAAATCCATCACATAGCTATTTGACATAGTCTGTCTGTACGGAGTACTCCGTATGAGGTTTCCCCTTTTGACATCCATAGTATTACCCTTATCTTACATGTAATGCAGTTATACTCGAATTACTTTGCTCTTAACTCCCTCGAGCTCTGCTGAATGGTGGGGCAGGTGGAGTCGTAGAGTTAGTTACCCCTGTCGGTGATCTTCAATAGCGCATTAACGATCTCCTTCCTATGAAGAACAAAGGGCTTTTGTGTAGAAATTATAGGTCCTGCCGACATTAACAACATGCTCTATAGACATTCAAAATGTCGCTAGTGATGCCATATATCGGTAGACTATGTAGTTTCGCTGGGTTCTTGCTTGTTTTATAAAATATGGAAGAGCTCGGGTATTTACCCGTATATACCATAAAAAATATGAAGGAATTAATAAATTTACTAACCAATCTACTGCTAATCCTGCCTAGTCTTTTACCGATCTATGGCCCTTCAATCCTAATTAAACTACGACATTGCCTATCGACGGGCTGGAAGGCATTCTAAGCACGCGGGCCTTATATAAGCGGGCAATACCTCAGGGCTAACTAACTAAACCTTGACAAGTCCCGCAGTACCTGGCTGACTTTGGTGCTGCATCCCCAATATACTGTATTTTAGAAGACACACCTCAAGTACGGCTCAAGGCAACCATTGGCCCATCTCTCTACTAGTGCTTACTGCTTTCCTCGGAATCGATAACATATATCCCTCGTACAGATGTTGTATCCATACGCTAGCGTGGTGCCCATCCGACAATACTGCTGTTTGCATAGATTGCTTCACTCTATCGATAGTTACAGAAAACTTGAATCATGTAGAGAGAAGAGAATACCCAAGAAATAAGTATGCGGGCAGAAGAAGGATCAATCCAAGAGCCCCTCTAGCTCATCTCCAGGGATGCCCTTCAAGCGGATGAATGAAACATCTCCAGAGTTGTGTCCAAGAGCAACCAGGTTGTCGCGAACAACGGAGTGCGAGGCACGGTACTCGGTTGGTAGCCAGAGAATATTATGCTGCTTGTACTGTAACCATTCTCCACCCCACCGTGCCTCTATACAACGCTCAGTCTTTGAAAAAGAAGCTGGCCCATTTTTTTCCTCCCTGCGAATTTCATAGGAATCTTTGTTTGTCTTTAGTGTGCTTCCGGATTCGGAAAACCAGAATCGAGGAACATGGTTCAGATCTAATCCTTCCGGGCCGTCATCTGTATATACTATACTGCACGATCCAATATCCCATATTTTTATCCTACCACTCCACGATGAAGAAGCTAGTAGCTTATCATCTGGGGAGAACGCCAGTGCCTCAACGCGATCGTACTCCTTTTCAGTATTTCTCAAGGTAGAAATCAATGCTCCCGTGTCGGTGTCCCAAATTGTGACGGTGTTTACCTGATAGACCGAGGAAGTCGTTTCCCGATGCTTGAAATCCTCGGATGACTCGATCTCTGTACGTATTCCGTCTGCATTTTGCTGTTTATCCGATATTTCGTAATCCCTTAGGCCTTCGTAGCCCGAGGCTAGTATCTTGCTGTCATTGGAGAAGGCTAGAGACTTCGGCTCGTGGTCGGTAACTTCCATGCTTTGCAATAGCTGCCCAGATAACATATCCCATATCTGTATAACTTTGAGCCCCACCGAGGCCATCAGTTTTCCATCAACCGAGAACGCTATCGCATTGAAAATTGCGTTGTGACCAGTGGCATTAATGACATTTATGGGCAGACCAGAGTCCGTGGACCGCATCTTTAGGGTATAGTCAGGACTTGAACAGAATGCAATCACCCTATTATCAGGGGAAAAGGCAACTGTTTCTTCATGCAGAATGCCACCGTTGTTGCGGAATAGGCGTTTCCCTGTATATGAATCCCATAGAGTGAGATCCTTATCTGTTGTAGAGGCAACAAAGCTTCTATCGGGGGAAAAAAGCAGCGACCTCACATTTCCGGTGGGGGCTGGGCAGTTCTCAGGCCACAAAAATGGAGATATATCCCAGAGCCAAATTTTGGCTCGCGAAGAACTCGCTAGTAGTAGGCCGTTTAACGACAACGAAAGTGTGCTGAAAGATTCTTGGGTATCACCACCTGGTCCTTGAAGAGCAAACACCTCTTTGTCCTCAGAGATGCTCCAAATCCTGACTGTACCATTCGAGGTGGAGAAAATGGATTCACCGTCATGTGAGAATGTAATTGAATTTATGTTGTATCCGCTCCTGACCGACAACGTCTTCTTCAGCTTACCCGAGATCACATCCCATATCATCACTGTTTCGGATGCCGAGGCTAGGGAGTGACTGTCGGGTGAAAACGCCACTGACTTTATGGCACCAATATTTCCAGTGAGAACGGCATGCAGCTCGAAAGACTGGGAGCCAGCGTCCCATAGTATGATGGTACCATCGGAAGACGAGGATGCCAGAAACTTTCCATCAGGCGAGAATACCACACATTGAACAGCGTCTGTATGCCCCTCGATAGTGAGCTGAAGACCAATTGGTTCGAGACACCATATCTGCACAGTCTTATTGATGCAAGCCACAGCTAAGTGTTCACTGTCGGGCGAGAACGCCACTTTGTAAACGCCATCGTCGACTACCGTAAGGGTTCTCTGCAACATGACCAGACCTGAGGTGACATTCCATATACGTACAGTCCTATCATCGATTACCGAGGCAATCAAATTCCCGTCAGGAGAAAATGCAACTGAGGCTCTTGTAAATACAAGTCCTTCTTCTGTAGTTAAAAATGCCGGCCCGTGAGATTTGTCAAGGTGTTGCTGGAGTGTGCCGGTTTCTGTGTTCCAAAGCATCAAAGCTTTGTGAGAACTAGATGCAAGTAAAGACCCGTCAGGGGGAAAAGCTATATCATCTACATGATATGTGTTCTCTTCAAATGTTTGCAAGTGTGGCCCCCATTTCGATTCGACATGCGGTAGCTGGGTGAAGCATTGCGGTATAAGTTCCTGGAAAGTCTTCCTGATAGTACATTTGTGAGGGGCGAATACGAGTCCAGAAGAATAAATCTGTAATGGTGTTCGCTCGGCGGTTGCCATGTTTTTCAGGAGAAATCTTTTTGCGTCATAAAGAAACTGCGAGAGTGCTGAGCCAGTGTCCACCTAGTAGAGCCGCGTTAGAGATATCCCATGAGCGAAGAAAATTGAGAAGAGGTTACCCGAATGATAGACCGCAAGGTAGTGAGAGCTTTGAAAGGCTCTGAACTGTAGCCCAATATAACCATCGCTTCAACCCATGGTAGAAAGTTCCCTTCTAAGAACAAATGAAACTCGTCTCGATCGGAGATGGATGTCTCCGATTGCTGCAGATGATCCACCCAATGCCGACAGGCATACTGTAATTCTTTTGGTATGTGGAAATTTATCCTTTCATGATCAATCTGTGCACGTGGGGTTCCGTAACTCTCTAAACGGCAGATGTTTTTCCGAAGACCACCTTTTGCTCTTTGCATCACTCGGACACAATCAGATGCGAGCTTTCTGTGCATTGCCGGAGCATCGACTCTGAATGGATTTTTGTCTGTTGTAGAATCAATATCTGTTTCGGGGTCTAGCATGAAGTCTCGGAATGACTTATGGAAAGTTCTGACGGGCTCATCTATACGTTGAGGTACCATTAAAACGGATGAAATGGACCGAACAGTTTTGTCAACGATTTGATGAGAGATGTCAATTAGCTTAGCAAGTGGGTCGATAGGTAGGGGATCTTCAAGAAGGACAATTGCGCCTACGATAAGACGAACCTCCTCGATTAGATTAGCCTTTGAATGATCTGGATGGTCCAGAAATCTGTTCAGCACAGGTTGGTAGATTGCGGCCAACTTTGAACTCTTGTATCTGTTCGCAAGAATATCATCCAATATGAGCTCCGCAGGAGAGTAAGGGTACTCCAGCTGTCGGTAGATAGTCGCGGCCGAGATGAAAAGCGGCACGGCCATTTGGATCAGAATGTCAACATTCTTCTGTCCTGGCCAGTCGTCTTTGAGAGACTCGTCTGGCCTCGCATCTCTTATCGCCGGAAGTTTTCTTTCGAAGAACAATGTGATGTCACGTTCGATTGTTGACTGATCAATCCCTTCCAAAACTATCGTTTGGCCTTTTGCCACAATCCTTTGGAGCAAATAGTGGATGGGATTTTCAGGTCTGCTCGTGATGAAAATTCGAAAATCGATCGATGACTCGGCTTGATTGAGTCGAGGTAGAAGCTGGAGTAGTGATTTGATGTTGTCGTCTTTGCATTCGTCTAAAGCATCGATGACTATGACCTGAGTTATCTGGTACCCATTGGTTCTTCTGAGTTTTGAAAGCGGCTTGGATAGGAGTTCATCGAACTGAATTCCGAATGCGGCAGAGGCAAAGCGCGCTGCATCCAAGATATCTTTTTTAAGTATAGGAAACGCATCGGCAAGCTGTCTCGCGATTGTGGGAGCAAACATCCTTAAACTTGCTCGGTCGGTCTCTCCGCTATTGAAAAAGAAGGTTGCTGCTAGAAGCCCTCTTTTTGCATCGATTTGGCAAAACTGCGCGAGATGGTCGATTTCCCCGTCCCTGCTATTCCCTCCAGCCAGAAAAGAGTCTCTCCAGGCGAGTTGTCGATCCAGTCGGTGAGACTTTGAAGAACCTCGGTCCTTGTGCCAGGGAGGCATTCCCCTGTTGGATGTTCCTCGTAAGTGTCGAAGACTGCGTTTTCCGCCACTTTTGATTGGAAGTCTTTCAGCTTGTCATGAATATCATGAACAACTTGCAGTATATTGCCGCCTTGAGCCAAAATATCTTTCGTGTTATCCCGAGATTCAAGGAATTGTTGCATACTGAGCCATCGTTCCAAGCTAGACTCTTCATTTATGATGCATGTTTTGATACCTTCCAAAGGTATATCATTCATCGCAGTGATGAGCAAATTCTTGGGCCACTTGCGATCTTGGATCCTCATGATCTCTGCCGAATAACGTAGAATCTCAAAGTATATTCGAGAAAGTGAGTTTTCTACGCCATCTTTCGTTGCAGCGTGTTGACCACGGTAAGAAATCTCGGTCAAGATCATGCGCGAAACAATATCTGATAAGTATTCCGCCGATGAAAGCCATATCCCCTGCTGGTTCCGGTAATTCTGTGTAATCTCTCAAGAAATTAGCGTGGTACAATAAAGAATTGTCGCATCCCTTTTCTAGAGTAAGTCTGGATGTAAAAATCCTTACCCCTAGTACTGCAGAGGCCACTATATAGACATGGCCTTGAGAACAATTTCTTTCAACTTACAGATAATCCGAGCGAGATGACAGCCCAGGCACTTGCTGCGTGGCCCGTAGGATCACAGGCAACGATAGCTGATATATTCGACTGAAGCGCTAAGACTGCACCGAGGATCTTTTGAGGAGCACCATTCAGCCACTTCTTTTCGTCTTTCAATTTCCCGATCTCATATTGCTCTTTGACAGTGTCAATGACCTTATCGAGGGCAATCTTGATATCTAGACCAGTTGCATCGGTACTCTTTGTGCCATTGCCGGGATCCGACCATTTGGTCATCAAGGCGCTCTTGTGTTTAACATCCAATTGTTGAAAAGCAGCTTGCCATAGATCAGGAGGGTCGTATTTTCCACCATTCACAGGGAGATTGTTGGATTTTTTATATTGTTGGGTCTGGCTCAGTTGTACTATCTCGTCAGGCGCGTTGTTGCATTGCTGGCCACGATTTTTCGCAAAGCTCTTTGCCTTCTTCCACTGTTTTTTCAGCGTTTCGGACATATTGAGATATCTTCACTTCTGAATGATGCAGCTTCAGATTCGAATTTCAAATATCAGGGGAAAATTTACTTAGGCAATTGAAAATTATTAGTCTTCCAATGAATTTATTTATGTTATTATTATATGTAGTCCCCCTGGTTCAAATCGGGTATCAATGCAGTATTTAGTGGCAGCAACCTTGGAAGTGGATACTGTTGAACTTTCAGCTTGGTTCCACACCAATCTCATCGCCGTCTAGAAATATAAAAACATATACGGAGTACTCCGTACAGCATAATTTATAGTGGGCAAGAGACTTTGTCCATGGGGCATGTTGTTAATGTCGGGGGGACCTGCGTTCTCTTTTGTGTACGTTAAAACAAAATCCATAAAGATAATGGTTTGCTTTTTATATATGCTCTCTATAGGTAAGCAGGAATGGCTGTCCAGATGTAACCTTCTAAATATCTAAATGCGAACAATCACTTTCTACCCCCAGCTCTCAAATCCTGTAGCGACCTAATCTGACCACCATCCTCCCCGAAGTTCCCAGGATCTAGCCATTTATCCATGGAAGCCTTTAGCGAAGCATCCCACTCGTCCTTCAAAATGGAATACCAAGCCGTATCCCTATTCCTCCCCTTGATAATCATATGCTGCCGAAAAATCCCCTCGAACGAGAATCCTAAGCGCAGCGCCGCACGCCGCGAAGGTTCATTCAGTGAATGGCATTTCCACTCCAATCTCCTATACCCAAGATCGTGGAAAGCATGCTGAGCGAGGAGATAGATAGCCTCGGTCGCACCAGTTGTGCGCTGGAGAGCAGACGAGTACATCACATTCCCGATTTCGATGCCCAGGTGGTCGGGATTCATACGCATCAGAGAGAGATAACCAATTGCTTTTCCAAAAGTGGGGATAGCGTTGCGCTGGTCGATGATTGCATAGAAAAAAGGATCTGTTGAAGTGGATTTCGATGCAATGCTGGTTTTGAAGGCTTCGGAGTCTGAGTACGGCCCATCGAACATGTAGTCCCATAGAGCTTCTCTGGGTGGCTCAAGCCCACCGGTTAGGGCGAAAAGGTCATCGGCATGCTTTGGGGAGAGTTTCTCGAGGAGAATTGTTCGTCCTGGGATTGTTTGGCTTGTTGGTAGTAGAGCTGGAGTGAAGGAGACTAGTGGGCCTTTTGGGCGTAGTGATGCCATGTTTGAGTTTTGTTCGAGTTATTGCTAGTTAGGAATTGGAGAGGGAGACGAAATTATATATAGTATTTAGTTTTATTTTATTCTCTGGATGCTATCAGATCAGCTAGTGACTGTGACTCACGCCAGTGTGATTTGTTGCGAATCCCGAGATCCCGTGACTAAAGAGGATATGATAGGTTGGTTCTCCGATCTATATGATTCTACTCGAAAGCTAGCAGGGATTATTTGACAGTGATGTGAGCCAAAAAATTACATATTAGCTATTAGCTCAATAGTGGGGTCAATTTCGTATGGTCCTAATAGGACCTAGGTAGCAATTAATGACATGTGGACTGAAAACAGCTCTTTTTCCTTTTAAAATAAACCAGTTTTGCCCCTCTTTTTATATAGCAAATACCATAAAAAGATCAGTTGAAACGCACCAAAACACATGACTATCCCACTAAACAATTGAATACCTAGGTAGTTCAAGTTCGCACTACCATCAGCACCAATTGAAGCGAGTGCACCTGCTATTGGTGGCCCCACAAGAGTCGCAAAGCTACTCAAGCTCTGTGCCATTCCAAGCCAAGTCCCGAGACTCTTGGGGTCGGGACAGACGTGAGTGAAAACGCTCGGCGGGAGAGGAATCAAGGCCCCGGAGATACCACCTGTGATTTGTGTCAAAATTAGAGCATAGATGACCCAGACAAAGAAGCTTCACTTACCATAGAAGGCCGCAAAAAGGATAAACCGTACCAGACTATCTGCACTGATCCAACAAATACACAGAACGCCTGAGAGCACACCGCAGACGATCCAAGCAATCATCGACCCGTAGTAATGAGCAAATAAAGTCAAGACAACGCGGCCAACAACTGAAGAAGCTTGGGAAATCATCAAGACATTAGATGCCATTGCACTCGACGTGCCCAATTTTGTCTCCGCATAAGTGGGGATGTAATAGAAAGGCGTGATATAGCCCAAGTAAAGGAAAAAATTCCCAATAGCAAAGCTCCAAAAAGGCAGATCCTTGAAAGCGCGCAAATCAATCAAGCTCCTACGTTGGGTTGCTTTAACCCTCACTGAATGTCTCTCTGGCCACAAAAGCATAAAAGCAGCCGCAATAAACAGCGCCAGCATCACGAACGCCACAAGGCGAACGGTCCAGGGGAACCCCACTTTTGGTAGAATCTGGTTGAACATGGTAGTGTAGATAATGCCTCCGACAGGTGCACCGCTACTCGAAACACCTAGCGCAACAGCCCTTCTTGTTGTGAAAGAGCGGCTGACCAATGCAATGGCGGGGACATAAAGCAGTCCGAATCCGAGGCCCACGCAGACTCCCTGGCTTAGGAATATGGCGTAGTACTCGTGTGCAAGACTGAGCATCATCATGCCGGTTACGCCTAGAATACTTCCAACCATAATCATGCTCTGGTTGTAGCCGAGGTCGAAGAGTGGGCCGGATAGTAGACCGCCGACGATCAGGAGCCAGGATTGGATTGTCCCAATCCAGGCGATGTCGGATGATGTTGATGATGGGATGTAGGTGAGTGCATAGAAGCTTTGAAATGTTCCAAATGAGAGATTTAGGCCCCTGGAAGGATGTTAATTTTGATATTGAATTATAACTTGAAAGGTTGACAGACCAGACATTGAAGAATATAAAGAAAGCTCCAAGAACTTGAAGACATCCGTGTACTTTGCCCTTTACGGCAAATGTAGAGGGTACTTCAGATGACTCTTCATCTTCCCTGATATGTGCTAGATCTGTGGCCTCGGGATCAATGGGTGCCGTCTTGCTCTTTTCTGAGAACATGTTTGATAGCCTCGAATAAGTTCAAAGAAATTATCAAGACCATAGCCAGAATTCCAAGAAATCATCAAAAAGTTAGGACCCCTCAAAAGTATTAGTAAGTCAATATATTGGCCTTGTAGTGTATACGACACTGCCGTGTTTACCGGTGATGCGGGGTGAGGGTCTTCGGGGTAATAACCTATCACCCATTTTGAAGCATCAATATTTGGAGTCGCTTCCAGATCACATTTGGAAGACTTAGACCACTGATAAGCTAATAATAAGTGTTATTACTATGTAAATATCACGTTTATCAGGATTGGGTTGCGCCATTGAAGTGGAATTAGGCGAGATAATAGCGGAAAGGTGCGGTAGTTTACCTCGGCTAGAATCTATCGATCAATATTTTGTAATATAATGAGAAATGGTCAAACCATACTTTGGGATCGCTAGGATTGGATTATATATGAAAAACATCTTGATTAGTGTAGACTTTGAAGACTTCGGAATATTCAGTACAGTATAATAAGAAGTAACAACTGGCCATCTGCCGAGAACCCAACGGAACATCACCGTGAATAATGTCCCTTCTGAAGATGTCTTGGGTGTAGAGAACATTTGCCAATAATAGAGTCTGTACGTTCTTAGAACATTCGAAGTCACTTATGCGTTGAACTAAAGGAGGTATTGCGTACGTATCATGGCAAATTTCACTGCCGTGCCCCTTGTTTTCAACCCATGAAGTAGAATTCGAATTTTATTTGGCATACGATCTCGACACCCAAAACATTTTCGGAAGGGACATTATTCACGATGATGTTCGCGTTGGATTCCCGGCAGATTTCCCTGTAGTGGCAGCAGATCCAACAAACAACTTCATTCGGGAGGTCCATTATGCGATTTTGCGATTCACGACTTTACTTGATCTGGATAAAATACCACCTTCTTCTCCAATGATCCCCTGAATAATGGCGTCCGACAGTAGAGCGCTGAACAAATTATGGAAACTCCGATTTGTGCGGACAAGGGCAGCGAAATCGTCGACCGGATCGAGGTAGTAAGTGACCTCATAAGGCAAGTTGTATGGAATATATGATAATGTACGATAAAGACGTTCTTGGGAAATCGATATTTAAATTAACACGTAGATAATATATAATATACTATGTAATGAGCGCAGGTACTATGCAGACGGGAAAAAGGAATGGGGTTTCCATGGGAAAAGCTAGCTATCTATAGTCGGAGGAAGCGTGAGAAACAAAGCATACCACTCTATACAAACAACCAATGTAGGCAAACAGGCATTGTACGTGGTGTTCATCATTCAATATTCCTTATAATAGGATAGGTAACTATGCTTGCGCTTGTACTACCTGGCTGCCAACGAAGTTATCGGTGGACGTGGAGTTTAAAGTGGAATCCCCCGCACCAACTTTGAACATAGTGTAGATTAATTGACAGTTAGCAAGCATTGCAGCCCTGAATTGAAGACTCTCCCAATAACCTTGCTCAACATCCTGAGCAAGCTCCTGCTCCTTCGGCAGCCAACATTGTAGCTCCATCGGAGTAGAACCCTTGGCTATGAATGGGCTTGGATTTTCAGATTTTCTAGGCCAAAAGAAACCCAACATTCAAGTCATTAATGCGCAAGCAACTGGGCCAATTTTGGGGAGCGGGGACGCTATCTGTTTCTCTCTCTGCCTCTTATTTGACCCTGGTGTGTCTGTGCGTTCTATAGAGCTGTAGGTACTACTACCCGGGGACATGTGGATGTAACCACTTCCTATAATGAAACTACATTCTAAAAATAACCGTAAATTAAATATGCTGTCCAACGAATTTAGCTCATAGTTGAGTTATAATTCCTTTTAACCCCTTTAATTTATTTGCGAGGCGCCAAAAATAAGCCCGTGAAACCCCAGCGCTTAGCGGGTTGAACTTTTAGGGCATAGTGATCTGCGGGCTTCCAACCAATCCGAAGGATCAACTAACCGCCTTAAATCTACGAGCCCAATAGAAGTCAAAGCTATTATTACTTATCTCATGAGCTTCAGCTGTAAAAAGACCCTGATTTTGAAACTAACAGACCCTGTCTAAAATGAAATTAATATCCCCTTTCCCCTCCCCTCATCCTCCCTTGACTCTTTTACTCTTTCGATTAAGGACAAGGAAGAAATGATTCGCCTTAAAGCAATCCTCCACATCCTCATCTTCCAAGCAGTGTTTCCCATTATAGTTCAAGCCCGGCAATGCTATCTCACAGACGGCAGAGCAGCAGACTCAAGCTTCCAGCCCTGCTTCCCAGACCAAGAGGACAGCCCCTGCTGCTCCCTAGACAAAAGCAACACAACCCCCAATGACATCTGCCTCTCTGGCGGAGTATGCTATATCCAAGATCCAAATTTCCGAGGCCTCTTACGACAGGGCGCTTGCACCGATAAGACCTGGAAGAGCGGACAGTGTCCCGAACTCTGTCATACGGGTAAGTTGATTATATCTTTCTTCTTGCCCAATGATACATACATACATCTTCGACATACCAAACCTCACCTCCTCACTTCCCACTCTAACAAATCATTCAAATAGCCTCGGATGCAACCCTCTACGTAATCCCCTGCCCCGCCCAAGGCCGTGGCTTCTGGTGTTGTAGCGTAAACGGCACAAACTGTTGCGACAACGCCGTGCGCCTAGACATGGGCCAGATGATCAACGTCTCCGTGACTTCACTCACATCCGATGTCTCCTCTTCATCAGGCTCGTCTCAGTCATCTATCTCATCATCGGTATCCTCTTCTTCGCCATCGTCAAAAACCTCATCATCACCATCTTCGTCTTCGTCGACCAACGCCAGCACCGCCGATTCTGAAACCAATAACAACACCAATACTGAAGATACAAAATGCACGTCGGGCTCAAGTTCAAGCGCCACATGCCCAGCCTCAAAAACGACGGTGATTAGCGCGGGCCTCGGCGCTGGATTGGGGGGTGTCTTCTGATCGCTGTTGTGACGATGCTCGTGCAGCGGCGAATATATAAGAAGAACTTGCGACGGAAGGAGGCGATGATTGATGAGATTGCTGCTGCGAGTTCGACGCAGCATTTGGTTTATCCGGGTTATCTGGAGAGGGAGAAGATGATGTTTCCGGCAGAGTTGGGGCCGCGGGATACACGTATTCATGAGGTTGAGGGGAATGGGCTTAATGAGAAATGAGATTATTGTATATATTAGGAGATGGGATTTCATGACGGGGGTTGTGTGGCTTTTTTTTCATTGGAATATTGACATGATATACCAATTTTGTGAATAAATTTTCAATTTTAGCGGTGCCTGGTGTTGGAATTGAAAGTTGCGGGCGAGTCGACGTAGAATATGCCTACGATAAAAACATCGAAAAGGTCATGGATATTAAATGGGTTCGAGTAATTTTTTATTCATCATCCAGTGCATTAATTCCAGCCCCCAAAGAGAGCACATAAGTACATCCATCAATACACATGTCCAGGCATCTGGAAAGTGAGAGCAACGAGCATTAAAAACAAAAAAAGAGCACTATCATGACAATATTTCCATCATAAAAGAGAAAAAAAGAAGATTGAACACCTGATATCTCAAAAGAAAACCCAAAGCAGAGGAACTCCACGAGACCCAGGAAAGCCAAGCTAGGATGGCGATCTCGAAAAGGAAAAGAAAGAAACCGCAAACAAATGAGAAGAAAACGCAAAAGAAAATCATGTTAAGCATCTACTTGCGCCAGAACATAGCTTTTCCAGCGGCCCTGCCAGCACTCCAACGGACCTCGGCGAGTTTATCTTTGAAGGACGCACCGCCGCCATAGCGCACAGGACGGGCCGAGGCCGCGCCAGACTCGGAGGTACCAACGGCACTCGAACCACCGAAAGAGCTGGGGGCGAAGTTTGACATATTACCGGCATCGAACTTCGTCTTCCCTTCAACGATCATCTGAATGAGGTTCAAGATGGCATAGGCAGTGGAGCCAATAGCACGAATAGCAGCGAGGACAGCGACGGACCACAAGATGATAGCGAGGTAGATGTTTGTGCCACCTTGATCAATACCGTAGACTTCGGACACAGCCATGCCGAGGATTACATTGGCGACCATCCAGATGGACACCATGTAAGTACGGACGGCGCGGTAGTAGTCCTCCTGTAGCTGGGAGTCTGATGGCGGGGGCTCTGGGACCTCGAGGCGATCGCGGAGATTACGGAGGGCCGCGTCGTAGCCGGAGTCAATGTCGAGTTGCTCGGAGGGCATTTCGATGACGACGGTAGAGCCGTTGATGGTCTTGGCTGAGCCGAGATCGGTGTTGATCACGTTGTCACCTTTGGTTCCCCAGGTTACGTCGTGGGTGTTGCAGAAGGCGTAGACCTGGAGGATGCAGATGTAACTGGGCATAAGGAGGAAGTATTGAATCGAAGAGGTGAACATGTGCCACGGGTCCAGGTAGAGGAATGAGCTGTAGAAGTAAAGACCAACGGTTGACAACATGGAAATCACGATGTTCATCATTAGGCCGTCCCCAACGTCCAGGTCACTGCTTCCGATTCCAGCACGTGCGAGTAACTCCTTGACGACCAAGTAAAGAGCGCAGAAGACCGTGTAAAACATGATAATGGCGTACACTATGATACCAGAGAGATAGAGATTTTTGGCACTAAAAAGAAATGTCAGTCGAGTCCAATGTATGATGAAGGATTGTGGACTCACCCTTGCGGTCGATTACCCAAGGAGATAATGAACTGTAGGCACATAACCAGAATACAAGCATAGCGCAAAACAATGAAGATGTATTTGCCCATGTTGTGACCGAATGGATCAAGCTTCTCATCAGTCAAAGAGCCAGCAATGAAGTAGAAAGCGAGGTAGAAATTGGCCTAGATTAAGTCAGTGCACAAGTTCAAAAAAAAAAGGGCGCGCGCGAAACTCACAAGACCGAAGTAGGTGAACAGCAGATTAAGGAATTGATAAAAGAACTCAATGTGAAGCAAGACTTTGCGAGCAAAAGTATGATCCGTCTTCCAGATCTGCTTGGCATTGAAAATCGAGTACACAGCCGCGAAGAAAGCACCGTTCAGCCATCTTCGGCGCTGGGAGATGAACTCAGGAACCGTGTCCGGCACATCAGTCTCTCCAACGGCGTTCTTCACGAACTTCAACACCCATCTCTCTTCCCGCTTGGCAACCAACTCCCAGCAAAGAATACGATCTTCAGCCAGGTACATGTTGGCTGTGAAGACATCTGCATCTTGACCGTGGAGTGTTTCACCCTTGAAATATTGGTTGAGCGGCCCGTGGCCATCGGCGTCATTTTGCAGGGCGAAGAATCGATAAGCACTGAGCGCACCAGGCAACACAGTAATGTAACCAAAGACCGATTCCAGAGGCTTGTCGAGAATGTTGGACATTTTGTATTCGAAGTTCTGACTTGCCACGAGAGGATTGAGCAGACCGAGCATGTTCTTACCCTTAGCAGCCTTGATCTCACCAGCAGCGCCGGCAACATTGGAGTCCTGGTCGAATGCCTTCCACAAGTGGTAGAGCGCCATCGGCTCTGGTCGAGTTCCAACATCAAGCAAAATACAAATGTTGGGCTGAAGGGCACGACCGAAGGCATTGAAGAACCATCGGTGAGAGTTCAGCTTCTTCTTGTTGTGTTCCTTCAAACAGAAGATAACCTGACACGGGACTATTCCCTTCTCAGCACCCTTGAACTTAAGATCGTCATCGAGGGAGACCTGCGTAGTGTACTCGTACACGTGTGCCTGAACTTCCTTCTGGTTGACAATATTCTTCGCAATACCCTCCTGGTAAACACCGAGTGCGGCCAATGCATTGAGCGTACGCGGGTGGACCTTCTTACGTCCATCAGCGACGATGCAAACGACGATCTTCTTCCATCCATCACGGCCCCAAGTACGCGACTTGGTTCGCGAGCAGAAGTGGCTGATATTCCGCATGACACCGTGCATGGTACGGGTGAAACCAATCTCGTCTTCATTGTACATGGTAATACAAATAAACAGCTCAGTCTCACGAGTGGTGCTACCAATCTGCTGGCGAAGCTTATATCCCCGTTCACCGTAATCGTCCGGATCGGATGTGACAGCGGTATATCGCATGTGTGTGAATTCGCGTTCGTCACGGCGAGGCAGGAAACTGTGAAGAATAGTAGGAATTTTGCACTCTAAAATAAGCTCGCCGTTGACCAGCTGAACTTCCTTTTTGGCGACCTGCTTGGATCGGACACCGCGACGCCCCTGCTTGTCCGGCGCTGGGCCATAGTGAAGGTTGGGATCCAGAACGTGAGATTCGTCGTCATCTTCATCGTCGAGGTCGACTTTTGACATACCATCCTTCTCATCTCCCAACATTGTCGATTCGCTCATGAACGATCGGACGCTGCCGCGCGAAGTGTGGTGGATTGTACGGCCGTCACCGCCGAATGGATCATCGCTATGGGCATCACCAATGTCAATGCTTGTATCTACTGTTGATTTTGGCCCAGAGAACAAAGGCGCAGGAGGCAATGGTCGACGAGGGCTGCCCCCATATCTTGAGCTGGGTGTACCGGGCCGCGGGCTACCGTTCAGGTCGGCACGTTCATATCCCACACTTGACACGGACGGTGGTCGGATGTGTGACGGACTCCATGGACGAATCGGAGATCCTGTGCGCGGGGGGATAGAAGGGTAGACGGAAGTGTCTGCAAGGCTTGCTGTCAAAGGCGGAATACCGGGTCCGCTGGCCAAGCTGGATGGTGGACGCGAAGGCGAAGAGAGGCTGGGCACCTCGTAATAATTGTCATAACGTTGGTCTTGTCCGGTCCTAGAGTATCGCCCTCTGATGTTAGACCTTGGTCTTGGAAGACGTTCCATTTTGGCTCGAAGCTGGCAGGAAGAGGGCCAATTTGGAGGTGGAGTGGGGGATGAAACGGTAAACAATGTACTGGAGTACAAAATGTTTAATGTTCAAGGGAAGGAGGATCGACCAAACAGCAGGAAGGAGTTGGCTCGAGCCCAGTAGCAATGCCCACTGACGGGCAATTGCCTAAGGCACAAGCTTTCTCCTAGCCTCTCCATCATGTCAATGAAGGAGTTGGCCTTGGTGGTGCACATGGTTCCGTCGCGAGGGAAACCATTGGAATGTGAAAACGGGCAAGATTGTATCAGAGGCAGCTGGGATATACATACGGAGTGTGATTATAATCAGGGTCATAATGGGAAGGCGAAGGAGCCCTATGGCTACTAGCTAAGTCATCAGCGCCATCGCCACTTGGCAACAAGCGCATCGTTCCTCCATTAAGACGTGAGGCATTAGTTGGAGACTCGGGATCAGACAGATAGGAACCCGTGTCGTGGTTGAGGTATGCTGGCGGCGCGTCGCCGTAATTGGATGGCGGATGACGATTCATGATAGAACGTGGAATGTGGGTGTCTTTTTTTTTGAACTCACTGCCTCATAGTATGGTACCTGAAGTGGGTATCAATGAGACAACGACCAGAATCAATCCCCGTCTCTCGATAAGTCAGAGTGGGCCTGTCTGATTCGAGAATAGTTGAGGTTTGAGGAACGGCGGAATGCGAGTACAATATCAATATCAAAGCTCGACACACAAGCAAGATGAAGAGAAAGAGACAATAAAAAGAGTAAAAAGGATCGACTAGGCAAACACGTCCAGCCCGTTCATATCCGCCGCTTTGCATCAACAAAGGTGGAGGTGCAGGCGGTTGTCAGGGCAACGCTGGACTCGGATCTCCGTCCGCATCAGCACGGGGGAAAGCCATGGAAACAATAATCAAACAATTATTAAAATAGAATGGTATACGTGATTATTCGTGGATCTCCCAATTTTATTCTTTTGGTCAATATCAAATTGTCAAACTATTCAACATGTCTTCAATACATACGACCTTCCCCAGTCCCAAGTGGGTCGATGCATTTTCACATTAGTGCGCCACTTAAACAAAAAAAAACTGCATTATTCCAGGTGGTATCACAAAAGAGTGCATAATTCGGCCAAAATAAGACTGGTCTTCCAGATCTCTCCAACCTCCATACTCTCACCGTGCTCGTTCTCCGGCGTCCCGTCCGATCTTAAGAGTAAGCCCCAACGACCAACTAGTTAGGCTTATCATGGCAGTGGGTCCTTAATGATGGCATGACGACACACTCACACCCCCTCGTTGAGCAGTGGCTCTCTCTCCCGGTCCACCGACTCGGGGTGGGCAACGCGACGGAAGAGGCTGTCGCGGCCAGTGTACTTGGCCGTGGAGATGTAAAGGGAGACGACCAAGAATACGGCAAAGACAGTAAAGGCAAAGATCCACTGCAGGGCAATGATCTTGATAGCGATTTGTCTGAGGGCGATTGCTAGAAGTATATATATTAGCGGACCACTCGAAGCTGTGATCTAAAAAAAGGCAAGACTTACACAATGTCAACCAACTCAAACAATATCCAAGGATATAATCCTCCCAGAGGACAATATCAAACAGTCCAATAGCGAGAATAACCCAGATAAAGATATTAGCAACAATACGGCCAGGCAAGTTGTGGCTGTGGACAGCGACCGCGCCGTTCCAGAACAGCGCCGTCAGTGTCCAGGCATAGGGGCCGGCAACGGCAGGTAAATGCACAAAGGCCGGCAGGCCGCGGTGGCGCCAGTAGGTGACTGTCTGATTGATCAAGTGAGCGATGAGGATGATCTCTGCGCCCCAGAAGTGATTGCGGGTCCACAGGAGGATCCAAGCAGTGAGGAAGAGGTTGTTCAGAATGAAGTGGGTGGCTACATTGGCCGCAGCTGTGACGAGAACATCGTTCTTGGAAAAGAGGTGCCAGACATAGCTGAGCTGAGAGAGGAGGAGGACGATCCTGGATGGAAGTTAGGTTGTGGATGTTCAAAGCATGATCATTTCCAATATAGGCACGGGTGTGCTACTTAGGCTAACTAACCAGAAAGCGCCAGTCACCGTAGTGTTCTGGCTGAATGGAGTATTATGCTTATCAGCCTGCTTCCAAATCTTCTTGCCCTTCTTGGTGTCATCGGGCGAGTGAACAGAGTGGTAGATGCCGACCACCACGACCAGAGCCCATGTGAGGGGTACAAGGACTCGGTAGGTATTCAGCGAGCTAGCGCTGTGAGTTTCGCGTCTAGCGAACGGGTTAAATAATGCCATGATGGATGTAGTACCCAAGCTCAAGCTGAGTATAATTAAAAAAGGAACCGAAAGTTTAGAAGAGGGGAGTCCAAGGTTATAACCAAAGTATTAAAGAAGGAATTCCCCGCATAAGGTCATCAGACCATCCAATTTCAATCCCATTTCAATCCAATCAAATCAGACCATCGCAGGAAGAACCGGGAAGTGGGAAATGATGTGAGGTCAATTTGATGGTGATGACATCAACGCTTTTTATCGTATATACTTAGGGTTACTTCCAACTACACCTGTACTTGATTATCTTAAAATGTGAAGAAATCATCATTAATTATAGTCAAATAGTATTCACATCTTTCCTGTTCTACCAGAATTACTGTTTCTCGTGAAACATAGACTAGGCGCCATCCCAGTCTACTCCAGTGAGAACAAACTATAATCTGGCGCAATTTGTAGATCATCGTGCACTGTCCTATTCGATACAAAGATCAACCTGAAATCGATGTATATGGAAATGTATTAGTAGTGGACAAACTAAGAACTCAAAAATACTCGAGACATTACTGCTGAGCGTAGGACCTGGGAAGACGGAAATCAGGGAAAATGAGACCCGCATTTGAGCCTAGTTTGGCGCCGGAAGACAATTTGAGCCTAAAAATAACCTTGGAAATACTAGTATGAAACACAGGCACAAAGTACCTTTCTACTGAAGGTGTAAGCACACAGTATGTTTCACAGCCAGCATTTCTTACTTGAGAATCAGGGTAACGCGGGGAAAGGGGCCAGTGCTCACGCCTCAGGTCGGTAGAAGCGTCTACATTATCCACATGAATGTATGTAGTATACTAATATCAATAGTAACCATGCCAATGATATGATTATCTAGGGTATCAAAACCAATATGCAAAAGAACAAGATGTAAAAAAAAGCAAACATATATAAAAGCAGTCGGGAAAAAAAATCACAATCCCCGCGCCTCCTTCACAGCCTCCAAAATCCTCCCATGAACCGAAGCCGGCCCAACAACCATACCATGACACCCAGCCAAAGTACGACCCAGCGAACAATCAACCGGTTTCCCCTCAAGGTCGGTAACAAGACAGCCCAATTCCTGCACAATAAGCATACCACCCGCATGATCCCAGATCTTCGAGCGATACTCCGGACTCAGCGGCACCTTCACGAAAGCATTACACCCCCCCTGCACGGCAATAGCAACATAACGCATCTGCGCCGACCACAAATCCACCGGATTCGGCCACGGACAACCAAGATCCGCCGCCACACGTGCATGAGCCTCAAGATCCTGCGTCTTCGCCGCACGCGTATCAATGAACCGCACGTCGGAAGCCCCAACCTGCGGGACAATTTCAAGCGGGCGCCCCGGCAGCAAAGCTCCCAGACCCATAGGTCTGATGGTAGCGCCCTGTCCGGCAACGGCTGAGATCATCTGGCCGAGACCGTCGCGGTCGACGCGCTGTTCAGCGACGGGTCCTGACTCCAAAAGGTTGGGACAGCCGAGGACGCCGACTTTCTGGACTCCGTTTTCGACTAGCGAGAGACAGACCGCGTACTGCTCGCCACGGATGAAGGTTGCTGTTCCATCTACGGGATCTAGAGTCCAGGTCCTGCTAGTGGGGGTACAGGCGCCTTTTGCGCCGAGGTCGATGAGGTCGAGAAGTTCGGAGGTGGTACTTGGGGTGTGGAGAAGGGCTTCGCTTTCTGGGTCATTGAGGTGGATGCTGGTTGCTAGGTCCCAGGTTCTTGCGAGGAGGTCTGGGTTTGAGCGGAGGGCTGTAGCGTCTTCTTCGCCGACGATGTCGTCGTCGGGGAAGACGTTATGGATGGCTGCAATTATTGAGGCTTGGGCGGCGAAGTCGGCAATTGTTACGGGAGAGGCGTCGCTCTTGTCAAGGGCGCCTTTGTCAACGGCAGAGAGTAGCTCTTTTGTTAGGATGGCTGCTCGTTGTACGGCTAGGCTGGCAAGCTGGAGTTCTTTGGCGTAAGGGGTTGAGGCGGTCATGGTGGGCTGTTTGAGGGGTGGTTTATGGAGAGGGTGTTGAAATGGTTGATCCCAAGGAGGGAGATTTGCTTGGCCGGATGTAGAAATGACAATTGGAAACGACAAGTATGAAAACGGTGAGTTTATTTTTTTGGACAGGATAGAGGGGCATCACGTGCGAAACACCGGTGAGTATGGCTACGTCATATCTTGGATCTAGCCCTATACTGGGCCAGGTGGATCGGCAAGGCACAAAATCATATGTTGTATGATAAATCCTCTCTTTTCACTCTATGTACTCCATACCCACAATATACATAGGTACTTTTCTCATAATCTCACCACCACCATGTCATGTTCAAATCTAGTGCATGGGGCTTTAGTTGAGAGGTCATCTATATTAAGCTTATGAGTATATTTTCATAGATCGACTCCCCAAGGTCCTTACAATCTAGCCTTGTCTTCCTCCCGACCTACAAGGTTAGGGTGGGGATTTCGAATGGGTCGAGTAACGGCGTAGAAGGCAAGTCCTTGTGACTTGGTTGAGAACTAGATCGGGGGAAATTAGACCTGCTTTAGCTAATATCTCCCGTACGAGATATGGGAGGGTCATGACAAACCTTAACCTTAGATCCAACATGGAAAAAAGCAAAGTCTCCCGGAACTAGATGGTGGATGATCCCAGTAGCCTCATCCTATTAAGAACCACGATTGTTAGTATAAATAAAAGATTGAAGAAGTAGCCTTCAATATATATAAAAGGGGACATACCAAAATATCGATCTGACCATTGAGGACATACTTCGTCTCCTCAAAAGTGTAGCTCGCGGGTCTTTCAGGCCCTGCCTCAATCTTATAGAATCCCGAAGTGAAGTGTGCAGGAGATTCAGTCTTGGTGCGGATAGAATGGAAATCGGCAGTGGTTGCGTTCTCGCCCTTGGGGAGAGGGATGAACTCGTGGCCGGCGCCTTTAATGACGGTAAGGGGAACAATGTTGCTAGACACTTCCATAATGAATTCCAGTATTAGCGACTCTGAACATTTTGCTATGGAGGTTACCAGGAGTAACTCACTGTTGCTATATTTCTTTGATAGATAAAGATAGAATTGGGACATATTTAGGAACGAGGTATCGGTCAACTAATATACATTCTCATAGTACCAGAGTACTACAGCTCGGACGCACTCCCGGTATATGTCGAGGATCCCGCGTGCTTTGTCCCAATGAGGGGAAAAGTCCCGGTGCTGATCTGCCCGCACGAGGGGAACAGTCGGCTGCATCGCCCGATGGAGAAATATCGGATGGAGAGCCGTCACTAGAACATTCGCGCAATCATCAGGAATCGCGTGCTATTTCCCAATTTGTGATCATAAAGTAGAAGAAGAACAAAGTAGTAGAAGAAGAAGCTTAGGAAAAAAAGAGAGAACTAAGCTTCCTTTGTGGCTGTACTAATTCTAGTGCGTACCCGGTATTTCAACTACGATACACATGCCGCTGATCACAGAGCATGAGATGCCCAGGTTGCTGTCTAGTATGGGCGGTTACGACTATATTGTGCATGTCAACGAGGTAAATATCACGATTCTAAATTACTAGGATAGAAAGTTTAACAAATTATAATCATTCAATTGAGAGTATGTAGGGTAGTAGCCCCAAGACCGAAAAAACAAAAACTGCTTCAGGTTGATCCTCAATGTACTCTTAACGAGGGAACCCAGCTTAGAGGTATATCACTTAAAACGCCGAACCGTCATGTAAACCAGTGTGACAAAATCAGAAGGGAGCAAAAGCTAGCTCGTAAGCAAAAGCCAAGCTCATCTTCGCATGCTGCAGCATGTGATCGAAGCTCAAATACTCGATCTTGTCCTCGGTAGTGTGAATCCTCTTATCAGAGTTCTCAAACTGAGACTCGATGACAAATGCCGAGGGGTATCCGTACCGACTAGCAGAGGCATGATCAGAGCATGCATAGCCACACTTTGTCTCGACATAAGGCACATCGCAGTAGGTAGTGATAACCTCCTTGATGAATGAAGTAAGGCCCGGATCGACGTAGTCGATGATAACACCCACAGACTCCTTCTGGCCGGCATCCAGAGTACCCTGGACATATCCAGTCATGTCCTGCTGGAGCATGGCCTTGACGTTCCGCTGATTCTTCTTGTAATTGGCATAGACAGCCTGCGATCCGAGCAAGCCACCTTCCTCAGCAGAGTACCAGTGGAACTCGATGGTGTTGCGGGCCTTTCCGTGTGCGATAGTCTCCGACCGCAGCAGGGCGCGAAGAGCTTCGAGAATAGTAACTGTTCCACTACCATCGTCATCGGCGCCGGGTGCAGCCAGAATGGAAGGCAGGAACAGGTTGATGCTATCCTGGTGGGAACCGAGGACGACGGTGTTATCCGTCTGACCGGGAATGCGGGCGATAATACTGAACTGACCCCAGGGGTGATCGAAGCGCTTGACGGTTGCGCCGTGGTCGCTGGCGCCAGACTCTTGCACTGCGGCAGTCACTTGGTCGAATAGCCAAGTTGCCGACTCGATTCCCGTTTGCGACTTGTAGTAGCGCGTGTGGAAGGATGTGAAGTGTTCCAGGTTGCTTCTCATGTTACTCTTGTCGAGGGTTTTGGACAATGGCAGAATCTCATGCGAGTGCTCCATCACCTCTGGGTAGTGGACAACTCGTGTGGTGTGAAGGGTTCCGTAGGAGCCTGATTGGTATTCATCGGTGACATCGATGAAGTTCACTCCGTCCTGGTTGATCGTTAGTACTATGTCATAATTACATTCGAATCAAAACTTGGCTTACCAGCTTGAGCGACCATTTTTCTTCCTCGGTTACCCATCGAGTCTGGTATGGGGCCAGCTCGATTAGAGACTTGGACAGAGGATTTTGAACAATTGAAGGAGCTAGAGGTTGTTGCTCTGGGTTGACTATGACCATGGCCGTTGCCGTTGCGCTCAGCGCCAGAGGCGCAAGAGTGAGGAACTTCATAATGGATGAAAATAAGGATAAGAAGAATAAACGGAATAAACGGAATAAGCAGAAGGGATGGTTTTCCTTTTTAAAAGCTCTGGAGAGGTATTGGGCACGCGCCCTGTGCCAAGCCATTTTTGGACCCCGCGCGCTAAAACACCGAGGCTCTGTATCACATATTACATACTCCGTACTATACTCCGTACTATACATATGTAGTATACGGACTTCCGGTATATCCGGTCCTGGAAAACTCTGAATACGGACTCCGGTTGACATTCACAAAATCATCCATTTGATATTCTACTTTACTTAAAATATCCAAGGTACTGGTTAACCAAAGCAGTAGGCATTCAAGTCTGGGGATCGAAGGTGGAGAATGGAGAATGAAGAGAAGAAAAACTCCACTATGACTGCGCCATGACTCACAGCCCTGCGGAGATAAGGATATATCTCGACGGAGTACAACTGTTGTAGGTGAAAATCATTACAAGGCTGCCTAACTACTCCGTATACAGCCTTGAGCTAGTGTATACAGCCTCGATATGTGATCCACCTTTCCGAGGGCCCCCGAGGACAGTTTCTAGTTATCTTTCTAAAATAGGAAACCAGGGCTAGGGCTATCAGGTACCCACTCTCTCACCAATCAGCGTCCAGCGAGTTGTCCCGTGCAGACAACCTTGCGTATCATCTCTCCCAGGTCTCTTATCTTGCCCATTCTTATCCTATCCTTATCCCTCCTTCGCCCTAGAACTGTTGCCTTCATTTGATCGCATTGCATACATTATGGCTATCCATCCACGCTTGCGCCCAGAGGGTTCGCAAGGGCACCTATCGCCGCAACAGGCCCTAGCCATCTCCGCATGGACAGAGCAACATGCAGCAGCTTCCCTGCAGAACATGTCCCTGACGGACTCAGCCCCCGCAGCGAGTCCACCGTCCACACCGACCCCGATGCGCTCGGGTCTGCGTGGGTCCGCCGTTTCGCTGTCGATCCCTCTCGACGACGAAGCGATCCCATCTCAACGAGTCAAAGTCGAGTCCCGCCCCCCGACAGTCAGCTTCCGACGTCGGGAGCCTCTACGCCGGGATGGCCTCAAGACCCGGGAGGCTCTGCTCAAGGGCAAAGATGGTAGCCGTCGGAGACAGCGCTGGGAGAATGGTACGTATATGCACTAGATTGGTCGCGGCTTGTACCTTTTTTTTTGCTTTTGGCGCGGGTTTGGTAGGCGAATGCTGACCAGACACCAAGATCGTCTGTTGCACAATCCCTGGGCGGAACCGCCGTCATCCAAGGACTGGGATATCCAACCTACCTATACTCGGCATGACCCGATGCCTTATTATCTTGCGCCCCTGTGGGATGTTCACTATTCCCGTGTGGCGGATCACCAGTCGGCCGTGAAGGCTGCTGAGAGAGCTAACGAGAAGCATCACATCCCGAAAGAGCTGAGGTCAAAGCTGAAGCATGCGCGCGCAGCGCATGGCATGCTCCGAGATCTGGAAGAAGAGGTCCGTACTTTTATTCAGAAGTGGAACGAGAGGGAGCTTCTGCTTGAGAAAGAGGGATTGCAGGATGCTCCTAGTGACGACTCGGAAGATGAGATTGTCTTTGTCGGTCGGAATGGGCAGATGCACGACTCTCCCGAGCGAAAGGAGAGACTCCGCCTACTCCGAGAGGAGATCAGCTCTCACAGCGAGCGGGATGGTGAGAAGATGGTGCTTGAGACTTTGGCTAATGATCGTGCTGCTGGGTTCGGGTACGTTTTGCGCATTTTCCCCACCACGAAACTGTCCAGTCCGCTGACACTTCCCAGTCGCTGGTTGGTCCACTCTATTGCATCCTACTATGGATTGCACACTTGGTCCGTCACAGTAGAAGACCGACGAGAAGCCTATGTGGGTTTCCGAGCCCCGGTTCCAGGAAGCCATGCCGGGCTTGTTTCCCACTCGGGTTGCCATTCAGAGACCTTGATCAAGCCCGGTGAGGACCTTCCTCGGCCTCTCTATTCGCAGGTGTAGACCGCTCCCAGTCCTTCTTTCCTTCTCTTCTGTCTTCCAGATTGGACATATGTTTTGATTTCCATTCAGGGTAACGTTCATGGACATTGTAATCATCTCGGTATGAACTCCAGATGCAGTCTCTCGGCTACGGGTGGTCATATATAGATTTTATTGGACATATTTTCTCGGTCGCAGTTCAGGCCAAGGAATGTTTTCTCGTAGCATTGATGCAGTGTTGATCACCTGTCGACGTGGCTATGGTTAGTGGGGGACTATGAGTTCATCGTGTTTGTGTTCGATCGGATCGGGGTGAAGAATTTGAGTGGGATCATAGAATCCCCCTTCGTTCGATCAGTCTGTGCGCTGAAACTAGCCGATCCCATGTCGTCATGCCCCCCGAGACACCGTTAAGAAAGTTAAAATAGTTAGATCGTACGATCGGAATATATCAACCCTCTAATTAGGAACTCAGGAACAGGTGTTCTTTAATATGGCATGATACCTAGATATTCTACCTCGGTATAGTTATATCTCTCTCTCAGATATCAGATACAATCTATCGTCGGCTATCACTGTCTCCACCACACAATCGGAACGGACCGTGGGGCCCACGGTTTCCAAGGTTCTCATGACGTCCGAGGTATGCCCAACCTTGGAAGGGTGTATAAAGGGATGTTTCCCCTACTATGATGTAGGTTGTATAGCGTATAAGAATTCCGTGCTTGGACCCTAGAGGGCCCGAGCCCTAACATCTAAGTAGTTCCCATCTCCCTAGGTACAGAATACGGAGTACAGGGAATCTCGTGTCTAGACCTATTCAATGCAGGCCCCCGCAATCTGACTGGTTCTCACGTTGGGAAACAAAAAAGCAAAAGGGCAAAGCCACGAATGAAGACGAAACACAGGGACCGTCACACAGCACATAATACGCTAGAGAGGAGTTCTCTCATCTCTTATAGGGTAGATTTCGTTCATAGCCCAGGATGTGTGGCTGATTTTCGGTTTCCTTTTTTTTCCTTTTTCCTTTTTTTTTTTTTTTTTTCCTTTCTTTCTATTTGTGCTACAGGCTGCGATAATTAGGTGCAACCGTGTGGCTCTCGTAAATAAGATAGTAGAACAAAGAGTCGGGTACCCAAAAATGACGAAGTAAGCATTCTTCCATTTTCCCCTCCAAATGTTCTAAATACTTCCCACATTGTGACAGTCCAGTTTTCCACATTCTCTCTCTCTGACCTGCTTTCTGGCTTTTGGGGGATTCAAATTCCTTTTTCTATTTGCTTTTTCCCCCCTCATCTCTTTCACATTCTCCCCAATTCCCCCTGATATTTTATTCTATATATTTTGCCTTGCTCAAACAGGAAATCCCCCACCCCTGCCCTTTTCTCTCTGTTCGCTCTCGATCATATGATTCTCTTTGCTTTCACTTGTATTATCCTTGATATTAACTCTGGAGATATTACCCTAATGTCCCTTGCCACTGCTATTATTCCTCGGTGACCCATGTTATGAGAATCTGACCCCTCCTCAAACTACCCGTGGACGGAATCAACCGGACTCTCTACAGGTCCAAACGCCGGGTCTGATCGCTTTTGCTCTGATATACCTTATTTGGTTAACCACACCACCTGCGGCTTACTTACGGCTGATTTTTTGATGTTACTCCTGGCTTATATCCACTTCTACCCTTCTTCGCCTACTTCACTATAGATCAGTGGATCACATACACAGACACACCTATAATCCAAATCAGCACCACAACCTATATCCTAGGCCAATCTCACAAATACCATGGGCTCCTATAAATCCTGCCAAGCTGGCAGCTACAGTTCAACAGACAGCTCGTCCTCAAAAAGCACGGCAGCAACAATTCACAGCGACCGAATGGGCCCCAAACCACACAAAAGCGACTGGACCACAGACTCAGCCAACCAAAAACACATTTCCAGATCTGAAACCGAAGCTGAAGTCACATACGAATGCCGCGAGCCACATCCCCGCTCCTCGACCTCAACCTACGCCTCAACAACATACTCCACAGCCGAACTCGACGAGGAACCTCAACCAATCGAGCCTGCAAGCCCCCACGAAGGCCGCTATTGTGTAAATGAGCGGCAAGAATTCTATCCACTAGATGCAATCCCCTCAACGCCTTCATCATTTGCGCCTCTCTTCCCCTCCTCGCGGCGACTACTCATCCGCCACGACGATGCAACCATTGACGGCAACATGAACCTGCGCGTCGACACGCCCGTCCATCTCCGTGACGGCTCGCAGCGCGACGTCATCCTCTTCCACTTGCGCATGTATGACCTCTTCTCGCGTAAGTTCTCGTTCCGGCGATACTGCCGGGACTCAGGGCGCGAGGTGTGTAATTCTGCAAGGAGGGAGGTTGTGCCTGCTCATGAGCGAAGGCCTGCGCTGCGCACCTCATGGAGTAATGTTTTTGCTGGATTTAGGCCTGGTTCAGCCGCTGGTCACTGTCCGCCGAATGGGGAGCTTAAGAGACAGCATTCAAGGCTTGAGGCTGGTTGTGGACATGGACATGAAAATGACTATGATGCGAGAGAAGAGGTAAATAAGGGGATGGTTGAGGAGGATGAGTTGGAGAAGGAGAAGGAAGGACTGGGCGCTTTGCCGATACTGGGTGAGACGATTTTGCTTGAATTTTCGAATTATGCGCATGTCGAGCTGCGCCGCAAAGGGCCTGGGTCGACTAAGAAATATGAGTTCGAGTATTGGTCCACGAAGTACCAGTGGCGGAGGGAGGTCCGCAAAGAGGGTGATCTGCATGAAGTGTCTTATTTCTTGGTTGACACGCGCACTTCCAAGACTATCGCTCATTTGGTACCGGATACGCTGGCGCCGCTGGAGGTTGTTGAAGAGGAAAGTAAGGGGGGTTGGGTGCCACCTTCTTCATTGTGGATCAGTGATCCCGAAGTTTACAAGACGATGCCTGATGTTGCCGAGTAAGTTATTCTGAATCCCGGTTCTACCCCTCAACCACCTGGCTAGTTTTCCTCTGTTTTCTGCTTAGCTCTCTATTTGCTTCTTGTTTTGTTTTACTCTCCCCCCTTTTTGGTCTCACTTTTTCTTTTCTGTGGTTCGTATGAGGGGGTGTGTGGTTCGTGTACAATGCACCAACGCATGCACCGCATGCACCATATGCACCACGCGCAATGCACCCATGGTACCCCTGCACAAGTGATGATGAGGCATGAGGCTGATGAATCGGTTCGCTTTTTTTTTTCAGTGTGATTGTTGCAACAGGGATAATTGCGCTAGTTGACGACTGCATTCGTCGTCGCTGGCATCACGAGCGGCGTCCATCTTGGATCCTGCCCGCTCAGCACTCGCTAGTAAAGAGCCTGGAGCGCATGGGCCCTCGGCGCCTGATCGGTCAGGTACTACAACGGAGAGGATCCGCTTAAGCGACACAGGGACCCCCGGCTCCATGAGCAGACAACGATGGTTTATGATGAGATGAACTAGATGAATGAGTTGGTCCTGCATTAGTCGAAATATTTGTGGCGCACGGGGCTTGATGCTGCCTTTAATGACTTAATGATGTGAATAACACGGGATATGAACGTTTTTTTGTTCTTGTTCTAGTTTAGCTTCTTCTTGTGAATTATTTTTGCTTTTTCATCCTTCATCCTTTTGCCTTTTGCCTCTTGTTGGCCATTGACACGAATCATCTTTAACGGGATTCCGGGGACTCGACTCTAATTCCGGGCGATCCTCTAATACGGATTTGACAGGGAACCAAGCAGGCTTGCAGATTTGAGCATTTTTCATATTGCACTGCCGAGCATGATAGCCTACAATTCGATGTCACATTCCCAAGGGTTTGCAAGGTGTTATGCTGGCGTTGCATGTTGAGAGTCCACGGGTCTGACCGCTGAAAGTTGAACCATGGTTGCTATTTTCGAGCTAGGGCTAGTCTACTCTGTGAACCATGGTTCGATTCTCAAGCTAAATGTGTCTCGTGCTCTCTTGACCTATTGATCCTGGATCTATTGACTTATTGACCTGATCCCAAATGCATGTACACCCTACTCATCTAAGACTTTCCTTGGAATGCAGAAACCAAAAATAAACTAGTGTTGCAGGAGTACCATATGAAGAAATATTAGTACTATTGTTTAGGGCTCATGATCGATTGGTTCTAGATGAATCTTTTGTTTTTTAGCGTGAATAACAGCCCAAAGAACACTCCTGGCCTTGCTGCCTTATGAAAATTCAAGAAATAGCCAATACAATACCTAGTATATAACTTTAACATGCGAGTATACTGGCTTACTACGTCTACTACTGTAGGTACCAAAATTGTACGTGGTACTTATGTAGTCTACTGCGCAGCATACATGTATAGATGTACTTCAAGATTGGGTGCGGGGCAAGCCCCTCGTTCATTGTCCTTGTCTTTTTTTGTTTTATTTTCCAATATTTTAGACGCCCTATAATGTGCTGGCCTAGTCCCCTGCCGACCATCGGCTGTTTCTCTACGTGTTTCGTGCATACTCGATGTTAGCCGCATTACTGAGAACCATGGTTGAGGATATTATCAACTCTGCATGAATGCCCAACACTCCTCTGCCAAATTGAACACCCCATTCGCTCTGACTGGGGTGGTTCAAAATTTATCTCTGTGAATAACAAATGAACTGTCGATGAATTTCCATCTATGGGGGTCTCTGCACATCAGGCGGTTAACCCGACGGGACTAGCCGACAACATGAAAATGAACCAGGGGGTTCTTGGCCGTATCTTTGTTCCAGATCTCTGCAACACCCTCCTGGCTTTCTGGCGTTTCTCCGGCAATACTACCCATATTGCCTCATTCCATCGCTTTGTCCCTTTTGTAAAAATAAAAAAAATCCCTCTTCTATGTTGATCCTGGGCCCAACAGCAACTGTTCATGCAGGGCGGCCCGGTCTGTGGCTTTGAAGGTGCCCAGCAACTTCCGATGTCAACAATGTGTGGGAGTCGACTGCTCCAAAATAATCATGATATCATCCATCATGATGAGCTGGCAACGCTTCTCCGATGCCCAACTCGGCTGAATCTACATTTCGGGCATCCTCCACACCCGAAAAACAATTAAACAATAAAAGCTATGACACTGACGCTGTGGCCACAGGCTCCGCTTTTTGGGCAGAGATCACCCACAGCTCTCTACCCCCCTCATGCAGTCCCTCATAGTTATTCCAGAAGCCCGCCGTTCCGCCGATACGGTTCAAGTCCATGCGCAAACTAATCTCGGGACATTATAATGTTTTCCGTTTCCTTTTTCTCTCCCTTGCCCTAAGGTACTTCTGTTCAAGTGAGGCGAGAGAGTAAAACAAAAAAAAGAAAAAAAAGAAAGAAAAATCCAAAATGAAAATCGCATGCAAATCGCCCCCCTCCCCAAAAAAACCAACGTGGGGTTCTCTGAGTTGTTCACTTTTTCTATCCAATCCGCATTCAACCTTCTTCCGAGAAAGGTGTCATTTATTCTGGATCCTAGGAGAATTAGGCAATATCTCCCTGTCTGTCATAGAGTGGGAACTAACTTGGGAACATCCGGTTTGCCCCTCTTCCATAACCCTTACATGCTGTCTAGCGTTTCTTCAAGGGCTGTATTTTGCTTAGTCGGCGTGCGCCGGGCCGTTCCAGGTTGCAGCCTCAAAATGATCCGCATACTCTTTGCCTACGAGCCTTGACTGGTGGATAATGGAGGGGGGGATTTGGCTGACGCTGTGCCATGTCCACATCGACATGCATAAGCCCCCTCCTTCGTTAGGTTTGACGGTTAGGCTCCTGTTTGTTCCCAGGGGGTAAATAAAATACTTAAAAATTATAGAAAAAAAAAAGAAATACCAAAATTAAAAAAAATACAGAAAAAAAAGAAGAAATGAAAAATAACGGGGGGTTTCTTTCCTGGCCTTGAAGATATGGCCCACTGTTTATATGACTCCCCGCTCCCCATGTCGTCTCCGTTTGAAGGTCATCGAAAAAAAAAAATACATTTAAGAAGATCTCTAAAGATTCTAAACGGGTCCAATTGAGCTCGTCTGACTCTGTTCTTTCTTTTATATCTTGTGGATTCCCCTTGAAGTTTGCCTTCTTTTTTCTCTTTTAATCTTTATCATCAATTGGGTTATTAACAAACATCGTGGACTGATATCCTCCCCACCTTCAATCCCACTTCATACCACCTCAATTGCAAAGCTTAACCGCTTCCCCCGATATCCCATCTCTTTACGAAGCAACAATGTCGTATACTACTAGTCCTCAAGGGAATAGTGTTGGCAGCCGGCCTAGCTGGCAGGACCAGCTCCAGGGTAAGCCATTGGAATGCGTGGACAAGCATCAGCAGCCCCAAATTTCTCCCAAATGGCAATAATACCCGGCTAACCATATCCAGATCATTGCACACGCACCAAGGTGTCTCCTCCTGTCTTCAACATTGTCTCCGATCGGCGAGGTACTTACCCGATTTCCAATCCTCTTCCTCTCCTCCCCCTCAGTTTCCATCCACTGTCTTCCCTCGCTACAGAACCAGATAATTATAATTTCCCTCTTATTCCCCGATCCAATACCTACGTACACAGCCTGCTTCTATCCACTGCTATGTGTCTCGTGTGTGGGCATTGCAGGAAGGAGTGGAGTCTTGCAGAAAAAGACACAGAAAATTGCCCCCCCTTTCACTTGTACACCGACTTTTAGTTTCCGAGCCTTTGGCAGCAGAAAGCTAATTACTTTTATCTCGGAATCGCAGGAGGTCGTACCGCCTGGTCCAGTACCGTCACTGTTCAGGGCCAGAATATCGCCGCTCGTTACTGGTATGACGGTCAGTTTATCAACAATGCCAAAGAGGACGCCGCCGAGGTTGCCCTCAAGACTCTGAATCAGCAGCCCCGGGCTGCTACTGTCTACCAGGGTCAACTGTTCCCGCAGGCAACGTCGTCCGGCTATGGTCGGGGAGCCGGCGGGTTCTGATCGTATTCTTTATTTCCAATATTTCCTACTAGTCTTGGGTGGCATTCTCTTCCCTTCTTGTGTTTTTATCAAATTTTTTTGGTTCTTGATTCTGATGTTGATCCTGAACTCTGTTGCAATTCATTTCCTGGTGTGGTGGGTGCTTGTTCTGGTTTGTTTTCCACCTGCTGTGAAGGGCCCTCGGGGATCCACAAGTCCTATCCGATACAAAAACCCATACCCTTTGTTGTCGCCTTGCTCTCTCACTTGCATTTTTGACTGCAGGAAAAAAACATACCCCCTTCACCGCACTCCTTCCCTCCCACCTCTTGCGACACCCTTTTCTCCCCGAGTCCTGCTGATGCATGCACTATCCCTCGTCGACAACCACAGCTTCCCGGTTTTCCCAAGTCCAGCCCACAATGGCTCACTACCATACAGAGTCCATGTCATGGGCCTTGGTGGGATGATTCCCGACTCTAGAATGACGGACAAATAATGAAAAAAAGAAAATGTACCACGCATCATCCCTGCCCCGGATGACCACCTCCAAATGCAGGTCACTACCTTGTTTCGCATTTGTGGAACCTCAGCACCAGTCGTGACACACCACACCGAGATCCCGACGACTCAGGTACATGTTACGGTGTCTGGATGTCGTCAGGCCTCGTGTGATTCATCACGAACCGGACTCCCTTTTGGCTCTTTTCAGCGCCTCTTCCCCTCCCACATACGTGTCTTCTGAGGGTACGTCTACATCTTCGTTTAGACAAAACGTCCCACCCACACTTTTTGGGGACCAATTATTGTTTTTGTCTTCCCCGATTTGGGTTCATACATGTCGTCTTTGTCATTTGATTTGCTTTTACCTTGCGCTGTCTGCCTCGAGACAAAATCGGAAATTAGGCCGGGTGCTTACTCCCACTTTATGAGAGGCGAGGGGGCTCGGGTCTCATGCATCGTGTCAAGTGACTGCTGTTTGTCTCTTCGAGAACATATGACTTGTCATGCTCGAGCGGGTTCGACGTCCTACCCGGGACAATTTCCAATCGTTACTCCCTGCGCGGTTCAGATGGCAATTATACCTTGTGGCATTGCCGACAAGTCTAAGGTGACATTTGCAATAGTACCCCCTACTGCTTCGATCCCCTTGGAGCTATGGACAAATGCATGTGTGTGTCTGTGTCACCGTGGATGCAAATAGCATTGCCCTAATCTCAAATGCGATTCGATATGGCAAATGTGGCGATGAAAGCGATTTGGAGCAAGAGGTCACAAGCGGGAGTTACAGGATTAAGGCGGGACAAAAGCCTCCATTTTCCGGGCATCTACCTGTCTCGAATTTGGATTTGGATTTGATTTACATTATTCGATATGTTCTGTGTTGTTTTATCTTTTCCTTGGTTCAGATCGGGTGTATGTACCTGATAGAGGGAGTTCCTTCGGTATCTGTTGTTTTTTGTTATGCTGTGTTGGATTTTGAAAGTTCGGGCACGGAACTGGACCGGGTTATCTATTATATTGGTATCACATATGATGGCACTGGGCTTGGGACTGTAATGGTTGGGGTTTTGGTTTCTATCAGATTGTTCTCCTTTGTTTCCTATTATACGATTACAGAATATCTATCGACAGAGCTTTTTATGTGTGAATTCTTCCTTTCCCTTTCATTATTTTTTTTTTTTTTTTGACCAATGACGGGCATACTAATGAATCCATGGTCCATGATCACCGACTGGAAAAAAACTCGTCCTTTTCTAGAAAAAGGTGTTGTACATGTCTACCCTCGTTTGAGGTGTTGTTGATCATCGAGTTCTTGCCGCATTGGCCTCCCGCCCGAACTTACACATCCGCGGCTCGCACAGCGTTGGCCATGTGTCTACGGAGTAGCCAAACATTAATTTCCGATGCATAGCGGCCGAGTTGGGCAGCATTCCAAATGAGCGATATTAAAATGAATCAAATACATTGTATTAAAACCCCGATTATTAATATTACTTGTCGTTGCAAAGTATGTATTTCTACAAATGTTCTTTGTACTCCGTAGACTCGACGTTGGATGTTGGTCGGTTACTTTGGAGTGAACCATGGAACGCTGAACTCTAATAACTAGCAACTTTAATTGTCTATTTTAACCAACCCATTTGCTGACCTCAGATGGCCTCGATGTGCTAGGCAAACATCCAAGAATAGATCTTCTCGGTAATTAGAGCCAGCATTATATTTGGTATATCACCACTTAGAATTGCACATTATACAAACCCTCGCCCGAGGCGTGATCGCCAAGACTGCTTGATGTGGTCACATATTTATACTCAGCCTTTTTCGGGCGGTGGCTATGTCGAGCGATTTATACGAGACAGCAAGTGAAAACCATGCCACTTAAGAGGCCATATATTTTCAATGCTAGGCAGAAACCAAAGATTTGGTAATGGAAGACTATATAAATTAATTATTCCATCACCATAGCCAACCCATCGACAACCTACCTCAAACCAAGCATTTTTCTAAAATACCCAAGAAATATAAAGCAAAACTGTTATCTGTTCTGCCCTGCTCTAGACAGGCCCTTCCACCCAAATACCACTATGTGTTTTGGCTCATCGCGTAGAGATGCATATGACTCTCCGCCCCCACGGCCTGTATCCTACGGCTATGATGCCTCCAGTCAGCACACACATAACAAGAACTACGAAGCATCTAAAAAGCAAAGGGGGCGTCGCGCATATCATAGCGGTGCTCCTATTGTCGGAGGCGGAGATGGTGGAGGAGGGTATGGAGGAGGACATAGTGGAGGGGGTGGAGGACATGGTGGCGGTCATGGTGGCGGAGACGGTGGAGGAGGTGGAGGAGGAGGAGATGGTGGAGGTGGGGGTGGCGGGTGCGGCTAGATCTAGAGGGTGTGGAATGTTTTTATTAATTAATTAGCTGTAAGTTATTGATTAAGTCATATATGTATAGGACCCAGGCGGATCTGGAATGTGATTGAAATTTGAAATTCTATGCAAGGGGACACCAGAGACTCCGCCGACATGTAGAATACAGATCTAAACCTTGCACTTCACTGCGTGTGTTGTTCATGTAGACAGTGCACATGTGGAGCTGAAGTTATCTATTTGCTGTCCGTACTGCGTACTGAGTAAAAATGATCGAGAATTCATAATTTGTCATTAAAATTAATTACCTATACTTCAGGTATCTATCTGTTTTATGACGCAGATGTATGTCCCAACTTCATATACGACGTGTCCACCTTGCAGCTCGTAAGCCGAGTCCTATCAACCTTCACCACGACCCTCCAGCCCTACCGATCTAATACGCAAAACTCTTTCCATTTCTTGCCCCGTCTCCACGGCTATTACGCCACCCGTAGTAGAGCCTCAATAGAATGCAGCCGGCTGTCACAAATAGAAGCAATGCTGCATTTGTCCAATGGCCGGTTGGATATCCGATCTTTGCTTCGTCGCTTTTGTAGATCCAGACACCGACGATCTGGCCTGGGGCACCGAATGAGATGTTGAGTGCGATTGCGAGTCCTGCGCCGGCTGTTGAGCTGATATTGGAGGATAGCCAGCCTAGTAGTGGTGGGATACAGGCGAAGGCGCCACTGGCCGCGACTATGAGGCATCCATAGCGGCTCTGAGGTTCGGATTAGATGACGATTCTCATTGGATTACTGGGTGCTTCATATGATTGGGTCACTTACTAGATATGCACTAGCGGGGAGAACAGCGGAGGCAAGGAAGCCCATTGCCCCGATGAAAGAGAATATGGCCGAATGGAGACCACGGCTTAAAATTAAGGGTTTCAGGTTAGTGATTTGGTATGCTTCAAAATACAAGAGAATTTACCTGTTGAAGTAGTCGGCAGACCAGGCCACTGCTATAGTCACAACATAGGCCACCGCGTAAGGAGGCACGGTCATCAGCTGAGCACGGAGATCAGAGTATCCCAGACCAGCAGTGATGGCAGGCGTGAAAAGGGAAAGACTTGAGAATGGTGTTGAGATGCCGAAGTATACCTTTTAGCTAATTAGTCTTGCAGAAATTTGACAAGAGAAAAAGGCACAGACAACATACCGCATAATGAGCATATAATCTCCAATCCGTCAGCGTAGCCTTAGCATCCTCCCAAGACATAGCTTGAGCAGAACCCTTAGATCCTTCCAAGACCAATCTCTGCGCAGCAAGCTCCTTCTCCTCGGCGGTAAGCCAGTTAGCAGTCTCCGGGTAATCTGGCAACACGAACCAGACCAAAACGGCGGATGCGCACGATGGGGCGCCCTCAATGATAAACAGCCACCTCCAAGCAGAAAGTCCATGAACGCCATTCATATGTCCCACGCCAAAGGCAATAGCACCACCGAATGCGCCAGCTAGTGTTGCCGAGGCGAGAATCAAAGCCACACGAATGGATCGCTCGGAGTTGCGATACCAGAATGTAAGGTAGTATACGAAGCCGGGGAAGAGGCCAGCTTCCATTACGCCAAGGAGGAATCGGAGTCCTGTTACTTGAGCGTAGTTGTGGACGCCGCCGAGACCCATTGTTGTTGCACCCCAGGAGAGCATGAGGAAAGCGATCCAGCGCTGGTGTTTGTTAGTGGAATTGTAATGGTTGGGAATGGGTGATGTGTATGGATTGGTTTAGACATACACTAGGACGGAGCTTCTTCAGGAAGTAGTTTGATGGGACTTCGAACAGTGCATAAGCTATCAGGAATACCATGAGTGCAATCCTTTTTGTAAGTCAGCGCTTTAAATTGTCGTGGTTAATTAAAAGCTGCGACTCACGTGAACTGATACGAAGTCATATTAGTTTCCGAGAGAAGATCATTGTGAGTATCCGAATTCAAAATTTTGGCATTTCCTAGATGCTTTAGCTTCAATTCTATCCGACATTGAGGACGGGAAATATACCGATGTTAGAGCGATCGAGATAACAAAGCAAGTAAATTGCAGCGCACAAGGGAACGATACGTAGATCTTGTTTCCAGACCAAGGCCTTTTCGCGTGCGTTGAGAGCATCGTCGACAACGTCGGGGCTGGCAAGCTGCGCTACCGTCAGTCCTCTTAAGCTCGCACACCGCAACACTGGTAAGTTCTATCACAAGGGGGAAGGAGAGAAACATACCTCTGAAGCTTGTTCAACATCTTGCATGTATTTTTCCGTTGCCATATTTACAAGGTTTTGCCAAGCAACCTTGGAAATACACAAAAGAGTTGTGTCAGGAACAAGAAAAGCAGAAAGGACCACAGTCCTTTTTTTCGCTTTCTTTTTTTCCCCTGTGTGATTTAGCTTCCCCGGGGGCTTTGTCCCCCGCACTAGGGCGACTCGGCATTCCTCCGACACCTCACCGGCATTGGGGTATTGGGGATATCTAATTCCGGGAATAGATCTGGTGTTTGAAATGTGTTAGTCTCCCAGTCTAAATCCACACTTCATACATGTTTAGGTGAGATTTGGTTGCCGTCTCTTGTTTTCCCCTAGATCGGGGGTTTCCCCGGATCTCCACATCTAGATCCCAGGGACATCGGGGATGTCAAAAAGGGGTCAACACAAAGAGTATAGGTAGCGACAAGGCTATCATTAACATTTCAAATATTTAATAATATTTTTTGCAAGTAGTTTGCAGGCATTGATTAGTTTTTTTGGGGAGCAACATGATTCATTGGTAATATCGAGTCTCAACTGAGGCGAAAATACCCTCAACATGAAACCATCGAGCATTTCAGGACTTCACATACACAAATAATTTCAAATATATCCAAATTAAGTATTTATAGAGGGCGGGTTGCCAGGTGTTGTATAAAAGCAAAACTGAGCCTCAGAGTGCAAACCAGACAAACAGCTTATCAGATAAAAGTGTTCCTGATCGCATCGCAAACACTCAAATCACCCCTCCCCATGCTATGCCAACGTTTGCTAGCCAGGCGCCTCGGTAAAACATCATATTCGAGTCCATCCATATCAATCGCAACTATGTCGACCACTACCGCCCCCACCCACAAATCGATGCCCTCCGCATTAACCTTCGATCGTCACGCCAAATGCTCGGTACGTCCTTGTGGCATGACAGCCATTGAAAACTTATTGTAACATATATCTGATACGTGTTATGTGTTATGGTATAAATAGACAACTAAGGCCCGTGCGAGTACCCTCCACCTGCCCCATGGCTCCGTGCCTCTGCCGATCTTCATGCCCGTCGCGACACAGGCCTCTCTCAAGGGCTTAACATACGACCAGCTGCGAGAGACAGGATGCATGCTGTGCTTGAATAATACATATCACTTGGGTCTGAAGCCTGGTCAGGCGGTACTAGATGCAGTCGGCGGAGCGCACAAGTTACAAGGCTGGGATCGGAATCTCTTAACCGATAGTGGGGGGTAAGATATACTATTCTCCTGTCGCACATCGATAGTATGTTACTAACCGGGTATTTTTGTCACTCAGTTTCCAGATGGTGTCGCTTCTTGAGTTGGCGACGGTCACAGAGGAAGGAGTGCGATTCCTTAGCCCGCACGATGGCTCCCCAATGTAGGTGGCTTCGCAATAAACCTTGTAGCCGAGCATCCAAAATGCTGACTTTTACCAGGCTACTGACTCCCGAACACTCCATTTCTCTCCAAAATTCCATCGGATCCGATATTATTATGCAATTAGACGATGTGATTGCAACCACTTCGCCAGATCATGCTCGCATCAAGGAGGCTATGGATCGGTCTGTACGATGGCTAGATCGGTGCATTGAGGAGCATAAATATCCCGAGCGACAAAACCTCTTTTGTATCATCCAAGGTGGTCTGGATCTCGAATTGCGAAAGCAGTGCTGTGAGGAGATGGTAGCACGAGATACTCCAGGAATTGCCATTGGAGGTCTATCTGGTGGTGAGGCGAAGGAGGAGTTCTGCAAAGTGTATGTGCTTCTACTCTCGCCAAAAAGAAGTACCAAAGAAACTGACGGACCAAAGAGTGGATACATGTACTGAAATTCTCCCGGAACATAAACCCAGATACGTGATGGGCGTGGTATGTCTTACCAAATTGGTTTTTTTGCCTTAACTGATCACAAAAAAATAGGGATACCCCGAGGATATTGTTGTAGCAGTGGCTCTCGGTGCAGATATGTTTGATTGTGTCTGGCCGACACGGACAGCGGTATGACTCAACAAACCCTCTAGTTTCGTTCTTGCACTGACCCCAGCTAGCGTTTTGGTGACGCTATCGTCTCCTCTGGAACACTGAAGCTAAGCCATAAATCGTTCGCCGAAGACTTCGGTCCAGTTGAGGAGGGCTGTACCTGCACTTGCTGTCGTCCAACTGACCAAGGTGGTCTTGGGCTCACACGAGCATACATGCACCACATTACAGCCAAAGAGACCGTCGGCGCTCATCTGTAAGTGAGCACTAGCCATAATATCTTGCTTCGGTTCTAATAATTCTACAGTTTGACCATCCACAATGTCCATTATATGTTGACTTTGATGGGCAAAATCCGACAAGCCATTATTGAAGACCAATACCCGGCTTTCCTTCGCAAGTTCTTCTCTGATATCTATGGAGGCGATAAATCGAAGTTCCCTGAGTGGGCGGTAGGTGCTCTGCGGGGAGTTAATGTGGACTTGTTGGCAGATTCATGACGCTATGATCACTGTTTGATCAAATGGGAAGTGTATTGAAGAAAAAGATAACGAGAGATTTTACTTCATGACACAGAAAAGCGGGTGCATCCATTCCAAAGTTCCAGCGGCGTTAAGTTGACTGAATAGAGTGTATCCCATCAATATTTACTGAAAATAAGACATGAGTTACCTATTCCTGAACTATTATTATTGTTGCACCAACCTATATTCAAAAGTAATGCTGGAAATACTATATACAGTATCTATAGTGGTTTGTTGAAATCTTATATGTGGGTTTCGAAGGGGTTCGTTCCTCTGTATGTTAGTATCAAACTGAATACTTAAGGGAAGAATACTATTATTTCATGCAAATACTGTGTGTCAAGTAACCCAGCGCATGTTAATGTTTATAACAGCGAACTAGAAGTTGATTGGATAATTTTCGAACAAGTTGGTTCGAGCACTATAAAATACGGAATAGACACGTGACCACGTGTCGCGTCGACGCGATCCACCGATCTCCAGGATCCCCCCTCTCAATCGTCCACTTGACACACTGAGTGGCTCTCTACCGTCCAGTATCAATATACAGCCTGGTATCCCCATTCCTCGCTAGTTCAATCTACACCATGACTCAAGACCAAGTCGCCGCAGCCCCTGTGGCATCCTCGCCGCCACACGACCCCTCGCACGAAGAGCACCAATATCTTAACTTGATACGCACAATCCTCTCCGAAGGCGAGCACAGGCCCGACCGGACTGGTACTGGCACGCAATCAATTTTTGCACCACCGCAGTTACGCTTCTCTCTCTCGAAGCCGAACCCAGAAGGCGGCGAGCCAATCCCCGTCTTGCCCCTCCTCACCACGAAGCGAGTCTTCCTACGCGCCGTGCTCGCCGAACTTCTTTGGTTCATCTCTGGCTGCACCTCCTCTCTCCCACTCTCCGAAGCCGGGATTAAGATTTGGGACGGAAATGGAAGCCGCGAGTTCCTAGATAAATCCGGCCTCGGCCACCGCGAAGAAGGTGACCTAGGACCCGTGTATGGATTCCAGTGGCGGCACTTTGGCGCCGAGTACGTCGACGCCAAGACGGATTACACCGGCCAGGGTGTCGACCAGCTCAAAGATGTTGTGCACAAGCTCATCCACAACCCCTTCGATCGCCGCATTATCATGAGCGCGTGGAACCCCGCCGATCTGAAAAAGATGGCTCTGCCCCCGTGCCATATGTTTGCCCAGTTTTACGTCTCGTTCCCCCCTGGTATGAAACTTGATGAAAAGACTGGCCGTCCATCAGAAAAGGGTACCCTATCATGCGTGCTGTACCAGCGCTCTTGTGATATGGGTCTCGGCGTGCCCTTCAATATCGCGTCCTATGCTCTCCTCACTCATATCCTTGCACATGCTGCGGATCTTCATCCCGGAACTCTCATTCACACTATGGGTGATGCCCATGTCTATCTTGACCACATCGATGCACTTAATGAGCAGCTTCTTCGCGAACCAACGGAGTTCCCTGAGCTGCGTATTAAGCGTGATGACCGGGGCAGCGCGGTCGTTGATGGCTGGAAGGAGGATGAGTTTGAGGTCATTGGGTACAAGCCTCACAAGATCATCAAAATGAAGATGAGCGTTTAAATTATATAGATTTTCTGGTTTCCAGTTTGTCGGCACTGTTCGAGTTACGATGTTTGTATGATACCAAATTCTGTGCTGTATGACACAGGCCTTATATTTTGAGACAAAAAAATAGAAATGCATTCGAACTCCGAGTCTACATGTACAGAAAATCAACCCATGCATTGGAGCAAAACATGCTTCCAGGTGTATCAGGCTGTGTATATGCTTCGAAAAGCAAAAAGCAACAAAAAAATTATCAAACGGAGAGCAAGTAAATGCATCAAGCGCCTCCGAGAACAGCCCCAGCGCCGCGTAGCAACACAATCGTGTCACCCTGCTTTACCTTCCCAGCACCAATAGCCTCCGAGAATTCGAGGAACTCTCCAGACTCAACATGAAAGACCCGCAACTTCGAATCCTCCCCATCAACCCGATTATTCAAATTCTGAACCCGCAACTTCTTCGCCGCATCGTCAAGTACACGCCCAACCTTCCACCTCGAATCAAAGAAGAAATCTCCAGCCGGCGGCTCCGCAGCCTGCGTCTCCGCCGTACCAACAGTATGCAAATACAGCCTCTTATCCGCAGGAATCGAAGCATCTCCCTTAGCCGATCGCTTGAGGCCATTAACAGCAACCGCACGCGCAGCCGGACTATTCGGTTTAGGCTTCAACTTAGGTAGAGCCGGTAGTAGGGTCCCATTGGTAGCGGCGTTCTGCTTATCGCGGCCCCAGGTGCGCACGCGCGCGAACATAGACTTGATTGTATCATTCGACGAAGCGGCGTTGCGCTGGCGTGCGCCCAGCGGGGTAATCTTGGCGCAGTCGTGTTCCTCACGGAGACGGTGTTTCAGGCAGTATTGGTGGTTGCACTGGGGGCAGCGCACAGCGGGGTCTTTGAGGGTGTTTATGAGGGTTTTGCATTGGGTGTGGGCGCATTGGTCGGTATTGTAGATGGATGGCTTTTCGGGGGCTTTGCGGTTTTCCTGGCTGGTGTTGTTTGTTCCGTTGCGGCGACGGGCCCATTCGCCTTCGCGGGGACACTGGTGCGCGGTTTCGGTTCGGTGGTCTAGACAGTATGTGCTGCGGCAGGATTCGCAACGGAAGGGGAGGAAATCTAGTTGTCCGCAGTATTCGTATTGACAGTGCCGACCTATGGATTCTAGGTCTGTGTCGGCCATTTGCGTGAAGGTTTCGTTTGGGTCGCGGGAGGGGCTGCGCCCTTTGGACACGGTTATAGGAGGCATAATTGTGCTTGGTCTTTGGACTTGAGAGTATGACACAGGAAAAGGAGAATGCGTGGGATAAATTAGAGATTCGAGTATGCGATCTGATAGAACGCGCTGGCAACAATCGCCATGTGACTAATGTGGAGAAGGTTCTGGGCTTATCTAAATGCGGAGTTAGCGTTCGGAGTTAGTCTACGGAATGAGTGAACATATCCACGGTTCTCCAACTGTGGAAGACCTCAGGTACCTAACAGATATTATGGGTAAGTCACGAACTACGTGATTTAAAGGACACTATAACATAGTGAGATAATAACTCTAAGTTCCATCGGTCTCTGAATAGAAATTCACACGGCTCTACAATCACAGATGAAAATCTCAAATGATTTTTTTGGGTTGCAATCACTCTATCTGTATGTCAGGGTTCCCATGTAGTCATTCAAATCCTCGCCTTTGATAAATGCCAAATTCCAAAGGGGATACTCCCAGTCTTCCCAACCCCTATTTCTTTGCAAGACCTTCTTGACAGAGCACCACCTTCCTCAGTCAACGATATAGCTGTCAAAGGCATATCAGTCAGTAAAACCATAGAAACTAGGCTATTGGTGCCCCACTACCATCTCTTTTGCTGATGATCCCAAATAATTCTCTGGAGCCCTTGGTCTGTGTGGTATAACCCTCAGGAAACGCATTCCCCAAACAAGTATCTCTAATAAGCAATCACATCTAACCTTTCATATACATCGTTGATCAGGTAATTTCTTACAGTCCAAAGTCGTGAGCAGTTTGTGAAACTGCTCACGATATCCCAAAAGGCTAGATTAGTCCAACCTCATATGCTGTACAAAGGTGAGAACGAAGGTATAGGCAATAGGGCCAGCGTCACATAGTAGTAATAAATTTTACCCCAAACTACTGAAAGAGAATCTGCTTAGACATCACTGTAAGGTATTCTGCTCTGGTTCAACTTGACTGTCAAATGATTAATTTCAGATATGGACCGAGGTCGCTCGAGAATAGAGTGCTCAAGAGGCCGGTACTAGAACACAATACGTACTGCGGCACTTAGACAAGCAATACCGAATGAGTTTATATTATTTTTGCTGGGCAAAATAAATATGAGTGATTCCTAGCTGTCCCTCTATTTTCAATTCTCTACTTCTAGTGGAATGTCGGTCCTATGCCCGTGGGTAAGCAAACAAGTATCTGATAACAATCTATAAACGACGCCAACCAAATGCCTTAGTAAGAGATGCACTGCCTCTCAACTCACGGGTTAGGTATACAACGTATATTGTAGTAGAAACGGGCTATGAGTCAGAAACCCAGTGACACATCACCCTAAACCCCGCGGTGTCGGTACTCTCAAAGTGGAACTGTTGAGGAATTCCTATTGGATCCACTTGCTGGTGTATTGGTGCCCAGTGATGCGCACACAGAAATATCACTCGAAATCGATCTTTAATGCCCAAATCTTGACTTGTATCCCGACAATATTTGGCGTATCATACTATCTGCGGGTATAGTCTGGGTAACATGGGATGTGGTACTTATAGTCAATGATAACAGCCATAATACCATGGAGCGAAAGGGCCTATGCACAAGTGGAAGTGTAATCTCATGCATATTCCTCTGCATTCTTATCTGTCGATGTCCGGCTATTGGAGAAACATGGACGAAGCTTTTGTCGGAGTATTTTTATGCCTTCATGCAGTCAGTATTTCCAGGTCTGTTTTTCCTAAATTTTTAATTTGCGATTTGGCCCTTTTTAAGTACAGTACATAGAAATGGGGACATACCCGGTTGCTTTCATAGCCAATCAGCCCTCTTTCTTATATCTCTCCACATAGTCATGTACATTACTCGTATTAGCGAAGCTGTACTAGTGAGGGACAGATGCAGATCGGAAACCATATCTCTGTTTACTGCCTGATTTTGAAGGCGAAGAGTAACCCCACTCTGCAGAAGTCGGTGAAAAGAAGGGTGGGAAAACTCATCAAATAATATAGAGTAAGGAAATAATGTTGAGATCGGGGGAATGCGGGGAGGAACCATACATCAATCCATTTCAGGCAAGCATACGCGTTGTCCTGGACATCGTATTCCTCAAGAAGTAGTCCAATACAACTCCAAACTTCTAGAAACTCGTCCCTGAGTTAATCAGGTCGATCACGGCGCGGCGACTGCACCAATCACCGGCCCGTATCAACCACCGGCCGCCGGCCCGGTTGACACTGTGATTGGTTCGCTTGGCCGACGCGTTGTCTTTTTGAGCCGGCGATCTATAAATGTCGATGGTGCTTGATTTCTCGATAAGATGTTGGCATTACATTATAGAAAGAGTGCTGGGTATATATCTACGGAGGGGGTTTCTTCTTCTATTCACTCTCTTCCTCTCCCTCCTTTTATTTACCAGTGCACCCTAAGTCGCGCAGCCCTAACCCGTTCCATTGATCAACATTTGATCCACAGTAAGTTGTCTCATGGAATGCCCCGCGTTGGATTTATTTGATCTAACAGTACCAGTCCAGTTATATTGCAGCTTTACCGAATCTTTCCCGGACGTGTCTCTACGGCACGAATTCAACAGACTGCCAGACGGTCACGAACAGATTATGATAGCATTGCCTGCTTAAACCATACATTATAAGCCATGACACAGCAAATCCAAGAGCAGGCCATGCCATTTGGTATCCATCACACCAAAAGCCGGATGGCAGAACTATTGGCGGCCGATGTAGTCGTTGCTGCAGGATCAGCAACATTGATAACGCCTGCGGTGATGATCTTTGACAGGTAAGCCAAGTCGGATTCCAATCTTATCACCATATACTGACCAGTATCGCCTAGACTCGTCGTCGAGAAATCATTCTACAACCAACCTCTCTTCCCGGCATTCCGCAGACACCTCTGGTTCTCCCTCACACAACCTGCAACTTTCTTAACATCACGACCCAGTCTACTTGTCTGGTCCCTTTACACCGCAACCTTCGCTACAGCCAATGCCTCAGAGACCATCCTGAGCAAGTGGTACCCGAAGATCGATCATGCTATCGCTGGCATGACCACCTTCGCTTCAACATTCATAGTCAATTCCTCAGTGGGAATCTGGAAGGATGTCAAATTCGCCCAATTATTCGGTCACAGCAACACCTCTGTGCCAGCCACAAACAACACAACCTCACCAAGCCCAACTCCAACTCAAACTCCCACCTCTGCCTCTGCCGCTACCTCTGTCTCTACCTCTACCTCTACCTCCAATACAACTTCAGCCCCTAAAACAGCCCGCTCAATCGGCCGCACTCGAATCCCAGTAGCAACATACTCAGCCTTCCTCGTCCGGGATGCTCTCACAATCTTTGGCTCCTTCAGCCTCCCCGCCATGGTCTCGGCATCAATCCCGGACTCTATCGCCTCTCAAGAATACCTCAAGATCCTGATTGCGCAGCTCGCTATCCCAGCCTCTATCCAACTCATCAGCACACCAATCCACCTACTCGGTCTGGATCTATATAACCGGCCACAGGTGATGCCGACCAAAGAACGAATCAGTCGTGTCAGTCGCGACTGGATTGGCGCGTCACTGCTCCGCATGTGTCGTATTATCCCCGCTTTCGGAATTGGCGGCTTCGTCAACACAGAGGGCCGGCTTTACTTGCATGATCAAGTTGGTGGTCGAAAGGGATCTTGAGATTTCTTTTGGACTTATAAATTATAAATATACAGATACAGCTATAGATATAGCTATAGATACATAGACAAATATACCCTTTCTTTTTTTTCTCACTTCAATTGTTCGTCTTGTGTGTGCCTTATCCGCTATCTCCCCCACTCCCGACATCACCGGCCCGGTTGTAGGCGCTTCAACTCGGATCGGCAAAGGACACAAACGTGAATTTTGGACTTTTTCGTTCGAGTTTTTTTTTCTTCGGGATTTTTTCGGTTGGAAAATGAAAATGACGTTATTGGGGCTGAGTTTGTTAATATCGGGCTGGAGATACATCGCTCGCCTAGAAGAGGGCAATTTCGGTTGGAACTATACTGCCGATTTGACTACATGGCGTAAAATGGTGTGTGGAAACCAGGTTAAAAAGGACCTTTGGAGAAAAATTCAAGTTACTTATTCCTGAACAATTAGACCTTGGGACTACAAACTATCGCATTTCGTAACACGTAGTTATTTGTCTATACTCGCTTAACAAAGAAACAAGGCAAAGATGGCTAAATTATTGGAAAAATAACATCCATGGATGTCTTCCAAGGTGATTAGCTCATTTCCAATGTTTTTTTATCTTACAGTATACTCCATAGCAGCAAATTCCTAGACCAACCTATTGTTAATTTACGCAATGTATAAACGGCCTAGGCCCTACAGAAAGACGACCAGTCTTGCATATGCCAGAATGTACCTCCCCAAACATCTACGCTCAGCGATGACTTTTCCAAAGTCGTAGAAATTTATTTTTACCAGAAGGCTCGGCATGTTTCAAAAGTAGTCTCAGAGCGATGAGACTATGGCATTTCGATATGTCTATCTCTGCTGGATGAAGATAAATTCTAGTTTTTCCCGGGCTTGCGCCGGGGGCATTCCAGCATGGTCGAAAATACATTCGCTTTCCATGCAGCCAATTTGTTCGCTTTCGCTCATTCAGAGGAATGACTCAATGTAGGCGGGGCAGCGCGGGGTATTCCATGGCGAATTACCGATTTAGCTAAGCCTCAGTCTCAGCGAGGAGGTCAAAGCTTGAGCGACAGGCGCGAAGCGAATGCTGGCCGTTGCGTCGCTATTGGCGACAGTCGAGTGAGACCACTTCAGATAGTGATCGCCCCACGCACAGCAAGGTGATATCGCAATATCGTGGGATGGACCAAGTTGGTCATTTGGCTTGGTAGAGGACCTTTCAGAGAGGTAGAAACACACCCAAGCTCATCGAACGTCACTGTCGATGGCTTCAGTTCCAGACGTGCGGCCTTTGGATCCCGAGCTGGTAGCTAAAGAGTCTGCATGGCTGAAATCGTGCAAGGCACGGCTCGGATCCACGAAAGACGGGTACTGCCCGCCGCCAGTAGTAAAAGACGAAGATCTCCACATGTGCTGGTGGGCGATATTGACCAGCTTGCCGAGGACTGCAATCTCGAGTTTCAGTTTGATGCTGTACAGCGTGGCCTTGAGGGTCGTTTGGTAGATATAGTAGTTCCTAAACTCGATAATCATCAACGCGATATCCATGAGGATACAAGCCACGTTGACGGCGAGCAGCTGCAAGATAGTCTTGCGACTAACATGGTCCTGATTCAAGCGCAGCATGCGATTTGTCTCCCACATGTACAACCCAGAGATGATAACCTCCTGCACGCAGAAGCCCGTCAGCTGTAGCTTCTCCATGACATCGTACCCCGCAACCGAGGCAGCAGAGCTGGAGAAGTTGGCCGCGTATGTGAGCACGGTTGTGGGTATGTGCAGCAGGAAAATGTTTGAGATGATCATAGTTCTCACCATGCGCAGTACGCGCAAGTTCTGGATCACCAGGTGGAGGCGCGAATATAGCACGAACGACTGGCCGGTTACCATAGTCCACCAGCCGATTGTTAACAGCGTGACGGGCACCCAAGTTGCAGTTGTGAGACCAAAAAATTTGATCAAGTAGCCGACCGAATATGGGAGAATTCCAACGCTGGCTACCAGCATACTCCAGAAATAGGGGCCTTCATAGCGTTTGAAGGTTAGGAAGATGAGCACGACTAGCTCGATCACGTTGTACCATGCGACTCCAACAAATGTTGCGATCGTGATACGGACACCAATACTGTTGCCTGTGTAGCTGCCGGTAATCCAGTTCCCTGGACTGGAATTGCTGAGTGAGGACATGACCTCATTGGGAAGATCTGATATGTTGAGAAGAAGAGAAAACACACGGACCGTGACGTGTTTAATTTTTTTTCTTAGTGGCGCGGGGTTTCCCCTAATTTATTGGAGGCTGGTTTCCGCGCCCCGGTCCTTGGCCCCCGAAGGGGTGCCAAGTGAGCCAAATGTAATAGTCGCCTGAATGTATTGTAAAGAAGATCAACAATTCGTCCACAAGGTATTATAATATGACCCACTTGCCGCGTTTCCTTTGATGATGCGAGGGGTGACAATTAATATTGTATACGAGATACTGTATTTTGCTTGGGTTCTCGGTCTATTTTTTTAAGCCGAGGCTGAGACTATGTTGTAGATTCGTATTTTTATACGGTGTACGAGTACAACTTTCCCAGTTATAGATGTCAGCACAGGTTCAGATGTAGAGGAACATTTGATCACGTGTAAATAGCCTTATTAAATGCTTGGTGAGTGCTTATTACATGCCCAGGTGCTTATGTGCTTATACGATGCTTGTTATACGCGGTAATTAGACGTTCCCGAGGTTACTGATTAAATACCAAAAGTACCCAAAATGTAAGCATGAATGTGACGGATGTCAAAGATGAAGACCAAAAACAGGGTCATGTTAGTCGACGGTGGTAGGAAGACGCTAGGTAAAAAAGAAACCTTTAAAGTATACAAGAAAGCACGCGAATCGTGAAAATCACGTAGTATTTACCCAAACGATATCAACCACCTTATATATCCCATCTGCGCACGCCATCATTCAAAACATCTGCGTTCAAGTTATCATTCAAGGCGCCTTCATCCCAAAAGTCTTCTTGAACAAAGCCTCTCGCCCAGAACCACTCGTCAAAATCGAAGTTCAAGTCCAAAGCCTCCGCAACATTTCCTACCTGCTGCTCTGCCGACTCTTCCTTTGAACCCTCAACGGATGCCACAGGACTCCCTGCCGTTATTTCTGACGTCCAGAGTTCTGTCGCCGGATCAACCATCCCAGATCCAATGGTGATGGGATACTGAACCTCCCTCTCTGTCTTGCCCTCACTTACCTCCCTCTCAAACTCTCTCATGTACGCGCCTAGTGTAAGCCCCATCGTCCTCTTGAACACACGGCAAAGATAACTCGGCGTTACACCGACCTCTTGTGCTAACTCCTTCAGGCCTCGCTTCACTGTCTGATCATGATCATCCCGCTTAGTCCGCAAAAGCGCTAGAACCCTTGTGACAACCTCCTCCCTCTCTCCAACGAAGCTCGCATTATCTGGTTGACATCTCTTGCATGGCCGGTAGCCATCGCATCGCGCTTGGTCTTCTGTGTCGTAAAATACAACATTGGCTCTTCGAGCAAGGCGTGCGGGACAGGTCGGGCGGCAGTAGATCTTGGTAGATTTGACGCCGTAGAGAAAGGAAGAGTGGGAGGAAGGAGTGCGGTGTGTGAGGGCGCGCCAACGAGCATGGGAAGTTTGGAACTGATCGGGACCCACCGATGTCGAAGGTTGTGCTTGCATAATGAGAGGACTATATTTTTACATCGGAATATAGGGACATAGGATGACGTTAGTAGGTTTTCCCCCTTGGAATACTTCGAAGGTTAACTCTCCGGGACCTCGGGGCTTCCCGAGATTGCGGAGGTGGCGCATTCTAAGGTTTGCCATGGAGACTCACCGCCCGGGGGGGAACAGGTCTCTTCCCTGCGATCATCAATATTATTATTATAGATGTTTCGAGGTCCAAATTCACCTATTGGTAGGTTGGGATCTACAAGAACATCAGCAACTTTTAAGATATCTAATTATAGACTCTCGGCCGAGCGCTATACCTACTCTGGCCTTGGTGCAGCGGCCCACCAGTACCTTACATGATTATTGATAGGTACGGCCCAGGACAGCTATGATACTCTAAGGAGGCTTATCGTGGCGGGAGTATAGGTGCTTATTGGATGGATTAAGGATCCCAGCCCAAGGCCAACCTGGGCTAGAACAGATGCTAAGCCATGTATGCTCTACGCTCAGAAATCTCAAATGGAGAGCGGGTGGTTTGGTTTGCCAATATGCATCTGAAGCAGTTTTGACGTGATTTTATTCATCTCGTACTGTGAAGAAGAGGAAGAGGAAGGTGCTGTACTATTTCACTCATATTCACATATAAGAAGGTTATTGGTGAATATTGGCAAGATAGGGACCATCATGATGATCAAGGGAAACAGTCTCGGAAACGTGTTGCATTAAACATTTGTCCCAGTATATGAGAGTCATGACTGATCTAATACATTGTTACGAGCCTTTTATGGTCTTTGAGGCCACGAAACCCTAGAATTTTACCACTTTATTCTCCAATCTCTCCCCTTCACTTTGATCCTGACCCATAGAAAAGACAAAAGAGCGCCCACATAGCTGAGTCCAGCAAAAAGAGCGACTCCCCAATACTTTTCTTTCCCTGTGCCCTCCACCGCATCTAAAAGACCCCCGGCAATGGGGATACTTGCCAGTACTCCAAATGATACCACCGTAAAACAGCTCGCATAATATCGCCCATATTCTTGAGTTTCGCAAAGCTGGCCCAGGCATATTGGTGTCAAGCTAACATTTGAACCGCTGCAGAACCCAAACAGTAGGATAAAGACTACCAGTAATGCGTAGGAATCGAGGCCTGGTGCGAGGATATCTGGTAACCAAAAACCTAGAACTGATACTGTGCAGAAAAACAACGAGACAATCATGGTATTGTATCGGCCAAATCGATCCGCCATGTCGCCCGCCACGTATCGGCCAACGCACGAAGCAGCATTGAGAATCGCGAGAAGCTGGTATGCAAATGCCGACGATCCCGTCAGGGCCTCCTCGTCAGACAGATCCTGTCGATCGATATAGTACCGTGGTATGTAAGTAATCGGGATAAAGTATGCCAAATCCGTCAAAAGGACCCCGGTGGTTGTGAGTGCCATGGCTCCTGTTCCATCCAGGAAGATTTTATAATCTGGCAATGTATCTCGCCAAGTTGTTTCGGCTCCTTTTCGGGGAGGAATTCTGCTTCGGCAAAATGCCACGCTGGTAGCGCAGAGTACAAGAAGCACAAATCCGAGGATTCGGATCGACCATCCCCAGCCAACTTGAGGGAGGAGTGATTGTATCATCAGGGGAAAGAGAACACCACCAAAACCACCCCCTATGAATGCTATACCACTGGCGAGACCGCGACGCTCCATGAACCAATGAGCGACGGAGCCCATTGATGGGGTCAAGAGAAGAGATGAGCCGATGCCGGTCATAATAGAGAATGACAAGAAGATCTGGTAATATTCTATATCACCATTAGCAATCGAACATGTATATCGGCAAAGTGTACGAGCACGGACAATTGCATGTGGTATTAAATGAGAACCGATCTTACCTGTGGAGACACTGAGAGTGAAAATGCCAACTAGCGTGCAAATAGTCCCGGCGACCATCAGTGCACGCGGGCCCATGGCATCAAAGGTCGGTCCAATTTGTACTCCGCAGACCCAGTTTACGAAGGCGTAGACTGAGAATATCCAGCCAAGAGTAGACGAAGAAGCCTCCGGTAATATCACTTTAGATATAACGACCTCGAACACACCAGATGTGTTGTAGATACCCAGTGACGAGGTCAAGCCACACCACGCACCCAATACCACCAACCAAGCATCACGACCACCCTCGGGATAGGTAATTTCGATGTTGAGAGGTGCTAGATCGGCTATTGCGGGGATATGCGGCGATAGTTTTTCAACATCGGAGGTAGAAGAGTACTCGTTGCCAGTGAGTGTCTCTTTTTTATACGAGGCGTCCGAAGCATCCATCGTGGATGGACTATGCTTGGAAACTGGTGCCATCGTCTCTGGGTGGTTCATTTTTCAAGTCTTGGAATCATCTGTAAATATTAAGGGGAGAATGCAATTGCTTGATACCAGTAAGCTGCAGTCTTTGCAAGTTTTTTTTGGTAATTTTCTTTTCTATGTCTTCCACGGGGATAACGGCAGAGGCAATGAACAAGAATTTGATTAAAGAGCGCGCAACGAAACAAATAAAGCATAATATACCTTTCTGGTATGTCCTGGATGTGTCCAATCAATGGTAGGAAATAAAACCGAACACATAGTGACCAATTAGAACAAAAGACTGAAGGTGTACTCAAAGTGGCCAATTATCAGTCCGCTCGGGTTAGGCACAACGAGATCGGTTTAGTTCTAAATGCGATTTTATGCGACACCCACTCCACTTCGTGGTAGATACACAGCACGGTGAAGTCTCTAGGGCTCTCAGATACCCAAAGAATTAGCATTTGTGCTTCCCTAAACAAGTAGTTAACTATATATTAACTACGTAGGTCGTTCGTTAGAGATCCTCTTCCGAATCGCCTTGGTGTATTCTAAAATTGACCAATTAACAGTGAGTTACCTAAACTATGTACTCATAGTAGCCAATTAAAACGACGTGTAGGCTTTGTAATGTATTCAAAGTGGCCAATCAGTAAGTCACGCGAGAGTTCCCGGGTGGGTACTTATATATCAGGTGCAATTTGAATAAATCTACTCGGTATAAAGCTTTCATGTTGATGGTATAGTATGCTACACTGAACAAAAGCACAACATCGTAGATCAATATAAATTAGAAGAGGCTCTGCTAGACCTAGAGTGGCGGAGTATCACCAAACACGCTGTCCATCATCCTAAAATAATATTAGCAACAAGTTGACATGGATTACAAGTACAAACTCACCCAGCAGGATACCGCGATCCAGGGATCTCAGTCCGCGCGATCAACTCTCGGATATCTTGCAGCTCCGCATCTGTCAAATGAAGAAAGACGGACTGGATATTCTCATCAAGATTCTTGGTAGATCTTGTTCCGGGAATAGGGATGATGTCAGAGCCCTGAGCAAGAAGCCATGCGATAGCAACCTGGGCAGGAGTACTGCCGTGGTTATTGGCAATATCTTTCAGCCCTTGGACTAGTTCAAGGATCTTCGGGAAGTGTTCCTGCGCGTACTTGGGCAGCTTGCGGCGGAAATCATTTTCGGGAATATCAGAGAACGATTGAATTTGTCCAGTCAAGAGACCTCGGCCAACGGGGCTGTATGCAACAACAGTGATACCAAGTTCACGGCAGGTAGCCAGAAGATCGGTGGAGGACGATTCAATGTTCAAGGTGAACGCACTGTATTCCACCTGGTACGCGGCAATGGGGTGAACGGCATGGGCACGGCGCAAAGTTGCGGCTGAACATTCAGACAATCCAAGATGCTTGATTTTGCCTTGGCTGATAGTTTATCAGTTCTCGGGCCTCTTAAACCAATGGGGTGTGACTTACTTCTTCAACTCAACCATAGCCTCGATAGTCTTCTCAATGGGTGTCACGCCATCTACCCGATGACAGTAGTAAAGATCAATAGTCTCAACTCCAAGTTTCTTCAGACTATTCTCACAAGCAGTCTTGACATACTCTGGGTCAGAGCGGACTGTTTGACCACCTGTGGCGGCGTCGTATTGAATAGCAAACTTGGTAGCCAGGAAGATATCATCGCGATTTCCTGACCTCTTCACCCACTCCCCCACTGCGTCCTCGCTGTCAAAGTACATGTCGGCTGTATCCCAGAATCGCGCACCGATCGAATGGGCATGCTCGAGGAAAGCTACCTTGTCTTCGAGGGAACCGGCAAATCCATAGACACTACCGAGGCTCATGAGTCCGAGACCAATTGCGGGGACTTGAGGGCCATTACGGCCAAGGGATCTAGTTGGAAGAGACATAGCTGAAATGATAAAGAGATCCCAGATGAGAAGAAGTGAGCAATATAATTGGAATATTGCAAGGGAAAAAAGACAAACCAGGAATCAGCGGGGCTTTTTATATTTGTACACGTAGCACAAAAAGTCTCCTCAATCCTAATTTCCAATGATCATTGAGTCTATCCACAGGCTGAGTGCATTAGAATGGACGTCATTCACAGCCCTGAAGCGATATACTTTCCAAGGTTAATTGCTCAAGTGGAGACCGTTTAATACCTTTTAGCCAATCAAAATACATTAAAACCGAGCGCACCAATCCTATATTGGCGTAGTTAAGGATTAACTCCGATCAGTTCCACTCCGTGTAACCCGATCCATGCCAAGCACACCACCGCCCATTGGTACGTTTGGCATGGGTTCCAAGGTTATCCACAATTGATATTTCTTGTTCGTAGCTGACCCCACCTGTGTTGTGTTTCAGCCAGCCGAGATTGCATTGTTGCCTTATTCCTCAACGGCAGATATGCACGGACAAGTCCCATTCCGCAAAAAGTCCAAAACAGGCTGCAAAACCTGCAAGTAAGTATTTGCCCATGCTCATTTTAGCTCTGCCTAATTGGGTTAAGGATCCGCCGGGTCAAATGTGATGAAGGCCGACCAGCTTGCCGACGCTGTGTATCAACCAGCCGAGTCTGCGACGGCTATGGAATTTGGGGGGAGGCGGAACTCCATATGGGCAGCCACAGAGCAGCCAGGCTCTATCAGTTTACTGCACACCAGTTCCAGCTGGCAACCTCGGCCACGAGGAACAGCTGTGCTTCGACTGGCTGATCAAACGAACTGCAAGGAAGTTCGCTGGTTTATTTCCTTCCGACTTCTGGGAGTCCTTAATTTTTCAAGCTAGCGCTCAAGAACCCGCCGCGCGCCATGCTGTCATTGCCTTGGCCTCTACGCATCGGTTCCAGCAGCGATATGTCACCGGGCTAAATAAATATGATGTGGAGCGTTTCACTCTGCAGCAATATAACAAGGCAATTCAACATCTACGCACCAATACAACCAACAATAGCTATTCTCTCCGGGTAGCGCTGATTACATGCATGCTCTTTATCACTCTAGAATACATGCGCGGACAGTATCAAATGGGGTGTGCACATCTCCAATATGGCATGAAGCTTCTCTCCGATATATCCGCAACACGTTCTCCATCATCCATGGTGCCGACCATTGTACCCCCCGAAGAAGATTTCGCCTACAACGCCCTAGTCGACGCCTATTCCCGACTAGGTATTCAATCAGCCATGTTCGGTCATGTGCATTCACACATGTATCTTGTAACAGCAGACCCGCAAACCGCTAGTCTCCCTTATGCATTCACCTCCCTCCTAGAAGCAAGACGCAGCCTAGACGACCTCTTGAACAGAGTCCACTGCCTAAAAAACCATTACCACAACCACCACACATCCCAGACCCCAACCGGCAACCAACAAATGCTCAACACACAAAGCAAAATCCTCGCAGACCTATTCCTCTGGCGTAAAACATACACTGTCTCGGTCGCACACCTCGAAACCAACAAGTTATCAGGGAAAGACCAAACCGGGTACCTCCTCCTTCGGGTGCATCACGAAATGGCCACAATGATGGCGTCAGCCTGCCTCTTGCCAGACGAAGCGGAATCCGAGCTGATCTTCGACGGCTTCGTGGAGAACTTCATCAGGATAATGACTGGCTTCCTCGATATATGGAAAAGCTGGTCAGCAACAGCATTCCACGGAAATGATCTCTCTAAGATAGCCAGCGCATCCGACGAGGTGAAAGACACCTTCCAGAACTTCAAGGAGGTGTCAGACATGAATACGATCCTAGAAGCTTCTCTACTAGACCTTCTTGAAAAATCCTCCATAGTCAACTACTATATGCAGTCACTGGACTGTACTAGGAACGGGTTCACCGTTGAGATGGGGTACATCCCGCCTGTATATTACACGGCTATCAAGTGCCGTGTTCCGCGGATCCGACGGCAGGCTGTGAGGGCGTTAAGGGCTGCGCCGCATCGGGAAGGCCTGTGGAATGGATCGCTTTTGGCGGACGTTGTGGAGGAGATTATTAAGGTTGAAGAGGGGGGCTTTTATGCTGGCGATGTCTCCGTCAATTCGTCTGTCGGGTATATTCTGCCTCGGAATGAGGATTTGCTTGTGCCAAAGGTGCCGGCCGAGGCGAGGGTCTCGGATGTTAGGGTTCTTCTGCCGGTTGATGTTGGGGGGCATACTTATGTTACTTATCGGAGGAGGAGTGGGGGTGAGTGGGTGACTTTTAAGCAGAAGATTGGCACGTAGGTATGTAGGTAGCAGTAACTACGTATTAGGTTTTTAAGTAGTCAGATGAAAATCTGTGAATGCTGAGTGTATACTTAATAATTTTCAAATCATGATCTGGTTACACTGAGCACCCCGACTCAGGTTGTGCTTTACTAAGTACTTGAGACTGCGCTGAATATCCATGCGCTTCAATATTTTATTGTTTGATTCGGAAATTCGCAACGAACTGTCCGGGTCAGAGGGTTAAATCCGATGTATATGGCATGCGGTAGTCCTCTCTTTCGATCATAATCTTCTTTCATTGTTTATTGTACAATTTTTATGTCACAGCCGAACGGCCATGGGTCGTAATTTCGTAACATGCTTTCCAGTATCCATAACACCCCGAAGATCTTGTCTTCTGCTTTTGCCAAATTCATAATGACTGAAAGTCTCATGCCTTGCAAAACCATGTTACTTCCCGCTTACCTTCTGACTTCGCAAAAATGCTGCCACCTGTTCATGCCTCGTGACAAAGAACATGCGTTTCCGATCTGACTTCCAAACCAGCACACCAATCTCCGCGGCATACTGACAAGGGGCCTGGTATTCGGTCAAGCTGGTGAAATCCTTGAACAAAAAGCCCGCCGTGGCCCGGAGGCGGTCCCGCTCCAGCTGCCACAGTCTGATCTGATCTGTCACAGTAGGCGGGAGCACAGATGCCGGGATACCCTTGCCATTGGATTGAGCAGCGCTATGTTTTCGCAGTTGTGGGTGCGCATGCGATAATAGATATGAGATGATTTGATCGGCAGTGATTCCCATCTCGATGGCTCGACGGACAGACTGTCTAGTGATTTTTCCGGTGACCAGATTAGGGAAGCGGTATTTGAGGTTTGTGAAGAGGGATATGAGGGATATTTGTAGGGGTGATGAGGTGTAAGCGTAGAGCCGGTAGTTGGTTTCAATGATGATGAACCCAGAGCCAGGGCCACCAGATGGCCCCGCTGGCCCAGTGAGAGAGCTAGTCACAGGGTTGCTCAGAGCGCTCGAGTCAGATGTAAGTGTAGTTGCGAGACGGGTGGGATAAAAGCGTGTCGCGTCAGCGTTTTCCTGGTAGACAATACCAAAATCGGCGAGGTCCGCGAGGGTGCGAAGCTGGTTTGGTGTCATATGGCTTTTGTCGTAAGACGATCCGAGTTCCAGGCTGCTCAGGAGGAACAGGAACGAGAGAACCTCGACGCTATCCATGCCGATGGCTTCGGCGCTTTCGACATAAAGAATCAAGATATGCCAGACCTGGGTGTTCACGTCCTGGAGCACAAATCCGAACCCGTCTTTGGTGATGTCGACACGGTTGCCTCGGATCTCAACTAAGTGTCCCGCTTGGAGAAGCTGTTTGACACCCTTGCTCAAATTGACCGCGTCGCGCTGTCCACTCAAGGCACTGGTTCCAACCATGTAGCCCATAACACCTTCCCACTGTCGTCTAGCATATTCGTCCAAGTCGGCGATCGAGGTCAGGGTGTGTTCCGGAGCTTGGGAGAATACACCGAAAGAGTGAGAGTCCTCTGCACCCATCAGAGCTTGTCGAAGCGAAGCAGCGAATGGGTTAGTAATCATGTATGCGCGGACATTTTCGCTTGTGAGGGTCGTAGATAGAATGTGAAGTCGACCCAATATTGAAAGCGCATTATCCCGTTCCCTTTTGTGAACACTGTCAGTAATTATTGGAGCCAGACCTGTCAGATAAATCACTCACTTCTTGCTCTCTGAGTTGACCCAAACTTCCAGATCAGCTGTTGGAAGAGGGTCTTTGAGATATAGTAGAGCCATCACAAAGCATTTTGCTATATGCACTATTAGCACAACATTCCCTTCCGTGTGGGTGAGCTCAATGTACCTAGATCAGGCAGCATGCGCCGGAAGATCGCAAGGGCTGTGGATGGCTGTTGGTATAGCTTATAAAAAGTCGTCCCGGGGAGACCTTCCAGGTACTCCAGAGGACGGGATGTTGCACTCGCCATAGTGAGCTGTGAGAAACCAAGTTCTCAAGCAACTGAAGGGAAGAAAGTGTCTGGGTGAAGTGGTTGGATGAAATGACGCTGGTACGGTGACCGAAGCGGCCATAAAGTGCAGTTCCGGGGTGCTCCCGAGTCGCCGGGTGAAGTAGAATGTTGGACTTGTTAACTCCTCCCTATATCATTCCATCTCCAGGACATTCGTCAATTTGTCACTTTTTAGAAATGGCTTCTCTTAAATTTGTCCGCTCGGTAATTATTCAAGACCTTCATCGCCTATAATTCACTTCCTACTAATGCATATCACTATCTATAGGTCTGGGAGTCCTTCCGAGCTACCTCGGGTCTGGAGCCTCGGTATGGAATTCGTCCTAACTTACCTTTACCTTTGAGATATTAGAGAAGAACTAACATCTCACTTCAATTTGACTGAAGGCTATTGAATAATGCAAGTCCGAGCCAGTTTCCTAGCAGTTTCATCGATCTAATCACTGATCTAAACTATAGCTCCGTGTTACAGCCGCCAGGCCCGGTGTGGTCAACTTTGAGCTGGATATTCAGAAGGAGCATACAGTATGTCTATTTGTGCTGCAGTCTCTCTAGCAAGCGTAGTTGGGAACCTTTTTAAGGGCTCAACCTCTCACATTAAACGTCGTCTCTGACATCTATATCATTTAGAACCGCTTGAATATCCTCCATGGAGGCACCATTGCAAGCATGGGTAGGAGATCGTTCTGTGTGACACTCAATTCGTGATACTCGGCTAAAACATGCTCTAGTTGACCTCGGAGGCTCGTTGGCTGTGGCATCTCGCGGCTTGTTCGCGACGGGTGTGTCAACAGACCTAAATGGTAAGTTTATAAAATCGGTATCCCACCCAACCTCTCTGTTTCTAATAAAATCCTGTCTAGTCACATACTTGAACTCAGGTGGCAAAGTTGGTGACCGAATCCTGGCCGTATGTTTTTATCTATCCCTCACAGTCTTGCCAAACGGGTACTAACTTTCAACGTTAGGAGGTGACCTGTGATAAATGTACGCTATCTGACTTCTTCGTCGTATTACTTTTGTTTAATATGTTGGCCATCAACTAACTAGCCGCATTTAGTTGGCAAGACTCTTGCTTTCACGAACATCAAGTTCACGGACCCCAATGGACATGTCGTTGCCCGTGGGAGCCACACGAAGTGTGTACCCTATCATATTTCCGAAAATAAACTGCTAATATCGTTTAGATACGTGGCCCAGGCTTGGAAGGATCCCAATAATATTGTGGAGGAAATGAACAAGCTCAAGGACCAATGAGAGCGAAATCGGGTATTACGATCGATGAAACCGGAGCGTTTTGGTCGAACAAGTCTCACATTTACTTCAAGTCATTGAGAACATTGAAAGACGCCCGAAGAGAAGAGCAAATCCGAGTCGCCATAGAAAACTGATTATAGAACACAATGGGTCTGTCCATATCCCCAAGTGATACCATTCTACCCAAGACCAGAAATTCTACGCAAGTTTCATTTACTGAGTGTTGTCACGTAATAGATAGCCATGTAATCTGCAAAAATGAACTGCCCATTCAAGGGCCGTCTCAGGATGTATAGAAGCAGAAAATGTGGAATAGACCCAATCCAACAAATCCCTTTATCGGGTGCTGCTGTTACCATTTAACTTGCGAAACAATTCATACAATATCTTCATCTCCATCAACGGCTCCCATAGCCTCATCCTCATCCAAATAGTCATCTTCGCCAGCTGGCGCCGCATCCTCAATGATGATATCTCCATCACCCATAGCCTTGACCTTGGCCTGTGTCATCTCAAACACGTACTGTCCAAGATGCTCGACACTTTCCATCGGCGTGCCCTCAATAGCGGCGTTGGCTTCCCGCGACGACGGGAACATCTCGCCAGGCGCGAGCATGAGCTTATCAGGTCGTTGCAGAAGAAGATCGAATGCAGGCTTAAGTTCGTAGCACGATTCGAAGACTTCCCGTCGTCCGAGGATATACAGACCCAGTCGTGCGCGGGAGAGAGCTACGGTCAGACGGCGAACATCGCGCAGGTACCCGACGCTGCGAGTTCGGGTGAGAGAAAGGATCACGTCTAGAAAAATGTTAGCGATTCTGATATTTTGAGTGATGCAAACACGCTCTGGGAGGAAGTCAACTCACAATCATTCTGCTCTCCTTGGTAGCGATCCACTGTCGTCACAATCTTGGGCATTCCAAACAAGGGGTTTTTTCCACAGCGGTGACTCAATACATCCCGGATCAAAGCTGTTTGCCCAGCATACGTGGCTAAGATCGAGATTTTAGAAGCAGGATAGCCCAAGAGTCGCATGTACTGATACATGGCCACTGCGTACTCGGCTTCACCCAGATTCTGAATAAAGTGAGGTGTCGGCTCTCGCTCTCCAGAACCCTGGTAGTCGGGGACATTGATGAACTGGTAGTCGAACTGGAACCCGGCATTGGCCTGCTGGTACTCGGGGGCAGTTTCGACCACCGGAAGATCTCCGAGTTCCTTGTACCGCCAGCGGAAGAGCTCTGCAATGCTAGGTCGTGCGCGTCCCTGCTTATCCAAGTTGATCACCGGGACACCCAACCGCGCCAGTCGCAAGAAGAGACTTTGCTCGAAGTGAGCATATTGACGGAAAGCCATGTTTTGAATGATGGGCGAGTTCTGGTGGTGATCACCACAGAGAACAACACGCTTGAGAGGAAGTTCGCCGTTCTTCATGTTTTGTAGAGCGTTGGGGATGAAACTCTCAACTTCAGTAATCTGGGCCGCTTCTTCCATGACCACATTGTCGTAGTGGAAGCCTAGATCGGCAATTTCTTGCCGGCGCATAGCTGCGTGGGTTGAGGTCATCGCGATGATTCGTGCCTCCTTTACAAGGAGATAGTTCGCTTTATCGCGAGGTTGTTTCAAGATCTCGAATGGCCGAATATCCTCCAACTCAGAGAAAATTCGAGCGATGTGACGTTCGCAGCCTGCAGCAGTGTCGATGATTGCCTCCTTCGAGGCTTCAGCTTCGAATAGGGGCTGGGGAGCATTTGCAAAGTATGATTGGAACGGGAAGGATGCGACAATATCTTCATTTGATGTTCCTTCGGAATTGGCTCGATCCCAGAATTTGGCCCATGTTGGCTGCACGTAAACTGTATTGAAGTAGCCTGCGGTCTCGCATGAATTTCCATGCGCACCCTCGACCCCAATTGATGCAGCCAAGCGCATCACTTCTGACAGATAGTGATTGCGATTGTCAAGGAAGGATTCGACTCGACCGTACTTGCTGTAGTTGGAATCAGTGTCCAATTCTTCCTCGCCGTGACCCAGTCGCAACAAGTGCCGCTCATCAATATCAAGGGCAATGATTTTTTGGAATAATTGATTGAGGGCTTGGTTGCTGTGTGCAATGAGCAGTGTTCGTTCATTGGGGAAGTTATGATAAATGTTGTTAATGATTTGGGTGGTGACATCGGTCTTTCCAGTACCAGGCGGTCCCACAATGACGGTGAGCCCAGGCTGTGTTCCAGATGCGATGGCTTCCACTTGGGCCGGGGTGAATCGGATCTTGTTCAATTTTGGAGTGTCGACGGGGTAGGGGCCAGGGTTTGGTGGTTTGTATGTGGAAACACGCATACTGCTAGGCGCCACCTCTGTCTCTGCGGCTTGTTCTCGGCGTCGTTTCTTCGGCGCGTGAGGCTCTGCTGCAGACTCTTGGTTAACATATTCAATCACGTAGGGCGGGCCAAAGCTGGCATTCTCAGCCCCCGAAGGTTCAATGCCAGGGAAGCTTTCTACTAAATGAGACCAGTCCAAAAGTGTGTCTCGGAAGTCGACAGTGCGAAGTCTGTTTGGCAGCTGCGTGTATCGAGCACTAGCGGGATCTCCATAGCCCAGGAAGATGTCCTGGAGCCAGGAAGGAAGCGTCATATCAGAGACAATAAGCTTTTGCATCGTCTGCAGAATTGACTTGAAGTTATTTTCCCTGCCCTTTCTCCGTGCAACCACGTTGATGAGGGGGTAAATGTCCGGTTTGCCGTGGGCTTGCTGGTCCTTGTCGGCTTTGAATGCAGCCGCGTCCAAGTTTACGATCAATCTCCTCAATCGTGCTCTGGGCTGAGAGCCATTTGCCTGGCCAGTAGGTTGTCGCAATGCGCGGCCTTGCTCGTCAAGTACCTGTACGATCTCGGCCGTTCGGAGGTGGGTCATCCGAGGGGCTTCAGATGCACCTTGTTCCGATTGCGACGAGCTGGACTGGACCGCCAAAAGATAGACAACGTCATCGGGGCGGAGTGAGTCCCATTCTCTCCTAACATTATCTGCGAGTCTTCCCACTTCTATCGCGATCTCCGCTCGAACAAAGGCCGGGGTTGTTGCTCCGACCTTTGGTGGTGCGACATCAACGATAGCAGGCTTTGAAATTGGAATGGCCATTCGAGAGAATCCTTCGAATTTCAAGGTTCCATCGCGTGCTGCCTTTGGCTGCATGCGTTTAACGAGGGACTCCATGTCCTTGCGGATTTGGAAGAATGCTTCTGATCGGTAGAGAAGGAAGGAGCGCCAAAGGAAATCTCCAAGACTCAGATACTGGAGATTCAATTTTGGGATTGCCAGAGGCCTCGATCCGTCGTATGTCTCATTCCTCAGCAAGGCCGGGTCGTAGAGGGTTTCTTCCGTCGGAAGTGGACTCAACTTCTCGACAACTTCTTGGAAGGGCACCTTGCGTTCATAGGAAGATGCCAAGACTTCCAGGTAGAACTGACGGTCTGGAGTGACGTGCGAAGATTTTGGGTAGCTTGTGCGGAATCCTAGGTGAGAGCAAAGGCTCTGGAGTTCCGACTCGTCTAGAGAAGATAGCTGTCCCTCTAGATCCGCTCGCTGCGCAATTGACCCCATATTGGAGAGCGCAAGAATCGTGAGCTTGTCTTTGAAGAACTTCATTGAGGTTCTTTGCAGTTGGGCCAATTCCTGGCAATGCAGGTCGTAGACTCCCTGCGGAGAAAGAGCCTCACCAGAGTAATCATCAATTGCAAATTCGACAAAATGTTTGAGAAGGCTGTGGAAGTCGCGAAGGAGAGCGTTATCAGGCACACGGTAGAGCTGTGAAAGGCGAATAACCGACAGAAGGTTCAGGTCCTTCAACAGCGTGTTCACGTAGCGCCTGGTGGGAAGCTGACTTTCGAGATCCACCAAGAGCTCAAGGAAACGTTCACAGTATAGCAAGTTCTCGGCCTGGTCCTTTTCGGGTCCGTTCAACCTATGAAGGAAATCCAAGAGCATCGTATACAGCCATGAACGTTCGAATCGCATCTTTGCTTTCGCTGCTTCATCTCCAGCATCGTATCGCTTCGCAGAGGCTCTCCATGCCTTTTTCAGTGTTGGGGCCTTTGCAATAATACGGTCTCTAGTCTCCTCACTGGCCAGGTTGTGCCAGACCGAGATAGAAACAAGCGGCGCGCATTCTTTGCGGATCAGGACGTTCTCGAGCGACTGGAAGGCACTGATAATAAACGATATGATAGAGAGTCGAGAGCGAGTCGGAAGTGAAATATCAATGCTCATGGAGAGAATACGGTGGAAGAGATTGGAGAAGTCATCGGCGCGGTCGGAGAAGATATCTGCAACTGTCAGCTTCGCCGCATTATAGATCATATCACATTGACTCACCCCATATCGGCAAGTGCTCCCGGTGCTTCACGCTGACAATCAATGCAATCAACATTACATGATGATTCGACGCATCCTCTGTGTAAGTCGGCCAAAGGAACCTGGATAACAGTTAGCGTTAGCGCGGTAGGCATGAATGCAGATAACATACTTCTCAAGAATGTTCAAGTTCTCGAGGATCAACAGCGACCGACTGTTGAAAGCCTCTGCTTCCAAAGGATCCCACAATTGCTTCTTGATGACATCTGGTTTGGCCTTGCGGACCTTCGTGTTCAGCCAGTGGGCCTTGGCTAGCTGCACCCACGGGCTTTCTTCACGAAAGTCCACCACTGTAGGCCTGGATTCGAGACTCTGCGCCATCGCAGGAGTCAATAGTTTCCTTAACCTAATAAATTGGAGTTGGTCAAGGAGGGGTGGATTGGCGCAGCCGGGAACATGTGAATTGGTGAAGCTGGGGGAGCTTTTCAAAAAGTCTTGGCTTTCAATTCCGCCGAGCCGCAGTCCTCAATCAATCCGACCACTTTGTTTCCCACCTTCCTAACACCCATCTAAACTTTCTTCTTTCTCTTGTAACTAGTCTTTAAAGGACGATTGAAGAGACTCTTGAGAAGAAGCTGAAGACCGCAATCAAGGAAATTCCAAGGCCCCCAAAAACACGCTCGAGAAGACGCCTACGAACACGCCCGAGACGACAGTCCCAGTCGACACTTTGACACAACCCCTCAAGGGTCCCTTACGAAGGCGCCTGGGTAAACACTTCAGAAAATGGCGAATGAGGATATTGCCGGTGTCCAGGTCTACAAAAGACTAGTGGACAATCTCCTGGATCGCGCCGCGAAGGTGAAGCCCGACAAGCAGATCGAACCCCCTTTGACCGAAACACACCTGGGCGAGTCGATATGGCAAGTTCCGTCTGAGGATTACAAGGCTACAAATCACTTAAGTCCACAGACTAAGATTGCGGCTGTGGAAATCGCGTTTCGCGAGAAGTTCTATCGCGTTTTGGTACGATCTGTACAACCCTCGAGTCCCCATAGCATTGTTAACAGTTCGTCATAGGCCTCGACTTCCATCGATGACCCTGCTTTCATTCAAATATGGAACCTCCTTGATATTGTCTCCATCTTTTCTGATAATGGTCAGTCTCCGCACTCCGCCCGCACTTTATACAGCTCTAACACCCACCAGAACAATGCGAACCCGGCCTTATTTTCTGGCTCATTGAAGAGCTCTTGGATAGTCAAACCATTGATGGCTGTCGCAAGGTGTTCGACTACTTGGAGTCCCGAAGGGAGAGGAATACCAAGGTTAGCATGGTCCCTCATCTACTGGATCTGTCGCAAAGCTGACCCCGCAAAAGAAACACTTCAAACAGAAAAGCTTAGTTATTCTACGATCATGCAACGAACTTCTTCGCCGCCTCTCGCGTGCAGAAGATACAGTGTTTTGTGGTCGGGTGTTTATCTATCTCTTCCAGAGTTTCCCACTTGGAGACAAGAGTTCGGTTAACCTTCGCGGCGAGTTCCACTCTGAGAACGTTACAACCTTTGACGAAATTGCGAAGGGGTCTACCGAGCAAAAGGAGGATACAACAATGACTGACGGGGCTGAACCCACAACCCCCGGAGAGGCAGCGGCGGGCCAGGCTGAGAGCTCGAAATTGCCCAGGGTTGTGGTTTCTACTGGCGATGAGAAGAACTCAGACGAAGTCGACCTGAATGCGCTCTATCCGCTCTTCTGGAGCCTTCAGGCCTATTTCTCTTCACCGAGCAAGATGTTCGACTCTGAACGATTTACATCATTCAAGACTGGAATGGAAGCTACGCTTGCTGCATTCAAGAACATCAACACTGAGATGGAAAACGAGAGCTCTGCCCGAGCCTCAGAAGATGCTCGCAAGTCGAACAAGCGCAAGCGCATCGCGGACGGTAATGAAGTCGCCACCAGCTTCAATCCGAAATACTTGACCAGCCGGGATCTGTTCGACCTCGAGATCAGCGATACTGCCTTCCGACGACATGTTCTTGTCCAGGCTCTTATTCTCCTCGATTTTGTGCTTTCTCTCACATCAAAGTCCAAATCACGTCTGGCCAATACAACGAACAAGTCCGTTCTCTACGGTTTCACTTTGAATGAGGATGATACCAAGTGGGCGACCGGCATGCGAAAAAGCATCGAGGGATATCTGCAACAAGGACCCGGGGGCAAGTTCTACTATCGCATGGTGGACACGGTTTTGTCTCGAGACAAGAACTGGGTGCGGTGGAAAGCTGAAGGCTGTCCATTGATTGAACGACCAGCCATCTCGGCGGCGGAGTACACCACTTCCCGCGAGCATGCCACCAAAGCGTATGCCAACAAACGCCTTCGTCCGTCCCCAATGGGCTCTCTCGATTTGAAGTTCCTTGCCGACACCGAGGCGCTGGCCAATATCGAGCGTCTCAAGGAATCAGACCGATACAGCGTTCCTTCTGCGGACTCGTTCCTGAAGGGCATCATGGATGATGAAATGGACATCGATATGGCGATGACCGATGAGGATAAGGCGATTGCCGAGGGCGCTAAAGCCAGCAAGTCCTGGCGAATCTTACGTCTTGCCGCGAAAGGAAAGCTCGCTGCATTCGACAAAATTGGAGAGGGCAACAACCTACAGGTATTGTTCGAGAGTGCTACAGCGACAGAGGATAACAATGAGCTCACTTCCTCTGGGGATACCAAGGATATCACCCAGTCCCTCGATGGAGCTCAGGATCCGCATGTTGAAACCAAAGTGCCCGAGAGCAAAGACCCCGCTGAAGCGAGCGAGGCTGCTAAGTCTGAAGAGCCCATTGAGGGCAAAGTCGAGAAAGCTGGTCAATCTGAGGATGCTCAGGACCTTCAGGGCCTACCCCAGGGCACAGATGAGCAGGGAATGCAAGTCGAAAACAAAGACGTCATCAGTGAAGAACAAGACCCAAGCACGAATGAAAACAACGAAAAGGCCCTTGCCGCCGCTAGCGCCTCCAAAGAGGACTCTGCATCTGCCACGTAAAGCCGGATTGTGGCTTGAAGATATTCTGTTGGATACTCCATGGCTTTGACCCCCTTTTGTCCGGAAAAAATCCCCCAATGGGCACCGTCTGGCGCAGTCACGCCGCGGCCAACCACATAGAGATTATGCAGGCAACTTGCAGGATTTCCTGCATCAATATCACAGCGCCGTTGATGCCGTGATCTGAGAGCGAGATTACCACGTCCGTGCACCTGCACTATCTGCGACACATCTGCTGGGACGATTCAGCACCTGGTTTTTTTTTTTTTTTTTCCCGAATACGAATATCAAAGTGCGTCCTAAATCCTCGTTACCGGCAGAGTTAAACCTGTCTCTGGCCTAATTGGGGCTCATTTCACGAGCCTTTTTTTTTTTTCTTTTTTTCCCAAGAACTCCCCTCTCCAGGGTCGCTATCGGTTCAGCTTCATCGGAGTAGAATCGGACCAGGATGTCGCTTAAGCCGGAACTCAAACACAAACCAATTGGGCCGACTGGCCGATTGCGGGCACTCCTGAACCAAATCCAGGATTTTACGGGAAGCGGGTCACCACCAGAAGCGATGAAAGTTCATACCCGGGGCAATGGACAGCCTAATGCCCTGGCGACTTCAATCAATTAGCCAACGTGGAGACTACAATGCTTTAGCTGATCGGCAACTCTAATACAAAACACTTCAAATGGTTCCTGCATGAAGTAGCTAAAGTAGAAAAAGAAATAATCACGTTCTGTGTTCTCCAGAACTAATTTCTCACCAGTGGCGTTGGCGTCCCAGCCATGTTTCACTTTACTGAGTTTTTCCAATTTTTATTTTATTTTGCATCAATAAGGAACTAAGTACGAGTGCGAAATAAGATTAAATGGTTTCTGATTAGTAGGCAGTCACATTACCTACATGTAAGCGACTTAATCGGAACCAAATAATCAAAAAAAGGAGAGAATATGGAGTAAACTTCTCCAGGAGTATACTCCGTACATTATACACGAGAAAACCCCCCCTCCAATTGACCCATTAATTGCAGAAGTGGGAACTTTTTAATTTTTTTTATTTTTCCTGTCCACTTAGTTTGGCCCCCTTTTTCGTCAGCTCATAAGAATCCTTTGGTGTCCATATATGGAGTATGAAAGGCGGAGTAGTTCGTGTCGATATATAGTGCAATATAGTACAATATAACAAAATAGGGTTCGAGAAGAGCAAGCGAAGCCAGGAAAATCGTGCACTGATCGTCTGGGGTTCGGTGCACTCTCCTAGACTATCCTAGTGTCCACTACTCCGTACACTAGACACAATAAATCAAAAGTGTAAAAGCCACATGGAAAAACAGTCTGAACCACTATCGACACAAGCGTCGAGTTAGATCTCCACCGGTGGACCAAGAGATAGAACCTTGGAAGGAGGTTTACAGTTTACAGAGTATACAAGAGTACGGAAAATAACGGTAGCCATGTGGTCCGATCTGAATGCACTGGCCAAGTGGACTAAGTTTTTGACATTATTGAATTTCCTCTACTTTGTATACTCCATCCACGGAGGACGGAGTATGGATAGACCGATGATGTCCGAGATCAAATCCGTGAATTTGTTTTTTTACCTTTTTAATCTTTTTATCTGTGATCCACTGTAGTTCTTTTTAGGCAAAAGGCAATATTCAACTTTCTAGATCGGGAACTATACATGTATACTAACTACAACATACGTGTACTCCGTTAACTAGTTAGTATGGTACAGGTACAAAGTATAGTAGTTTTCAGAACATGCTCTACTCTCTACTCCGTACATACTTTATATCCCTACTGCACGGCATATTATACTAGAACTTATTAGATTAGATTAATTTTTTTAGTCAAGGGGAAAGGATCTCCTCATCCTCTCCATCCTCTCCATCCTGCCAAGAGATCGGCTTGCGTCACCCGCCTAATGTAAAATCCGATGGGAATAAGTACAGTATTTGGTGTATATAATACTCGGTACGTGACTTGATCATACAATTGTATATATGTGTGTAGGTACAAAAAGAGATAAAGTAGATGGTAACTCTGTATGTACTTCGTATGTCGTACTCGATCTAGTTTTCCCCGCACAGCACGTTCCAGAAGGGAGATTACAAGGACATCATACGTTGCAACGGTGTGATCCTGATCCCTTTTAATTTTATTTTCTTTTATTTTTCTGTTCAGGGTCTTAAGACGAAACAGCAAATAAAAAACATAATCTAATAAAATAAAATAATAAAAAGACCCAACGATCGTCCTTCCGTGGGATCGAAATCCAACGGCTCCGAGTTTTCTCCTCCGAACTCCACCTTGGAGAATAAGCGGCTTTGCACTTGGTTTACTTGGTTTACTTGGTTTACTTAGTCAATATGCATGTTCTGCTATGTAAATATTCATTCTATCCATAAGGGAAAAGAAAGGGGGAAAAACAACTGAGAACTACCAGACCTCTAGGTATCTCAAGGTCCATATTAATCCTATTAATCCCATACATCCTATTAACCCTATAAGTCCTATCCCCCCGATATCCGATACACCCGATACTCTTCGTCAGCCCTTATTGACCCACATGGATCTCACGGAAAATATCACGGAATATTTATTTGCACCATATCAAGGCCTCATTTCACCTGCGACTTGGATTGTTTCATATCATTTGTGGAGATTTCCAGGGGAGCTGAGCTGTCTCTCCAACAACTACCGAGCCATGGTACTCCATACTTTTGTACGGAGTATAGTCTCGCTAAATAGCCCCTTTGCTAATTCCATGATTTTCCTTGCGCAAGGCTCGCTTGGTGGTCTTTCCTGAACAAGCTAACCGCAGTTCTTAATCAATGGAACTATCGAATTTTCTTCGGACGAGGCTCTACAAAGACTATATCGCTCCGGTAAAACTGGACCCATTCAAGTTTCAAATGTTAATATACTTCTCTCGATATTAGTTGATATTAGATGAGCACTCCTGATCGAATTTTATATATACAAGATATATAATATAATAATAATAATATATTGGTTTTTAATCTATTTCGCCCAATTTTTTCTAATTCCCCCTTTTCCATCCATGTTAATCACCTTCGCTTCTTTCCGAGGCATCCATTGGAGATGTGGCGGGCAGCCTGCTGAGTGGCTCTTTTAGATAGCCCTGAGGGTCCGGCGTAGGGTTCCGCTTATGGATCCCTCCAGCACGCCACTAACACAGCCGACCGGTCCTTTCCACATGGCCTGGTATGCGCGTCCCGGTCTCACATCTGTAACGGTGCTCGTTTTTTTTTTTTTTTCTTTTTCTTTTTTGCTTTTTTTTTCTTTTTACTGTCTACTCCGTACTTCGTACTCGGGTACTCGGTATACAGGTCCGGGATCCCATTATAATTCCATTCCCTTCAATATATACAGAGTACATCAAGAACGAAAAAGAAGAGACATATGGAGTACAAGTAGGGGCATTGTCTCTCCCCTTTATCTTTTCTTTTCTCTCTTCCTGGGTCACGGGTCCCGCAGGACCCATATATCTTATCCCCTTTATCGTCCAAGCTTGAGCGGACTTGACGTGGTGGTTCCTAGCCTTTCTTTCAGCTTAGACAGACCATACGATTCCCACATTCCCATGGATCCATGCCCCCTTGAACATTCGTTATGGTAGAGTCTCTGGTAAGGTCTCGGTTGTTCTGTACACGGCAGAGTTTCTAGTTATTATCTTACCCCGTATTCTTTGAGTACCTGTCACATCGTATCCAGGGACGCCTTGCGGGTAAAAGGGCTTAGACCAGATATGGGCATTGGATCGGAGGCGATTTTATTCTCCGAGCCGATCCTTTTAGTTTCTGATTCTGATACTAGTCATCCGTATCGTCCCATACCATCTATACCATCTGTAACCTGATGTTTTACCAACGAGTTAACGGCTGCCGCTATGGACCATTTGGTATAAGATCTTCATCCAGGTAAATAGATCTGAGTGCTGATCTGTGGACTGAGTCTGTGATCTGTTGGACTTTCTACATTGTACTCCATATATGTACAACATTAAGTCTCACCCCCCTCAGGCCCACCCTCTGAGAATGGATTGAAGTGCACTGCCTGTATTCATTCGATCTTGGTGTTTCTTTTTGGGACGTGAATATTCTTCATCTATGTAAGCTAAAATATAAAGAAGGATACTATGGAGCACGAAGTATTATATGCCCAGTTGTATACATGGGATTTATCGGGTGGCTAAAGTGGTGGACCCTGGGGCCATTCCCTTTAATATCCCTGTATGCCCACTGTTGCCTCGCTTGGCTATTAACACCTATTTGCCTCACAGGATATCTCCGGTCGATCCTAGTCTAGCGGCATTGTGTGTCCCAGGTACCACATTTTCACTTTGGTGGATGCTTCTTTCTCAACATCTTATAGCTTCTACCCAGCTGCGTAACGATCATCAGAATCAATCGGAACCGATCTGAGATCCAGAAGGGGAAAAAGAAAAAAAAATAAAGGCTGGAGACAGTTGTCCCGCTTGACGTCTTATCCTCGTTTAGGCCTTGTTTTTTCCCTCTTTTCTCCTCTTCTGGAAGACACACCGGTTCTTCTTCACCTGACATGCCTTTTGGCGCCCTTAATCCCCTTTCTTATTTTTCTCTGAATTCTGGAACAAAACAGCTTCACCCTTTACTTTAAATTGCAGAAGAAACCCTGACCCTTTTTTTTTTTTTAACGGCGCTTCGATCAGACCCACCAACGTCTCATATCGGGGGGATTCGACCGTTTCCTTTTTGGGCTAGGATTTCTCCTATTGTTTCTGTTGACGAAAAGTCTTGACTCTACTTCTTTTCCCTTTTCAAAAGAGAATCTTGTCTTTGGTTTTATACTATCGTGGGTAAGGGCCACACACACATATATACACACACATACCCAAACCAGACCCTTACCATGTCAGTCGGCGGCCCTTGCCTTTGGTTGCCTTCGTTATCTTCGCCAGTTCCTTCGCCCCTATCTGCAGTTTCATCTCACCTATCAGCCCGAAATAGCGAGAGACTCTCTTTAGGGCCTAGGACTATCTCCCCACGGCTATCTGTGCAGAAGAAAGAGGAGCCTGGCGTTCCGGTTCCTGTGCACGTTCCTGCTCGTCCAGTGGAGATGCAGCCGACTGGTTATAAGGCTGAGAATGCCTTGAATAACCCGGTGGCACAGCCTGTCAGCATGGGTTCAGCGCCGTATTTGGAGAGAGATGTTTCACGGGACACGGTCAACCACCGGCTGGAGGCGGCGAAACAGGATATACTTCCACGTGTTAAGTTGGAAATTCCGAGTCTGAATCAGCGGGGCTTTTCGACTGTTCAGCCCCTGGTCGGGCACGGAGATCATCCTGAAGAGACGGGTGCCTCGTTTTCGGGCCCACATGACTTGAGAGACGACCACGAGAGAGAATCGACAATCAGTCCTGATGACGATAAGGATATGATGGGTAGCGATGATAATAGATCGCCTTCGATGGAGAAGAAGAAGATGAAGCGTTTTCGGTACGGCATTTTGTCTTCGCAGTACAGCGCATTGTTGCTGACAGAAGTATAGCCTAACACATAACCAAACCCGCTTTCTCATGAGTGAGTTCACTCGCCAGGCACATCCCGATGCGGCTCATCGAGAACGTCTGTCGAGGGAAATCCCTGGGTTGACCCCGCGTCAAGTACAGGTCTGGTTCCAAAATAGGTAGGGTGTTTTAACCAGCTGAATCGTCTGTCCTTGGCTAACGTGGGATGTACTGTCAGACGAGCAAAGCTCAAGCGTCTCACTACGAATGATCGAGAGAGAATGCTCAAATCTCGGGCCCTTCCTGACGATTTCGATACCACAAAAGTTCTCCGCACACCCTTTGAGGGGAAACAATCAGGTGTCACGCCCGTGGCATCTCCACAAGGCTACGGCGTTCCAAATCCAGATTTCGGGGCTTTAAGAACACTGCGTACCGATTGCTACGCCCGACCAAATGACGACGAATATCTCGTCTCACCTCTCAGCTCTGCATCGACAGCAGGAACCTACATGTCCTCAACCGGAGGACGAAATGACAGCATGTCGCAGTCGAACGTGATGTTCCGTCCTGCTGCGTCTGCTTCCATGTCCGATTTACATAGAACCATCCGCAACGATTACCCAGTCACCAGGTCAAGCAGCTTGTCCGATGCATCGGCCCATCCGTCGCCATATGCGGGGTACCCCATGCGCTTCGCGGGGCAGCCAAATCAGCCAGGTCTACCATATCTGAGACGACCCATGGAATACGCTATGCCTCGTCATCCAGGTATGGGACCCTATGACCAACAGCAATCGTTCGAGGGCTCAGTGTCGCCGACAGACACCCAAGCTTCTCACATTACCTACGACATGAACAATCTGGGTTAGTTTTCTCTCCTTCCGTCGAAATTCCCCAACCGATCTTCTAACATGGTTGTTTCTTACAGGTCCCCAACAACAAAACTACACTCTTGGAATGGGCTCTCAATTACCAACCCAAGGCCGACCCATGGCCACCATGCAGAACCTGCCAGTCACGGCCGCACAAGACTATCGGCCCTATTCATACGATACCACTGCTGGCCCAATGGGCACACCAATCCCCTACACACAAGCAAACGCCTCGACTCTGAGTCTCCCAACTTCGGAGCCATCATACAATTACCCCAATTATATTCAGCAGTGAGGGGAGCAAGACAGTGGGCTCTATAAAAAAACCATCGGCTCTCACTTGTCTGCTATACGACATCCTCGTTTTGCTTTCCACGCCTCCTCCTTCATCCCTATCCATCTCCCTCCAGCTTCTGGTTAGCTGGGTTAACCAAGGATCCGCGATCTACATCAGCGAGTTTAATCATTAATCATTCTCATAGCGTTCATCATTTCTGGTTTTTTGGGTTTCTTTTTTTTTCATTTTCTTGCCCTGTGTTATCAACTGTCTAAAATATTTTATTTGCCTGCATCTTCGTTTGATTTGTTATCCTGTTGTTCCCATTTTCGTCGCGTTTCTTTTGGTCTGGTTTGGAATCTAGCGATCATTGTCTGCGAGACAAATTGTTTAATGTTAATTGTTTCTGATCTAGCTGCATAGCCTCGGGGTGAAAGGTTAAAATGGTATAGAGATGCTACTGTGTTTAGAAGCAGACAGACCATCAAGTCTACAATTCACTTGAACCACATAAACCAGGTTTTCCTTGACATTTCTCTACTTTGATCTACTTTCCTGACACTATAAATATTTCAATATTTGATTCCTTACTCCGTGTTCCGTACTCCGTGCTCCGTACTAGTATCGGAATTTGACTCATTAAGGTCAGAGCTCCCGATGCAACTAATCAATAGTTCCCTTGCTTGCATACCCCTATAAAACCCCCCAACACAAAGCTACCCACCAACATAGGTCATCCAAATCCTGCCCATCGAATCAGAATCAAGACAAAAGTAATCAAATTCTTCTTGCCTCAACACATCCACCGTCAGGCCAGATCGCCCAGCCACTCAAGAGGCGTGTATTTGCTTGTCTCTTCAATGGGCCAATCAGCGTCCACCAAAACAGAACACCGTACCACGTGACGCCACCTCCCTCAGCCAATCAGAGCCCTCCAATTGATAATCACCACTCACCTCTGACGCATGCAGAAAGAGTATAAAACAACTTGTAGAAGCAGCGTCTTATTTTTTTTTCTCTCAGACACTCTCATCTTATTTCCAAAACAATCTCATTTCTATATCTTCCTTTCTTCAATCTTGCAAACTCACAAATTCCCTCACCTTCATCAACATCACCTCTCAATCTTCAAAAATCGACGTCATATCAAATCAAACAAAATGGTCCACCCTACTACCACCTGCTGCAAGACCACCAATGATGGCACTTGTGTCTGTGCCGCCCAGGCCAAGTGCTCCTGTGGCCAGCAGAGCGCCCTGAACTGCAGCTGCAACAAGGCTTCTTCCGAGAACACTATTTCGGGTCCCCGCTGCTCATGCCGTATGTAACTCCACTATTCTGATAATTCAGGTGAAGCTTTATACTAACATATTCGAAATAGGCTCTCGCCCAGCTGGTCAATGCACCTGTGAGCGCTCTGTCACCGAGAACCAGGCTATTGCTGGTGAGACTTGTGCCTGTGGCAGCCGTCCTCAGGGTAAGTTCTAGTTTCCTACCGATGTGATTTGTGGTTTTGAATTCCCTGCTAACTTTAACTTTAGCTTCTTGCACTTGTGAAAAGGCCGCTGCTGTGGAGTCCGCCCTCGAGGTTGACTTCACTGGCCGTGCTTAAGTGTCTTGATTCACTTATATCTTTGCTTTGATAATTGCATTTTTCATCCCCACCTTTTATGGGGACGTGGCGTCTTGGGCTTGGGCATTTTTACTGGTTGAGGTTGTTTGGGGTTATCAATAACTACTGAATGAGATATGAAATGAGACATTAATACTATCCAATTTTCACTACTCCGTACAACATATATAAATACCAAATGCGAAGAATCGACAATAACATGTAGGCTTCTTGTTCAGTGTACTAAAACCCATCGAAATGGACTGGGGTGGTTTTAAAATGAAAATCTATATACTGCTTAAATTAGACTTGATACAACGTATCGAGCCTCAAAACTTGTTTGGAAGGGAAGATGCAGGCCGAGGGAAATATGTTGAGAGAATTATAAACTAGCCTCTTTCCTGAGTGTTTTCACTATGTATTTTTTTATACCCATGGAATCAGTCTGTTGAGATATAGTTTTCTGTCTAGACTAATGAATAAAACTACAACTCATACTTACCCTTTGTACTGCCACATCGGATCAGTATTCCTCCGCCGCCACATACACACACCGCCACAGCGGAACCCTGGCTGATCGACAGCGGAAGTGACCCAAATGAAATACGGAGCGGACAAGTTACGGGGATGGACTCATCTCGACTTCGCGTGTTGCTCGGCTTATTTATCCTAGGATCTCTAAACTGGACGCTATTCTGTATGTTGCTGCGGTTCAATCGGATACCTCCGGCCCACACCAACCAACCACTGCTGACAAGCTCCCCCAGAATTCAACTCCCTCACACCACACCCAACCCCCTGTTTTCCAAGGAGCTTCCACGAGGCCGGAAATCCATCACCCGCCACGCTGCACGGCCAATGCCCCATAATCCACACACCAGCATAACCGGGACATGGTTGTGTGACGTTGTGCGTCCGATCGCGAACCCCCTGAGGTGATAATCCCGCGTGGCATGCGAGGGCGCACCTCGACCGAAACCCCCGCCATACCATAGTCGTCTATTCTTTTCACGTCGGTGGGCCGATAAATACACTACACTATCACCGTCGCCATGTCGTCCATGCGAGGGCTTGTGCAGTTCATTGCTGATTTGCGGAATGCCCGCGCTAGAGAACTGGAGGAGAAGCGCGTGAATAAGGAACTGGCCAATATTCGGCAGAAGTTTAAGTCTGGCAATCTGAATGGTTACCAGAAGAAGAAATATGTTTGCAAATTGCTATATGTCTACATTCAGGGTTATGATGTGGACTTCGGCCATCTTGAGGCCGTTAACTTGATCTCTTCGCCTAAGTACTCTGAGAAGCAGATCGGATACTTGGCTGTCACGTTGTTTTTGCACGAAGAGCATGAGTTGCTTCATTTGGTTGTCAACAGTATTCGGAAGGATCTGCTCGATCATAATGAATTGAATAACTGCTTGGCTCTGCATGCCGTGGCCAACGTCGGTGGCAAAGAGCTTGGAGAAGCCCTCGGATCGGAAGTTCACAGGCTGCTCATCTCGCCGTGAGTTTGGGACGTTCCTTGTTTTATTTATGAGTATTCTAACATTTTCCAGTACCTCCAAAGCTTTCGTCAAAAAGAAGGCTGCTTTAACACTGCTTCGGTTGTACCGCAAATACCCCGGCATCGTGCGAAACGAATGGGCCGAAAGAATCATATCGATCATGGATGACCCTGACATGGGAGTAACGCTCTCCGTCACCTCTTTGGTCATGGCGCTAGCTCAGGACTTGCCAGAAGAATACAAAGGCTGTTATGTCAAGGCTGCGCAGCGATTGAAGCGGATTGTGGTTGACAATGATATCGCCCCGGACTACCTCTATTACCGTGTACCATGTCCATGGATCCAGGTTAAGTTCTTGCGCCTGTTGCAATACTATCCCCCATCAGGTATGTGTAGTGCCGTGACACCTTATAACTCAATTTCTCACACATAACTACAGAGGACAGCCATGTTCGCGAAATCATTCGAGAATCTCTCTCCCAGATGATGCAAGCTGCAATGGAAACTCCCAAGAATGTCCAGCAGAACAATGCCCAGAACGCTATTCTCTTTGAAGCCATCAACCTCCTTATCCACCTCGACTCTGAGCACACCCTCATGATGCAAATCTCTACCCGCCTAGGCAAATACATTCAGTCTCGGGAGACCAACGTTCGATACCTTGGCTTGGATGCGCTGACCCATTTCGCTGCTCGAGCTGAGACCCTTGACCCGATTAAAAAGCACCAGAACATCATCCTGGGCTCACTTCGAGACCGTGACATTAGTGTTCGTCGCAAAGGATTGGACCTGTTATACAGCATGTGCGATACCAGTAATGCCGGCCCTATTGTTAACGAGCTTCTGCGATACCTGCAGACTGCCGATTATGCCATTCGAGAGGAAATGGTACTCAAGGTCGCCATTCTTACCGAGAAGTACGCTGCCGATGCACAGTGGTACATCGACATGACATTGAAACTGCTTTCACTGGCAGGCGAACATGTCAACGACGAAGTATGGCAACGAGTGATCCAGATCGTGACCAACAACGAAGAATTACAAGCTTACGCAGCACACACCCTGCTGGGCTACCTGAAGTCCGATTGTCACGAAAGCTTGGTTAAAATTGGTTGCTATGTCTTGGGCGAGTACGGCCATCTAATCGCCGAAAACGCAGGCTCGAGCCCCATTGAGCAATTCCTGGCCCTGCAGGCCAAGATGTTCTCCAGTTCCGACAACGCGCGGGCCATGATCCTCTCGTCGTTTGTCAAGTTCGTGAATCTGTTCCCCGAAATCAAACCTCAGCTCTTGCAAATCTTCCGCCTGTACAGCCATTCTCCCGATTCCGAACTGCAGCAGCGAGCATTTGAGTACCTGTCGCTGGCGACTCTCCCGACCGACGATCTGCTGCGAACAGTCTGTGATGAGATGCCGCCATTCTCGGAGCGAACCTCCATCCTCCTTTCCCGGCTACACCAGAAGACGGCCGGTGCAAGTGAGAAGAAGACCTGGGTTATCGGTGGCAAGGACGCGAATGCGGACAAGCAGGAAATGCTCTTGGCACAGAACACCGGTCTCAAACGCACTTTCACGACAATCGTTCATGGCACGCGCACTGGGTCCGGCAGTACTCCAGCCAGCCCGGCAACCGCGTCCAATGCGGCCAGTGCATCGGGCGACTTGGCAGGCCTGGATCTCAGCGGTCCATCAGCCCCAGCTCCCAACATGGCCAGCGCCGCTCATCTGACTCCAGAATGGGACATCGGCTACAACCGACTGTTCTTCTTGCGCGAGGGTGTGCTTTTCGAAGACGCACAGATCCAGGTCGGACTGCGCTCGGAGTACCGCGGTCCTATGGGTGTCGTGAAGATCTACATCTCCAACAAGTCCACGTACCCCATTGGCTCTCTGACAACCACCATCGACAACCCGGCCTCTCCTCAATTGAAGATCGACACAAAGAACCTACCCGAACCAACAATCCCGGCCGCCGGGCAGACACAGCAGACTCTGTTCTGCACCGCCCATGGCCCCTTCACGGCTGCACCTACCATCCGTATCTCATACTTGGCCGGTGCTCTCCAGGCCTACACACTCCAGCTGCCTGTGCTGATGCACCGCTACATGGAATCCTCGTCTCTATCAGCGGATGAATTCTTCAAGCGATGGCGCCAGATTGGCGGTGGCCCGCTGGAATCCCAGAAGACCTTTGGCTTGCTGAGTAAGAACAAGACCATCAACGAGAGATTCACTCGGAAGATTGTCGAGGGATTCGCATTCAAGATTTTGGAAGGTGTCGATCCAAACTCTCAAAACATTGTTGGATGTGCCGTGTACCAATTCGAGGGTGGTAAGACGGGCTGTCTGCTGCGGCTGGAGCCCAACTACGAGAAAAAGGTATGCACTAGAACTACTCCAACTCATTTCATCTTGCTAACTCTATTGTTCAGATGTATCGCGTCACTATTCGTGCCACTCAAGAAGAGGTCCCGCAGTCACTGGTCAGACAGATGGAGGTGAGGCTGGCGCAGGGCATGAGAGCAGACGAAGCCTTCGATTAGGGCGTCTGCAGGTCATATGGAAGCATTCATGTATATCTCTAATTGGTTTACCAAGTAAAATATTAGCAAGTGTTCCTGGTGGAACATCACATCTCTTTGTGTATAACCTTGGCAGTAAAGCAACAAATAGAAGTGTTATACATACGGTACACCTAATGATCAACATTCTCGGTGGTGATAACCACTAGAGAAGCCCAACTTTTTAAAAGTCTACATGTAGTCTCCACGAAATCGTAACTCATAACCACCCCAGCCCGTAAACTCAAACAACACTCGCCTCCGCCTTCGGCGGCCGATCCCCAAAGATCGTAGTCCCAACCCTAACCTGATCACTACCCAGAGCAATCGCCCCCTCGAAATCAGAGCTCATGCCCATACTAAGCTCCAACTCAGCCTCATCCCCAACCAACCCAAGCTCCTTAACAACTCGATCCCTCGTCTCCTTCAAACAAATAAAATCCTCATTCTCATTCTCCACCGTCGTCATCCGCGATCTCGCAATAGCCCCGATAGTCATGAAACCCTGCAACTTAAGCCGGGGACACTGTTCCCGAACATATCGACAAAGCGCTGCCGCCCCAGCGGGCTCAACACCAGCCTTATTCTCCTCGCCAGACGTATTAATCTGAACATAGATGCGCAACCTCCCATCCTCGTCATGGTTCGTAGCCGCCATCTCAGGACCCCTCTCACCCCATCCCTTATCTAGCAACTTCGCCTTCTTCTCCGAGTCCACACTCTCCACAGCCCACAGCCCGCGCACGTCCCGCGCAAGCGTCACACATTTGTTGCTCTGCAGCCCGCCGATGAAATGCCATTTAATGCTTGCAGGTAGCAGGCGCGATTTCTCGAGTAGTTCTTGAAGGTAGTTCTCACCGAAGTGGAGTTGCGATCCTGGGGCTTGGTGCAGTGCCAGTGCGTCGGATGCGGGCTTGAGCTTGGAGACCGCGACAAGTCGGATTGGTTTGCTGGGAATTGGGGATTGGAGGGCGGCTGTGTTCACTCGCGCGCGCACAGCTGTTAGGTTTGAGAGGAGTGCACTGGCACGTGCTGGTGTTGCCGGGGTCATCGTTGGAGTCTCGGACGGTGTGTTGGTTGTCATTTCAGGTAAGGTGGGGTTGTTGTTGGTGTTTGTGGCGATTGTGATTGTGATTATTGATATTGATCGATTCGTTGGGGTGGTGTGGTCCTTTTTGAGAACTCGGTATTGCGAGTTTGGGGATTAAGTATGAGTTTAGGTGTGGATTGCAATGATATGTTCAATCAATTGAGTTGATGTAAATTAAATCCGAGCTATGGATAGAAGGTGTGCTTTCTATGAGAGCCTCAGGCACCAATTTCCTCGGAAGGTGTTCCGACACACGTGACCATGCTGCACCGCCACAGGCCATGCGCCTCACACTTTATTTCACTTTTCCGTTTGCGTCCTTGACGATTGACGGTGAGGTCATCTATCTCGATTTACTGAAGAATCTCAATGACATTCAAACTCTAATTTTTTTTCCTTCGGCGCTAGACGAGACAAGTCATCCGGCAGGATATCCCGATGTGAGATCCTGGCGGCAAGCCAGACAGACCTTTGCTCCAATCGCGGATCTGCATGCTCGGAAAAGAGACCCCTGCGGAGCGCCGGGTATGGGCGGATCCCCCAGTTCGTCTCAACCTGTCAGGGCTGACTGGCTCTCGGGTGTTCTTGTCGATCAACTTTGTCGCCGTGAAGTTTCAAACTACCTCCTTTGATGCAGGATTTTGATCTCTATTTTTAATGTTTCTGCATGATTTTATTTCTGGCACTGCCTTTGTTAAGCCTGTTGAAACAAGACAATAACCGCCTTGGTTTTTTTTTTCGGTCTCGCTTTCTTCAAAGGCCAATCCCATTTTCATTACCTCACCTTGTGACCCCCTGTCCCCATCAGGGCGCCAAGTTTGCTGCCTAAATGGTTAATTAAGAGTGGCTAGTCGACATAATTCTAGACTATACCTCTCCAAAGGCAAAAATTAGTGGTACCAAGCCCCATCCCTCGGCGAGAATACGACTTGGTGTCAGATGTAACCTGTAGCTCTCAGCCGACGGATGGGGTAAGGTCTAGGCAAGGTATAAGCCCACTAATGAGATATATAAGCCCACAGAGTAATAATATGATTATAATAATACTTGTGGACCACCTGGGCATAATAATCAAAAAGGTTTCTTTGACGTCAGCTCCAATCAATAGCCGTGGTTCCATTCATAGACACGGTCAATGACTATTTACTCATCATTACATGAGGCAGCCTAGAAGAATTTAAAGACCTTCTCGTCTACCCTCCTCTATATCAGATTCTTTTTCCTGCTGATCCCTAACATCTTCAACTTCAACTCTCCCCATCTCATCACGTCTCATTTCAGCTGGTCTGAACAAGCCTTTCAAATCTCCGAGCATCTCGACATCATCAGCTACAAAGCATACTTTCCCGAAATTTCCGATTAGGCTCTATTAGCTACTCCGGTACAATATTGGGCATTTGAAATCCTCATTTCGTTGCCAATACACCATCATCAATATCCATCTCACATTCACTCTGCTCGACGTATTCTGAAACCACCTCGAGATCCATACCATCGTCCAGCACCTATTACTATTCGACTACCAAAACGCACTGCGGGTACCTGTGGGACACCCCGCAGCAGTCAACAGTCAACTACCACTTTGAAGAAAAGCATACAACAAAGGCAACCATGTGCCGCCAATACTTCACACTATACGAATGGTGCCAATGCGAAGAAGATGCCGGCAACAATGTCTGCGCCGCTCACCGCCGGAATGGTTGCCCAGGCGTCAGCATTGAGACCGTGCATATGCACTGCTTCTGCAACTCGCACGCCACACGTGGCTTCAAGTCCGAGAAGGAGACCCGCAAGAAGGAGCATAAGGTGCGCCGCCGATCTGAAGATTCCCTTGGTGAAAAAGATTCTTTCGGGCGTCGTTGGTATCAGTGGTATCAATGGCGGGGTCTGCGGTCGCGTTAGTGACGACATTTACATTTGACTATTTTTTTACACTATTCTCTGTCTTGTCTTTTTTACAGCTTTGGTGTTCGGGATTCGGGGTCTTGGTTTAGATCTTGGGGAAATGGAATTCTGCGGGTTTACAGTGTTCCATCACGTGGATGCAATGATCTAGATGATCTGCATGAAATTCGATTCTTGTCTTTATTGAATTCTTTTTATTCTTATTTTATATGAGAGACGAGGTCTAGTAGACGCAGAGAGAGCATGAAGCATGGTTGTGGATTGTTACAAAAGCTATGAATAAAATGATGTACCTAAAACAATGAGATCAAAGAAGATCATTAAATTCATACATATTTAAACAATAGAAACAATAGAAATAGCTGTAGAAATATAAGAATGTTCGCATGTCGTTGTTCTATGGTCTGGTGATCGACCGAACCCTTGCCCCATGTGGCTTAACCCAAACATGTGAATCCCCACCCTTCCTTTGTCTCTTTGTTTCTTTTGTTTCCCCTTGCCTATTCAACGAACCTCGACCTATCATCTTTCGCCTTTGATTTCTTATTGAATGAGAAGAGACATCGTGTATTGGCCCTTTGTAGCAGAGTCGGTATCTGCAAGATGGAATACAAACACCCCTCCAGTCAGGAGGGCCCGCCACTATTCATAGACAATGGTGTCAAGAACAACAATATCGATGAGACGCATTCTGAATTGGTCGATTCTCTGAATCGCCTGACTCTGGCGACAGAGTCTCCATTGCCTTCATCGCCTCGTCTCTCTCCTGTTCCATCCTATCTTCCCCCTATATCTGTTCAACCCACTCGACCTGTACCTGCTATTCCTCTACAGCCCACCCAACCTGTCTCTTTACAGTCAGGTCAATCTGTTGAGACTGTTTCGTTACAATCAAAGCAACCTGTGCAATCTGTCTCACAAACAGCTGGTTCTGTCTCTGATCGAGAGGAACGACGCAAGTCAATTGCACCACTCCAAAAGCGCAAGTCCACTGCGTCTCTTCGTTCCGTATCGCAACCGCTCAAATCTTCTTCTCCAACTCCTGATCCTTTACGCCGCACATCATTCACCTCTGCGGGGTCTCAACCCATCGCAACATCACCCGCGATGCACCCCGCACGCCTTGTCTTTAGCCCGGCCCCAGAAGCTCCAATTCCGACTGCTTCGTCTATCGCCGCTGAGCACTTCTCCAAGGAGTTTGCATTACACCAATCTGGTAATGTCAACACTAAAACTGCTGTTGTTGTTCACGACGACTGCTATGGCCATCGTTACTCCCAACTTGAAGCATCAAAGCGAACTCTCGAGAGAATTGTCGAAAGACCAGAGCGCATCCGCGCCTGCGCTGTGGGCATCTCTGCAGCTTATGTTCTCCTCGGCTCTCGATATGCGGCAGATATCGCATCAAAACTAAGTTCGAGCTTCAACGAGATTGATGCCCCTTTTCAAATTATCAAGACCGATCGCAAGGTGCATCTGTCTAGTCCTGCTGTTACGGATGTTCATGGTACCCAATGGATGTCAGAATTGAAATGGATGGGGGATCTTGCAGAGTCGCGACTCATCATGGATGGAAACGAACTTGCTAGACAACGGACAGAAGAAGACGACAGCCTCGGGACAAGTGGTCCCGCCCTGAATGCCAACGACCTCTACTTATGCTCGGAGTCTGTGAATGCCTTCCAAGGAGCCCTGGGGGGCGTCTGCGAGGGAGTGGATCTTGTTTTCAAGTCTGGTCCAATCCAGCGTGCATTCGTCTGCATTCGACCTCCCGGTCACCATTGTTCAGCTAACTTCCCATCCGGCTTTTGCTGGATCAACAACGTTCATGTCGGAATTTCCCATGCAGCTACAACCCACGGTCTCACCCACGCTGCGATCCTTGACTTCGATCTTCACCATGGCGATGGGTCTCAGGACATCGCATACGATCATAACTCCAAATTACTCAACAAAACACAAAAGGCCGACTTGGCCAGAGCCGATGCCACGAAATTCAAGGAATATGAAGACGCACCCCTATATACCAAAGCAGCAATTGGCTACTACAGCTTGCATGATGTGAACTCCTTCCCTTGCGAGAATGGCGAGCGTGACAAAGTCATGGGTGCCAGCCTGTGCGTCGAAGCACACAATCAGTCCATCTGGAACATTCATCTCCAACAGTGGGCCGATCTTGATGAGTTCTGGAAATTGTACGAGACCAAATACAACGCATTACTCACCAAAGCCCGCTCATTTCTTCGCGAGCGCACGACAGAACTCAACCAAGAACGAAAGGAGAACCCGAATGCTCCACTTCCCAAAGCGGCAATCTTTATCTCTGCTGGGTTTGATGCCAGCGAGTGGGAAGGCAATGGCATGCAACGCCACAGCGTGAAGGTGCCAACTGAGTTCTACGCCAAGTTCACTGCGGATGTCATCTGCATGTCACAAGAGGAAGGCCTCGGGGTGGAAGGGCGCGTCATTAGCGTTCTCGAGGGCGGCTACAGTGACCGCGCGTTGTCCTCTGGTGTGCTCAGCCATCTGTCAGGTCTGAGTGAGAACTCAGAGTTCAAAAGTGAGTGGTGGTCTCAGGATAATCTGAGAGAATTGGATGCCATCATGGCTCCAACACCCAGCAAAGGGCGCAAAAAGAGTGCCGCCACCTACCTGACAGCCACCAAGTCCTTTGCAGCAAAGGTTGTCGCCCCCGGAAGAGACCGCAGGTCCACCGGGGACCTCGATGCCAACATCGTCGCCGCCCCTTTGCCGGAAGTGAGCTGGGCGGTGGCCACCGGGGAGCTCTCGAAGCTCATTATTCCCGATGGCCGCCAGACCCTGAGCTGCCGGCCGGCGGAGCTGAACCGCCAGCGACGAGAGCAGAGCGCTCAGGATGGGGGTCTCGGCCTCATCCTCCCCGCCGAGAAGGGGCGCCAGCTGCGCGCGCGCAAGCCCAAGGAGCCAACCCCCGTGCCCACCACCCCTCGCCCTGCCACCCCACGACGCCAGGCCCGCAAGGGCCTGAAAACCCCAAAGACTACCACTGCGGCCACGACCCTCCCTGCTGCCGCGCGCGAGGCCTCCCCGTCTGTGGGTGCCTCCCGTCGGAAGAGCACCAGTATGACGCGCGCGGAAACTCCACACCGGGGTGTCAGCCCCTTGAACCTTCCCCCAGTCCCACAGATTCCAACTTCCGTGGGGGGAGTCAAGGGCGGCCCCCGGATAATTCTCAACATGCCGTCGCGGGAGCCCGGTCGTGGCCGCAAGTTGTCCGGCGGTGCGGTTGACCACCACCGCCGTGGTCAAAGCTCAAAGTCCCCCAAGAAGGGGAAGAAGAAGCGTGGGAGTAACTCCGGCGGAAGCTCGGCTGCTTCCGCCGGCAGTTCTCCTGTGATCACGGCAAAGGATGCCGTGATGGAGGATGCTTAAATGGCAGGCATGATCTTTGTTTCTTTGTTTATTTTTTTTTTCTTTCTTTACATATTAGTTCGATACCCCGACTGACTTTTGTATAATTTATTGTTCGATTTCTCTAAATTTCTGTGGTAATTTATGTAGCTTTGTAGACTATAACGGCAGATAACGTTTTTAGGATACAAAACTCTTTGTCTTCCACTATACCTCTGCCCTGGTTCATCTCGACCTGGGTGTGCTAGATGAATCTTACGGCAAGGTCGGTGACTATTCATCCCCATTACCCGGTGAAATGCCGTCTAGTTTCCCTGTATCTATTGTATCACCATATGGAGTTATTAACAGAGAAAATAACACACTCTGAGATCAATCACTCGTCAGAAAGCTACATATGAGTCAACTGTCAATGAGTTGAGCGCAATATCACAGGCCAACTCCCCATCGTACTGGTCCCCACCAATCCACAAAGCCACCTGATACCACCAGCTGTTCTTTCCATATCTCATTGCAGTCGTAAAATCCCAATATTCAGGATACCACCCCGCAGATTCCCAATCAAGAAAACCAGATAGATGGCCATCATCTCCGAGGATAATATTATGAGCCTTGAAGTCACTATGTGTGAAAGTAATCCGATGGGGGTATTTGCGAATTATATTTGCCTGTGTTAAAGCTTGGGTATACTCTGCAGCTGAATCGAAGCCATATCCAGAGGCAGGGCTTAAGAGAGAATTGTGAAGTTCTTCTTCATCTGTAAGCGGACCCATTATATAGTTAGGCACTCTTGTGCTTCGTAACGAGGTACCCAAAACAGAGCAAATATTTTAGTTTGGGGTATAAGGCGAGGACCAAGTACGCATAGAGGTGACACATTCTTTCAGCTCGAAGAGCCACGGTTGTTCTAGTTCAACCTGTAAAGGGTCGAATGAGTTCTCAAGTGGTGTTTCGGGTAATCTTGTCATCAATATTGATAAAATGTGCTCCCCGCAAGATAAAACTTTAGTAACAGGCATTCCAGCAGCTCGCGCCATTTGCATCGCGGTGGCTTCCTCTGGACTCGTTCGATCTGTCTACTTTAAGACCAATCCAAATGGCAATCGTACAATGCTTGAATTGAATGGTGTGTTGAACCATGAATATAACCAGCTGGAAAATTGATACAGTATCTCATGGAATAGACCATACACTCTGCGTCTCGTTTTGCACGGAAGAGCTGGGGTTTCAGGTGTCGTTTGACATATTGTTAACTGCATCGGTTGAGGCCAAGTGAAATTTGGCCGCAGGAAGAATGGTGTCCATGATCCGTACATTGACGGGGCAGGAGCTCCAGGGGGGCGAGGGGGGTTATACTCGCTGGGGACGTTGCACCTTCCAGGAATATGATTTTAATAAGATCATCGGTCTACCGCTCCAAGGTTCTCAGTCCCTTCCCATGTTTAGATGGGTTTAGATGCAGAGAGGTGGGGAAGAAACAATCTATATACTCTAGGGCTTGGTAAGATCTTGCCATAGAATTCCAAATATACATTAGCTCTTTGTGAAATAGTAGTGTTTCATATATTTATCTAGGTTATGGCAAATTATAGTACATATCAACTCATTCTCATTTGAACATATTTCGGTTATGACTTGTGATATCTCCTTCTTCATACAATGCCCAAGGTGTATGCAGCTTATATTCTATGTCGTCGAATAACAAATAAAAGCGCAATCTTTCATCAAATGGGCCTGTGGTTTAGGGGTATAATACCCGCTTCGCACTACAACAGTGACTTGCGGGGGTCCCGGGTTCAATTCCCGGCGGGTCCATTCTTTTTTGCTTTTGTTTTTTTTTTGCTAGTTATATACGGAGTATAATATATCTTCGTTTTATTTTATTAATTTTTGTTTTGTGTAGGTGGTATTGGAATTTATGCTATATAGACATTATAATAACTTATGTTTTCTTTCGAAGTGTTAGGGTTTTGTGGGTTTTATATAGAACACACATGGATATATAATAAGTGTTGTCCATATATATATATTGTGCACCTATCTATGTATGCCCTAAAACCTCTGCCGCAGCCACAGGTTTAACCCGAAGAATCTCAAATCCACCCTCATCTCTATCCTCGCCTTTCTGGGGCCACAGGATTTGTCGCGTCAAAATGGCTCGAATCATCATATAGCACACAAAAAAGTACATCAACACCAACGGTAGTATCGCCACACACCCAACAATTTCAATAGGCTTGCAGGAGAATGCCTTGCCAATAGCAAAAGTAGCAGTAATCAAGGCAGTATTAGGGAAGACAAACGAGAACCAGGTCATTGAGAAGACCATGCGACCATGTCCAATCGCCGACCAATGGGCTGCGCTTGCAATGATGAAGAAAAAGATGGCCAACCTAGACAAGAGTTAGCCGAGTAGATAGAAACAACCAAAAAGCCGAACATACCCCCAAAGCCAAAGACACGAAAAATCAGTAACAATCTTCAACACATCGGCAGCCAGCTCCCCATTGCCCATAAAATCGGCCGGAAACGACCTCTTCGCCCCAGCCGCCATATTCACCAGCCCCGCAACCGTAAATCCACTTGGTCCCACAGAAACAAACATACCAGGACGGATATTTTCCCTCGGCAGCTTCTGCGTCATCAGTCGGTAGATGAAGGCCGAGTAAACCATCAATGAAACCAAAAAACCAACTCCCTGGATAGTCGTGCCGCCAATGATAACCGGCAAAGACTGCGACGGTTCCAGCTTTGCACTGAGGATCCCTGCATGTGGGCCAATGATCAGCATCGGGTAAGCAGGGAAAATCCAGATAGGAGTCATCTGCGCGATGGTGAATGTCTGCGTCGACCAAAGGAGGAGATAGATTCCAGCCGAGAACATCACAGCTAGAGTGGCATCGATCCAAAACAGAATACAGACTGCGCGCATCAACCACGGACCCGTGTTCTCGGGCCCGTATTGCGATACGTTGATTAGGATTGTGCCGAAGGATACTATCGATGCGGGCACGAAGAGAGACTCTGTTGGGTGCTTGAACGATGCCTTGAACGTATATGGATAATGATAGAACCGAACAAACAAGAGAGCCCAGATGAACAGATACAAAGCGATATTAACCAGGAAGACAACGACCCCAATCGTATCCAAGCCCTTAAACCGAAATGGAACTAGTCCCCTGTTAGCCATGTTCCACCGAACAGAATGAGATCGACTATGCAGACCTTGATACAAGACATTAGCTAGCCCACCAGTAGCCATAGTCAACGTAAAATATGCCCACGTAACATGACGAATGCGCTTCTTCCAGCTCAGCTCCCCAGAAACAGTGCGCTTGAGCCCAAACAGGCCCAGTCCGTTATACTCTCGGCATGCAGTGGATTCCTTATCCGGCTTGGTTTTCACAGTAGCCCGCGAAGAGGCTCGCTGCAGTGCAGCATCTAAGGCAGATGAATGAGCCTCGCGAATCCCACCACTGGGACTTTCTTCAACGGTTCCGAGGACCGAGAGCGCCCGCTCGGCATCTTCTATCGTTGGAGTTCGGTACCCGTCTTCGCCGGGAATTCGCATATGCCGGGGTAAATCGGATTCAGGGGCCATCACTGGATGCTGCGATTTGACCCAGTGAGTGCACACGAGGTTGAATACAAGGGTGGGCAGTGTGAGCTTTTCCCCTCTCGTTCGGGATATCTATTGTGTTGCTTGCTTGCGGATGATGACATGGGCGGTGGTAAGACGTGATACCACAAAAGGCTAAGATGCTAGCATAGGAAAAAATAATATACAATTTTGGATCTCTGTTGAAGCCCTTTGATCAATAGCGATAGCGGCTGGAGAGCTCTGTAGAGAATAACAGACAGGACGTTGGGTCGCGGATCGACGGGGATTAATGTGGGGACCGATGGCAAGAAATCTACCAGTGGCAATGGCGAATAGATTGCTGATATTCCAATACATAAAACACTGTGAATAGCTGGGGGTTTTGGGCGCTTTGATGCCCTCAGCGTCGTTAAATCCCACCGTCGCCCATCGAATACATATCAAATATCGGTTATCCGGCACGGATGGTCTTACTTGTTCAGTTCGGCTCTGAGAATCGGCACGCATCTGGGGCCACTGGACGGTTTAGTTTAATTGCTTATATATAGGAACTAATCATGTTTGAACAATGTTCCTGTTTTCCACTGTCTCCATTTGGTTGTCTTGATGGGTGAACAGTGTAGACCACTAGGTACGTGGATTCTCGGGAATATCGGGAATGTGTTCGAGATGGTGCAAAGTCCTAAGCTTTATTGTAGGTGGAGCAATCTACTTCAACCTATCCTCCGATTTGTTAACGTGCAATCCAATTCATTTATCCAAGCCACTTTTTATACTATAAAGACAAAACAGGCAATAGGGCTTAGGGCTCATTGCTATGCCCGTGAAACTGGGAGGGCCGAGGCAGTTGCTTGGTCTCCACCTGTCTAGCAGATGTTGTAGTTACCATCGCCAGCTGTTCCATCACATCGTGGATCTTTTTTTTCTTCCAAACCTATAAATCTGTTATAGTCTATTATATTCTACCTGAACCATGTCGGAAACGACAGACACTCGTCGATCGGTGCTCATCACGGGGTAAGTGATAAGCAACCTCGGATAGATACCAACAACAGTCTCTGATATCTACCGTAGATGCTCCCCCGGTGGAATTGGCAACTCCCTTGCGCGCGAGTTTAACCGAAATGGACTGCGCGTACTGGCTACCGCTCGCGATGCGGCGACTATCTCTGATCTGGCAGACCTCGGTATTGAAACCTTGAGCCTTACAGTCGATGACCCGGAGAACGTGAAGTTGTGTTTTGCGGAAGTCGAAAAGAGACTCGGAGACAAAGGTCTTGACTATCTCGTTAATAACGCGTGAGTATCGTTTGAAATGTCATCCGTGGATGGTTCATCTGGCTAATATCTAATAGTGGTCGGAGTATGTAACTTCGCTGTCGCGGCTTCTGGCGTCAATCATTTGGAATAGGTACTGATTGTTGCAGATTACACCGTCCCTGCCATGGAAGTAGAGCTCGCAGAGGTTCGCCAAACGTTTGAGACCAACCTTTTCGCGGTTATTACTATGTGCCAGACTTTCCTGCCCCTGCTTATCAAGGCAAAGGGTACTATTGTGCAGATTGGATCTGTTGCCGGAGTAAGTTTGAGAGCAATTCCATCTTCACAGATCCCATCTTATTGACAATAACTAGATCATCCCATATGTATTCGGCTCTGTCTACAACGCCTCCAAAGCTGCACTGCACTCGTTCAGTGACACGCTTCGCGTGGAGCTGGCTCCATTCGGGTTCGTTAAATACAGGCCCCCAAATTTCAAGATGGTTATTTTGTGTTTTCTAACAAGGATCAATAGCGTTCATGTCACAACCATCGTTACTGGCGGTGTTCAATCGCGTATTGCGCGTACCGACCGTTCTCTGCAGCCGGGTTCTTTGTATTCCCCTATCGAGAGCGAGTATCTTACCCGTGTGAAGCATAGCCAGCATAATGCTATGCCCAATGATGCCTATGCTCGCAGTGTCGTTTCTCAAGTGTTGTATGGCTCAGCTCCATGGCGCTGGTTGTGGCCGTGGGCTCGTGGTGGTAAGAACTGGATCTGGGAGGGCCGTGCTAGCTGGTTGATCTGGATGCTGTCGGGTGGTTGGGCTTGGTCAGGGCTGTTTGGTCGGGTTATGACTAAAATGTTCAAACTATGGAAGATTAAAAATGCCCCCGGCAGGGGTTGAGGTGTATATACACGTCTGTAGTAATACAGAACCAGATTGGGACAAAATCTAATATTTAAAAAGATATATACATCTCTATGTATATGTATATGTAAGTATAAAAACAAACGATATAAATATGTAGAGAGAAGTACCGACTTTAATAGCCATGTTCCGTTATATTCGCGTTGTCCCCGATCCCATGCTGAGTCAGGTCAGTAACGATCGCTGGTTGGCTACGGCACCCGATTTTACCGTAATGCGCAAGGTCACCCCAAGTGAAAAAGAAAGCTGTTCTCCCGGTTCCTTAACAACTATCTAAACGGGCTTTATACCTCCGCCCTTCTACAAATTCCCCCTCTCCTCTCTCATCCTAATTCATCATGTTCAAGCTTGCTCGCGGTAGACCCGTTGCGGCGGCCTTCAAGGCTGCGACAGTGAGTTATATCTGAATTCGACCGGGTCGCGCTCGTTTTATGTGATTGAGCTGACTTTGGTTATAAACAATAGCAACCCTCCATCCAGAGCAGACTCGCTTTGCAGAAGCGAAACCTTTCCATCCACGAGTACCTCTCCGCAAGGCTCCTTAAGTCGGTACGTGAACCCGCGTTGCGTCCTTCGGTCGCCCGAAAAAAAAAGGAACTCGGGATCGCTGATCAACAATCTAGTACGGTGTCGGTGTCCCCAAGGGTGAGGTCGCTAACAACGCCGAAGAGGCCGAGGCTATTGCCAAGTCCATCGGTAAGAACACCCTGCTAATTTCCTTCTCTGAACGCGCTCGCTGAACATTACATTTCAGGTGGTGGTGATCTTGTTATCAAGGCCCAGGTTCTCGCCGGTGGCCGTGGTAAGGGTCAGTTCGACAATGGTCTCAAGGGTGGTGTCCGCGTTATCTACTCGTGAGTTGAACAAATCCGACAACAGATCGGGAACAATGAAGCTGATAGATATCCTTACAGTCCTACCGAGGCCAAGATGTTCGCTGGCCAGATGATCGGTCACAAGCTCGTTACCAAGCAGACCGGCGCTGCCGGCCGTATCTGTAACTCGGTCTACATTTGCGAGCGCAAGTTCGCCCGCCGTGAATTCTACCTCGCTGTTCTCCTTGACCGTACCACCCGTGGTCCCGTCATCGTCTCATCCTCCCAGGGTGGTATGGATATCGAGGCCGTCGCCAAGGAGAGCCCCGACGCCATCACAACCACCCCCATTGATATCCACGTCGGTGTGACTGACGAGATCGCCCGCACTATCGCCACCGACCTTGGATTCTCCGAGCAGTGCATCGAGGAGGCCAAGTCCACCATCCAGAACCTCTACAAGTGCTTCATGGAGCGCGATGCTACCCAGCTCGAGATCAACCCCCTGTCCGAGACCTCCGATCACCAGGTCTTGGCCATGGACGCCAAGCTTGGATTCGACGACAACGCCGAGTTCCGTCAGAAGGAGGCTTTCTCGTGGCGCGATGTTTCCCAGGAGGATGCTGATGAGGTCAAGGCCGCTGAGTATGTTGCCTTGAAAGGAAAAAAAAAAAAAGCAGAATCAAAAACGAAATTGACTAACCTTTACCTTTTTCTAGGCACGGTCTCAACTTCATCAAGCTCGATGGTGACATCGGCTGCCTCGGTAAGGATTCTGTTGACACTTGCAAAGTTCACAATACTAATTCTCGCTTTTAGTCAACGGTGCCGGTCTCGCCATGGCCACCATGGATATCATCAAGCTTAACGGCGGTAGCCCCGCTAACTTCCTCGATGTCGGCGGTGGTGCCACCCCCGCTGCCATCAAGAGCGCCTTCGAGCTGATCACCAGCGACCCCAAGGTGTCCGCCGTCTTCGTTAACATCTTCGGTGGTATCGTCCGCTGTGACGCCATTGCCCAGGGTTTGATCAACGTCGTCCAGGAGATGAACTTGCGCACCCCCATCATTGCCCGTCTGCAGGGTACCAACATGGAGCAGGCCCACAAGCTGGTATGATCATAGTCCCCGTTTCCCCCGTTCTTCGTTATTATGTAAACTAACCAAATCCCTTACGGTTCCAGATCAACGAGTCCGGCCTCAAGATCTTCTCCATCGAGGACCTCCAGAACGCCGCTGAGAAGTCCGTCCAGTTCTCCAAGGTCGTCAAGATGGCCCGCGAGATCGACGTCGGTGTTGAGTTCACCCTCGGCATCTAAAGAGTGTTCACTCTTTTGGTTATAATGATAGAGAGGGTAGGGAGCATTTTCATTTGCCTTTTTCCTGGGGCTAGCGAACCGAACCGAACCGCCGCAGTGACATCTTAGAGAGATCTTTGTAATGCTTTTGCGCCTGTTCCTGTGTCATTTATTTTCTTTTTGTCACTGTATTCTTGAGTGTTTCTATGACCTAGATCAGTTCCTAATCGGGATGTGTGAGAGATGATATATTGATCTCTCATTGTTTAGTGTGAAGAACTTATAAAGTCCATGATATGTAGGGTAGATGCTTCGAGTGAGAATGGCTTGTGTTAGATCATCCCACTGATGCCTGATTGTGCAGATTTGTATGCTTGCAGACCTGAGTGCTTGTTTGCCAGATTCAGGGCATAGATACCCTGCTTCTCATACATTGAATGGAGGATGATCCCTCTTCTTCCCGATCTCTATAGTAGAAGTTATAACAGCTTGGATTCAGCCGTGCCTAGGTATATTCTTCGAGTTTTCCTGTCCAATGAGCGACATTCCCTACTTGTAGGTCTATTAGTTTGGTCGAGCATCGGCAGCGTCCTAGGATCATGGCATGTATGGAAACCTCTTCGCGGCCTTTGAGCTTCCTTAAAAGCTTAGCAGAGCTTAAGGAATAATAAAATCCTATAACAACTCCATGATGGATAAAACAAAGAAGAAAAGAAGAAACGTGGGAGGTTCTAAGGGGTTTGTATAATGTTGAGCCCCCAGATGTCGCTTATGTACTGAAGTCCACAGCCCCGAGGGTCACCTCCAGAGCTACCACCTTACTTCAACCTCAGCCCATTGCCCAGGTGCAATCCTGGAAAGACCCCCTAAAATAATCCTATCATTTAACAATATTTCTCTGGAAATATTTTCATTTATCTTAATTTTCCGTTTGATTTGATCCAATATGGACTCAACCACCCAACCCATTCTCGCGGGCTTCATGGCTCTCCGCGACAACTCAAGCCGGCGAGCGGTGTATGTCCCACATCTAAAGTTTATAGTCGGCTCTAACCCGCTAATATAAACAGGCTCAATGAAATCCTTGATAACCTAAGTCCTCATGAGGTACGAGAAGTGAAAAGCAGATTCGAAACGATGACATTCCAATGTGATTTACTCGGCAAACTGCCTTTTGAACTGGTGGCTATGTTAGTAAAGTACTTGGACCTAGCCGACCTTGTTCTCCTTCGAAGAGTATGCCATCGTCTGTTGGGATACTTGTGACGTCTATTGACATGTTTGTATTATAAAGGTCTCCAAACGATGGCATGTATTGCTCTCTTCACCCATCGTCATCACGGCTGCAATCATATATCACATGGGAAAAAGTGTCATCAAGCCCGATTTTACTCCGGCTGATTTGAATGCGCTGATTAAAAAACGAATTCGAGCGGAAAGGGGCTTGCCTGCTGTCGTGGTTGAAGTTCCTTATGACTCGTCTCCCGATATAGACGACGCACCAAACAGAGACGCCATAAGCTGTTCTAATGGAGTATGCGCATGGATTGAAGAATCTACAGGTCGGACTACTATCTTCGTGGTGAACCTACCAACCGGCGAAAACAGAACCCTTACAACGGCAAATCGAGAAGAGTTTACTCACGTCCAGGTCTCGGACATTTTGATCTCAGCAACTTCTGTTCGGGGGTATGTAACCAGGAAGGCAATCCCACTGTGTTGAATACACTTCTGACTGGACAGTGTAGGTATTGTCATGTCTGGAACGTGCGTAACCAGCAGTACAAGTCTTTTCGCATTCCTTCGTTGCGATTTGGTCATTACATATCTATCGGATCCACAGTCATCTTGAGCTACGAGGATTCTGTAGTCCACTTCTACTTTGACTCTGGAGTCGCCCGTTCCATCAAAACCGGGCCGTTCATCTTTGTGCTGTCATTACATGCAGAGGAGGATGGATTCTCCGTCGTTTGCGTCCGCAGAAAAGATGGTAACAACACTAAATTATGGGAATATACTGGCTTATCATGGGAAGCGCATCATTTGCAGACCCAGAAGTTCGCTATCCATAATAATACGTTTGTCTGCATCTGGGAACAATATCAAGAGCTTCCTTTCAGACACGACGAATTATGGGGGTCTAAATACACGCCAGGAGACACCATACCAAAGTACAGAGCGTGTCTGCGCCCCGGTCAAAGCTCTTTTTTGCTGGGAAATTGTACGACTGAAGCTCACAGGAGGACTCTTTATCCTACAGAAGATCCTCCTCTGCGAGATGAGGTTGAGTCTGGCTCACTTTCTCTTTCACTCGAGGCAAACGATCGGATTACTGTGCATTTCCACGCCCCAGAGCCGAACTCCAGGAGTCTTCACGTCAACCTAGACTATTCGACCCAGGGTCGTGGCCTGATTTACTGTTTTGAGAATTCCCACTTCTCAGGAAAAACAATATTATGCATTGGCTTTGAATTTTCAGATCCTTCACTTGTCCACGATGCCAAAGCGTGTCGGTTCGAACCCTCACACAGAGTGGTTTTTCCACATGAGCAGTTTTGCACCTCGGCTTTAGGGGACGGGGACTTTGTTATATTCCCCGCGGATGGGAAAATCTGGATCTGGTGCTTTGATGAGACATGGCGCCCCTCTGGTCTCCCTAATATGACGATTGCAAGTTGGTGATTTGATAGGTAGAAAGTGGGAATCCGTTGAAGAAATGACTATAGACTATATCAACTAGTCAGCTATATAACCCCTGTCAAAACCCACCTGGACACCGACTAGTGGACGTCTGCAGTCAATACAAGCTCGTTTTCAAGTAATATTGTATGAATAAATATGTCGACATGTCGATATGTCGATACCCTGACAAGGATTAGAAATTCAAGAAGTATTCAAGAAAAAGCGTATCTAGTCAATACCAATTTCGGACAGTTTTTTGTCTGAGGGCCAATGAATTTCTAAGCTAATAATATCGTGATAGTCATGATAGTCGTTATTAGGGGGTAATTCAAGGTATAATAATAGTACTACTAACTACGTTTGTAGTTAACTACAGTCTAACTCCAGTCAGATATGCCAAATGCATAAGAGTTAAATACCTCAAGACTCTTTGTATTGTGAGAGATATATGTATTTAACTTAAATATATAATTATATATTATATATTATATGTATAGTTGATAATTAAATTGGCCGAATCCAAGCCAATAGGGAAGAGATAGCCATTCGACAATTAAAGTAAATAGCCCTACGACCCCTTTTTCCACATATAATAATAAATAGCATATATGTAAATATATCCATACCTTTTTTTTTCTTTCATCCCTGTACTCCATACTCCATAATCCGTACTCCGTATAACTTGTATAATTCACATCTGCAGATCCGATTGTCAACGCATTTCCGGCCCCCTTCCCCGCAGAGAGCCCTTCTTTTTCTCTCAACCTTCCAGACACTTCGAGACTTTCTTCTTTTTCTTCTTCTCTTCCAAGGTTCTTCTTTTTCCCCCTGGTCACATTGATTTTATTTTTCGAGAAAAGAACCCAATTTCTGCGCGATGACAGAAGTGTTGATTGTTGGTTGATCTCCCACGTTCTTTCGGCACGAGCATAAACGGTCCATCGCGTCCGAATTCCACCCCTCACGATCCCGTCGCATCCACCATCGATTTTGTGCTATATATAAATCAACACCCCCTCCGACATGAGTCGTCTTGCCGACCCCCCTTCTACTAGGATTTCATTTGCCGGGGTACCAGACGCCCCCGGCAGGACACGAAACATTCCTGTCCTGTCGTCGTCTGGTCAGCATTCGATGGATATCACCCCTCCGCCCACGGGCGCGCATGGCACTGACGACCGGATGACCGGAATCACCAATGGCGCTGAAGCTGGAAACAATTCTTTGAATGCTCCGAACCCGGCTATTGGCGCTGCGGCGGCAGCTCAGCAGCCAAAAGTCGTCCAGACTGCTTTCATTCACAAGCTCTACAAGTATGTTTTTTTTTGGGTCTTCGCGCGTTTTTGTCCCCATCGGCTTACAATTTTGGGAAACAGTATGCTTGAAGACCCTGGCATCCAGCATCTCATCTCTTGGTCCGGTACAAACGACAGCTTCGTCATGTCGCCAACGTCTGAATTCTCCAAAGTCCTAGCGTGGGTGCTATCCTCTCTGCCAATAAACTCGTCCCTGACTCTCTCAGATCGTACTTCAAGCATACCAATATCTCCTCGTTCGTTCGGCAGCTGAATATGTATGGGTTTCACAAAGGTGAGTGTTTCGCATGCCAGCGTTGACTGGGCGATTTCTGACCGTTCTTGATTCTGCTAGTGAGCGATGTCTTTCACACCGGGTCCCCGGATTCTGCGCTCTGGGAATTTAAACATGGCAATGGGAACTTCAAAAGAGGCGATCTAGCTGGACTACGAGAGATCAAGCGCCGTGCTTCGAGGCACGCTTTGATCCACCGCGATTCATTCCCTAGCCATAAGGCTCCTGCTTCGCAGCCTGGAACACCCGCCGAACCCGTAACTGATGCGACCGAACTTAGGTTCCAAAACATGGAGCACAACATATACGACCTGCTTGCTCGTGTGGCTCGGGCGGAAGAAGGAAATATCGCACTGAACTCGAGATGTCATGCTATGACCGACAGCCTGACAAAGTGCTACCAAGTATGTCCGCCGTTTATGTTAGTTTGGGGTGTATCGGTGCTAACCTGATCCTAGTGGACGCATTCTATTTCACGGTTTCTTCAAGCTGTTGTGCCCGATAGGGAAAGCCCTCTACATCGCGATGGTATGTCAATATCATCGCTTCCCTTATGGTGACACGCACTGACACTGACACTCCCCAGTCTCGAGCATGCAGAAAGAAGTTGAGAAACATATCGAATTCATGCGCGCTATCGAACCCCCCACGATACTCTCATGCCTCCACGGCAACATCATTACTTCGCCAACATGACTGAAGCCGGTCCACCTTTGTCCCCGCGCCAGATGCCCCAGGACGATTCCCGTCGACCATCCATGATGGACCACACACCTAGACCCACCAACATGATCCGGCCGCCTGTCCCTCCCCATCTCTCAGTATCCCCTCGCCGCTACGGCTCGATTGGCGGCGCCAATTCTGCCTCAGCATACGCTCGCCCACAACCTCCCGTTGCGCCGCCCCCACAGCAACCGATGCCTCATCCTCTCTCCGTATCAACATCCCCAGGGCCTAATTTGGCCCGCCGCCACACGTCTGCAGACATCCGACAGCACGGCTGGTCCCCGTCGGCTGGCTCCCCCTACCCTCCTGGAAACCCCCCAAACGGCCCTTGGCCTTCATCACCAGGACACCGAACCCCGGTGTCTAGTGACCAGCAAGTCCGCGATGTCCTTGCCCAATACGAAATGGGTGCCCCCCCGTCGCCTTCAAGAACAATCCCGCCATGCAACTCCACCCACTGCCGAGCCTTCACCATCCATGCTCGGTGTCGACAATGGGTGGACAATTGGCGGGTCAAGATTCCCTCACGGCTCTTCGTTGCCCGCAACGCGTCGCTCGAGCATGGCAAGCAATGTGCATTCATTGCTTAATCCTGCCGATACTGCCGAAAGACCCGACGAGGACCAGCAAGCGATGGCAGAGGACCGTAAGCGGAAGCGATTGGAATAAAATCCTAAACATTGGAAGATTCCCAGCATCCATATTCCACTAATGGTGGCACTACATTCTGATTTTCCCATCAAGTCCCTATACCACCGACAAGCTATGGCACTTCATTCTGCTTCTCCCGCTCTTTTGACCTGCATATGTACCATTGACCAGAGCAAAGGACACTCATCTCCAGACATCTGAAGAATGTCTGCAGCTCTGATCTTAACCTTTTAATTGCGCCTGTAGATGTCACTTTCCCCCATTTCTTCTCCTTCACCTTTCATCTTTTCTATTTTTGGATATTTAATTCTGGCGAAGTCACGCCAATCCGGCACTTGGCCCACGGCTCTTCAGGTCCCCATATCTCGTTCACACACATCATATCTTATATACCCTTGGATTGGGCGGAGCAACAAAAAAACTCATTGAATCTTGTGGCACCTAGAGCAAGAGATTGGAATTGAATTGTATTTTATATTTGCAGTTTGATCATATCAATTGGAATGATGTTTTTTCTCTGCAGCCTGTTTTGGTTGGGTATCTTGTTGGAGTGGCACATGGCACATGGCACAGGATAACACCCAGCCGAGTTGCCATTTGAGTACATGTATATATGTAGTCTTGCTTGGTCATATCTAACCAAGGGACATTGCGCTGTAGTCTGTCGCTAACAGAGTTCGGACGCCGGGAGGCAATCCCACCGTAGCGGCAATGGGTTTAACCCTGAAGCACCTGAATGAATCAACGGCCCTGTGCGGCGCATCCAGAGCGACCAAGATCAAAGCCTAATCCACCCAAGAGAACCCAGAGCCAGCGAAAAGCTCGCGCAACGCTCATGTGCGTGGGGACATAGAATCGAATCTATCAACCGCAAATCCTCACCTCTTCTTTCTCTTCTTCGCACGCTCGGCCAAGAGCTCATCAAGATAACTCGTTGCCTTCTTCCTGCCCTTCGAGCGCGCAGGAGCAGACGCACTCTCACCCTCACCCTCCTCGCCACCTTTATCTCCGGCCTCAGCAGCCGCGGCAGCAGGATGCACACCACGACCCGCCCCAGCCCCACCCTTCCTCTTATTCTTCTGTCTAGCAAGCATAGCCGACCGACCATCCTCTTCGTCATATTCCTCTTCGACTTCAGCTGTCGCCACAGTAGCCGAAGCAGACGCAGCCGCGGCCTTAGCAGCAGCAGCCGCTGCCTTCTGCTCAGCGGCGGCCTTCATAACGCGATCGTAGTTCTTGCCGAGGAGTTGTTTGCGCAGTTTATCATTTGAGTCCAGCTCTGTGCGGTTCCAGCTTCCATCGGCTGCTTTCTGGGGGAGGGGGGCTCCGACGCCGAGACTGCGAGTTTGGTTAGTCGGTGCTTGTAGGGTATATTTTGTGGAATTGGGGGGTGGTGGTAAGGAGTATGTCCTGGATTGTAGATGAGATGGAAAGGCTGGAAGTATAGCACTTACGTCTCTGGCACTGCGGTGAAGATTTCATCTTCTTCTCGTTGGAGCTCTTCGTCGGTCTTGGGGTTTGCTAGTTCCTCTGGTGTTTGTTGCGGTAGCCATGAGGCTACGAGCCGTTGGCTGCGGGATAGGGCGACGTTGGCTCGGTTGAGGATTACGTCGGACTCGCTTTTAGAGAGCGACATTTTGGTTTCTTTGTGCTCAATGTCTCAATGTCGAGTTATTGGCGGATTCGAGTCGGTCTTTGCGGTTGGGATCTGCGGTGTTTTTTTTTTTTGCCGATATGGCGGAGGCGGTAGGCAGTGATCTATAAAGATGTACGAGATAGAGAATGAGTAAATTGGACTTATTGAGATATATTTCGGTAGTATGCTTGCCTGATTAATTTCAGTACTATAATGCTTAGTTCAAGCCCATTCCAGACATGTCCCCTTCTTCCTGTGTTTTCCATCAAAAACCTAAAGTTTATGAACTTCAATATGATACCACGATCACCGCGAGTCTTTCATAAAAACAGAATCGTAACCTCAGTGCCATCGTTGGAAATGAGGTCTCGGCTTTAATTTAATCATCAGTTCTGGCTTGTCCCACAAGAAGAAAACTTGTTGATCCATCCAGTCTTTTTCGGGCTGGTCCAATTCCATATCAAAGTTGAAGACCATGCGAACGAGAATCATACGCATTTCGATGTATGCCAGACTTAAAAAGACAGACATGAGCAAACAGTGAGTAAGCATGACAAATTTAGAACTTACTTGCGTCCAATACAATTCCTAGGACCGAAACTAAACGGTTGCATTGCAGTTTTACTGTCATTCCCAAAGCGAGGGTCGTCCAAATGACGCTCTGGGATGAACTCCTCTGCATCGGTAAAATTGGCAGAGGAGTGACTGGAAGCTAGTTGAGAGACGGAAACGGTAGTCTATAAAAGGCGTAAGCGGCGCTGTACGACTTTGCAAGCAAGTTAGTTCTGTACTTACCCCTCCTGGCACCCAGTTTCCAGCAATCATATCACCCTGGGCATTGACAACGCGAGGTAATCCAATTGGAACAGGAGGATACACTCGAAGGCTCTCAGTGAGGACGGCCAGACAATACTCCAGTTTATTGCAGGATTCCAAGGTGATCTCATCTTCCTTTGTAAATGTTGATCTGATCTCACCTTGAAGCTTTGCTAGCACGCGTGGGTTTCTTAGTAGCAGATAGGTCACCCCTGACAGCAAAGTTGCAGTAGTCTCCGAGCCGGCGATGATCAACGTACTGCCATTGGAGATCATTTCCTGGAAGCTGAGTCCTCTCTCGGTGTTTTGGTGCCTCAGAATGTTGCCGAAGAAGTCAGGTCTTTCGTTAGACTTGGTCATCCGACCCCGGACCATTTCTTTAGTCAAGGCTACGTGTGTATTCTTCTGCAGGATGATATGCTTTGGAGTAATGAATGGGATGATGTATTTCCATCCCGGGAGGCGCCGAGCCACATTTGTATAGGCGCCATACTTGGGCGTGCTCATGATGATAGAGACCCATTGGTGATATTCCGAATTCCTAAGACAGCCAAATGGCTCCCCGAAAGCTAGGTCTCCAATGATATCAAACGTTGTGAAATTGTACCAGGTTAGCATGTCGACAGTATCTGTGCCACCCTTGACATTCTCATGTAGGCGCTGTATCAAAAGATCAACATAGCCCTTGATTATAGGTTCCTGGCCGCGAAGTGAGCTATCAGAGAATGCATGTGACAACAAACGCCGAAAGCGAGAATGGTCGGCGTCATTAGATTCGATAATGCCAGGAGCTCCTTCAATGGTTGGCGTGTAGAATCGGGAATCTTTGGGCTTCTGACCATGGCCAACACGTGTGCCATAGATTGTCTTCCAGGCCGCGCCATCTGTAAAAGAATGTTCATCGGGGGCAATGCGAACTACATTGCCGTACTGTTGATGCAATGATTTCGTCCTGTGTGCAATTTGGCCAGACAGGATCAAGCGGATATAAGGTAGACGCGTGGCTGCCATGAACTTTGGTCCAGGATACTTGGCTAGAGGGTGAAGGTAGACATTATAAAGTAGGAGGCTGATGAGGTAAAGTGGTATCTATTTGGAAGTATGCCCTTGGTTAACCAAACTTCATTGAAACAATCCGACAGAACAATATGCACATACCAATGTCAGGCTCAGCTTCAATAAAGTGAGAACCACATTTGGGAAGTCTTGGAGGTTTGGAAGCGCCAAAAGATTACGAATGGCAGTCATTATCAGGGTTATCAAGCATAAGATCTGAAAATATTCAGTTTGAACATAATACACGACATTTTGAGGATATTTATACTCCTCCTTGGTCCCCCGTTACTATCACCTGCGTGACATAAAGAATAATGCCTCGAAATATGTTCATTATAATGAGCTATGAACTGAGACTCTGCCCATGGGGTTTAATCCCATTTGAAAAGGGTTTGGGCATCTGTGCATGGTTCCACAGCCTGGCTTTTATCCAAATAGATATTTTGGCAGACTTGACTTTTGATCTGAATGTCTTCCCTCCTGTTTAAGAAATTGTGACTCGGCATTCACCTAGTTATTTATAAGACATAGTTCAGACATTTTGAACAAGAATCAAGCATATGGTAGTCATATGGCCATAGGTTAGATACGTCATTGCATGGATATTCCAAGCTAATATATTTAGTTATGTACTTTGTAGTACATATTTACGTTGTACGTAGCAACAGGCTCTACGTATAGCTAGCGCTTTTATGCGGAGATCAAAATATGAAATGCAGCACAGGAAATGCAGCACAGGAAATGCAGCCTGATTTTATGCAACAGCATAAAAGCTCCAGGGTTGTGTTTACTTGGGGACCAAAAGAGTCATACTCTACGATGTCCATATTGAACAATTGCTCTACCTCTCACACGCCATGCTAATACCTGACATATTCTCGAATGATCTCCAGGTTTATTTTAAGCAATCGGGGCTAATCGGATCAACGATTATATTATTACCAAGATAATTACAAACATGGTTACTATGTATGTATTGTGCACGTCTTCTCCATCTACATGTGTGTCCTTTGCGTCCATGTGGTAATTCATACGCCATTCCTAGTGCTCTGGGCCAGCGGATCGTGCGCACGGAGAATATCCTGCAGTGTTTTCTGAATGGTTTTCAAGAAACAATTGCGAGCACGAAGATATGAAACCCATTCCGCCAAAGAGTCGAAGCTTGCCACTCCCTGGTAAGGAAGTATCTTAAAGGCAGTGCGAAGGGCCTGCAAGAATCCCAAGGTCAGCGCACGGACTGGATTAACCACAAGAATATACTGACCTCATCGAAGACTTTGTGTGTTTGAACTAAGTCCTTGGCAAGTTCGTTTCCGCTGCTTTCCACACTTTGTGGTTTGATCTTCACCCATGAATCCAAGATAACGCTGTCTTCCTCCTGTTCTATCTTGCTTCCCAAGAGACAGGCGGCCAGTGGGCTGACCTGGGTCTTTTGTATCATACCATGAGGCTTGCTTGCGCGGACCGATCCGAAGTTGTAGGCCATGATATAATTTTTCGATATGGAATAATCGGGATCCCTTTCGGCAATCTCTCCGGATTTGAATTTGATGGCTGTATAGCCAAATGGTTTCACGGCCAGATTGGAGGAAAGGCATTGCAGCAAGAGTGTCTTGATAAGAGCCTCATTTTTGGAATTGGTATTCAGGCTTTTGCAACTAAAAGAGGCCCCATTACCGAACGACAGTTTTGCAGGGATGATTTCGGCTGCGATCAATCTTTTGATAATTCGCTCAATTTCCGGGGTCGCTGTATGATAGACCTTGGACAGACAGTCTTTGGAGACTTCATCCTCAAAAGCCGGAAGTTCACCCTTCTTATGCAACATTTGTCGAATGGCCCCAAAGGTATTGGTGATGGCTATATGATAGCCCGACTCGTTGACAGAACGAACGAAAGATTCACCCACGCCTGGACTTGGATTTAGATCTGAGGAAGAAAGCATTTCTGAAAAAAGCTTGGGGTTCCAGCCGAGACTTGCAAGGATCAGCATTGGGTCCAGACATTGGAAAATAATGCCTAGAACAATCATTTTGCCCAAACATGGATCCATGTTCAAATCGACGAGAATGTGACCAAGACTGGTGAGTTCTTCTTGTTCGTCCAATAGTTGCAATTCCTTCAGATCATTCACTACAGCACAAACCCTGGATTTTCGAGGCGGCTTAAAGGTTTGCGCGAAAAGTTCTGCGATCGTAAAGGACGTTCCAGAGGTCGCTTGCCTAAGACGTAAACAGACTTGTTGGAGATCTGAGCGAGAAGTCGCAGTCTTTGTAGGTGTAGTAGCTGGAAGGAAATCAAAACACTTTTTAGCACCAAGAAAGTAGTACTCTCTAGGCTGGACTCCGTCCGTAAACTCTGCCCGCTCCGAGGCCACAGTTTCACTGATCCAGTTGATACCCCATCCCTTCCTCGTCAAACTGTTATCCATTGACTTGCCAGAGTCAACGACGTACCTCACGTCTGGCATTGCGAAATCACTCCTTTCTCTTGAAATGATGATTCTTCGGCAACCGGGAGGAATTCCAAGCTGAATTTCGGCTTTTTCTTCTTCCGTCATGCTTGAATGGAAGTGAACTATTCTAAACCGATCCTTATCTGTAAAATCGAACCCTAGCTTTGGGCCAAAGACTGTGATCTGCTTCATGACTCTCCCTGCGTCACAATACCTTGGGACGAAGGCAATGATGGAGCCTGTTTTTGTCGTAGACAAGAGCGAGAGAAGAGTCGCAGAAACCAACCCGGAAGGTACGAGCTCTTTTCCAATCCTGTTGAGTTTTACGGGTTTCAATTTTTCACACAATTCGAAATGGCTGCCCAGGAACATTTGAGTAGCCTTGTCTTTATGAAGGAGACACTCTATGATCTCCGGTGTCAAAGAATGGGTGATGTTGCCCATTACTTCTTCGAGATAATACTTCTCCACAGGGAAGCCCCCCGGAATAGTCACATGAGGAGCGGGCAAAAGTGTGCCATCTGTAGTTTTGGTACCAAAATAGGAACAAAGACCATCGACATGAGCAAATGAGCCCATCAGAATGACCTTTGGTACAGATGCACCAATAGACTTGCGCTGTTCAACAAATCGTTTCAAAAGCATCATACCCACATTGATATTGAGACCATGTAACTGAGCCTCATCAAGTATGATGTGGGAGAATCGCTCCAAGCTCGAGGGTCCATCTTTCAATATTCTCAGCAAACTCTGCCTAGAGCAATACTTGATAGTTCCCCGAGGAAGACGAGCGATGTGATCGGGTGACACCCTGTGAAAGGTAATATCGCCCAGTTCCCCGGATTTTCCGCGGGCCACTTCATATGCCATCTCGACTTCCTCTAATTCATTTTGCCGAACACAGAGAACCCTACAAGGTACCGCGGTAGGATTATTCATTGCATCTTCCAAGATAATTTGAGCAACCTGTCTGGTCTTCCCAGAGTCAAACCTTTTATCAATAATGCTGTATGTATTGCTGTTAATGGCATCCAATATTTGGTTCGTGAAAGGTCTCATGGGCAATTCAAGTTTTTCTCTTTCGAAATCTTGCAAGTCTGGACTATCGTAGGTGTCGGCATACTTGGGACCACGGCGAGAAACCTGTGGTTGCAACTTATCCTTCTTCCTAGAGCCGTCCGCCCAAAGCATGTCTCGATTGGCATACTCAAGCGCCTTTCTTGCATTTTTGATAGTAGACAATACATTACGTTGGATGGGTAAATGTATAGTGGTGACCTGAGCGGGGATATCTTGTTGCGGCTGGCTCGGCCGGTCATCTGTCGGGCTTCTGTTGGAACGGTTTTTGTTGACAGCCGACTCAAGCAACGGCGAACGGTATGTGGAATAGTGAGCACCAGTTGTTGGCCCCTTGAGTGCAGACCGATTGCCCGCAATGATAGGTCCTAGTCGGTGTAGCTTTCGAGTGGATCGAAATGGTGTGGTAGTTGACCAGATTGTGTGTATGTTTCGTGAGGATTGTGGGAACTTCGACTGGGCGAGTCTGCGGTGCGGATTGGAGGCATTATTCCCAACAAAGAGACACCCTTTTTTGATGTTCCGGAGGTGGATACAGGCACTGGTGCCTGTTGCCATTATGCAAATCGGTGGCCCGCGGCCCTAATGAAGGAAGTCCGGGGTAGGCGCGCGCATGGCACGGAGTGGCAGAGGAGCAGAGTAGCGGAATAACAGAATAGCCTTGGGGCTTAGGGGGAAAAGGGAAAGGACAGAAGCAAATTATGACCAGCAACTCAGCTGCGTTGTAGAATTAACTACTCGACTGCCCAGACCCGAATCAGAATCATTTTTCTAAAAAACAAAAAAAAAAACAGACCGCGCCCTTAGCTCTGGTCTTGGCACTCTACAAACTGACCTACAAACTGACCTACAAACTGACCTACAAACTGATAATGTAACTATCAAAATATCAATGATCCTCAAGGTTCCTAATTACATCAATGTATATATTAAAATGGGTCTGAATGCTCTCTTTTGGAACAGGGTATAAAATGTCATGGCATCATTTGAAGGTCTTATGTACAGTCTATCTCTATGCCCGTATACTATGTCTAATGTGCTCTAGACATCTCCCCATTTTGTTCCAATGTAATATAACACAGGGTATAAAAAACAAGAAACATCAACTTAGAGAGCTCACACTGAAGCTTCCTTTTGATGTTTCGCTCGCAACCTTTTCTCCGTTTTCATGAACTCCCGGATACCAACAGGGACATTGGCAAACAGGTCATTATCTTCACTCGGTGGGGTCCAATTTGCTTCGCTGCCACCACCATCATCATCCATGCTTCCACTGGCTGCACGGACTTCCGCTCGAGGCGCCGAGCGCATGTCCTTCGTTCCCTTCTCAGGCCCACCTTTAGCTTTGGCCGTTGCGACTCGGGATGCCCAATCTTCCATCTCATCCCGGAAGTCATCCCAAACACAGTGTACACAGCCACTCATGCAGCAGTTGTCCGGTTCCTCGGGCTGTGGAGGAATGGGGACTCCGTTTATAGTTTTCCACGTTGACGCCGGAGGAGCTTCACCAGGATTATAGCGCGAGGATCGGCCTGGACCGGCGAGACGAGTGCCAAATACGATCGCCATCTTTTCTTGGGGCGATTGCGGTGTGACGGTAGATGCCGGCGTCGGTTTGGCCTCGGGCCGAGCGGGCGTCGGGCGCGATGTCGATGCACCACCACCGTATGGTGAGTTCGATTTCAATATCAATGAATAGTATCCCGACAGAGGGTGGGCCTGAGGAGTGCCCGCAATTTCCTCCAGGGAAGCAGGGGTATTATCGGCATCGGGTTGGTCGGATTGGCCATGTCCGTTCATGCGCCGGGGGGTCGGAACTAGCACATATTGTCGATATGAAGCATATAGAGGAAATGTTTTGCCAGGGAAAAAACGGAGTTGAGATACAGACCTCCGCAATGAGTGTCTTGTACCAGCTGAGAGACACTCCATGGTAGGGATTGGAAAAAGACTGGATGTTCGTGCATTAACGAGGGGAGATTAAGTCATAGTGCAAACACTGCAAACAGCACGATTGTTTATCTTCCCGAGGTCATCATCTGCGCGCCGGGCAAGACGAACACCCCACGCGAGAATGGATTCCCCAGCAAAAAAACGGAAAACAAGCGAGACCACAGGCATTTCTGTGGCGCCAAAGCCTCCTCAAAATGACACCCATCGGTCGAGACGGCCCTCCTTCCAGTCTCCAACAAAGGCCAGTCTTGCACGATCACACCCCGATCTATTAGAGCGCGCAATCAGCAGATCTCCTACCCGACGACCAGCAAGCAAAGACATCGCACAACAAGACCCTCGAAAATTTGGATTACGCGATCGCAAAGCGCTCCGACCCTCGCTCAATGCCTCCGCAAGTCCCCTCATTCGACCTCGAGGCTCTGAAGCACCTGAAAGTTCCCCCAACCGGCGCTCAAGTGGTGTTCAAGCGTTCTCGAAACCCCCGCGCAGGATTTCAAGAAGGATTCTCCCAGGAGATTTTGTGTTTGGGTCCCCAATGCCACGGCCAGAGAATCCCGAATCAAATACCCCCGAGCGTCAATTGGCATTGGAATTGGGCAGCGCCACAAAAGAAGCAGATATCGATATGGGTCCGGACTCTAGTCTCATGGATGAAGATATCCTCGAACCCGATCTTCCCCCACGCCAACACAATTAGGTCTGGAAAAGGCTCCGGATCGACCCAGAGGGCTGTTGAGTAGCAGTCCTAGTAGACGACAGGAGAAACGAGCAAAGCGACGAACTGCCAATGCATTGCATGAAAGCCCACTTAAGGCAGTAAACTTCCAATCGCCCCCACCGGAGGGTTTGGATACAGCTTCAGACCTAGGTGGAGTTTCCGCGGCTGTTCGCGAGAAACGCAATTCGCGCGAGAAGAGCGCTGCGGATTTGCGACGGCTGAGAAAGGAAGTTGAAGAACTGGAAGCATGGGCAAAGAAAATAGAGTCCGATCCCGACTTGAAAAGTGATACCAGAGGGCTCGACCAATTTCTGTGAGTTCCAGAAGTAACTTCGGCTTGAAAACTACTAATAGTCTCTAGGTCTTTGCTCACATCGGAAGAGGCAAATCTTACAAGTCTCCCAGTGCCCAAAACAGCTCCAAAATCAATATCATCCCTCCTCGCCACTTTACTCCCATTCTCCGCCAATATCCCTCGCCCAAAACGTGAATTATCACCGCTACCAACAAATCCATTTGCCCTACAAGAAGCCTCCCAATCACTGCCATACCTGACAGCCTTCGCACCCTTAACCCTCAAGACCCGCACAACTCGGTCGTTACGTAGGGGAGAGCTGTTAGAAACACACACATTGGCCTTTTCTCCCCCATCTCCATTCCCGGCCAGTCTATATAACGTGACTGTTGTCTACGAGACAAACCCGGAGACCCAGTCTTTGACTTCCGTGTCAGTGCCTACTGGCAGCGACAGCAAAAAAGAAAAGCCCCCGAAACTCTGCGCCGATGGATTGATACCCGTTTAGAGAACCCTCTCTTGAAACTCGACGTGGCAACTCTATGCTGGGGTATCAACCGGTACTGGGAATCTGCAATCACTCGTGCTCGTTTGTGGGCACACATTGACCACAAGTATGGCCCTCGGGCCTTGCAGAGCAGAAAGGATACTGCCCCGGAAAGCAAGAACGGTGTTATCTCACTATCTGAACTGCGACGATTGGTCCCGCATTTGGATCGGAGTGCCATGGTCATCACGCCAAAATCATCTGATTCCAGTCCCCGAGTACTCTTGTCTAATAATTTGGTGTTGGACGAGTGGACCGGAGAGCCTCAACTGCGGCCTGAGATTAGCGTGTCGATCCCTGGGGTAGATAAGAAAATCGACCAGGAGACGAAGAAGCTTTTCCATGCGTTGTTACGTGAGGATGGCGCTTTGGTTACGCGAGGTGTGGAGGGTGGTATTCATGTTGATGCGGTGGTAAGGGCGACTGAAGGTGCTCTTGGTGCTTTGTTCGGTGGTCTTTGAAATTTTGTTCTTCTAGTGTGATTGTCAGCGTTAGGCGTTGGGGATGGTTATTTAGCGTAGTTCTCTGAAGATACCCGAGCAGAGAGAGCTCAGACAGCAAGTTTTAATGTGTTCCTCTTTTAAGTGTGACTTGTGAAATAACAACTTTTCTGTCTTCATAAACGAACTAAAAGATAGATATGTAGTCACTGTCACTGTATTCCGGTATGATAATAGAGAAGATACATGCAGTTGCATGCTGTCGTTCCCATCTAGCTGGTCCTCGAGATAAATAAATCCAGCGAACCTACAACATATACAATGAAATGAACTACAACAAGCTTTCAATGTCGTCGTCGCTGGAAGTTCAGGATTCAAGGCCTGGACTCCCAGCCGGACAGCTACAAAAAGCATTGAGAAGTACAGGCATAAAGCCAAGATTGAGAAAATTGGGCGGTTTTGAATTTCAAGAGATCTTCCGAGTTCTTTCTTTTAGAGACAAAAAGGAGTAAAGTTGGGGAGGGAGAGAGGGAATCAAGGAAGAGGCGCAACGCCATGCCACAGTACACTAATCCCCGATTCGAAAACCGACCCGATCATCATCATCAGCACGAGAAGGGAATTAACACATTTATTTCTTGGCAGCGGCCTCGTCATCAGCCTTGGTCTTGGCACGCTTCTCGCGCATACCCTTGTAGCGGGCCTCAGCGCGGGCGTCACGGAGACGACGGTAAGCAGCCTCCTCGCCCTTGGGGAGCGAGTCGCGCTTGACCTCGGTAACGGCCTCAGCAGCGGTGGGGTTGGTGATGGGGAAGGTGGCCTCAACACGGGTGGCGATGCCGTCACGCTTGCCCTCAGCGACGGTGGCCTTGACGGCCTTGACTTCCTCAGCGGAGGAGTCGAGCTTCTTGAACTGACCGCTCTTGCGGGGGAAGAGGATCAGGCGAGCCTTGTAGTCCTGGAGACGGGCGACGTTGGCAACCAGAGACTCCTTGGAGTAGTTGGTGCGGCGGTGGTCAACGGAGATACCGACGGTAGGAGCAAGCTTCTTGGGGATACCAGCTTCCTATAAAGCGCGAAAAAAGATTCCGAGTCAGTAATTTGATTTCTCCATATTGCCTCCATTTTCGATGCGGCTCAATTTACCTTCAACTCAGCGATGGTGAAACCACGACCGGCACGAACGCGGCGGTTGTACTTGATGGTGGGGCATCGGACAACGGGACGCAGCTTGTCGACCGGACGGGGAGCAACGGCAGCCGCCTTAGCGATGCGGGCCTCACGACGACGGTGCTTCCGGCCGGGCTGTGCGATTCATGTTAGTCGGCCAAATTCATATCCTGCAAAGAAAATTTTTCCTCGATTCCAAGTCGCTTGCGATATCGTTCGGAATAAAAAAAATTCTCTGGTCGGGGGAATGTTGGATAGTCGTACCTGGTCGAAGTGCACACGGACACGACGCTGCCAGTCCTTGTGGAAGTCTGTTCAAGAATTCGTTAATCACTGTTCCTGCGAGTCCGATCTCCCCATGTCTTCTGTCGGTTTGAAGCGATCACATAGAGGTGCAAAGCGCCGGGTCACTCACGGTTCTTCTGAATCTGGTTGTTGTGCTTGATCGCCTATATATCCCACACACAATCGGTTAGTCAACCATTTCGTTCTTTTCGAGGCGTATTTCGAGGTGTCGATTTCTCTCAATCGCACAAGTCGAATCCTTCATTGTATCTTCCAAGCAGGGATAGGTAACGCACCATGGTGACGGATGGGGATCGAGCCGGGTGGTGGTCGTCGAGGGTTGCTGGTCAAATCCTCCTTCACGGCAGAAAATGAAGTTCCCATTTTTCGTGTGGCCGCCCGCTGACTGACACACCGCCTCGCTTAGCGAGCCCTAACCAAACCGGATTCGGTAATCTGCCAGAGTTATTTTATTATTTTATTATTCTTTGGATTTTATGCTTTGGCTATGCTTTTGCTATGATATCAACCTTGGAATCATACAATTGTTCAATGTTCAATGCGAGCGTGCTTGAAATTTTTTTTCATTTTTTTTTTGGATGGATTCCATTGGTCCTATAGATTTCATATATTGCTTTCAATGTTGCAATTCGTTATTGGTCTTTGATCGACTCTATACCTATTGTACATGTTTGTACCATTCCAAATTCATATCCCAAATTCCCATCGAGAAGCCAATTTAATAACGCCACATGTGAAGGGCCATGGATCACTGTCGCATGGCCTCTTGATACCAAAAAAAAAAAACCTTTAAAAAAAATTCAAAAAAACAGTCGCTAGTTTGAAAACACCACATTTGGCATGTCTTCATCATTCGTGAGGGTCCCATAATCGTAACAAGCAAAGCAGCGCTAGGTCATGAATCGTATCAAAGTTGGTGGAACGAGCTTTTCGGTTAACCGGCATATGCACTCAGGCATTGATGCCCAGGCCAATACCATTCGTAGCCCTGGACTTCTTCGCGGGGGCAACGTTTGCGTCAGTGCCTGCCTTGCGCTTGCCAGGGTGAGATCGCTCCACGCCGGGTTTCTGTACGTGGCCGAACAACTTTGTCTGAAGTAGTGTGCTGCTCTTGGGGACAGTGGAGCGCATGTGCTGCGGGGAACCCATAGCCTCTTCCGCGGCCTCGGAGGCAGAGAGGGATACGGTGCTATCACTATCATAGTGATCATCTCTTGGGTGCCCAATTGGGGTGAGGTACTGGCTCTTCGAGTGGTTGGGGGTGACGGGGACGGAGGTTGCAGAGTGAGTACCATAAGCGTGCGTCTGGTTGGTGAGCTTATCGGCGTAGAGAAGAGCGGCGAGACCATCTGCATGTTCGCCGTGGCAGAGATTGTGTATCTCATTCTGGGTACCCGGCGACATGCTGCCGTAGTTGAAAATCTGGGAGAAGTGTTTGCGGTTGTCGCCAATGCGGCGCTTCAGCATGAGGTTCTGCTCCTCAAGGTCCATAGACCGACTGGTAGCTTCGTCGATGGCACGCTTTGCCTTTCGGAGCCTTCGGTCTAGAACGGTATTGAGTTCTTCTAATTCTTGCGAGCGCTGAACAGCCGAGAGATAATCGGAATTCAAGGCAGACTGGGATTGCTTGGGCGTGACGGGATCCACAGGGTGCGAACGACTGCGGTACTCGGCGCTCTGAAGAATCTCAACTTCGCGCTTAGCAAGCTGGTGCTCCACCTCGGCGCGCTTCACGGCTTCATTGCTTGCGAAAGACACCAAGCTGTTCTGTAGTTTGAAGTGCAGGGCAGACATGCGCGAGTCTCGGGCTACAGCTAAAAGTTCCTTGGCAATGGTGCGCAGTTGGGTTTCACTGGCGTTGTCGATTTCTTCCACGGTGGGCAGGTTCTCAGAGACGCCGTAAGCATCGCACAACGACTTGTCCAGGTCGGTGGGCTTCACCAATGAAGGGCTCAAGGAGCGCGAGTGTGAGCGAGAACGAAGTGGGGCTCCTGGGATCTGAGATGAGGGTGGAGGGGTCATATCTGATGATGACAAGGGCGGAGGTGAGAGGAACTTCTTATCCGACTCGGACGATGGGCGCTTAGCCATAGCGCTGAGCTCTGGCGATGGGGACAAAGTGGCCCGACGGACTGGAGTCGAGGGCACAATCTCTGCGGGTGCTCCCAGGGAGCTTTGTGAGTTGGTGTTTTGAGACATGATAGTGATGTTGATATAATAATATATCACTATGATAAGATCACGGGGATTTTAGCCGTGGGGAAACGGGTCCTCACACTAGTTTCTTATCAGCACCTTTATCGTAGAACAGATGATTGAAGAACAAAGGAATTATGTACATACCGGAGACTGAGATCAGTCAGGCTTTGGGCTTGGTCGATCGCACAGATGCTCAGACCAGGTATGTTGCCTCAGGAACCAAAAAGAGAGAAGATGGAAGGACTAGGGGCGGAGTAAGGGGGTAGGAATTTCAATTTCGAGCTAAGAAGACAATGACTTGGAGAAGTTGGAGAAGGATGAAAGAAGGGAGAATAATGGAGTTGAGCGAGACCTTAAGAGGAAGAGGTTACTCCAGCTTGCGTTATTGGGAGGGGCTGGGAGGCTGGGAACGGGAGAGTCTCAAGGTACCCGTTTTGGGTTAGTCCATGTCCCAGCCCCGGTCAATTATCTAAGAATATAAACCAATCAGAGGCCAGAACAAGGTCCCATTAAACCTATCTAGGTTAGTCTGGCGATCACGGGACGCTCAGGGCAAGTAAACACCCGGGACCGGGCAAGCGCTGGGGGTTGGGCAGGCAACCGATAAGCATCAAGATCTGTATGTTGTATACATCTATGTACGATGTATGATATCATGGAGGTGTTTTGATCTTGATGTTTTGATCTTGGTACGTTATCTATTTAAATCTATAAAATCCTCTGCGATCTAGAAATAAAGAAAATTATGCTTTAAACCTATGGGATTTGACTGGAACTGCCCCCTTGTAGTACAGAACAATTGAATTACCTACATTATGTAGAAGCAAACACTATATATCCATGTAGCATTTCAAAGCAATTAGGCTGGGCTTCTAGGAAGCTAATGCGCAAGGGCACTGTTTACCACCTGAACCAGCTGGTACCAGCCCTCTTCAGCGGCGAAAGCAAGGATCAGACAAGTCTTTGGCTGTTTCTACTAATATGTTTCTGTTTAAATATAACAGATTTCTTCAAAATGCCTTTTACCAACTAGACACTGAGTATCAGAAGAATGTTAGGCCCAAGATGAAACTGTTGACTCCTAGTACTATTTTCTGTAGACTCCCGTCTTAGTATACCGGCACATGCTCGTAGCCTATATGCTAAATAGGGGATGTGATGAAACACGTCTTTTTTTTTAACTCATGGCAATTAATTGGCTTAAGCACTATCCGAAAGAGAGCTTTGAGGTCGCTGTTATTTAGTTGCGCTGGATATCTGCCTGCAATGTGTCATTGCTCTTTTGATGTATATATCCGACGGAATAGGCCAACTATGGGTCAAACAAATCATTGAATTGCAACGGATCAATGGGCTATCATATCCAAGGAATATTCTAAGACGGACATACATGATATTTATAGCAATATATAACATAGGATAATAGAATATTTGTTTTATATCTGCTCTTTACACAATATTTTATAGATTGGGACTAAATTAGTTGATGCCTCAGGCGGCGATCGCGGGATTGTGAGACCTTAGAAATGTAAACAATCCGCTTCGTCCGAAACATTTCTAGACCTCTAGCTCTTCATTCTTTTGCGCCAAAGACCACGATTTTGACAGGGCTAAAGCTGCCACTGCGAATTTTCCCCGCCCTCCACATTCTTTGTCCCGCTCCTTATCATCGGATATGAGCATCCGAATTTCTTGACGTGCGACTTCCTCCTTGACCGAAGACCAACATCAATAACTGGAACACCAATATGGAAGGACAGCCTAAAACATCGACACGCCCTGCAAGTGGTATACCACGTCCTGCAAGCGGCATTCCACGACTTACTTCAAGATTGCCTTTACCCACGACCACCGCATCAAAATCGATCAAACCCTCACCTTCCCGAGACAGACTACGAGCCGATCCTGGTTTGGACGAAAAGAGATTGCGAAGACCATCTTACAATACGCTCGTGAAAAAGCCATCTGCGCACCATTTGTCACCACCTAAGCCGCAGGATGATCCTACTCCGGCCCGCAAGCAAGACGATGCCCAAGGCGGGGAAGATGACACACATGTTCCAGAGGAGGCGGGCTCGATTGCTGGGGATGATGACACTGCATCAATTACATCGGCCCAGGAAGCACGCGGTCGCCGTGGAATACGCCCATCTTTGTCCGAACGTACACTTGAGACGCTAGCGCAAATTCCACCATCGCCGGCTTCGGTGAGAAGGCAGTCCAGCTTTTTCAATGGCGGCAGCCCGGTACGGTCGCCATCTCGCGCTCCGTCCAATGTCTCCAGCGTTTCCAGACCACCATCGAGGGGATCATCTTGCGCACCGCCTAGCAACGAGCTACATACACAGCCTGTTTCGAAGCTGCGTCTTCCCTCGAAGGGTCGTATATCGACTGCGGAATCTCTTTCTCCAGTCCGCGTCTCGGAGGAGAGCGTGAGCCCATCAAGATTGAAGCGGCCGTCACTTAGACAAAGTAATGCACCAGGAGATGGTGCCCCTACGGACATCAGCTCGCCGCTCAAGAAAATTATACCCGAAAGATCAATTGGCAACAAGGATACACAAAAAGCCGCCCTTATCCGCCCATCACCCGGAAAGGTCTCCACAAAGCCTGACAAGTCAAACATGGGTCCCCCAGAAAGACCCCTTCAAGTTAAGAAAACAAGAAAAGCCCAAGCAGGGCAGCCGTCGACCCTACGCTCTCCCTCGACAGGTTCAAGATATGTATCTGCTTCTTCCAACATGCCAGATGACCTGTCTCCGGAGCAGCAGGCAGAACTTGAAGCTAGAAAAGTCTCCAAGTCGTCCAGTACGCTACGTGAAACTATAGCAAAGGCAAAGGCTGCGCGCAAGGCGATAGCGGCTGAAGATAAAAAGGAGGGCCCCCAAAAGCAGGTTTACCAGGCTCCGCCCATTGATGCGCCTCTCGATTCGTGGGCAGGAGGTGATGACGATGATCCCTTCGGCCAAATGCCCGTGGGATCCAACTCTTTGGTGATGCGGAAGCGTGTACAGACAGCACGCGCGACCGGCCAATTGAATATCGCGGCGTTTTCTTTAAAGGAAATTCCAAAAGAAGTGCTGGCGATGTACGACTATGACCCAGAAAACTCCGCTAACTGGTTCGAAAATGTTGATCTTGTCAAATTTAATGCCGCGGACAATGAGCTGGAACAGATCTCAGATGCCACCTTCCCCGATATCAACCCCGAGGAATTCGACCCTGATAGTGACGACCGAGGACTTCAATTCGGTGGCCTTGAAACCTTGGATCTCCACGGGAATATACTTAAGTCACTCCCAATGGGTCTTCGACGTCTGGAAAATTTACGCACGCTCAATCTGTCAAATAATTCTTTGGAGATGGCCAATATCGAGATAATCGCAGAGATAAAGTCTCTGACCGATCTGAAACTTGCGAACAATCAACTGCAAGGGGAACTAACTGCCGTCATTGGTCGTCTTCCTAACTTGGAGTTTTTGGATCTGCGTGGTAATGCTCTCACCAAGCTTCCAGATGAGCTCGTTGGATTGAGTTCTCTGAGAACATTAGATGTTAGTGAGAACAAGTTCACTTCTTTGCCGTTCGAGATCCTTTGCAAACTTCCCCTGAAAACGATCAATGCGCAGAAGAACAGGCTGGAAGGCACTTTGATACCGGAATCAGTGCTCAAGCTGGAGACATTGCAGTCCCTGAACATTGCCAACAATGCTGTGGTGGTCTTCTCCGCAAATGACGCGCTTGAACTTCCTGATTTACATACTCTCCTGATCGGTGTCAATCGCATCACGCATCTCCCGTGCGTGACCTCTTGGCAGTCATTATTAACGCTGTCTGCCGAGGAAAACAAAATTGCAGAGCTTCCACAAGGGTTTGTGGATCTCAAGAGCTTAAAGAAGGCCGATTTTACAGGAAATTCTCTCACGGTCTTGGATGAGAAGATTGGTTTAATGGAAAATCTTGCGTCTTTGCGGGTTTCCAATAATCCGCTTCGTGAGCGCAAATTGCTGAGAATGGACACCGACGATATCAAACAAGACTTGCGGAGCCGCTGTGAGCCTGATCCTCAGGACACAGATGACGAGGGCTCAGTGGCCACCCAATTCACTCTAGCGCCCGAGAGTCCCACACTCGATGGCAGCTGGCAGATTAAATCCGGTGGGATTCTTGATAAGTCTTATGCCGAAATGACCGACCTTAAGGTGGAACAGCTGGAGATGGTTCCATCGTTAGATATTCGATGTCTTTATTTGCAGCACAATGAGTTGAGCTGTTTCCCGGCCCCCGCCATTGGATTGCTCGCGCAGTGTCTGGTTGAGCTTGATCTTTCACACAACCCCTTGAATGGCGCTGACTACTTATCTTCCCCGCTTGAGTTACCAAAGCTTCAGTCGCTGACTTTGAATGCGGGCGGCTTGACGTCCTGGGAGCCTCTCTTGTCCAACCTGATAGCCCCATCTTTGACCTTCTTGGATGTATCGCACAATCGTTTGAAGGGACCACTTCCCCATCTGAGACAGACTTACCCAGAGCTCAAGACCCTTGTGGCCTCTGACAACCAGATCGCTAGTTTGGACTTCGAAGCCGTACAAGGGTTGCAGGTCTTGGAGCTAAGCAATAATGACATTGATTCGCTTCCCCCGAAGATTGGACTGTTAGCCGCAGGACGCTCTTCTCAGAATTGGGGCAATGGGTCCGCCTTGAGACGGTTTGAGGTGGCCGGCAATCGATTCCGAGTACCTCGCTGGCAAGTAGTTGCCAAAGGGACTGATGCCATCTTGGAATTCTTGCGAGAGCGTATTCCCATTGGTGACCTGCCGGACTGGGAGCGGGAATACGAAGCTCCCGAAGAAGAGTTCTAAGACATGAGATCTGGTTGGAGATCATGATTTAAAAAGGCTTGTATAATATCACCATGTTTGTTCTATGTACATATACATAATATCGCTGTCTATGCTTTTCCCGGGCTTTTGTCATCTTATCGTCAGCTTCTTTGCAGCTTCGTGACAGATAATTACATTCAGTTTTTTTCAATTGACTTGCTGACCTCGTCAACCACCTTGAGCCACGTCTTCGACCATATAGCGAACTTGTCTGCCGGTGCATCTTCCTTAACATCCGCAGCACCCCAAGGTGATGCGACCAACTCCACCGCTTGTGTGGCACATTTCCTCGTCTTCCGCAGATACTCAGCAGAGGTTTCAAAATTGGCCTCGTACAACGCGCCAGCTGCCTCATCGAGATCATCCGGGATAGCTTGCAGATTCAGCATCAAGGACTCCAGCTTTTTGACACCAGATGGGGAAGCCAACGGCGCATTTCCGGCATTCTTCAGCCGGTTGTTGATGATAGCTGGGTAGGCCTGAGCAATAGGCTTGAGGAAACGAAGGGTAGATTTCTTGTGTTCCTCGAGAGCAGCCGTCTCCTCTTCATCATTCTCGTCATCATCCTCGTCCCCATCATCTCCACCCTTCCCCTCATCACCGAGAATATCATCAAAGAAACCATCGTCCCCTTCTTCCGGATCCCAATCCTCGATTTCCTCAACCGCATCGCGAACCAGATCCCTCCACTGTTCAACGCGGCGCATGACAAACCCGACAACACCCTTATTCGCAACGTCGGTCGTAGCATCACACGCATCCCAGACACGGCCCGTAGCGAGCATCACAGAATCCTTTTCGGATTTCGTCACGCCGCTCTCCTTCCCTGTATCCTTCTTCTCCTGATCTTTCTTTTCTCCAACAACCTTGACCTCCTGAACCAGCGCCGAAAGCTCCGTCAAAGCCGTCTTAACCAGAATCAAAACTTCGGAATGAAACGCTTTGGTGTATTGCGCTGGTGTAACGAGAAGGGAAGCGGTCACGAGCGACGGCAGTATGGATTCATTGAGCTCGCGCAGCACGGTGCCGACGGCGGAGTGCGTAAAGGGCGAGGTAATGGCCAGCAGGGATAGTTTCGTGACATGTCCTTTGAGCGCGCTCGCGGAGGCCGTTAGGAGGGGTAGAGCTTCGGCATCTTTTGCGGCATCGGTTGCGGCTGTTGGGGGAGTGGTGAGGGCTATTTGGAATTGGCCGATCAAGGTTAGGGTTGAGTTGATGACGGGAGATAGTTGTTTGGACATTGTGAGAGTCGTGGGCTGGCCGGGGTTGGGTTGGAGGGGAGTGTAGTAGAGGAAAAATTTGGGCGGTTGGGTCTGATAATTATCGCGGGGCTGATTAGGGCTCTGCGGGGTCACCTGGAATTCCTATGTTAAAGCTGTAAGCTTGAGGATGTTTAATTGGTCTGCTTTTGCAGATGATCATATTGATTTTGGTTCTCTAATTTTAATTCTCCTCTCAGTTTAAAGATGATAATTGTTTATTACTAGCAGATACCAATGCCCTTATAGCAGATCCCTCGTTTACCTTTAATACGTCGCGAAGAGCTCTCAACATGCCAAACTCTATCTAATATGTAGCCATGCATGGCTTATTATTTGATCAAATACCTAGATACGCCAACGTAGTAAAGCTGCTCTGTTCATTCATGTCCAGTAAAACCAAGGGGGTTCCTGGGCGACCTAAGTAAGCGACCTCGATAGTCAGTGACCATCGTGCCTCCTATTTTATATACCATTGCGGTGTTGATCTAATCGTAATCCTTTGACAATGTAGATAGCGTTCCTCTTATTTAGTTAATAAGATGTACCTACCCACATTTAGGGGCCTTGTTTCCGATCTGGGCTATAAAGGCCCACTGTACCCTTTGCCCTACAATATACATCGAAGTATATACTAAGACTCGCTAGTAGACAAGTAAAGAATGACACCCCGTGACATTAACCGAAATTTTAATTTATGTATAGTACAAAGGATAATTCCCCTCAGTGCGTAGTCTGCGTAAACTCTTTGTCGACTCTAATCTTAGTTAGGGGAATCTCATCCCCATCAGAATGATCACCAACCCTCGAACCCAACACATTGGTGTACGTCTGCGCATTATCATAATCCGGCCTGAACGAGGTATCCCTTTGTGCCTGTTCTCCTACTGTGTTAGGATCATCTGGTAGGTGATAGAAAGAATGTCGTTTCGAATGCTTGTTGTGCTGAACGATGGCGGAAGTGGACTCCCCTGCTCCTGAAGGCTGAGTGACAGCATCCGAGTTTTTGGTAGTTGTTCCGTTTGTACTTCTGAAGAGAGCCATAACTCTACCATGGATACCCAGCATGCGCGCTATGAAACGAAGAGCAGGGCGGATAGTGGGAAGATTGGCCGAAACGATGCCGGCGGACATTTCGATCGCGGTCCAGCCAACCGTTGGGGCGAGAGTGTAAGAGGAATCAAGTGCAGTGTAGCTGAAGAGGACCGAGAAACGGTAGGCGGAGGCGAAGACAACGCTGTTCAAGTTAGATTGACCGGGGTCTTTTTTGGTTTTTTTTTTTTTTTTTGGAAATGTTAGCGGCTTACAAGAATCCCAAGCTGAAGGCAATTAAAACGGCTATCTTTTCTGAAGTTCGAAGTTGGAGCTTCCATATTTGTGGGATCGGAAGGAGGAGAATAGCAACATCGGTTGCGATCGTCGAGACGGCGTTGGCGACCCATGTGGCAACCTGGTCGATGCATCGTCCTGGGATTTGGGGATACCATAGTTTTTGGACGGGGACGCAAATGAAGATGAAGAGAAAGGTTATACAGATAACCCAAAGGATAATAAAGATTCCAATGATGTACGCCCATGTCTTGAAGAAAGGAAAGCGGAAGATCCGGTAGTACATGAGCAGAATGCTCAGTTTGGTCCATACCAGGTTGAAGACGTAGAGAACTTCGGCCGCGACAAGATACTTTGCGATCATGATCACATTTTCTGTCGGAATAGTGCTTGCATGGAGTCCCATTCCCTTATGAATCATGGCGAAGATGAATCCGACAACGATGAAGTTCCATAACTTATGTTTGATTAGAAACCATGCGATTGGGATTCAATGGAGGGAACGAATCGAACTAACCATAGAAAAGATAACCATATAATCATCCCACCACAGCTTTTGCATCCGCTCATAACGGGCGAGTAGTCGAAGACAAACCGACACGAAGGCCAGCACTGTGACTGAGGCCGTGGTAGCTATAGACCATTGCTGCAGACTGTCCTGATTGCTCTCCATGAAGTTTGGCTTAGGGAGGTAAACACAAAACTCGGCAAATGCTGGGGAATAAAATCTTATGTATGGAGTACGGAATACACGGCTGAGTTTCTGCACGGAAAGGTCCCATTGTGTGTCGAATGCTCCATACTCCGTACTCCGTACACGACTCGTACAATTCTAAGAATCCCACTATTGGGCATCTGATTGAAAATGACAAGCTTGGCGTTTGGGGTCTGAACTTAGTTTGGTAGTTAGCCAATGCCGGGTTAAGCATTTGCTCTCTACACTGAAATCACTAATGCATATTATGTATCACTAATATGTATCATTTAGTTTGGACCAAATACTATGTATCATTAATATCCATAATATCCATGTCTAGGTGGATGTATCATTATGCACGGAGTAAGGTAAACTTTTAAGGAACCGTTGAGTACCGAACAAATGGCCTGCAGATCCGTATAACATAAAGTAATCCACGTGGATACAGGGGTTGGGAATATTCGTTTTAGGAAGGTTCTCGAGAAAAAAAAACCAACGGCCCACTTTATACTAGTGGTGCACTAGTAAACGAGGGAAAAGCATGATACACATGTAGTTAACGAGAGCGAAAACCTAAAAAAAGAACATAAATAACATGGAATATTAGAGCTATTGATTGGCTCCTTTAGTGGCATTTGTTAGTGAGCATTCGAGCATATCCTCGCAATTCTATACAATAGCGATATACTACTAGTTATACTTGGTGACCATCTCCAGAAGGGCCTCATTCACCTCCTTTGGGTTGGTAGCATTCAGGTAATGCGCACCCCCGTCAATCATCACAAGTTTAGCCTCCACAGACGAGGTAAAACGTTTAATATGTTCCGCAGGAACGATCGTCCCAAAAGGAGTGTCTTCAGTTCCCTGATCGATTTGTTAATGCACGAGCCATGTACATCGGTAAACATAAAACTTACCTGTAGCCAATACACAGGGCATTTGATATCCCCGATCCGAAGTAGGAGCCCATCCCTCTCCAGTAGGCAATTAAGTGCCATCCGAACCTTTTTCCGGCCCTCATCGCCCTTATACACTTCCTTCAGGGTCTGAGTCCAGAATGCGGATCTCGTTTCGGTGGCAGCGGCACCAAAGCCAATCCCCCCCCACCAGTCCGCACCAGACGTCATCCACAACAAATTCGGGCGTAGCCGAGGGGCTGGTCCACTTCTCATAAAACACCGTGAGATTGGCAGCAGGGTCCCAGCAGCCCTTGGACCGAGAATCCAAGGATTCGTAATCCATCGAGGTTCCGAGGGGCATAAGACCGAGGATCTAGCCATATGTTAGTACTATTAGTTTGGCTCTAGGGCTTGGCTTGGGGCTTAATCAGCAGTCCATTGACTGCCGAGGTCCTCCCCGGGCTTGAACCTACCCTGTTTGGGGCTAGGAGAGCCATCCTAGTCACAATCCACCCCCCCTGACTTGTCCCTAGGACGAAGGCCTTCTGAATGCCAAAGTGGTCCATGACCTGTAAAGCCATATGAGCAGAATCCCAGTACGTAAAATGTTCCGAGGGAGAACTGGTTGAGCCATGGCCTAATGGCTCGATGGCCAGAAGATTCATGGCATCAGTCAAGGCCTCATCGTTGAATTGGTCATGGTAGAGAGACACAGTCATGCACATCGAATTAATGAGTACGCATGTCGGCTTGGAAGGGTCGTAATGGTCCTTAGAGAAGGCGTATCCGGCCTTGATGCCGCCAAGGTGTGGAACTTCGATAGTCTGAAGCGCAGCCATTTCGTAATAGTCAGTGGATTTCGAGTTGAATGTGTGATTCATCTACAATCTGCCTTGGAGGGGAAAGAAGTCAATACGCTACCTACGGGGAGTTAGCCGAGTTAGCCCCTCCATATTTTCCTTCATGTTTGCAAAATATTCTCTGTATGGAGCATGTAAATCCCGGGAGTTGTGCACGCTCGGTGCTTCGTCCTAAATTAGCTATTGATCTCCGGATTGACCCTGTGGAGTCACTTGGACAGACCGGTTTGTCGGGATTTGATTCACCTCTGCACAATTAACGGCAGCTCCAAGGCCCGTTGTATTCCGTAACAAACCTTCGAAGCTGCCGGGTGGTGGGGCCGGACGCTTTATGAGATATTACTGGTACATCCGCCTTCCGTGTTGAGGTATCTGTGACAATCGCCACATTTAGTCCATCTCCGTAGGGGTTTTCAACATACTCCGTATACTTGTCCATGCGTATGGAGTGCAGAAACTGAATAACATTGTGCAACGGTCCGGAAATACGTTTGACCGATCCATTTTAGCGCTGATCGTACGGCGTACGTTGTACATGGCATGATGGTATGGAGTGCATACTTGATAGTTGATAGATAGTAAGTTAGATAGTAAGTTGATAGATAGATCTCACCTCCTAGCTTCGAGACCGCGGTGTACCTATGTAATACATATAGATAGGAAGTTTATCTGATAGAGACCCGCTTAACCCTTACTTGCCGTGGGGTGGACAATCGTCAAAATGTTTCTTGCCCTGTAGACCTTGGCGGAGTTGTAGCCTGCCGAAGGGAATTGCTACAGACACGGCACGTTTTGCTAGTAGCACGGCACATTAGGTAATATTCCCTTTACATAATCAATTTTGACCGAGATCGTTACCATACATTACCACAGCAACTACATTACTTACTACTGTAGCAACTACATTCTATCTACTACTGCTTCATTACTATAAGAACCCGACCATGAATCAATTCTCTCTAGTCAATCTTATTGTGCTTTTCATCTTATTTACATGCTTTTCACACTCTGCAGGAGCGGATTGTATGGCCAATTTCTCCACAATTTGAGCACTTCGAGGGTGCTTTCTTCTTAGTGACCTTTTGGTTTGATGTTTTGATGTTTTGATCTGATATGTTCTCTTGAGCTGATCTGCGAGTTGGTGGTGGTAATAGAGGATCTAGTATTGGCAGATACATAGATGACTCATTACTAAGGCCAATCCTCCAAAATTGATGGATATCGCTTAGTGGGATTGGTTGATGTTTTGTTAATAAACTAGCGATTCGGTGGGCACACGGAAGGCCCATTGTCCTAGTGAATATATTAGTGCAGTTTGATAAAGGTGCTTCGGGGGTAGCTCTCTTAGCTATAGCAGCTTGATTAGAGATTAAAGATATTGAATATCGTGATGTTCTCTTTATAATATTCGAATAGAGAAAGTGGGAGCAGAAATTTAGTCTCTTAATCTTATCTTCTGTAAGATCAGATTCAAGTCGCTGATACTGAGCCTGTAAAGCATTATTAATTCTCTCAAAAACATGAAGCATATCACCTGAAGATCCCCCTATATACTTTTTTAAAAAAGCGTGAGACCCCTCCACTCTTGATGTAGCCCAGTTACCAAGATGAAGATATTGCCCTACCCAAGCCCTAATAAACATCTCTTTATAGGTTAGCCAAGTACTTTGAATATATCTAAGAGCATTAGGGGCAATTTGATTAAACTGCGTTGTGAACTTAGCTAATTGAGCATTATATTCATCAATATTTGATGAATTAATTAGCTCTTTCTATGACTTGATAAAAGCCTCAAATTCCTCATTTGAAGAGAAATATTGCTTTGTCTTTGCCAGCACATTCTTATTAATATGCCAAATGCATAGTAGATGTGGGCTTCTAGGACAGATAGATTTAATTGTACCTAATAAAGCAAGATCTCTGTCAGTGCAAAGAACTGGAGAAAAGGGTAAGGGGTCAAGCTATGAAAAAAAAAGTCTGTAAAGTCCACTTATAGCTTTCTTCCTGCTCATTTTGCATAAAGCAGAAAGCAATACTATAGGATGAATTCGATGGCGAGAGACTAATAATATGTAAAAGAGGCATCTTATACCGATTCGTCTTGTAAGTACAGTCTAATAAAAAGACCCTATTATATTGATTAGCATACTTAATTGATTCAGGGTGAGCGAACATAAAAAATTGAATATGACCTTCTATATCTTGTTTAAATGCATATTTCCATTGATTCTGAATTAATATCTGTTGAAGAAGTTTAAGAGGTAAGTGATTCCTAAGCTTTTTCTGTCTTATACTACCTCTTATATTATAAATATCTTTTGGTCTTATTAAGATATCAGGTTGATCCTTTCTTAATAGACTTATAATATGCTGCGGTCGAGATCCAATATCTGATAGATGTTTAATAGTTTGATTTTGATCTTTAGTAAGCTGTGGACGCCTTGCCATAGGATGCCCTATCATATTATTAGTAGCTGCATGATTATGATTAGGATTTCTTACCTGGATTTCCCATTGATTAGTATCAACAAGCTTCTTTGCATAAAGGCGGAATGGGCAGTTCATCCGTCTAGTACTTGTCTTCCGGCGTTTTGCCCCTTCTGGGGCATCAATATGATCATGGTATATACCGCCTCTATCACAACCAAGACAAATATTCCTCTCCTTAGCGGAGTTGATGATAGTGATAGCATAACCATGAGATAGGGCATGCTGTCGTATCGAAGTAAGGAGTTGCTCTCTAGTCTCAAAGACTTGCTCAATTGGTGGCTCCATGATTAGGTGAAATCAAGTATCAATTGGATGAAGTAAGATCAATTGGATGAAGTAAGATCAATTGGATGAAGTAAGATCAATGAGAAGATAGAGTGGTTCTTATAGCAGAAGTAGATAGAATGTAGTTGCTACAGTAGTAAGTAATGTAGTTGCTGTGGTAATGTATGGTAACGATCTCGGTCAAAATTGATTATGTAAAGGGAATATTACCTAATGTGCCGTGCTACTAGCAAAACGTGCCGTGTCTGTAGCAATTCCCCCTGCCGAACACTATATTACCTAAGCGAGATTTTTCGATATCAAACAAGACAAACACCTTCATCATTGCATCCCAGCTCGACGAGCTTAAAGCTTTTGTTCATCATTGCCAGCCATAATGGGAACAGCAAAGGCTCGTGCTCCTCCAAGGACGCCCGCAACACCCACACAGCCTGTGGAGACGTCGCGATATCTTCCCGACAAGACTTTTATTATCGACAATGGCGCGTACATGATCAAAGCGGGCTACGCTTCTGATGCCCCGGCCTCTGATGATAGTGTTTCCGCCTGCTCATCGATCCCCAATGCTCTCGTCAAAACCCGCGATAACAAGATCGTTATCGGCGCACAGCTAGCGACCGTCAACGACTGGAATGAGGCTATGTTCCGGCGCCCGGTGGAGAAGGGATATGTTGTGAACTGGGAAGCCGAGAGAGAGATTTGGGACCAGTCTTTCTTTGATGGGAAGCCGACGGCTCGGAATCGGAATCATCACATCGCGGACCCGGAAGACACTACCCTTGTACTTACTGAGGCGCCGAATGCCTTGCCCATTTTACAACGGCACGCTGATGAGATGGTTATGGAGGAATGGGGATTTGGGGGATATGCGAGATGTTTGGGTACGGTAGTCCGATTATTTTGTGCTGCATATGATCCTGTACTGACCGGAAGTCTATAGGTCCAACCCTCAACGCATGGAACGAAATCCATTCTCTCTTCGGCGATCCTCTCTCCAATACATCCGGCGCATCTATCTTACCAGCAGATTGCTTACTAGTCGTCGATTCTGGCTATTCGCACACCACAGTGACTCCGGTTTACAAAGGCCATGCTCTTCAACGCGGAATCCGAAGACTCGATCTTGGAGGCAAACACCTGACAAACTACCTGAAGGAGATTGTGTCAATGAGACAATATAACATGGTGGATGAATCATATATTATGAACGAAGTGAAAGAAGCGGTCTGTTATGTTAGCAGTGACTTTGCTGGTGATTTGGAACAAACGTGGAAAAGTGGTCGAAAGCGCCAGAGTGGCCCCGAGGAGGGAATCGTGTTGGACTATGTGCTTCCAGACCCGAACGCAAACAAGAAGGGCTTCATTCGACCACATGATCCTCTTCTTCACGCCAAAAAGAAGAAAGGAGCGGTCTCCGGGCTCAGCGCAGAGGTGTTATCGGAGGATGTACTGGTGCTGGGTAATGAGCGCTTTGCTGTCCCCGAGCTTCTATTCACCCCCGGAGACATTGGTATGAAGTCAGCCGGTATACCCGATATGATCCTTCAAAGTTTGTCCGTTCTGCCTACGGGCCTGCACTCTGCCTTTTTGGCGAATGTTCTTGTTGTCGGAGGAAATGCTTTGATTTCAGGATTCATGGAAAGACTGTGGGTACTCTAGATTCAATTGGTTGAAGTTTCTACTAACAAACTATCTTTTCACAGAGAAACCGAATTGCGACAGATTGCCTCTGCTGAATGTGTTGTGAGAGTGCGCCGGGCTAAGGAGTGAGTAGTCATTCATATAGTTATCTTGATTCTGAAAGTACTGACATTAGTAGCCCTGTTCACTCAACATGGCTGGGAGGGACTCGCCTTGCTGCAAACAGAGAGGAACTCAGCAAGGTATCCATCACTCGCCAAGAATATCAAGAATATGGGTCAGGATGGGCTGTTCGACGATTTGCCGGCCTTGTATGAGGTCCAAGTCGCTCGAACAGTCTTTGTGGGATTAAGTATGGGAGTTTTTAACAATGGCCGAAATCGACAGCATTTATAGCATTTAGTGATACCCTAGTTTTTAGTGTCAATGGTCAATGTACAAAACTTTTGGAAGGAATATATAAATTCAGTTGAAGGCTAGAACACCGTGGTCCTCGCATTACGATATGATTATTCGCTCTAATGTTGGAATAAGCTGCGTTTTTACCTGTTCGGGAAATCCCCAGATTTATGGATCCACGCCTGTTCCCTGTTCATCTCTATGTTAGGGCTCTTAGCTTGAGCACTCTGAAGACATCTCCATGGTTGATTTGCCAGTCAACAGAATAAAGCAGACTCGCAAGAAGAGTTGGTATTGCCGAAGCCCACTTGATATACTAACTACAAGACAGCAACCCCTAGAATGTAGCCGTCATCCTATAATTAACCATGGGCTGTTCAGGAACAAGAAAGAAAATAGTGTTTGCTCATCCATGGCTAAGTGTCCAATCCATATATGGTCTGAAAGATGGGTTGCGCCCTGCACTTTTACATAAGAGGACGTCTTTCAGGCCCTGACTCTGACAACTGGCTATACACTTTGTCCCTCTTTGAAGGGCCCAGTAATAACCCCAAAAATTGCTACCCAAGCCACGGCAAAATGACCAAGAGTCGCTTGTCCATCCGACTGCTCCTAGACTACTTGGAGCGAGTATTCGTATCCAAGAAAGCGACCCAGGAAGTGGGCCAGTCAGTAAAGCACAAAGCTAACCGAAAACCAATTAACGCAATACGTTAACCCTTCACAGGTGCACAGGGTGCTTCCAAAAGGTCCCAACGAGCAAATTATTAACTGCTCCCTGTGAACACCAATTCTGCCCCTCATGCCTCCGACGATTGTCCTCAACAGCCTTGAACAGCCCGGAGATGTTCCCTGCAAAGTGTTGTTTCCAAGAAATCCCCGCGAAAGAACTCATGGAGGTGATGAGCTCACGAAACAAAAAGCGCTATATCATTCGGTGGGAGGAGAACAGTATCCCTGCTTTAGAGCGCTTGTATTGTCCTCGGGCGAGGTGTGGCCGATGGATCCCCCCAAAGAGCTCGGAGGCACGGTTAGGATATTGTGTTTGTCCTCATTGCCGGGCAAAGGTTTGCTCCAAGTGTGGGGACCTTTTCCATCTCGGCTGGTCGTGTAGCCATGACTCTGAGACGAAGGCGACATTGGAACTGGCAAAGGAGAATAATTGGCAGAGATGCTCCAATTGCCTATATTTGGTGGAGAAGGTCGATGGATGTAACCACATCATTTGTAGGTGTGGGCATCAGTTTTGGTATGTTCATGCGTGCAGGTCCTAGGCGAAACGTTAACGCTAATCGGAAACTAAGTTACCTCTGTGGTCAACGCGGCCGATGTGAATGTCCCCCACGTGGTATCGAAGATGAAGACCTGGATACAGATGGGGATCTTGATATTGATACAGTGGTCGCTGCAATGGAGCAAGCAGAATCGGCAGATGAACCTTGTTGGTGGGAGGGCCAGGCTTAGAGAAGGGATGAGGGCGGGTAATCAATATTTATTTTCAGCAAATTGCGATCTAGATTAATATGATGCAGGAAGGGTATCTTGATCGAAATGCTTTTTTCTCCATCTCGGACACGCACAGCACCTAATAGTCGTAGAAACCCTTGCCGCTCTTCTTGCCGAGCCAACCAGCGTCCACCATACGACGCAGGAGACCAGCAGGTCTGTACTTGCTGTCACCAGTCTCCTGGTGGAGAACGTTCATGATTGCAAGGCAGGTGTCGAGGCCAATGAAATCAGCCAAAACGAGGGGGCCCATGGGCACGTTGGTGCCAGTCTTCATAATGTTGTCAATATCCTCACGGGCACCAACGCCAGTCTCCAGACAAATCACGGCCTCGTTGATGTAAGGCATCAAGATACGGTTGGCAAGGAAGCCAGGTGTATCGGCCGACACGGAGGCCACCTTACCCATTCGCTGGACAAAGGCAATGGCAGTATCCATGGTCTCCTGGGATGTTTGGAGTCCCCGGATAATCTCCACACCCTTCTGGATGGGAACAGGGTTCATGAAATGCGTTGAGATGACCCGGGAGGAAGCCTGGAGGTCGGTAGGATCCGCGCTAGTGGCAGCGGCAATCTTGGTGATGGAGATGGAGGAGGTGTTTGTTGCGAGAATAGCATGCTTCGGGGCGATCTGGGACAAGCTGGCAAATATCTTTGTCTTCAGATCAGGAACCTCAGGCACAGCTTCAATGACGAAGTCGACTGCGGAGAGACCCTCCAGCGTCAAACTCGTAGAAATAAGCCCACGAGCTTCATCAGCTGCCTCTCGAGTAAGGCGCTGCTTTGCTACATCCTTTTCGAGAAGTTTATCTATTATCCAATGCTATGTCAGATAATTCCGGACGATTGCAGAGAACCAAACTGGAGCTCAGCGTACCGGCAAACTTGAGGCCCTTATCCAGAGAGGCCTGCGAGGTATCAACAAGGGTTACTGGGACCTTTGCCTTTTGTGCAGCAACGAGCGCAATTCCCAAGCCCTGGAAATTGTTAGACCTGCATCGTGGTTGTATATTTCGTGTTACACACCATTTGGCCTGCACCGATAACGCCCAGTGACTTGACCTCGGCTGCGCGGACTGCAGAGGTTGAGCAGAAGTTTCGGGCCACCGTAGGGCCTCTGCGAAGGGAAACAAAGCGAATAGTAGAGGTAATCATGGCTGCAGTGGTTTCTCGAGCTATAGAAAAATTAAATAAAGGAGTGAAGGAGGTAAGTGAGAGGAAGCAACTCGGTATACTGCTATGACTTCACGTGCTTTCGGACGTCATTGTCTGGTACTCGACAGTGGCCATTGAAGCATATATCTCACCGCCTTGTACTTCTCCATTCAAAATACTTTTCTCACACGTAATATTATAGATAGATGGGTATAAAGCAGAGCCGAGAATAGTAAGTCTTGAGTAGAAATAATGGGGCTATCTGCTATCCATATGATTCTGAATATGGACTGAAAGAGACATTGAAGCCGAAGCTTAAGTATCTATAGACCTGAGTATTTTGCCAGATATTGTATTATGGCCGTTAGTTTCCCCCGTAACGGCATCGGTTATCTTCGGCACTTTGGCGGCATCCAGTTTCTCCGAACCGCCGAAGCCGAACACGCGTCGACGCGTTCCCATTCAACTCGATTCGGGAAGCAAATTAATGGGGTATCAAACTAGCCCACCATGGATGAAGAGGTTGTTCCTCTAGGACACGACGTGCAAGTCGTGGACCCAGACGTGCGTAACTATGTTTACGGCCTGGTTACTGCTGTGAGTTCACTTTCCACTTTCTCCTTTAACTAACTCTTGGGTCAATTCACTGATACGCTTGGTTATCTAGCTCGGAGGATTCAATGGGGAAAATGCCGACCAATACATGCTCGGAGATGATGCTCTGGCATGTCTACGCGACATTAAACGCTGGTTGAAATTGTACGATGAAAAGAATAACCGGATGGACGTTGCGCGGTGTCTTGGAGAGGCCAACTTGATCAATGGTGATCTGCTTCCGATCCTCTCGCTCTGGTGGGCTAGTGGACAGAATAGCAAGCATATGACCAGAATTGCACTGGCGTGCTTGGAACTTCTTGTTCCCTTAACATGGCCTGTGGAGTTTCATAGCCAGATGACAGTCAACCACCACCGCCACACCCCCTACATCCAACAGACACAGGTGCAATACAAGCGAGGTATCCTCAGATCCGGGGGATTGAATCTCCTTCGCGCAGTCATTCGAATTTCTCTTCCAAGCATGGCGACCCCTCGATCCGAACGTTCAACCCGAGAGGAAGGAATCCTCAAGCTCATGTTGTACTTGCTGCGGAACATTGCGATCATATCACCCAATACCCGACTTGCTGCAGAAGGTGACGAGGAGGAGACATCCAGATCGGCGACAATCAACTCCTTCCATGAGCAAGATGCATTCGCACTTCTCCTGACCATGTGCTCTAATGTCGGCGAAGACTTCAACCTTCAAGACATTCCTCTGATGGAGACACTTTTCCATATTGTCAAGGGTGTCAACGTTGAGAAGTTGTTCATGGACGACGAGCAGAGAACCGCCAAGCGAACCGACGAGCTCAGCGATCTACTCAAAAAGGAATCATTGGTACGGAGGGAATACGCGAAGAATGCGCCTACACGCCATGGAAGATTCGGTACAATGATCTGGGTCAAGCGAGACGATGCGAAGGTGTCTACTGTCTCTGGACAAGGTGTCTTGCGGGACGACCAGACCACACTACAAAAGATGGACGAGAGCAAAAAGTGGAATAAGCCTCGACCGCGTCGCAGACAAGATGATGTGATCCAGAACAACAACTTCAATATGCCAGCTCACCTTAATTCCGAGGCCAATAAGAACTTAAGGACTTTCGTGGAGGAGTTCCTGGATTCTGGGTTCAACCCTCTATTCACCCATGTGCGGAAAGCAATTGAGCGTGAAGCCGAGCGTGTGGTACCACTAAATCATCTCCAATTCTTCTATACAGTCGGTTGGTTCCTGGAAGCAGAGCGCGTGCGACGGGCTCGACAGCTTCGCCATCGCACGTCTCAGAATGGAGGAAGAACCAAAGATATTGAGCCCGATAGTTATGGTCTGGTCGCTGGCGTCCTGAACCAAGAGATGTTCATTTCTTTGAACCGGGCTATGCAAAGTAGCCTGGACAACAAGGAATGGGAAGACCTCAATGCTCAGATGCGCTGTTTCACCCAGATTCTGTTGACTGTCCAGGAAATGGCAGTGTCGCCGCTAGAAGAAGATCAGGAAATCGCGGAGAACATCCAAAACCGAATTTTCTATGAAGAAACAACTCATGACCGGATTCTTGCTATTGTGCGCGGGTACAAAGACCAAGGCTTTGGCTATTTAGATGCCTGCACGGAGTTGGCACATGTGTTCCTGCGAATGCTGGAACGGTATTCCAAAGATAATGCCGACATGCAAATCCGCTCTCGGCGAAAGGCTAAGAGAAGGCAAAAGAAGGCTGCCCAAGTCGCCGAACAAGAGGGTGAAGATGATGACGAGGAGCGTGACTCTGAAGATGAAGACATGGAGGAAGCTGCCCAGACCATCAAGGAACGCAGCTTTGACTTTAAGCGATTTGCGGCCAAGTTCTGCAATCAAAACTGCGTGGATACCTTTATTGCGTTCACGGGATTCTACCGAGAGCTTAACTCTGAGCAGCTCAAACGCGCCCATCGCTATTTCTACCGGATTGCATTCAAGCAGGAGATGACTGTCTTGCTGTTCCGTGTGGATATTATTAGCCTTTTCTATCGTATGATCAAAGGCCCGGGCTCCATGGACTCAAGCAAGCCTGTGTTCAAGGAATGGGAGGAATTGGTCCGGCAAATAATTCGACGACTGGTCAAGAAGATCGATCAGCGTCCCGCCTTGATCACTGAACTGCTATTCAGCAAGATCAACTCAACTGTCTACTACCTTGAATATGGACATGAGAAGCAAACGATCTCCACCTACAAGCGTCCCCCGCCGGACCTTGTGATTACATCGACAGATGCAACCACGAAGGAAGCGAAACTGCACATCGTGATTGGAGCTCTTGTTCTCGATGGTAGAGCGGACCTGGTAACATGGATTAAGGATGTCTTAAGCTCCGCAGCCTCTGAAAGAGAGGACTGGGAAACCCAAGAAGAAGCTCGTTGCGCCGATAACCCCGAGACTATCAGCGTTCCCAATCCGATGATTAGTATGTTCCCCCAATACCCTGTTTCTCGATTGCCACTAACAAAGAAACAGCCGTCAAAGGCAAAAACGAGTTCGTTCAGAATTCCATGTTCTCGAACGCAAAGCTACGTTTGCTCATGACTGTCATCGGACTCGAGCGACTTGGCGTTGAAGATGTCTATGGTGCCTCTTGGGTCATTCCGGCCTCCCTCAAATCCGATGACTTGCGTGAAATAATTTCCGAAATCTTAAAATCCCTTCAAAACCCATTCTCCGGAGATCCAAATGATGATCCTCGCAAGCACATCCAACAAAAGAACAAAGGAATAGGCCGTGGCAACACGATTCAAGGCACACTTGATGTCAACTTCGGATCCGAGTCCGAAGGTGAGGACATCCCCGATGGTCCTTTATTCCCGCCGAATCCGCGGTCAAAGTCCAGTGCGCTGGATGATCTTAAGAAGAAGCGTAAAAAGAAGCAGAAGCCCACTACTGAAAGGGAGCCATTGGACGATGAAACGATAGAAGCGCGGCGTGAAGCGCGTCTATCAAACGCACTTTCTCGCCAAGCGAAGATCAAGAGTGATCTATTCATCCATGCCAGCGACGAAGAAACTGATGAAGAAGCCGACAAAGAGTTCTTCCGGCTTGAAGAAGAGCGGCGAGTCAATCAGGCCAAAGAAATCAAGAAAGCCATGCTCATTGGCACTGTCGAACCCCCAAGCAAAAGTAAAGGGAAGAAGTCTGCCGCTCGCAAGCGGACTAGCGATACAGGCACATCTGCGGCTGCAAAATCCAAGCGACAACGTCGCGATTCTGGTTCTGCTGCTAGTGGCGCTGAGAGTGATGCTGATGGCGATATTCTTATGGCGGAACTTGACGCTCAGTCGTCTCACTCCCAGCAGGAGATCTCTACTAGCCACGGCGCTGGAGAGGACGAAGACACTCCCCTCACATCGGGTGAGGATGATCTAGCTTTTGATGATGATTTCGCTTTTACTCGTGATCCCCCGAGCAAGCCCCAGGCTACGGAGTCCGAGGCTGTAGACGACGACGAGGAAGATGCGCCTGTGGCTCCAGCCCGGAGACGTATGCGTGGTGGATTTGTGATTGAGAGTGACTCTGAATAGTGGTTTCACTTCAATATGGGTGATATGTTTCGATTATGATGACCTGATGAGGCGTTTGGCATTGAGATGGAAACGGAATTGTAAAGCATCGGATACCTTAGCTCAATGAGAACAATTTTACGACCTAATATTTCCTACCCGCCCAGTCACCGAGACAGCCAGGGTCCGTGCTTGATGAAGCATTATAAAATACGAGCTTCCCCACACTTGACCTCTACTTAGTCGCAGGGAACCCATCTCTTCCTACTGACTTCCAAGATGGCTGATAACAAGACTCTCACAGCAGTGTGTCACTGCCAAAGCATCCATTTCACCATAACAATTCCCGCAGTCGCCCTTCCCCTCAAAGTCCACATATGCCATTGCAGTGTCTGTCGCTACACCCATGGCACACCATGTATTTTCCACGCCCCGCTACCAGCAGGCGTAGTACCACAGTTCGTCACTCCTTCCAGCATAGACAAACTGACACCCTACAACCATGCCGAGTCCCAGGGAACGCGGCATTTCTGCAGTACCTGCGGCTGCCACATCGGGGATAAGTCACACGATGACGGGGGCTGGGTGATATCTACGGCTATCTTCTCTGAGCCAAACCAGGGTCTATGGGAGATGCGCTCACATGCTTTTACAAAGTCCTCGCTTGATGGAGGGCTTTCCGCAATATTCTCGCATATTGGTGGTCGCCAGCTTGATGTTTTTAACCCTGAGACGTCACTGGACGTTAGCAAGTCCGGAGATTGCACCCGAACAGGCGCAGACGAAAACGAGGATGAAGAATTGCGCGCTGAATGTCACTGCGGTGGTGTTTCGTTCTCTATCGCCCGTCCTAGAAAGGAATTCCTCGCTAGACCTGCGAGCGAGGGATGGGTTTTGTCAAGGGACACAACCAAGTGGCTTGCGCTTCTTGATCTCTGTGATGATTGTCGTCTGGTCGATGGCTCGAATGTTATAGCTTGGATGTTCGTTCCGGTTGATCATATATCTCCGTCTCCACTGGGAGATTTGATTATCGGGTCGTCGAAAAGTTACAAGTCTAGTGAAGAGGTACTACGGACATTCTGTGGGACGTGTGGTGCGACGGTGTTTTATAGCTGTACAGACCGGCCGGGGATAGTTGATGTGGCGGTTGGCATTTTACGTGCACCGGAGGGGGTGATGGTTGAGAATTGGGCACTGTGGAGAGAGAGGATTAGTTCTGGGGATGATGGATTAAAGTATGATCATGACTTTAGTAAAGCGTTCATTGAGGGACTGAAAGTATGGGGGAATAGGAGGGGTATGCCGGAGGATTTTGTTCTCCCACGAATGTAGAGGTTTATTATATGTCCACTGTGCAACGGTCATAATTCAATTGTTCTAGAGACATGAGACATGAGTCTATTCGCAGTCTAGTGTGACGTTTGACGGTGAGTCAAAGCGAAAAGTGGGGGCTTACCAGGTTGTAACTATAAAAACCCATCTGACATCCCCGTTGATGTCCACAACATATCAATATCCTATTATCTCAATATCCCAACATGACTCACCTCAAATTCGTCACTCTCGATGTCTTCACATCAACACCCTACTCCGGCAACCCGCTGGCAGTAGTCTTCCTCCCAGAAGATGACTCAACCGCTCTAACGCAGAGCCAGAAGCAAACCATCGCACGGGAATACAATCTATCAGAGACTATCTTTGTCCACCCAGTACGCGAGAAAAGCAAGCGCACCATCGACATATTTACCACACGCCGCGAACTCCCCTTCGCAGGTCATCCCACCATTGGCGCAGCCTCCTGGTTCCTGAGCCACTCAGCTGACCCCGCGGATGGCGATGGCGTCACCACACTCATAACCAAGTCCGGCGAAATCCCCATCTCCGTCCAGAATCGCGAGACTAAATACGTCGCTGCGCAGATTGCGCACAATACGCATATCCACGCAGCGCGGTTTAGCTTGAAGGAGTTGGTTAGGCTGCACCCGACGTTGGCACCGTTCTTTACGCAGCCAGATGTTACTTTCCCGGTCTTTTCCATTGTCAATGGAATGAGTCAGTTGTTTGTTGAGCTTCCTTCGCTTGAGGCGCTGGCTGCTGTGACGCCTGCGACCGGTGGTGAGCTGGTTTCTGCTGAGTATCTTGATGAAGGGTGGAGGGCTGGGATCAGTGTGTACTTCTTTGTTCGGGATGTTGAGGATAGTATTTTAAAGAAGAAGGTCATTCGGTCCAGGATGATTGTGGGAACTTTGGAAGATCCCGCTACTGGCAGTGCGGCTAGTGGGTTGGCGGCGTACTTGACGCTTACGGAGGGCAAAGCTGGTCAGAATTATCAGTACCATGTTGTGCAGGGTGTTGAGATGGGACGCCGGAGTGATATTGGTGTTGGGGTTACGTTGGATGGCGACAAGAAGATTGAACAAGTTGTGCTGATAGGCACTGCTGTTAGCGTATCTGAGGGCAAGGTGCTGGTTCCTAATGTCTGAATAAAATAGTTGTATCTAGGTAAAGCGTTTAATGAGTCATAATACAATATTTCCCTTTGTTCTCACCAGTATGTAGTGTATGTAGTGTATGGAGTATGCTGCGCCACAGGCTCTGTGTAACCATTTCCTCTTTGAGTCCCCGCGAGGCTGAAAGCTGACTGTGACGTACTCTCAGCAGTCATATTAGGCCCCAGACTACATTTGACCAAATTTATAATTCTACATGGATAGCCATGTCTGAATGATTTAGTTATCTGTATTGTATCTTGAAATTTGCAAGTAAATGGCGAAATCATCTTCAGAGCCTGACTTGGAACCTAAACTCCGTCGGTATACACGACGTCGAGAATTACATCCCACACCGAAAGGGGTCCGACAAGCAAGATCAAAGGCAAATTATGTACAGGATACACATCTTATAGAGCCCCGGGAACATGAAGAGTCTCCCCTTTTCAAGAGGTATGAACCCTTACTTCCTATTATACCTTCTACTCCTAACATTGGAATTTTAGATTCTTCTCCCTTCCACAAGAAATAAGAAATAACATTTACGGAAAACTTCTCGTCCAGCCATGCAAATTTGATCTATATCACTCAGACCCATGCAAAATGCCTATGCTCCGTATAAGGCCAGGCCCAGATCCAGATCCCTGGAATAGAGACGGCCCTCAATGTGCCAATTGCCATAGCTACGTCTGGAAGCAGCCACAAGTCCCGATATTCCAGTCCCCAGCACGGAGCCAATGGGCAAAACCCCATAAAAACGCCTATCTCTGTGATAATTGCTACTGGGACCTCGACGGAAACGTGGAGGGAATCCCGTGCATGAGGTTTCTACCATGCCTATGCGGAAGGCGTGATAATCTAGCCATCCTGCTCGCCAGCAAGAGGTTCTGGAACGATGCTGCACCGGTCTTCTGGTCGGAAAACTGGTTTGCATTTGAGGACCCCTCTCTCCTAACGGGATTCTTGACTGCTATTCGTCCACAAGTGAGATCGTGGCTAAGGCGGATATCGTTTATGCCTATTCATGCTTACAACAACGATGAAAGCCCTAGGACATTTCCGCGGTATCGAGATCCAATCTGGAATGGGTGGGATGATATGAAGAGCTGCTGGAATTTACTGAGACTGTGCGAGGGGCTGACAGAGCTGGAGCTTGATGTACTGTCTCTGACGCGCAAGGAATGGGCTCAGGCCATTCGGCTAATCCATGTCAAGAAACGAGTTGTCTTTTTCTGTCTTTTGGACCTAGATGACATTACGTCTGTGTCTGGATATTCAAGGAACTTAATATGGGAGTCGCATGCTATGAGGAAACGGTTCGATTCGCCCACGACTGCTTTGCTTATTTCTAGTATGATTGGTGAAAGGGCCATCAGAAGGAAAGCCTTGATAACTCATTACTCCGAGAGTACGCTACATGAAAGATGTGGTGATTATGGGGTGGAGTTTACCGAGAAGATGATCGAGGGCCGAATGTGGAATTCATGATATCGTGGGTCAAGCACGGCGTTTTCTCGCCACTTATCTACTTCAAAGTTTCTTCTCCTCGACCAATTGCCTCAACACCTTGATTGTCCCCTCAACCGCCATCTGGCTCATCTTCTTCTCCTTCTCGAGCAGCGCCGCTAACTCCTCCTCCGAAACACCTGGGTGTCTCCACTCGAAGATATACGTCATGTATAGCTCCCCACCGGCTCCTTCACTGATCACATTACTGATTTTGCTTCCATTCGGCTGCTCAAAGTCTACACGGGTAGGCTTGAATGTTGTGACGGTCTCTTGAACTATTTTCTGGGTTTCACGGAAGAGGACTTCACGAACGGTGACGGGGTTTCCGGTCAATGAGTCGACTGATTCACTGACGACCTTGGTGGATTGGATCGCTCCTGGAACGAAGGTCTCTGCGGAACGGATCTTGAGGAGGAGGCCGTTCCATATTTGTTCGGGAGTTACAACGGGTGTTGCGCCTGATGGGTTGATTGGGGCGGTGAATGCGATGTTGTTGGTTGAGGACATATTGAGAGGATGTGAAAGGAAATTGTCTTAATGATTTGGGTTAATGCTATGAGAAATTTTGACTAGGAACCTCGTCTGAGCCTGAGGCTCTTTTATACAATCTGCTGCGAACGGCAATGACAACATCGATATGCGGATAAGGTGGATTGTAAGCTCGGCGTTACCAGGGGCCGATGAGCCGGATTTATAATATTTCTGCCTTAAATGTAAGGCTGAAATTTTCCAAATCGGAACACGCGGGGTTTTTGTAGACCAGAAATGATAAAGCAAAGATTTTTTTGGATGTCCATGGAAAGAACGAGAATTTGAAAATGCGCAGCACATGGAAAATGAGGGGGTTCTGGACGATAGTAAATTTCCCGAGTAGGCTGCTTATATTATTCTTCTGGAACGGACTCAACATTAAATTCAAAAAGCAAAACATTCAAGATCCTCAAGCACTTAGAGCAGTATCTTGTGTATATCAATTTGTTTGCATGATGTACCGAGATGGTGGACAAGATTGATATTTCAATCATCGTGCCGGGGTTCGTTTTTTTGTCTCATATAGTTCAACGCTCAATGAACTCGCAGTCATGACGAATATGGGAGCTAAAGAAACAATTTAGTCTGGAGCATATCTTCCGTCTTTTTTGTTAGGTTGGTGGCTTACCTAGGATCTAGGATATTATCACACCTGGAATTAGTAAAAATCCGAACCTGCCCATGAGAAGCCCGTAGTAGCCGAGTAAGAACGCATGAGATCCACCAAATCAAGAAACGGCATTATGCAAGAAAGAGTCATTCTGCTGAGTACCGGGAGTTGAAGCATGAATTCTCAGATAAACCACTCGCTGATAATTCCGAAGTTGTGTTTGAACAAGATGACTCCATAATATACGTCCATGGATGCTTCGGAAAATGGAGGCCGGAAGATAAGGTTGCTTTAGTGTGGGGCATCCCGCATTTTGTCCACGGGTCCTATCTTTAGTTCACCTATCATCAGCCCTGAATTGAAAAGATATATCTTAACCGTAATATAGCGTTGGAACTCCCCAATTCCGGACTTAGTGAATGATGTCCTTAGCAGAGTCCTGCACATCAGACGCCTAGGAACTCCGGAAACTACTATTTTCAGGGTCTGATCTAACCGACCTAAGGGATAACGAGCTTGTTTGCACTTTCCTAGAATATCGAAGTCTCTGACGAGAGACTAAATTTCCATAATTGACGATATTATGGAAATAAACGAGAGGGAACCGGGCGTTGTAGTTGTTGAATTTCCGACGTGATTACGAAATTGGATGTTTTCAAAGTGCTTAGATAGATCCCACAAGCTCCTATGAACTGCTATATGACAATAATCTACAATTACTTGTTCTCACCAGATGCAACACATCCAGAACTGTGTGGGAAATGGGCATTATAGTACCAACCCGTTGTGTTTTGAGCCTCGAAAGCGACTGGTACATTCCATTTCCTGGACATCTAGGACCTAAGAGGCTACGCCCGGTGTACGAATTTAGCCAGCACGGAATCCGCTTTCCACATTAAACCGCTGGTCAACCATATACTATGATCATCATATATCGATAGAGATAATGACATAGGAAGCGGAAGCCAAGAACCGATCAATAACCAGGGCTCGATTTGAAACGACTTTCTCACCACGGAAAATACGATCCGGGAATGGCTCAATACATCTCTGAGCTGAGACTATAAGTTTCTCACTATAAATCCTTCGACTAAGCAATAGAACCAAAGACCAAATTCTCAGAACCTCTGAAAATAAAACAAGATCACAAGACCAGAAGAGTCACCAGTCCACAAACATGGCCGTCGCAGTCCAATCCGCCCCAATCAGCCTCGAGGCATTGTCTGACAACATTGATGCCGTCAATGTCTACAAAACGGACCTTCAACAAGAAAAGGGACTTTACGATGAATCTGAGTTCGACAAGTCCAAAGACAAAGCCGGATTCCGTCAGTTTGACGATGCTTGTGACCAAGTCAAGAACTTCTACGCCCAACAGCACACCCTTCAGACGGTGGCATACAATCTGAAAGCACGCAACGATTTCAAAAACAAGACTCGTGCACACATGACTGTTTGGGAGGCGATGGAAAAGCTGAACACATTCATCGACGAATGTGATCCCGATACCTCCGAGTCCCAGATGACCCATCTCTTGCAATCCGCCGAAGCAATCCGTAAGGAAGGAAAGCCTCGCTGGATGCAGCTGGTCGGTCTTATCCACGACCTCGGCAAACTCCTCTTTTTCTTTGGTGCTAAGGGACAGTGGGATGTGGTTGGTGATACCTTCGCAGTTGGCTGTGCCTTCGACGATAGGATTATCTTCGGCAACAAGTCCTTCAAGAACAATGAGGACTACAACAGCGAGATTTACAGCACCAAGTTTGGAATCTATTCTCCTGGCTGCGGATTGGACAACGTTATGCTTTGCTGGGGCCACGATGAGTACCTTTACCATATTGTCAAGGACCAGTCTACAATTCCCGAGGAGGGCCTGGCAATGATTCGGTACCATTCGTTCTACCCGTGGCACCGGGAGGGAGCGTACCATGAGTTGATGAATGAACATGACCATAAGATGCTGGAAGCTGTTAGGGCTTTCAACCCTTACGATCTGTACAGCAAGAGTGACGAAGTCCCTGATCCAGAGAAGCTGAAGGCAAGCTCATCCCTTCAGTATTTTGATTCTACTGCAAACATATGCTAACGTGAATATTAATGAACAGCCTTACTACATGGAGCTCATCGATGAGTACTTCCCCACAAAGGTCATTAGATGGTAGTTGAACTTTCGTGCGGCCTGTTTTTCAAGTCTGTGCAGAGAATATGCTAAGGAATGCCATTTGAAAGAAGTTCACTATTATCTATAACCCGTTATGTCTATCGTTTGGAATAAAACTAGTCTTTCGTTTCTTCTATTCTGAGATATGATTTACTAAGTGGTCTTGATTCCGAGCCCACCAGACTTGAGGTGGTAGTAGTATAACTAGCTTCACGGTAGGAATGATATCCACATTTCACGCTCCCCTGCTCCTTCGATTCTCCGTGGACCTCCGCTCGCCACACAATAGCATACCCCTGGTCCAAACACACACCAGTTGGTGCTTCCATCCCCTCCAGGGCTGCAAATTTCATCCATTCTATCGGATCGATTCTCTTTTGTCTCGGTTTATGAAGGATAAGGACCAGTCTATAGCACTCGACGGCCCAGGAAGGTCGACCTCAGGAGTTCTGTAGGAGTAATCCTGTCTCAGGGGTGTCAGATTTCGGTCTGTCAACGGGCAGTTCGTTGGTGGGGTAAGGTATGGACGAAATGTTCCGATCAGCGGGCTGCTATTGTTTCTTCTGGCAGGAAACTTCAATCGATGAAGACTAAACTCCAGCATTGTGGTTTAGACACTACCAGCTTGCGAGCCCCTTAGCCCTGTCAAATCCCCCTCTAAGCTGCGAATCCGGATGAACGACCTTCCCTTCCAGGATTGTGTACTTCACGATCCCCTCACAATGCTCCGGTTTGACCCTAGCCAACCAGATCATCTGCTGTTCTTTCTTCCGATAAATCAGCACATTTGCAGAGAACTTATGTCCTCCAACGTGAGAGACGAAATAAATCCCCACGCCACCAGGGCGCTCATCATCCATATCTCGGTAAAGATCATGTCCGCGCAGATGTCGATCCATCTCCTTCTTGATTAATGGCGCTGTAATTCCACAGCGCGCATCACGCCGCTTATGCGAGCATAGCAGGACTACGTAGTCATGTGGACATGGTCGGGAACTCAATCGTGGACTGCTGATGGATTGGGTTGGGCTACCCACTGGCACGTCAATGAACGTCTCGACCACGTGCTGGACATCTGAGTAAGAGACGTCATCCACAAAGGTAAACGATGGTAGTAGGAGCACTGTTGTCTTAGAGGTATGAGGCACCTCTCCACCCGGTGGAGTAAGGTTTGACGCGGAGATCATAAGGCGCTTTTTGCACGCAATTAGCATATTTCCAAGATTTTTCTGTCAGATCAAATAATAAACAAACCCCGTGCTTGGATTTTGCGTTGGATTTGAACGCCTCCATTAAACTTCCATTCTCTTGTTCGACCTTCTGAACCCAATCTGTTTGGCCTGTGGCAACGAGTATGTGCGCGTGGAACTCTTTGATAAATCCATACATCGGAAGACTGGTGTCAATCTTGACGTTTTGTGGACATTTTACAGTGCAGTCATTGCAGTCGGAACGGCAGTCGTCTCCGTCGACTTTCGGATCGACTTCGGGAAAGATGTATTTTGGGCGTCTGCCAGTGATCGCCAATAGTGAGCGAAACATGGTATATACACTCAAGCCTTTATTGTTGAAGTAGGGTATGAGTTGAAAATTATGAACGTGTGTGTGTTGTGACAAAACAGTTATTATGTTGGGGATATGGCAGAGTTCGCAAAGAAATAGAGCTGCCTTCGTATGAGATAAGAGAGGAAGAATGGAATAAGACAGAAATTAGCCTAGCTATCTACGGCAAGGCTCCTTTTACTTCTCCCTTCAAGACATCAATTGAGGGCCCAACATTATTTTGAGACATCTCAATCAGGCAAGCGACGGGACAGGGCTCGGATTTAAGATAAAGTTCGGACTTAAAATCTCCATTGGGTAAATATACCGAAATACGGAGTACTTTCGAGCCCTTCATTTTTTCCGCTCCGAGGCTGCCATTGCTCTGTTTATCTGCGCAGGGCTTACCCGCTCGTGCATGGAACGGTGTGGATACAGATGGGTTGTAGGCGTTTTGCGGCTGCGGATGATCTGCAACTTCATGGGGTCTCGGAGCGGGATCGGTAGAGGGAGTGGGGGAGATATGCTGTCAGGTCGCACTTGGTGGTACCTATATTCCTAGATAGGTAGCTGATATAATGAGTAGATCATTATAAGATACCTTGTTCAAAGGCGAGAGATATATAATATCAACAGAATCTATAATCTTCCCAAAAGAAGCCCCGAACTCGATCGGATATTTTGCTCGGCTGAGCCAGCAAATCTGGTAATCCTCGGATATATCGGGCTTTCCCCGTTTTGGTAATCTCGCAGTACGATGCGACATGGTGTATATATAAATATCACTCTGCTAGGATATCGAGAGCCAACAAAACCAGAAGCCCTTTCTTCAGAAACGAATATTCACCAACGCTATATAACCCTCACTTTTTACGTACAAACATAATGACCGATTTCAAGACCGACGACTCCAAGGCCCCGCCCTACACCTCTGTCGACCATGTCGAGCTACTCAATACCGAGAAACAACAGCAAAAACTGTGAGTCTCTAGAAACCCAAACCCCCACAACTCTATTTCTTGTTAGAACGCGGCAGCTGCTAACTAAAGTCCAATTAGGACAAGCCCCAAACCAGATTGCTTAACCCACGGGCCCAGCCAAGTCCCCCTTCTCGATCATGAATTGCAGAAACCGCAGGCCAAAGACATCATACAAACACTGGCAGCTGCATTGAATGATATGGTAGATGAGAAGAAGTGCACTAAATGCACGGTGGAGAATATTTCGACTCTACTCACCGGCCACGTCCGGGATCTCAGAGTTGCCAAGCAGAATGGGGTGTGGTCTAAAGAAGACAAGAAGGCTCTCAAGACGGAGATTAAAGGTCTTCTCAAGCCAGTCAAGAAGGATGTGAAGAGCTTATGGAAGGCTAACTAATGGTTGTATTCTTTGCTTTTGGATCAAGATAGCACCTACGCAAGTGTATACTAGAAGGTGTTCTATAATGTAATCTCATTTTCGGAGTTTTTATTTAAAATGGCCAATAGACGGAGAGAGAGAGAGAGAGAGAGAGAGAGAGAGAGAGAGAGAGAGAGAGAAAGCCAATTAGACTTTCATACCTGAGAGTAACCTTGGAATGTTTATAGTCAATGTTATTGTGATAACATATAATTCGGTTACAATAGTCCTCTAAGCCATTAAGTATAAATTTGCCTTGAAAAAGTCGAGCGACTACACAGATCAAACCATCTCACTATCACGGGCAATGTCTAGTCTACTGGGGACTTGATTGGATGCTCGGAGTAACCTTTTGATCGAGGTTAGGGCTGAAGTGATAACCCCGAGATACGACCGAATGGGGTTAATCCCCGGGATTTTCCCAATGGGGTTCACATCTTGGGAGGCTCAATGATGAAGTGACAACATCCGAGAGACGACCGAATGGGGAAATAACCCGATAAATGAAGCTCATGTATAAAGAGGAGGTCAAGATGAGGTCAAGCTTTCATCTGTGTTTTAATCTCTGATCAATTTCGCCGTGAAAGATCGATATGGGCGACAAGACAGAGGTGTTTGCTCTTTCTCCAGAGTCCATCCCTCCAGAAAAGCCCGTGGGGCCATCTCCACCTCCAAATGGTGGTACACTAGCATGGCTCAATGTACTTGGCAGCTTTATACTGTACTTCAACACATGGGGCATCCTGAACACCTTTGGCGCCTACCAAACCTACTATGAGTCTGGCGCTCTCTTCCACTCCAATTCATCCGACATCTCCTGGGTGGGCTCAATTGCCGCATTCATGCTGCTGTTTGTGGGAGTGTTTGTCGGTCCCATCTACGACCGCGGCTACCTCCGAACGCTCCTCATTGTGGGCTCCTTCATGGTTGTTTTCGGGCACATGATGTTGAGTCTGTGCTCCGAATTGTGGCAGGTTGTGTTGGCGCAAGGATTCGTCGTCGGAATTGGAACGGGATGCCTATTCGTTCCATGTGTCGCCATCATCCCTCAATACTTCACGACTAAGATGGGAGCCGCAATGGGCGCAGCCGCTTCGGGGTCCGCACTCGGCGGTGTCATTTACCCCATCGTTCTGTACCGACTCATCAATCAAATAGGCTTCCCCTGGGCAGTGCGCGTTATCGGATTCATTGCGCTAGGAACACTACTCCTTCCAATTAGCATCATGCGTTTTCGCGTGCAACCGCCCAAGGTGCGCGCCATGATCGATCCCACCGCGTTCAAGGACCCAGCTTATCTGGCTTTCGTGTTCACTTCGCTCATTGCATACATGGGGCTATTCGTTATCTTGTTCTACCTTTCCTTCTTCACTGAAGCAACTCAGATCACGGATAGCAGTTTAGCCTTCTACATGGTGCCCATCTTCAACGCAGCTTCGGTCTTTGGTCGTACAATTCCAAACAAACTCGCCGACCGTTTCGGCCCCTTCAACCTTCTCGTTCCCGCTGCGCTATCCTCGGGCATATTGATGTTCTGCATGATGGCAGTTCATTCGAAGGCAGCAGTCATCGTCATGGCGATTCTGTCCGGCTTCATGAGTGGTGCGCTGATTGGACTGCCACCTATGTGTCTGGCCATTCTGACGGCGGATAAGTCGAAGCTAGGTACCCGTCTTGGCATGGGGTACGCAATCATCGCGTTAGGAGTGCTGGCTAGTGGTCCCAGCAGTGGTGCAATTCTCAGGAACGGTGGTGCATCACTCGATTGGCACAGTTTGTGGGTGTTCGGTGGCGTTCCGACCTGCGTGTCGGGACTAGGGTATGCGGCGATTAGGATCTTTAAGTATGGGCCAAAGCTGAATTTAAAAGCGTGAGAACTGGCTTTACCAAAAGCATGAAACCAGCCTAATGGTATGAAAACTGTAATCACTTGCTGGAGTTTGAAACAGATGCCATACAGGCTCGACCATAGAATTTAACATTAATGCAAATCAACACGGGGACCTTCATACTAGCCCTAACCAATGGCCAAAGGCACTTTAGGGTAGGGAATTCTGTATACCTATCATGGAATAGCACAGCAAACTGACGGAAATGGTGAAAGTCATCCTGAAGATCTTGGCTCGTAGCCTCCCCAGAAGTGGAACCTCTCAACTGGCGTATTTGATTAGCTGGCGATTAACCCATCTGCGCCTTTGCAACTGCTAAACTACGCTCCACAATGTACCAAGCAAGCTAGCTAATTTGGAGGTGCGCCAATTAATTACAATTACCTTGGTTTTTCACAAAATTGACCCTAAAAGTATACAGTGGGCGAGCACACCAACTTTGGTAACGTCTCGGTCCTGCTACAAGAAGGGACTGAGAGTTTGGAAGCTCTGTATATTTCAACGGATACCTGGGTACCCATTCCAGTAAACCTCTACTCATACTTTATCAATATAGGCGACATCATGCAGAAGTGGACGGTTGGATACTACCGTAGTGCGCTTCATCGGGTTGTGAATTCCAGCACCAAGGCAAGATATAGTGCCCCTTTCTTTATCAATGAAAACTTGGATCTTGAATGTCATGCATTGTGTATATTGTATCAAAGCGAGATAGTTATAGCGTAATGCAAAATATATCAAAAACAAAACGAAGAGAGTAAAATGGTGAAACTAACTTCGAGTGTGTCAGTAAAAGATAGCTGTCCTATTCTGTCGACCTTAAATACAATGATGGCACTAGCTTGTTGAATTAACTAAGTTGGTACAGATTTCCTTCTGTTCTTTAAATGCACTACCTAATACATGCATTTAACACTTAGTTATTTCACTAAATAGTCGTACGAGACTAATACATGACACACAACCAAGCAAATCTTGCACTTCCTGTTTCAAGAGTACAGGTAGAACCTACAAGGATTTTACTGGGAAGAGATGGCGATACCGAGAGGGAAATGCAAAGATGGACAGTGTCGACTCTCTTTCCCAGGATAACGAGATTGACAACATGGTATGAGGCTAAGCCTGGGAATTGTCACTAACTACATGTCACTTGCTTTGCTTCCACATGCATGTGTCACATGCGAGACATTGTTCTTTGTTTGTTACTTTATGTCTTTGGTTCCAACCTGTGGGGGGGGTTGTTTCTCGCAAAGTCATACGATGGGAGTTTCCCGGAGCCACCACCTACGGGTTTGCATGGAAGATTTGTAGTAGTGGGGTTTTCTGCATTTACCTCTTAAAAGGTTTCTCTACTTCTTTTCTTTCTCTTCCTCTTTAATATCTTACTAGTAGTCCTTGATAGTAGAAAAGCAACCTTGTTCTCGCTAAGTTTCGTCAGGAGCAATGTTATGGGCTATACAGTTATGCCGTTTCTACAGCTGAGCCAAAGTATAAAATATGAGAGCAGGTCAAAGATGTTCAATCGCTTGTCGTTGATTGTCATTAAGGAAAGTGGTTGATATACATAATAATGTTCAGCTCATAATCCGAAGCACCATTCCATCTTCATTCAAGGGAGAGCAGCAGGGGCGTAGCTCTGGTCAGGCTTGACAACCTGCCCACCTGCAAGCTGCTTATCGGTATAGGCAGGCCAGATGATCTGCTTTGATGCGTTGTCGACAACAGAGAGAGTAGTGAAGCCGTTCTCCTCGCCGAACTGGCCGCTCCAGCCGGAAGTGACGGTGAATCCGCCGCAGGCGGCGGGGCCACCGTTGGCGCGGGAGGCAGGGCTGCCTGCTACGACGTAGGTGCAGGGAGTGGCATCACCAGCGCCAGGGTAGATGCCGAAAGTCCAGGTGCAGGAGGTGTCTTCGGGGTTGCAGACACGCTTGGTGTTTTGGAGGGTCCACTGGGGGCTGTCGGCCATCATGGACTTAACGGAAGTGTCTGCGGGAGCAGCGAAGGCTGAGGAGGCCAGGAGGCCGGTAGTGAGGATGAGTTGAGTGAGCTGCATGATGATGGTAGAGTATTTGGATGGTTGGGTGGTTTGAGTAGTTGATTGAAGTATTTGAGTTTGAAGGATGTTGGGTGAGAATGAAGAGGATAGCATGGGAGGAATGAAGCTATTTATGCCTTTTCCTTCATGTGTGATATCAAGTTTGACCTTATTGCAGATGACATTCTGCCCTTTCGTCCAACTCGAAATAGAACAACACAGATCCAGGGATGTAACGTCGAGTCAGGTAATACCCGAAATACGTTACTCCACAACGGTGTGGATTTATGTAGAACTGAGACAGCCCTGCTATGATTTGTGCATTCACCTCTTTTACTTCCTCTTCATTTCTCCACATGGCTGCCAACATGAATTCTTTTTTACCCAAGACATCCAAGACATCCTCAAAACCCAACCAATCAGGTGTTCGCATAGCTGCAGGTTCACCCCGCAAATATGGGCAGGCCGGCTGTCGATCACTGATCGATGACCCTATCTCATATCCTGTTATACGAAGTAATCAATATCGCATGATGGTTCGACCTCCAAGGGTCGAGGGTATTATTTCGGGACCCTGTAACCCCGGTTACGCCACGATTTTCACGCCACCCTCAGGAACCTTGGAATGGTGTAACGGAAGAATGATAGAAGTGGGCTGGGGCCTGAGACTACAGAACATTCATTGGAGAACAGTTTCTTGGTAAGAACATTGCCTAGGGAATCCTTTCTGAATGGCCCGCATACCGTCTTCCCGGGATCGCATTCCATATCCGAAACAATATTAAATGGATATCATTTTTACCCGGACATTAATAGATTATAATGAGCAAGTGGATTTTGAAGTAGCCGAACTCCGTTAGGCCCCCCTATCTCTGTTCTGGAGGTTTGAAGCCTAAATCGAGCAGTTCAGCTAATGATCAGGTTTCTTGTTTGGTCTCTTTGCCACATCTCAGCCCCAAACTTTTCCGAGGTTAAGAGAACATTATAGGTGAGCTTTTGATTTATTATCCGGTGGATCTTGAAAATGAACGAATCTCGGGTCATCCGGGGGTGCCGTATCCACAGAGTCGCTGGTCGTTTCCCCCCGCTCTTTCGTATTTTGTAGGCAGGGACCCCTTGGCAGTGACCCCCTTGGGGGAGTTTCTAGCTTGTTCAGTTAGAGAACTTAGTTTGAAGTTTTTGCGTTGGCTCCTATTTCCATCGAATGTGCTTTGAGACTGTGAAGGTCTGCGTTTTTTTTTTCTTTCTCGATTATCAGGTCGGAAGCCTTAGGGGCGCGTTTGCTTGAGATGTTGACATGACGTATCATGTTAGGTTAGCCAAGGTCCAGATGCAAATGTCTCTTCCCGGGGATCAAGTCGATTTCCCCCCAAAATTATCAAAGTAAATTATCCACTGTGTGTCGAAGTCGGTGGACAAGAGCATTGCGGACAGTGGAGTCGGGTTTTACCGCGGTGGTGACCTTCCAAGGCTGGAATGAATAGTGCACTTTCCTGGTTTGGAAGGCGGTATATGGTCTATTTATAAATTATGCCTGTCTAGGCAATATTCTTTCAACCTTGGAACTATTTTACCCTCATCCAATGAATCCTTTGGCCTTGGGTATGAACTTTTTTTTCGTAGGAGCAGTTCCTAAGCCTGTGGCGAAGTTGATCTTCATGATAAACCATGGATCACTACCCATGGAGGCTGAAGGGGTGGTAACTATCCGTACTCTCGGTCCAAAAAAAGGCCCCCCGACAGAGATGTACCTTCCAAGTGCGATCACATTCGCGTTGATCCAGGGATCTTATTGAATGGATGACATTATGGCATAGGGTGTGGGAGTAGTTGATCCATTGACAGGGCTGCTGGAACGGTCACGTTGGAGGTGCACATGAAACTCGTTGCGGTGGGCGGTGCTTGCCAAATTACGCCGTCACAGTCGACGTCAACTCCACGGCTAATGAGCTGGAGATTGAGACCATTCAAATCTAGGTTAGTATGGAACGTAGTTGGCTGGAGAAAACTTCCATCCCTGACCGCGGGCGGAGTATTAAAAGTTTGCCGAAAATATATTTGCAAGAAAATGGACTGTATCCTTCACTTAATTCATGGGAAATGCATGCATATGGACATAAGCTCATGCTGCACTCCCCTACGTGAAAGGCCAGTTTGCCATCATCAAATCGCAAAGGCTGGAGGCTGAGCCGAGCCTTGCTAGTGACAATAGATCATACTGCTCATAGGAACAGCATACTTATCGATCATCTACAGAAAATTCCAGGTTATGATTGAAACTTGGCTTTGCCAAATAAAGAAATCCAAAGGCAGGGGCAAAATGTGACCTTGAATGATGCTCACTTTTCGGTAGTATACATGACATCCGTCCGTACGGTGTACTTGACACCTCTAAACACATCATCCCCACCATGGAACAAGTTTCTTTGCTGAAAGATGAGAACAGAACCTGTCTTTGGAAAGATCCGAATCGATTCCTTCGAGTTCATCCCAGCCATAAACGAGGTTGCACCACCTAGAAGAGTCTCAGTCTGCTCCGAAGACTCCGCAGCCGCAGTACAATTCTGTTCAACGCCTTGAGCCTCTTCAGACTCAACCTCAGCATCCTGAAGATCAGTATTCCATATCTGACCGAAAGTAAACAATGCGTTGGTCTTCTCCGCCTGCTCAATATGAGGTTGCAACTCCTCCATATCCTGTTCCCCTTCTCCATTCAAATATAAGTGAATAGTGTAAAGCGACTTCTCCAACCCATCAGGTGTGACAAAACACCCATCCCAATGAGGCCGGAAATAATCCCCACCCTCATAACGCAGGAACCGAAGACGCTCATTCAGCCGACTGAGACGGAGCACTTCGCCCCGTTTCGCAGGTCCAAGACCCGTAACCAGGGGTTTGCTCTGGAGGCGGTCGATTTCGCACTCGCGCATGAAAGGCATCATTCGCTCCAGGATTCTGTCTGCAAGATCGGGCGAGTCTAATATGATCCGTCCGCTCTTGCGCGTGTCGATGGACATTACTTGTTTGCCGCCGCCGGCGTTGACCATTGCCTGTTCCCATACTGGGGGCGAGAGGGTTGAGTCTGGGAGTTGAGTTCTTGTTGACTCTTCTGCTAGACGGACGAGCTCTTTGCATTCGGCTTTCGTCATAAAGTTGTCCACTATAGCGGCAAAGTGGCCTTTGTATAGGGGGATCGGTGGGGATGTGCGCTCGAAATCGAGTATGTTGAGGGTTGCATTTGGGGCTGGTCCCCGGAGGAAGTCTTCTGGAATATCTTGGCCTGCCATAGTTGCTAATGTGGTTTCAAAAACCGGCAATGTTGCAAATGTGGTTTTTCTTTGTGTTGGGGGCTGAGCTATATATACCCCACCTTTTGAGGCTCTGCTTGGGGGCTGTGGCCTCGACCAATATAGTGGATCCCCTGGCTTCTCGTCATTCTCGAAGGCAAGAATGAGTCACCCGATATTCAAACTCTAGCACTAGCAACCTTCTTATTATGCTTCTCAAGCTGAATATCGCCATGAATCTTGATCTACGCCATCCTCCTACCTTAATCTACCGGGTTCCCGCAATCAGAGAAGATAAAGTCATTATCCTCAAGATGCAGATTGCTAGTCTCGAGGTAGTGGGATAGAGTGATGGGGAGAGAAATGAGTTGGTAACCAGGGAAATCAAATATAATAATCGTTGGCACGATCATTACAGTAAAGTTTCACCGCTAGTTGAAACCGACCGCTGCTTCCAGGGGCAAACCTTGGTGCCTTCAATATTTGATGCGTTTCAGTGTGCCGAAAACTATCTTAGATGAGCAGATTCCCAAGCAGGAAATCCGTGAGAAACTTGAAGGATTCTAACCTTGAAAGGTTTGCTTCGAACGCCGACTATTCCAACCTTGGCCTCGAAGCTATTTAGGACTTTGGAATCTGGATTGCGTGGGGGAAAGCGGACTGGCTGGGCTCGCCACATGTGGTCCCACGTTCCGGCTTCTATAGCCTGCTGCTTTGCAATACGAGATGAACGTCTGATGCGTTGATTTGGCGCAAGATGTATCGCGAAGAATAGAGGTGTCAAAGGATTTACTGACTGATGTTGATGGGTCCCGATGAAGGTTGATGAGGATTACTAGAGAATGGATTCCAGAGCTTCTTATAAAGCAAGTAAGGCCAAGAAATTGTGCTAGGGAGCTCATTATACAAAGAAGCTTGCAGAAGTAAGATAGTTGAGGACTTGTTCCATCCAGTCTGTGTAGTTTCGTTTGCCAAGAAAGTAACAACAGATAAAACATGGTAAAGCCTCTTAGAGCTTCTTGCATCTAGGTCACTCTATAACATCAGTGATTCATATTCTTCAACGCCGCAAGCTCATCAACAAAAACTTGTTTCAACTTGGACTCACTCAGGGTGAGACCGTTGGCCAAGGGTCAAAGATACAGGTAGTACGGTGAAGCTGAAGTTCAAGACAGGTATTACATAGGAACTGAGAGTCTCTACTACCATTATCATACATACAAAGCAAATAGAATTAAAAAGCACGATCTGCCAACCTTGGAACTATAAGAATTATATATTATGTAAGCATTACATCAGCCACTTATGGCACAAGCGATTGTGGCTGGGGTTTTCCTGATTGGTTCACGGCCATCTCTTCCCTCACATTCTCCTGTCCTCATATTACTGGAGCACCCTTAAGCAACAAAATATCATTATCCGTGATCCAACATCAAAACACACTCTCTTATTCGGCTCTGGCTATTTTTCTCCAGAAATTTCCCTATACAACAGACAACACAGGGTAACCTCATCGCCCGCAAAACAATCACTGCGATAACTCGTTGTCTTGCACCTTGCTTGATTGTCCATTGCGCAAGTCAAGTGCCTATTGCAATATATATCTATATATCATTCATCTCCAGAAGATCAAATTTGTGCATCTTTTGAGGTGGATTTGGCCATCTAGTCAAGTGTCTCACAAAAAGCGATGTCAACAGCCCCAGCGATGGCTACTACCAATCAGAACTCCGCCCAAGGGCCAGCGAGCAGCAATAGCGAAGCATCAGGGCTGAACTCAGAGATGCAACTTGTTTCATCACTAGCAAAATTACAAGAACTCGAACGCAAGGTAAGTACATGAGCCGTTGCAGCTCTGCCACAAACCCAAGTTAATGAGATATCTAGATCCATGAGCTGCGTGGATTCATGCCCCAGGGTCTATTGGAACCTCTGGTTCCTATTGCAAACCCAGATAAAGTATCCCTCGGCAATCCAATCGCTGAGACTCCACGGATTCTCCGGGCTAGTCTGGATGAGGCCGCACGCGCACGCGTCGCTGATGTCCAGCAATTCCAGGCCTTGTGGCGGGATCCGGAATTGACTTCTGTATGGACACATGTCGAAAACCGCATCCAGGAAGCCAACGGTCAGCTTCTTCAGCCGACGGGGAAGTGGGACAGAGATTATGACGTTCTTCTAGAAGAACTAGTACGAAACGAAAAGTCCAAAATAGATGAAAATCAGCGAGTGGACGAAGAGGCTGAACGTACTAAAGCGCAGTCTACTGAGGGCGAGTGGAAGAATGTTTTGGAGCGATTTGTTCAGCGGGATATGCCCGGTGTAAGAGTTATCAAGGGTCAGGATGAGACTTCTCTAGCGGTAGCACTTGTTAGAGCTGGTGTCGTCTTCCAGGTGAAAGGAGTATCTTCCCCTGGCTCCCTGATCTCTGACTGGGAGGTTTCAAGCAAGATCGCTGGTCGGTCACCCACAAAACTTGAGGATGCTATACTAGGATGTGTGGGGTCACGCCCACGGAAATGGGACCTTGCTTTCTTGCTGGTATGTTCTGTTCTTGACTCCTAAGGAGCTACTTGCTAATACCGATGCAGGACATGATCTCCTCTTACGCAGATATCAAACAGACACCATGCGTGAAGTGCAATCGTCTGACTGATAATGGCGCTCAACTGCCAACTCTCCGCCGCCCTCAGGCGAATCAACAGTCTGTTAATGGACCAGCACGTGTATACACCTTCGACGCATTGCACTCTGGATGCGTCTGATTGGACTCTCTCCCTATATCAGCCTAACACATTCTTGGAATTTAAAGTGGAATTTTGGAAGAACATCGGCGCATTGGGCTATATCCATCTCATCTTGGTTTTTGAGAGAAAAAAGTTATTGGAAGCATTCAAGCGAACTACTTGGATTTAACAAACACAATATCATGCAAATTACCCTCCCATCACCCCATATTCATTTATTTCCTTTTCTTTCCTACACATTTTTCCAACTTGTGTATTCCCTTCAATCCCGGTGCTTGCCATAAATATTATCATGCCAAAATTCCGCAGGGTACTCAACCCCATTCCGATCCCAATATCGCCTCGGTACACAATGCACCTCCTCTCTCCCACTCCATTCCCCCCTCCGAGCCCTTCTCCCATTACAATACTGAACAGCACTCCATGTTCCATGGTCCGGAACGTGGTACTTCCTCGTGCGGAAATCATAGCGCTCCCCCGCAGGCCGCCGTGCCCAGGGTAGTGGGCTGTAGTCCGATTCAGGGTCGTTGGGGTCGAGCTCCCATCGAGACCATTCTTCTCTTGTAGGTCCCGACCGGGCTTGAGGGAATGCCCTTCTGGTCTTGGGTTTGGGCTGGTCGATTCGGCCCACGTAGATATCTGGCCCTTTGCTCGTTAGGACATCAAAGATGCGCCAGCGGCGTGGCCAGTGTTGTGGGTTGCCGGGGCGTGGGTCTTTGGGCCAGATCCAACCTAATTGGGAGGGCATGGTCCTTTCTGGGTCTGGGTTTTCTTCTGGTGGTAGGTTTGGGGTTGATGTTAAGATGAAGTAGATTGGGATGTATCTCATGGATTGGAGAAGAGGTAGAAGGAGATTAAATAGCTTCTGTTATACTCCATGGTCTAAAGTCTCAGTCAATGAATGAACTGCTTGAATAGCTTCCCGCAGCTTTCTTTATCTCTAAGACAGACTCCAATTTCCAATTGTAATAATACACTAAGCTTCCTTTTGTTTGTCTTTGCGCAATAACCGAAACAATTGCATGGGAAGCGGACCTAAATGCCTCAAAACTAACAATGAAGGGAATATGACGGCTTCGTGCATAGTATATTTTAGTTCAGACGATCAGCAAAAAAGTACACATGTTTTTGATCCTTTGATTATCATATAAACACCCATGTAGTCAGGTAAACCCTTGTGGACGTCCTTTAGGCATCCAATGATGGAATTGCAGTTGCTAGATCATACAGATAACGACTAAGCAATGCACGACAAGGACGCAAACGATAATCCTGACTTGTTGCTTTCATCTTGAACTTGAACCGCAATAAGTAATACCCTCATCCTAGCAAAACCCTGGCAACCAGTCGGGCAACCTCAACCCACAAAATGGTTTCCAGCACCAGCGACTGAATTCACTGCAAACCATGCCGTTCATGTACAATGAGAATGTCATGCTTATAACCAAGCAGAAGGGAGGATAAGGAAGGCCTGGATGAGAGTCTCGCGGTGCCATGGAGGATTGGAAACTGCGAGAAATCTGGAATTAAAGAGATCGAGGGATTTGTTGTGTATGCAAAAGCCGAAAATACAAAAAGAATTTTGAAACCAGCGATTGACCATCACCGCGTATTATTATAAAACCAATAGATAAGGGAAAGGATGAAGTGCAAAAAGTATACAAATATAAATAAAAAGTATCGCGCAACGCCGTTTTCTTGCTATTATCGTAAATCCAGATCGCTTGAACAATGCAACGCCCCAAAATGGAAAAATATGTTCATGATAAGTCAATGCGAGTCCACCGAGTGGATGCTTTTCAAGTGGCCAGGACGCCAGCACTGCCCGCAAACCAAGTGAACGAAGCGAAGGTGATCACGGCCATGCCGACGGTAAATTTGATGGCCAAGCGACTGGTTTCGGACAGGGCGCCACTGCAGGTGGCACACTTGAATTCTGGACAAAGGTTAGCAGTCTACTTGAGAAAGGATGGTTGGTTTAAATACTCACGATTGAGTGGGGTGTAAGGCTGGGGGGTGTACATCCCGAAGACGTAACCACCGTTCTGCGAGCTCAGGTATCCTGCGCTCGCGGTATCATCGATTTCCTTGCTAGCATCGTAGACGATCAGAGTATACGATGCGGTAAGCAACGGAATGGTAGCCGATTTCTGGTACTTTCCAGTATCCCACACGACGCTTCCGGTTTGCTTCACGCTCATGTTGGAGCTGAGCGTATATGTCATCGAGTTGAGACTGCACGAAGCCACGACGTTGACTGCAGATGGTGTAACCGACAAGGAGGTGTAGTTCCACACGAATGTCACGTCCTCGCCGATCTTGTAGTAGGTCGTGGACGAGGAAGCGGGGGTGATCATGGACACACCGCCAGCAGCGGCAGCAGGGTCAATGGAGATTGAGGATGTAGTGGTAGTCTTGCTTTTTCCCGTTGTCTTCGTGCCAGTTGCTGTGCCGGTCGTCCCGGAATCGGTTGCAGTCCCTGTTTGGGTGTCGCTATTGGTGTCGGTGTTTGTTCCGGTGGTGGTTCCGGTAGAAGTCCTGGAGGCAGTGGAGGCTACCGTGGTAGATTCAGAGGTTTCAGCGGTTGTTGTATCTGTGGTGTCTGAATTGCAAGTCAGTATCAAGTACAACAAGTTGATAAGAGCCTTGACTTACCTGCTCGCTTATCCAAGGAGGCACCCAGAACTGCTCCATATGGCCCCCATGGCCAAGCCGAGGATACCGTCCCCAGCAACAGGATGGTGCAGAGCACGCTCAGAATAAAACACCGCATGTCGAAGTTTGGAGAGATTATCTGGAGTTTCAAAAATCAAGCGACCGAGGTGTTACTCCCTGGGCTGAAAGGTGGGCTAGACTGATCACGCCCCTTGCACAATCGGGTGTGACTTGTCAAAAAAAAAAAAAAAGGCCTCCTTTGTCAAAACAGGCTTATCGATTTGGTGTCTGTACCAAGCAATTTCGGTTGCTACGGAAGGACGATCACAGGGACGTGGAGTGCAGAAGATGTTATTAATCCCCTAGCCAATCTGGGAGCTAAAACACGCAGATCTCGGGAATGTGGATTTTCGATTCGGGGCAACGATTGTGAATAGATTCAAAGGCAAACAGTAAACGAGTGTCTTCCCAGATAATTAGAGAGGGGGAAAAAAACCACGAGAAAGAAACAGAAGATGCGATGTTTGAGCTGTATTGCGGGGCTAAGCCCAAATAGGTAATGGCTATCAGGTATGTGAGACATCGGCTATTTATAGTGGCTGACCACTATTTCACGCCTTTTTGACTATCAGATGATTTATTGACTATAATAACTTGGTATGTCAAGCTCATGCTTATGCTTCAGACTGGTATCAAGTGATATATATCACATCAAAACTAAAACCCAGGGGGTCCGTGCAATATATACTACAGTTTCAGGAGGACAATCTAAGTGATAACCATATACTTCAAACAACATCCTAGGGATAATATTCTTTGCCCTAAATCATCAATTCATCACTTATCCCTGACTTTTGCCAATATCCCACCATCATTCCAACGCTAATCCACAGATTAGTATGATGGATGACCGCCGGTAAACAATGACATAATATAGGTACACAACACAACAAAACCACCGAAAAGCCATGTATCGCCCTTAATACCCAGCGACATATTTCTGCTGGCTCTACCACGAAGGACCGGCACGTAACTACAAGAACAAATTTATGACTGCAGCCATGGCATAAACCGTCACACATACAATGATGACCACTAAGTCGAAGTACATATCTACTATTGCCACCCAGCTACTGGTACCCAAGGTCAGGCATCTCTCGGTTCCGCTAAATAAGTTCCCCAAACGTGGGGGTGGCAATCTAACCATAAGTCATGGACACCCGAAGACTATTTGGAATTTAGGCATGGAACGGAGAATATTGAGGGATGTGGGGATCTAACATATTTTCTTTCGTTGCTTATAGGGCGCAAAAGAATAGGCTGGATGTGATGCTGATGAGAATTCTTTGTGTGAGAAAAATTTTATATCGGAGCATCGATCCAAAGCAAATAAAGTAGAATAATCAAGATATTATCAATTAAGCCTGACTTGTACGCTAAGATATGCCGAAATGAAAGTCCAGTAGAAGTTCTAAATCTTGAAGAGAACACAGAAACTAGAAGCACGTCTCACAATCTAAGGTTCGCTAAGATGTAAAATTCAAAATCCAAAATCCCTCTAAGCAGAGCTCTTGGGAACAGCATTGAGCTGAATCTTGTCACATCCAGCGGGCAGAGCAGGCTCCTGAATAGTCTTACTGAGGAAGTGCAAGTTGGGGAACAACTGGCCGGCCTCCATATCGGCGGGGCACCCTAAGAAAAAGGAGTCAGCCATTTGCACTCACCAAGATCATGTAGCCTTGGAAAAGGGAGGTATGGTAAGAACTTACACAGCCATCCGTCCCAGGTCTCACTGGGTCCCTGGACGCCTTGGCGGCCGATAGAGAAGCCCTTAGAGCCACGAGTAGGGTTGATGCTGATCTGAGCACGCTCCTTGCGGACGCCTAAATAGTACCAATGTGGTTAGTATTCCGTGTTTGGGAAACAGTTACATCCAGTAGCACTACAGGGCTATCTTACCTTCCACGTTGATCAGGTCCAGAGCCCAGGGGGCCTTAGTCTCAGTATCCAAGACGATGGTGCCGTTGACGAAGGAGAAGGCGGCGGCGCGGCTGGCCGGGGCACCGGAGAAGACGGCTTCGCTGTTGAGCGGGTCGCTGATCAGGCCGTGACCGACGGAGAGGAACAGGTCGTTGTGGGAGCTGTTGCTGGCGCCGGAGGTCTTCAGGTTGAAGAGCTTTGCGGATGGGGCGGCGGCCACAGCAGTGGCTAGGAGAGCGACGGTGGCGAAGAACTTCATTCTGGGCGGTAAATAAAGAAGTTTGGTTGAGGAGGAATTCAAGTTCAAAAGGTTTGAAGAGTTTCGATTTCTTTTGTGTTTCTTTTTTTAAGAGAGGGGTAAGATTTTGACGGGGAAGTGACGCATTTATATGCTTTTTGATATCCATGGGAGACAAGTCGATGAACACATGTTCCACGGTGGAGTATAAGGCCGACTGTTTCGAGTGTCCAACGCTGATCCCGGTCCCCCATAGGGTATCCTTGAGATCAAAATAGAAGTTGACATCAGCAAAGCATCGCTAGAACTGTCAGCTGATTGTTCTTCAACTTCCTTTTCATTTTGTACTCTAGCGGTGTCGGTATTATTATTCTTTCCTTTGTTTCCCTTTGCAGCATGCAAGGCACTGGTGACCTTGGGCAGACATCTAGGATCTCGCTTGATCCACGCTGCCGTATCAGAATGTGTATGGGGTAAACGAAAGGACTAACCCACCGGATGGTGATTATAATCGACATCCTGGAAGTCACTAAGTGGGTACCTGACTAGCTATACCATCCGAACCAGTCATGATTGTGATCGAATGTAGATCATACCCACTAGTACGTCTTCTATTCATCAATGGAAGCACCAAAGACAGGGATTTGTGACATCAATGACACGATTTTGCCCCTAGGATTGGGTTTCACAATGATATAAGATGAGATTTGTTTCACAAATGAGATTATCAAAAAGAAAAACATCAATCACATCAAAAACCCCCTTTGCCACCAAAGAAAAGAAGTCGACAAACAACGAACGCCAAGATCCCGTGGAGCCTTCCCCCTGAATCCTGTCTGACTTGTTTATGAATATCGGGTCGTTGCGACTCTACTTCGTACAAACGACAATCTCTTACCTATTCGGCTCGGCGCATCCTCGCTTCGATAATTTTTTGCATCATTGATAAACTGGGATCCCGCCAGAAATAGAACATGGCCCACTGAAAACATTGAAGTTGAGGGCTAGCGGAAATATTATTAAAATGTCCGGCCCCTTTCTTTGATATGTTACGGGGAATATGAGGTACCGAAATATTGGCCATGTTCTTCCATACTTGGCATACATCATGGACAGTGTATACGAACGCATGTGGCTTGAGTTAAACGGCAGCTTGCCTCTATGCGTGTTGGACGCTCTTGGTACTGTCCCACAGGGCGTTTTAAGCATGTGCCCAGTGGAGATCGCCTGGTAACGACGGAGTATGTAGTACAATGTACTTATTTTATTTCATGATTCTGACTGTGCAATTGCATAAAGGGTATCGGCATTGTCATTGTCATTCATCATCTCGTGAAACTCACTATCGTACATGAACATCCCCAAGGTATGAAGAAATATAGGCTTTTCAATTTCTGCCGCGTTGGGAATGCCCTCAGTCCACCTGCTTCTTTACAAGCTCCCCTCACCGGCCCCGATTATTGGCATTCCGCGCAAATTCAGGCTTCAGAGTCCACCGACCCCGACGGTCACGACCATGCTGAAGTGTCGCAACCTTCTTTAACGACTCCTGGAACTCAGCAACACGCTGCGGATTAGAGCAGTAATGATTGAAATGATGTACAATGGACTGGGACAGAGTCGGTCCACGCTGAGAGGCAAGATAATCACGGATCAAGGGCATGAAATCTTTGCCGCGTGGCATACGGGCTGATGGACTATCGGAACCACTGTCTCTCTGTCCAGCAGCTGCGGCAGCAGCAGGGTTGAGCCTAGCCAACAGGTCTGAGGATGAGGGTCCTGCCCCAGAAGGGCGCGCTGAGCTACCACCAGCCCGTGGATCTTCGCGGCCACCCATCCCAAAACGGCCTGTCCAGGTGGGCAGTCCAATTGGGAGTGCCCGAGCGGTTTCTTCAGCTTTGCGGAGCTCTTCGGCGGCTTCGTTGGCGACCCGGCGAGCTTCGGCTTCGATCATCTTAGGGTCTGCGCGAAGGACTCGTTTGCCATTTACAATCTGGTCGTGCTCGACTGCAGAGTGGACGCCGGAACGAGCGAAGATGCCATGCATAATGCGGTCTTCGGAAGTTTTGGCATTCTTTTCCTCTTCCGCGGTGTTTTGGAAGGCTTCGACCTTGGCAATACCATGGATTTCGTTGATATCGTCTTCCTCCTTCGGAGGCGGTGCAGGCTTACTCTTGCTGCCAGGGGCATCTTTAGCCTCCTCCTGATATGTGACTTCGGCGTTCTTGAAGAGTTTAGTCGTCTCCAACTCGTCGTCATTTTCATCCGTCAGAGTGAACAGATCATAAAGATCACTCAACTGGAAACCTTCTCGTTGATGGGGATCGCGAGTGATTTTATTGGTCAAGAATTGCTTAAAGATCTGGCGATGGTAGATCTTTTCTTCGATAGTACCTTTGGTCATCAAGCGGAAGATGGTGACATCACGTTTTTGGCCCAGACGCCATGCACGCTCTCGCGCCTGTAAGTCAGTCGATGGGTTCCAGTCAGGATCGTAGATAATGACACGGTCGGCACCTGTCAGATTCACTCCGATCCCGCCCACACGGGTGGTGAGTAGGAAAACGTGGAGATCGGGGTTATTGTTGAAATCGTCAACCAGATTCTGGCGCTCCTTGATCGGAGTGGTCCCATCCATCCGACGGTAATTGAATCCACCCAGCATTCCAAGGAATTTCTCAATGATGTCTAGCATCAGACGCCCCTGGGTAAAAAGCAGGGTCTTGTGGCCAGTATCTCTCCAGACCTCAAGCAGACCCTTCAAAACCTTCATCTTGCCAGACCGCTCAGGATCACCGTAGTCCGCCTCGTTTGCGCGCAATGTGTGGTCTGCCAAGTCTGGGTGGTTGCTGATCTTGCGCAGGATGTCAATGCCAAACAAAGAGTTTCTTTTCCCTCGTACAATGGACTTCATATCATCCGAGCCAAGGAACCTCTTGTAGATGGTTCGCTGGAGTTGGGTCAATTTGCAGAAAATGACCTGCTCGCTTTTCATCGGCAGATCAGATGTTACATCGGCCTTGAATCGCTGGAGCAGATATGGACTAATGGCATCCTTGAGGGTTTCCGCACATTTTGCAGCAGTTTGCACTTGAAGGTTTGATGCAGATGCATACCCACCCTGACGGATGGGAATCTCAAACTGATTTTTGAATGTAACGAGATTCCCCAGGCGCATTGGAAATACAAAGTCAAATAGGGACCAAAGATCCACCAGACTGTTCTGCATTGGGGTCCCCGAAAGAATGATGCGGTGTGGAGTACGGAGTTCCTTGCAGCTGAAGGTGATACCGGCATCTGGATTGCGAATTTTATGACCTTCGTCAAGGATAGCGCAACCCCACTCAACATCAACGAGAGCATCTGCATAAGACTGCAGACCTGAGTATGTGGTCACGAGGACATGTCCCTCCTCGGTGACACGCTTGATGATCTTTTTAGCCGCTTTCTGACCAGCAGATAGGTGGCGAGAGCTGTGGCTGCCCATCATTTCTGATGAAAGCGCATTTTCCCTACTGCTTTCCTTGCCAAGATTTATCATTCCACTGCCTGATGAGTGTAGGATGGAAACACGGAAAGGGGGCCACCAGCGGTGAAACTCATTAACCCATTGTTTCATAAGAGTTGCAGGGCAAACAATGATAGCAGGTTTGGTGAGCTTCTTGCTATGATGCAATGCTGCAAGATAAGAAATGGCCTGGATGGTTTTACCCAGCCCCATCTCATCTCCGATGATTCCACCAACAGTTTGCTGGTGCAACTCCCAAAGCCACTGCACTCCAGTTTTCTGGTAAGGAAATAGGAAGCGGCTGATGTCTCCAGGGACCCGCAGTCCATTGTCAAGCTCCATGGCTGGTTCAGTGGGATGTGGCTTAAGCCACTCCTCTTCTTCATTCAGGCCATCTTCGACAGAATGACTGCCAGCGTGCTGTCGAGCAGAGCTTCGCCGACTAATCCATTCCTGGACGCGAGACTGGTATACGGTCTCGTTTCCATCATCGACTCCACTCAGATCTTCAAGCTCAGTGGTTGCTTTTCCTTGCTTGCGCTTGCGATTCGGTTTGGCCTCAGGGAGAGTCTCGGGCATGAACTCTTCATCCTCGGATGTAGCGTCAGCCTCCGAGGCAACATAACTTGCCGAAGAGTCCGCTCCCGGGGAGCTACGACGATCCACCTTCCTCCGCTTGCTCTTGATTTCAATGCTGTCGTCAAAGTCAAAGTCGGGGCGTGCAAGGTCCCGATGCGATGCGGCTGGCTGATGTTTGGCTTGTTCGCGCTCTTCCTCTTCATGCAGCTGGTCCTCGGTATCGACAAGTGCATCGTGAAGATTGGCAAGTGGTCCGTCTCTGGAGCCCTCTTGCATCAATGCGAACGGAGTAATCTTTCCGGTTCGCAGGAGATAGTCGCGGCGGGACTCATTCGGCTGTCGCCCTGACCCGTGGGCCACCGCTGAATTGCCCTGCGACTCACGCCTATCATCAATGCGTTGTTGTATGTCCTTCAGGTCTTTCCCTAGATCGGCCTTGCGCGCCTGCAGCCTTTTCAGCTCATTCTCAATCCGAGTGCGAGTAGCGGCTCCGACGGGCTGGGTCAGGCGCTGCTGCGCTTGGCGGACCTGCGAATCGACCCGTCTACGGACTAAGTTAGTAATTCCATCAAATGTAAGGGTATGCGCTCTTACTCCCGATCCACAAGGGCTTTCTCAAGTCGCTTGATGTCATTCTCTTCTGCTTTATCTGCCAGGGCTTTATCGGCCTGAAAAGAGAGGAATGTGAGCTCAAGTTCATAAACAATTGAAAACTTGGTCATACCTGGCGAGTGATATCTCTTTCAAGATCATCTTGGTCGCGAACGTCTGCTTGGAGGTCTCGCAGGCGACTTGCCTCCTCGTTTGTAGACATTGTGAAGGTTGTCCAGATAAAGATTGTATTAAGAGAGAAAAAGTGGGAGACTAAAAGACTCTGTCTAGGGCAAGTTGGAACATGGTTATTGCTCAAAGAGCAAATACAATAGGAGGATAGCACAGGCAGCAATAAGAGTCTAGATGAATAGCACCCAATCTACAACAGTAGATCTCCATCAAAAGCCTATGGCACAATCAGCCACCGCCTATGACACCGCTCACGTGAGTGAATGACTCATTGAAAGCTTAGGTAATTTCCCCCGGAAGTCCGGGCCCTGGGAGTCTGGACTCGGTACGGAGTACACCTTGAAATCTATATACACGGTGTGAGGCCACAGATATACCATTCTGTTTCATTGGCAGACTGGAGTTGCACGAACTCACCGAGGGTCGATCAAAATGTGACCTGTTTATAGGGACACAGTAATGGTCATGAGGTTTGGCTCTCTCACTGTCTCTGTGCTGTAGCATTCCAGGTTCCAGGGCGGTCCACTCGTGGATATCACAATGTGACAATGAATTTCACAATCGAGGGGCCATTTAAGAATGGATGTAAATGTTTATGTCAGAGCGATAGACCCCGCAGCGTATTTTTCTTCAATCGCTTCACTGAGATATTCCAGAAATATTATTTTCGAGCTCTGGCTGAACATAACGTGACTATGCATGTAACAACACCATATGTGGAACTTTGGATGACTGACATGAGAATGAAAATGGTTTTGCTGGACTCCAACTCTTAACTAATAAATTCAAGACAAAGCCTCTCCATGATGTTTATTGTGTAGATTTGAGCTTTAGCGAAAGTTGGGGGGTTGTATTTAGCAACATGCGTGGTGGTGAATGCTTAGCGCGAGTACAGCATAGGACCTCTAGCATTTTAAGATAATTTGAGAATCCATATCTATATATACCGAATTGCTGAATAGAGTTGAGGTTGCTCACATTAAACGAATGCTTAGCTGATTAACACGTGCCTTTGAAAATAGTTCATATCCATATGATATGAAAGTAAGAAGACTGCAATTATCCTAGTGCAATTGAGGAAAGATCCGGAATATCAAAGGATAAGGATGGAACCCTACGCCATGAAAAAGGTGTTCGATCTCAAGGAGACAAGGATGGGAGACTATTTTAGATGGGCTTGGAGGTTTTGTTTAAAAAAGAAGAGGCAGAATACTGAGCAAATCTCTTATAAGAGAACTGAAGTGAATTAGATGTGAAGGAAGAGACAAAAGGAGCAACTAGTCACACGTTTTCATATAGATATTGGTATAAACATATTTTCTATCACGTCTTTCATCAATATCCTTATAAATTGAGATATTTCTCACATAATCCGCATTATCAACCTTGAAGCAAGCATTGGCCATGTCTAAGAGTAGATATAGATCTGCTCACTTGGACGGTGCAAAGAGCAGCAAGAGGTGAACTCCAAAACGATGTGATGGTTGGAATGAATAGGATTGCTTTTTCTTGATTATATATCTCTTCAGATTACCATATCATTCCACGAAGTGATCATCTAGGTACATAGTTTTGGACTTCCGGCCTAACTAGGTGGATGGAATCGATGACGTTGCAGCAATGGTCTATAAAATACCATCAATAAGATACTCCGTAGCTCATTTAGTCCATGTTACAAAGTATGTATGTATTAACTCTGTTCAGCCCAGTTATTATTGAGAAAGAAAAGGCGCTCCGACAGTTGGGCATGCAATGTGTCGATCATGCGAAAAGAGTCAGGTCGCCAAGGAGACCACAATCCAGTACGAATCTCAAATATTGAGACTTTAGCATCAGGTCATACATATATCTATGCATAGTACGGAGTATATGGTCCAAGATAGGATACCCCTATAAAAGTAGGCACATAGAGAAAAGAGAATGATATTACCGTGTAGATTCACTTTGGCTAACACCCTTTCACCTCCACTTGAAACTCATCTTCCCCCTCCTCTTCCTGAGTTCGGGTTATATACCAAGTAAAACTATCACTATGCTTTGATGAACTAAGTTACTGTTTAACATAGTTTCTGTTGATGTCAGCTTTGTCTTTGATTTGTCGTTTTCACCGGGTCCCAAGACAAGTCTATCGACTTGGCTAAACCCCCCAGCCGCCTACGTCTACTGCGTCGCAACCAAATTGCGACCGCCCCCCTCCTCTCCCCTTAAAACTTGTCTTCTCCAACAATTCCTCAGATGATGAAGCATAGCACGACCTCATTTTAACGCCAATTCCCTATTTTCCATCCTCTGCCCCTCGAATTCCGTCAAAGTTCGCCTCAAAGCTGCGGTCGCAATACGAGTGCCGTCCCCGCTGGCATCCCACGGACCCTGATCGCAGTGCTAGAGACGAACACGGACCTCGAATCCATTTGTTGGCCCCAAAAGAGGGTTTTTAACAAAATGGATCCTGGGTGGCAGCCTTACCAAGATCCTTTGATGAGCCACCCTGCGCAGTTCAATACTGCGTTGGCATCTCATCCCCAGCAGCTAGCCTCGAAATACGGTCAGCCACCACAGTCACAGCCGCCCGCCGGATACACGTACGAGACATTCCAGACTCCCGGCACGACATCTAAAGCCCCTTCGACCGGTTCAAATTCCAAAACCGTCTCCATGGCTTCCTCCCCCACCGCCACACCACGTACTCGGGATTATGTCACCGATGCGGATACTACCATGGAGGACGCTGACCCGTACAACCGGGCGAAGTACCCCTCGAGGCCAAACCACAATCGCGCCTCGTCACAATTCTTGAATCAGGCAGAAGAATCATCGGCTGCCCGCAGATACTCTCCGGGGCATGTTCTTTCGCCGCCGATGTCATATCCCACCAGTCCTGGGAAGTCCCAAGGCTCCTATGGATTCCCATCCGGTCCCCAAAGTGCTTCCCGCCGGTCCCCTGCGAAACCAGAATATGCATCACCACCACAAGGATATCAATCGCCGCCATGTGAGTTTGATCTCGATTACTTGTTCTGCCATGTCCCGTTCACTAACATGTCGGCAGCCAACCGGGCCCCTAGACTTCCTCCCCTTCAATCCGGCGACCTCAGCCCAGACCAGTACTACCCACCATCCGCATCTTCACACATGAGTCCAGGCTTTGGTCCAGGGTCGCGATCACCGCGATCCGGCTCGCTGCCATCTCAGGCCCCTCCAGCGCCCGGTCGCGGTCCTGTGCCCAAGTTCCAAAAGATCCAGTCTGTGCAGGAACTGAAGCCGCGCATGAATGTACAACCTGCATATAGGCGCGCCAATCCAGAGGGTGGATTCATTAGCGTGAGTGCTCAGCAAACCTCCCCTAGCTTTGACTAACTGATTCAGCCGCTTCAATCGTTGACAACCCACCTCCCGGCCACGTACCGGATATGCAACCCTGGCTTCAACTATGAGTCTTCGAGAAACCCACGACGAGTATTGACCAAGCCCAGCAAAGGAGTTAAGAATGACGGGTATGACAATGAGGATAGCGATTACATCCTTTATGTCAATGATATCCTTGGAAGCGAGGAAGCCGGTCACAAGTATGCCCCCGATTTCCCCTGGATAGCCGACCCTCGGGCTGACAATAATTTCCCCTTCCGATCTAGAAATAGATACCTCATTCTCGATGTTCTAGGTCAGGGTACCTTCGGCCAAGTCGTGAAATGCCAAAACTTGAAAACGGGAGAAGTGGTGGCTGTCAAAGTTATCAAGAACAAGACTGCTTACTTCAACCAGAGTATGATGGAAGTTTCTGTGTTGGATCTGGTATCGCATATATCCCCAACCCTTCTCATTTGAACCCCCGCTGATTCCCTGCAGCTCAACAGCAAATATGACAAGAACGATGACCACCATCTGCTTCGTCTCAAGGACACATTCATCCACCGTCAGCATTTGTGTCTCGCATTTGAATTGCTCAGTGTCAACCTTTATGAGTTGATCAAACAAAATCAATTCCGTGGATTGAGCACTACCCTTGTCCGGGTGTTTGCCCAGCAATTGCTAAATGCCTTGAGCTTGTTGAACAAAGCGCATCTGATTCACTGTGATCTGAAGCCAGAGAATATTCTCCTGAAAAAGTCAGTATCGCCGGTCAGCTTTCATAGTCAGTAGCTAACTATTCACAGCCTCGAGAGCCCGATTATCAAGGTCATCGACTTTGGCTCTGCATGCGATGAACGCCAGACTGTCTACACTTATATTCAATCGCGATTTTACCGATCTCCAGAAGTCCTATTGGGTTTGCCGTACGTACTTTAGTCTCATCTGTTTTGTTCCTTGCTGATTTGTGTTCTTAGGTACTCATCTGCCATTGACATGTGGTCTCTTGGGTGTATCGTGGTGGAACTCTTTTTGGGCCTACCTCTGTTCCCCGGCTCTTCGGAATACAATCAAGTTTGTCGGATCGTTGAGATGCTAGGTATCCCGCCAACATGGATGCTGGAGATGGGCAAACAGTCGGGAGAATTTTTCGAAAAGACACAGGACGAGTTTGGAAGAAAGACGTACCGCCTCAAGAGCCTGGAGCAGTATTCCCGAGAACATAACACGAAGGAACAACCAAGCAAGAAGTATTTCTCGGCCTCAACACTGGAGGAGATTATCCGAAGTTACCCAATGCCACGGAAGAACATGAAACAAGCAGAGGTCGATCGAGGTAGGTTTTATTTTCTATATTCACCCTGAGACTTGGCTAACCATTGCAGAACTGAACAATCGGATTGCTTTCATCGACTTTGTGCGGGGACTCCTGTCAATCAACCCTCTCGAGAGATGGTCACCTCAACAAGCCAAGCTGCACCCGTTCATCACCCAGCAGAAGTTCACTGGGCCATTCATGCCACCAATGAATCTCAAGTATTCGACGGCCAATAAGCCAGCTCCGGGGGTTCAACAGCAACAGCAGGCCGAAGCTGCTAGCAAACAAAGAGCAGCTCAGGCGGCGCATGCGCAAAATGCCTATGCCGTGCAGATGAACCAATTCCATACTCCACCTCAGCCTCCACCTCAAGCCCCGCCCATGTACAATGGCATGTACCAACAAGGTGCACCGCCTCCTCCATACCCTACCCAGCAGCCACCTGGCTACGGTCACCAAATGGGAATGATGCCAGGCAACCAGGTACCCCCTCAAAGTCTCTACGCACAGGCGACTACGCGAGCAGGCCGTCAACGAGCATCTACCATGGATCCCAACGGAGGAATCCCAACTACCATCCAACGAGTCGCTAGCCACCTGGATCCGAACGCACCGATTCGATTGCAGCCCAGCCCTGCGTACTATCCACCTCCTCCTGACGGGTACGTCGATGCTAACGCCAGTCAACGGCGTCGTGGGAGCCGAGCGGGCAATGGAAACGGGAACCAACGCAACCGGGATTTCATTCGCACTCTCGAAGACGGGGTGCTCAGCGAAGGATACATAGGCCAGAACCAGTGGCACTAGGACATCGGGATAACAGGGCATTTCCTGTGCCCATGGTTCTCTACGACTCGGGAGCAGGCACACTGATATATTTTGTCCACGGGTGACAATGTCCCCCGAGACACTGTGTTTGTAAGCCTTGCTCTGCTGATCCATTCCTTGCCAGCCAACCTGTTCTTATATGGCCGGCTCTTGTAGGTATGAGTCAAGAAAAAAGAGCCCTTCAGTGGGTCAACGCGGTTGATAATGGTCTCGGACCGCTGATATACGATCTGCATTGCTACCCAGCGCTAGATCGATCCGCACGCTTACTCGCCATGAGTTGTGCCCATCAGTGGCCATATCCTTCGCCGCGAGATATCACTCCCCGCATCATCACTATTTCATTGCGTTTCATTACGTTTCTTGCTGTGTTACGATCCCAATTATGTTTCTGCAATTTCTGTAGGCAGTGCTTCGGTATATCTGTCTGCCTTTTTTTTTTCTCGTGAATTTTCTCTCTCAGCATAGCCTGGATGGAGCATGAAAGAACGATCTCATCCATTTCTTGTTTTATAACTCCTCGTAACTGTTTCAATTAATTCGGATCTTGCCGGGGATGTTGGTCGACCTGTTTTTTTTTTTTTTTCTTTCTATCTTTCTTTCTTTTCGTCAAGGTAGGTTTTCCGGTCGTATATCATGGCGTGTTATTTCTTTCAGGGGACTTCTCGTTCTGTTTTCTGCATGCAGTAAATAGTAGAGTTAATAATCGAATGATAAATGGAACAATAGTAATGAGTTAATGAGTGCAGCTTCCAGAGTTTCATTTCTTCTGTGCCTGCCGGTGCCTGATCGGTCAGGCTTTCCATCCCAGTATAAGGTAGATGAGAGGAAATTTCCCGATTCCAAAGCAGCTTGAGTTAGACAACCTTCTTTTCCTGGTCTCTCCGTACTAAATTCAAAGTCAACAAATAGTCCAAGCCATCAAATCCAATGAGTCGAAACAAGTCAAAGCAGTAAGGGAAGTATAAAAAAAGCCCGTCACTATTTCTTTGTTATGCGCTATGCCTAATCGGGTTTAGTCAGCCCCTCGCTTAAATTTCGTGTGTGGCTCTCAACTGCGGGAACTTCGACTTTGTATCGCCGACGACCTGATTTTCCAGCTTTAAGGATCGCCATTTCCTTTTAACGAAACCGCAATCCGCAACCATGGCGTCGCGTTTCTTTTACGGCAGCGGCAGTGACAGCGACAGCTCGTCTGATGAGGAGGAGGAGGTCTACCAATCCGGCTCCGGCAGCGAGGAAGATTCTGACGTTGATGACTCCGACTCCGGTTCCAGCAGCGACAGCGACAGTGATGGCGAGGAGGGCCGCACCGGTGCCTCCAAGTTCTTGCACGATGACTCCGAAAGCGATGAGAGTGAGGAGGAGGAGAAGGTTACAATCGTGAAGTCCGCTAAGGACAAGCGTCTCGAGGGCATCGAGAGCACCATCCGCCTGATTGATAACGCCCAGAAGATCAACGACTGGGCCGTTATTGCTACTGGTGAGTCCGCACGCTTCCCGGGGGAACTAGAGAGCCAGAAAAATTGGAGGGCTGAAGGAACGGCATCAACTAACATGATTCCCACACAGAGTTCGACAACCTGAACCGCCAGATGCTGAAGGTTACTGGTCCCACCCCCAAGGTCTACATCCAGGCCGTCGCGGAACTCGAAGACTTCACCAACGAGACTGCTTCCAAGCAGAAGGCCTCGAACAAGAAGATGAACGCTAGCAACAGCAAGGGCTTCAACGCGGTCAAGCAGAAGATTAAGAAGAACAACAAGGAATACGCCACCCTGGTCGAGAAATACCGCGCCGACAAGGATGCCTTCATGGCGGATCAGGTTGAGGCTGCCCCCGCCCCTCCCCCCTGCCCCCAAGCCTACCAAGATCGAGAAGATCGAGAACTTCGCTGCTGCCGCCGCTGCTGCTGCTGGTGAGGACGATGGATTCGCTACTGTCGGACGTGGTGGTAAGACCCTCCAGTACACCCCCGAGAGCATCCTCAAGCACCTCCGTGTTATCGTTGAGTCCCGCGGAAAGAAGAACACCGACCGTGCCGACCAGATCCGCACCATGCAGAAGCTCCTCGAGGTTGCCACTACTCCTTACCAACGCATCCGCACCTACATGACCCTGATCTCCACCCGCTTCGATCTTACTGCCACATCCAACGCCACCTACATGTCAAGTGAGCAATGGCAAGCCGCAAACGAGGAATACTCTGCTCTCCTTTCCGTGTTGGAAGAGAACCGCCAATTCCTTGTCAGCGAAGTCGCCGATGAGTGGGAGGATGATGAGAAGCAACCTACTGTTGCTGAAGGCGAGACCTTCTTCATTCCCGGATCCGTCGTATCCCTTGTGGAGCACCTCGACGACAGCCTCACAAAGGGTCTCCGCGAGATTGACCCCCACACCTCAGAGTACATCGAGCGCCTGACAGATGAGCAGGCACTTTACTCCTCCCTGGTTCGCTCGCAGCTTTACGTTGAGAGTCTCAAGGGTGCCGATAAGAATGGCCAGGACAGCATGAACAGACTGGTTATCAGACGGTTGGAGCACATTTACTTCAAGCCCGCTAATGTCATTGCCATTGTCGAGCAGGCCAAGGACAAGGCAGTTCCCACAAATATCAAGTCAGCAGTCACTGCTACCTATAAGTCTGGGGATATCCAGAGCCTCGTGGCCTCTATTTGCAACTACTTGTTCGAACACAGCGATGGCATTCCCCGCGCTCGCGCCATGCTCTGCCAAATTTACTTCCTTGCTCTGCACGACCAATACTACAAGTCCCGTGATTTGATGCTCATGTCTCATCTGACTGAAAACATCGCCACTTTCGACGTCAGCACCCAGATCCTCTTCAACCGCACCCTTGTTCAGATCGGTCTCTGTGCCTTCCGTGCTGGTCTCATCTACGAGGCCCAGAACACCCTTGGTGAGATCTGCGGCAGCGGCCGCCAAAAGGAGCTTCTTGCGCAGGGTATCATCATGCAGCGTTACTCCACTGTCTCGCCCGAGCAGGAGCGTCTGGAACGCCAGCGCCAGCTGCCCTTCCACATGCACATCAACCTCGAGTTGCTTGAGTGCGTTTACCTCACCAGCAGTGCTTTGCTTGAGGTACCTCTGATGGCCCAGACCTCCTCCACCCCCGAGCTGCGCCGCCGCATGATCTCCAAGACCTTCCGCCGCATGTTGGACTACAATGAGCGCCAGGTCTTCACTGGTCCCCCCCGAGAACACCCGCGACGGTGTTATTGCTGGTGCCAAGGCTCTTGCTGCTGGTGACTGGAAGCTCTCCGCCTCTACATTCGCCGCGATTAAGATCTGGGACCTCATGCCCCAGCCCGAGTTGATCAAGGCCATGCTGTCCCGCCAGACCCAAGAGGAGGGTCTGCGCACCTACCTCTTCACCTACGCCCCTTACTACGACAGCCTCTCCATCTCTTCTCTGGCCACCATGTTCGAACTCGAGCCCAAGAAGATTGTCTCCATCATCTCCCGCATGATCTCGCACGAAGAGCTCGCCGCCGCTCTCGACCAGGTCAACGACGCCATTATCTTCCGCAAGGGCGTCGAGCTCTCCCGTCTCCAGTCCCAGATTGTCACCCTGGCCGACAAGTCTACCAGCCTTCTCGAGTCCAACGAGAAGACCCTCGAACAGCGCACTCAGGGTATGGCCAATGCCTTCCAGCGCGAACACGGTCCCGGTGCCCGTGGCGGCCGCGGTGGTCGCGGTCGTGGCGGTGGTCGTGGCGGTGCTCGCATTCCCCAGGGCGATCGCCGACCTGGTGGCCAGCAGTTCGGTGGTGGTGCATTGGGCGCAGCGATTAAGGCTTAGATTCTGATGTAATGGCATGTTCTTTCTCTTTTATTTTCCCCCTTTCTTCACGGTTTCTTTTTTACTCCTGTCATCCCCTTCGTGTTAGTACGACCGTTCCTTGTTTTTTAGGTCGGAAAAATTGCCCCGTTTCTGCGCTTTTTTTGTGATTGATCTACATGATATTCACGTATGGAAACGATCGAGAAAGAATCAAGGTGCATACTGGTTAGAAATTGACGGCTTATGGATTAGTTTTTTGCTCTGGTGTGCGAGGTGTTTGTAATGTTTTGTATGCTGTAGGAAGTATCTGCTAAATACTTGATAGCAGTCAGAGTCGTTCTTTCCCGCAAAGTCCACTTCACTGACAAGCACACATTGGAGATATAGCCTGATTTTTTGGGCATAGATGCTTTGTGAGAATCTTGGAGACGAGGCAAGTTCACACCCCGGGGGGTATAGCCAGGTCTCTCAGCCCATTGACTCAGTGTCCCTACAATATGAAAGAAACTAGTGACCACATTTTCCATCTTGGGGCCCATCTTCTCTTTTCTCCGTCGGCATTATAGAGTATTTTCCTGAAGTTCATTGACTAGTTTCCTCATGTATCGTACCTTCGAACATACAAGTGGGCTGTTAACTAACATAAAACCTGGTTTCTAGTTTCTTTGTCACTGGTTCTTTTATACCACTAACATCTTAAATGATGCTCTGGGTTGAGACAAAGAAGTGATAGACTCTGTTGTGACCCTCCAGGATTTTACATTCATTACTACTGGCTCGGTGCTTGTAAGCCTCTAACAAGCCTCAACTATCTCACTTCGCTTGAAAAATTGCACGGACTGTTGAGTATATTCTTCCTATAGGTATCATTGCTCCAATGGCTGACCAAAACGCCGAAGATCGAAGAGACTGCGCAAGTCCCCCACAACTCTGAGCGAGAAGCTCAAAAGGGTTACGCTATACCAGACTATAACGACAACCCTAGTCATGTGCGCTTTGCTTATTTGCCCTAGTATGCTTTGGCAAAGACGCCTGATCCTTTGACATCTTTGATTCGAGCCTTCCATCTTGGATGGGAGTTACGGGTACATTGAGATGAGACAAAGAACGTCAAGGCAACCCCAAGGTCTGGATTCTAGAGAGAACACATTTCATCCTCGAGCAATTTCCATTGATGAGTTGCACGCCCGAGATCCTTAAGTTACTCTTTAGTCTTCTTTGTCGTCTAGCACATGAGCTTTTGGAAATCCAAAAATAGTATCTTTGGAAATGGCTCCATCGATCAATTCGTTTCTATCTACACCAAAATGCCAGAGACCACTACTCCATAGGTCATTTCAATTCATCGTGGTCCTTTGTTCCGGTCTAATTCAGTTCCCCAAGATGTTCACTACAAATATCTTCATCTATATCCCCATCTCAATGCTTCTTGTTCATACCAAATTGCCCGGCCCTCTCCTGCGGCGCCGCAAAATTTATCTCCTCCTTCTTCAAGATGCCTCCTAGCCGCAGCACGAAGCGTGCGTACTCAGAGCCCCCTGTGGACCCCGAGGAATCTACCAAGAAGCGCAAACCGATCAACGGTAGAACGGAGGTTTCTCCTTCTCCCTCTGATTTCTCGTCAGATGGGCTTGAAAATGATTTGCCGCTCGCGCCAGGGGCCCACGACTATGTTGACTACAGCTTGATGGCTCAAGGTGGTCAGGATGAGGGCCATTCACGTCCCCCGAGACAACAGCGATGGAAACACAATGGGGACCAACCTATCACCGATCCAGCTCTTGTCCCGGAAGGCTGGAACGCCGACGAGTTAGATCTCGACGTCAACGACATCGATAGTCAAGTCGAAAGATGCCTAGAGAGGATCAGTGATGGAATCTTACCTAATTTCTTCAAGTTCAGACTGTCACAGTACGAGAGAAGAAGGGCCGCTCGCGATGAAATGGTCCATTCTGAACCGGCTGGACTCAGCTGGGACATTGTTCGACGTTTGGAGCACTTGAAGAACATCGACAAGTATCTCAGCACGAATGGGGACCCGGATAATCAGCTTCCTAATGTCAAGGCTATCATCAAAGCTTACAGGCAACGCAAATTGGGATGGTCGAGAGGATGGGTCAGCTACTGGTCGAAGGGCGTGCAAGTCAATACCCCCCAGAAGTTCGACGCGGATCGTCATAAAAAACTGGCTGGGGAGTACGATACCAATAAAGCGTGGTGGGTGGAAGGTGTAAGTTGATCACCACTACATGCAAGCATTATCCTTGGTTTCTGACTCGAGATGGAATATATAGCTTCAACCACCCGGTGGAGCCAGTCTTGGAGGGTTTCACTCATTTGCACCGAATACCAGTCTTCACTCAGTTGAGGTATAGTGTCTATATTGATATCTCAACTTATTATTTCTTCTTCCTGACTTTATTCTCTTGCTTTTTACATAGTTCCCGGTAAATATATCGGCTGACAGCCAACGTATTGGTGCCAATGGCCTCACCCTATGGGTGTGCCATGATACTGGTGCCGATCTCATGGCGGTACCTGAATGCTATATCGACCAGTTGGAGTCCCTCGGTATCCCTGTTCCAGTTCATGGCTATAATCTCATGGACATCCCTGGCTCCACGACTTGTCACAAGGTTGTGGAAGTTGACGTCCGGCTGGTTGACATCAACAATGCGCCTTTGTGCCACTGGATGAGAATACAGGCCTGTGTCCTCCCATCTAGGCTGGGCGATCACTTTGGAACAATTCTTTCCGGACCTTTCCTGCGATTTGCGCTCTACACTGCAACATGCCCAGATGGACAGGGGCATCTCTATGTTTGTAATAACAAGAAGGAGCTCAGGAAGCTTCCAGCCCTCGCAGACGGCTTTGTGCCAGCAGGACCGCCATTTGTGTCTACCACTCCTGCAGCTCCGGATGGTGGAGAACCACCCCGTTTCCTACTAGAACAGCATAAGCTCACGAGACCATTACCGGTGCAGCCACCCCCAATACCACTACCAGCGAAGGAACCATCGAAGAAAGGTAGAAAAAAGGGAAAAGGGAAAACCCCCTAATGTCGAGTGTTTTGGTATCTGTAATCGATTCGGCTGTTTGCTTATTACTTGCTCTCTTCGTGGTTGGATACTGTGTGGTTCTCCTTGGATTTTATATTAAACCTATTTGGATTTAGGTTTTGTCTTTCGTTATACTGTCGTTATATATCTGCTCCAATTGACATGATAGAATCCCACATTCGTTCCCAGAACTCTATTAACGCCACCGCTCCCTAACCCCCTCCCGGCTGAATGTTCAACAGATCCACCAGGATTCCCTGATAACAACTCCCTCAAAACGCTCTTTCTGTCAAAAAACATGCGACTCTCACTTCCTCAGGCTAACAAATCACACAGCCTTGTAGTCAGCCGGCCTTCGCCGCCTTGGGAGGGTACTTCTTCCCATCCTTCTCAACTTGAGGTGTGCAGGCACACCAATCGCCTTCGGGAATTGAATCCATGACTGAAGGGATATGGCTTCCACAGCCCCACCAGGTGACCTTGTCTGTAATAATGATTAGATGCTGCTTTGAAAAGAGAGATAGTAGAAACTCACGGCAGGTCGAGCAGGTAGCCTTCATACACATGATGATATAGGATTTGTATATTGGTTTTAGAGGGAAGATCGCTGAAGTGGAAAGGTCGGGAGATATGGCTTTTATATTCTTTTCCTTCCGATATTAGTCATAGCCGTGACCGCGGGGGCCCGGGGGAAGCCTTGAAGTCGCCGATGTCTGGATCCCGAATCCCCGATGTGTGCTGTTTAGAGAGATTTGATTGGAATTTGGCAATATGCAGATTAGGTACTTGAAATAGATAAACAGTTTATTATACATTGTAGACTCTACAGTGGAAGTAGATGTAGTAAATGTGTGGAAATCTGCTTTAGTGGGGTTATCGCGGGGACCTCTTCCGTGGCAACTTCAACTATTCGACTATTTCGACTATCAAACATTTCTCAATCATGACGGTCATTGCTGTAGCTGGTGGAACTGGTGGAGTGGGCAAAACTATTGTTGAAAAATTGCTCGATTCTAAATTTGACGTTGTCGTTTTATCTCGCAGTGTATGTTAAGTAGAGACATTCTCCACTTGAGAAAGTAACTGACCTTCTTCTCAGGTAAAACAGGACCTTTCTTCGCAGAATATTCAAAATGTGCAGATCAACTACGAGGATATTCCATCAATGGCACGTGTGCTTGAGCAACACAACATCCACACCATCATATCCGCCATTGGTCTTGTTTCTGATGAGACGAGTCAGTCTCAGTTGAACTTAATCGAAGCTGCAGACAAGTCATCATCAACGAAAAGATTCATCCCTAGTGAATACTCATTCGTCCAAACCACCGAGTAGGCCAGCCAGCTTCAGTGGTATAACATTCCATGCTGACATATAATCTTCTAAGGTTACTCCCGATTGACCCTAGCATCCAATACTGGCTTGATGCAGCAGATCGTCTCAAGGCTAGTGGCTTACAATATACCAGGGTAATCCCTGGTTTCTTTATGGACTATTGGGGAATGCCCCATGTCCAAACTCACCTGCAGCCCTTCGCCTTTGGTATTGATATATCCAGCGGCACGGCTGCTATCCCAGGAGACGGGAACAACGTGATCTGTATGACATATACGTACGACATGGCTACTTACCTAGTCAAAGCATTGGATCTTGATGAATGGCCTGAATTCACTGTAATCGTTGGAGATGAAGTTACCTACAACCAGGTTCTCAGCATGGCGGAAGAATTCACCGGTAAGCATATCGCACGTCCTTGTTTGAGGAAAACCCATAACCTAATAATAATTTCTGAAATAGGCAAGAAATTCAAGGTAACATACGATAGTCTGGAGCAAATCAAGACTGGTGATGTCACCGTCCCTCCGCAGCCAGAGGGAATTGAGTCCTCATCGGACGAACTCAAAGAAGTCACTGCGTTGGTGAGCAGACTCACAGTCAACAATGTCTTTCAATTGCCGGGCGATCGTCTCAATACTCGGTTCCCGGAGGTGAAGCCAATTACAATGAGACAATTCCTACATAATGCCTGGAACAAAAACGGAGCATAAATTTCTCAATACCAACAAGTTTCAGAATTTCGATTTAATGAATGACTATCTGTAATAACAATGCAAAAATATTCAGAGCTCAAAATTCACTCTCTCATTACTTCCATCAAACAATTTGATTAAAGGCCTCGGCGATGTCAAGCATTTGGTTTTTCGAATTATAATTCCAGCAATCCAGCCATGAACTTCATTATCTAGCAGACAGGCCCAGGACGCTGGACTCCAACGCAGACCTGTCGGCCCGGGATCAGATTTGAGCACCACGGGTTGATGTCATCGTTCCAGCATAGAAGCTGGCTCATGGTGAACCTGTTCTGGTTTCGCGCGATGATATCCCAGCAGGTATCTCCATTACTGACAGTATAGAACTCGTTGCCTAATTCTGCATCAGACTAGCTTGGGATAGCGGGGCTTTATCTTAGCTCAGCTCACAGTATTGGGTCAACTGCCAGCCTTGGACGGCATCGGCATCGACAGCGGCAGATGTGCCAAGGGAAACAATTCTCAGAATGCAGAGGAGAGATCGGATACCGATGGCAACCATTGCGGGCTTTCGAGGCACGCTTAAACTTGTTGGTTATATGGCTGGAGGCTGGCAATGAAGATGGGTTTTTTTTTGATAGAAAGAAGAATGCTTAAAAGGAATGGTTTGTTGCTTTTATATCTGGGAGTTGCTGAAGTTCGAGTGTCTGGAGTGATCTTTTGCCTCGTCGGACAAATTCATACGACTTGGGAAGTACTGTACCTGCAAATTAACCGGGTAAGGGCATATAATCCAGCCACAGGTTGCATTAATGACATGTTATTGCAACCATGTTTACTCCTTGGAAATGAGGCGTTTGGAACAACATGAACGGCAACAACGCGACAAGCTCGAAGTCAGCCAATAGATTCAACAAGCTTGTCTTCGCCATAGCTTCATTGTTTTTCAATGATCGATATATGTCTCAGGTTGGCTGACAGAAGTGCTCCTGTTTTACGGTTACATTGCCTTTGAATATAATTCCTAAAGAGAGTGTAACCTTGGTCTTGAAGGCCCAGTCTGTGATGCAAACAATAGTGTGACAACCTGAACCACAGCCATTCACCGGAGGTAGAGCAACGGTGGTGCAAACAGATACCCAAGACACAGCTGAATTGTGCAACAATATTCCAATAGTCGTGGCGGTCAATGAGCAATCATTCTATCAGCTATGCATTTAGGCTCGATTATGGTTCGCGGCTATTTGCTGTGGCTAGATTGGGTTGTTATACAGAGTAACATCCCGTTGCATCGCCATGGCTTTGAGTAAATAGTTTTTTTTCAGGATAGCTAGTTCTATTAATTTAGTGACGAGGTTCGCACCATGGATATATTTCGCGAGCTTGAACTATTCCTGATACACAAGGATCAAAGTACATTGACGGAACCTGTGTTAGGGGAGTACAAGGTGTACAGGATCACCCAATTCGAATCAAATGATTCAAATGGTTCATATTATGCTATTGATGGTCTAATCTAACTCGGTGATATCATGGTCTCTGCTCTAGTTCTCTGGTCGACCTACTTACTATAGCACTGAATTCCATGTAGAATACCCATTTGAAATCTACAGATAGGATTGCAATAGAGCTGATCAGAAAAATGAAGTCTAGATTCACAGCTTTAAAAAAAAAGACGTCATTTCACTATGCAGACCGGTTTAGAAAGTTGTAAGTCTTCCAGAATGCCAAGGTGAATGTTCTAGGCCACTTCTTCGGCAGGCCGTCAATCCTCCCCGATGGATATCCCGCGGTGAGTAAACATAATTAGAAGTTTTAACCACACAATCTACTGGAATCACACGCTGTGATTCGGAGCGGACTACCTATGGGAAGTGTCAAATCCGATTTAGTATAAACAGTTCTGCCCGAGGCATCAATGATGACACATTATTGATGCCTTAACGCCTCCACACCTTAACGCCTGAATCTCAGCCGGAAACCTCATGTTGCCTCGGCCTGTAATTGTTAATCATGATGGTTGGAGCCGCGCAGGGATTGCAATTCTGAGAAAATTCTAGTGCTACTATACAATCATTTTGCATCATGGATGGGAATACCAGCGACGTTGTACGCCTTGCCAAGGTATAGACTTGCCCCCAGATGGCCCCCATGGCCCCTATGACCTCCATGTATTGAGGGAATGACTTGGTTGGACGCTGACCTGCATACGCTACAAAGGCTTGCAGTATATGCAGACGGAAGAAGGTCAAATGTGATGGGACTCGGCCGGTCTGTGTCCCCTGCAGAACATTCGACTTACCCTGCAAGTACGAAGACACCGTGCGACGCAAGAAAAAGCACAACCGGTATGTTCTACTTTGCTTGTTGGGTCTTTTAAATTAACGCATATTCACTCACTCAATCGCTCGCTCACAGCGGGGAAAATATTCATGAGCTAGAGCAGCGCATTCAGTCTTTACAAGACGAATTGAATGAAGCACATGCGTCCAAGAGACGGCGACTGCCGAGTGACGAAGACACAGGCCCAGAGCATGTTCAACCCTCAGAAGCATCTGATTCAGAGTTGCCATCTCCGAGAAATGGCACCGCTCAAGCATCTTTTGAGGCCGAGGCCGATCGAGGCGATGGCGACGGAGGGTCATATACCCTCAAAACTCCGAAAGGCGCAATGCGCTTTTTTGGTTAGTACTGGCTCACCGACTATCGTTCCTCAATGGTCGCACGAATGGCTGCTGATTCTACCGACTACGCCCAGGTGCATCCTCTCATTTTTCGATTGTTTCCCCTGAGGGTGTGGGCTGGCTTGAAAGCAAGACGGGTAATAATGCATGGCGCCATGTCGCTCAGAGAAATGGCAGTCGATGGAGGCTAGCCGACTGGTATCCTCGAGCTCTTCAAGATAATTTCCAAAGCAGATGCTCGCAACCATTACCATCAAAGGCGGTCATCTTAGATCTTGTCCATGAATATTTTGACACGTTCAACAAGGCCCTACCGCTCTTCGGGCCCGAAAGTTTTATGGGAATGGTCAGCAGACACTTCTCATGGAATCCTAACGAAAGTCCTTCATGGTGGGCTGCATTCAATATTGTCCTTGCCTTTGCATACATGCAAAGGGCAGAGAGTTCTGGTGCCAGTAGCGATGACTGGCAAAAATGCTTGGGTCATGTCAAAAACGCAATGAATGTGGTCACGGAGTTGTTCATGCGAACCTGCGATCTCCTCGCTGTTCAAGCGCTTCTTGGGCTGGCAATCTTCTTTCAAGGCACGCCAAATCCACAACCTCTGTTCATGTTTACCGCTACAGCTGTACGTCTGTCACAATCTATTGGGTTGCACAAGTCCAACTCCCTTGGTCTTCCCGTGTCCCAGATCGAAGAGCGGAAAAGAGTCTTCTGGATAGCGTTTATTTTGGACGCCGACATATGTCAGAGGACTGGCCGCCCTGCCGCTCAAGATACTCGCGATTACAATACTTTACTGCCTCATGAGAACCCACCTGATGGCTTAGGTGTGGCGGAGATTGGGAATTCTATAATCAATTTCTTCTCAGCACTCGCCCGATTTGCTGTGATCCAACGGAAGGTTTACGATGAGCTCTATAGCACTGATGCATTCAATAAGACCCAAGAACAGTTGATAAAAGATGTGAAGGGTTGCTTTGACGACCTCGAAGCATGGAACCAAAGTATCCCATCGATCCTCCGGCCCCGAAGAAACTTCTCTATCGGCGACCATCCCTTCCTACCGCACATCCTCAGACTTCACTTTGCATACCATTGTTGCTACATCAATATCCACCGAGTCTGTCTACTTCCTCGACGCTTGTCGGCCGGCCCACGGAGTGAGCGGCTCAGTCCCTCGGGCCTGTCGAATGGCCGAGAGATATCAGTGCAGCAATCAGCAGAGGCAGCAAGAGCTGCGATCGAACTGATTAGTCAAGTTCGAAGACACTACGGCCAAACCTTTGAATGGTAAGCTAATATAATGTGTCGAACTTTTGCTAGTCTCTAATGTATCACGCAGGAGCATTGTTTACTTCCCAGGAGCAGCTTTGGTTTCATTGTTCTCCCAAATCCTCACTGATCCTTCGCGCCCTGGTACTGAATCGGATATTGCTATGATTCATGGGGTTGTCAGTTTCATATCAAGAATCGCATCCCAAGAGCAAGATACATATTTGGACTATGTGTTGGCAATGTGCACTGACTTCGAAAATGCAGCCAGGGAAGAGTTGCGTCGGGCCAAAAATCCAGAGCCAGAGCCCACAAGTGATAATCAACCAGATTCCATTCGTCCGCAGGAGCAGATGTGGACACAGAATGACTACTTGGCCCCTAACTCTTTCCCGGCTTTTTTCAATCCTTCCCAGGCTACTGAAAATGATGCCAACAACATCCAATCTTCAAACTTGATGTCTACAGATCAAGGTTTCTATACTACAGGGCCACTACCGCTGCACGCTTCTCTTTCTTGGAACTGGCAAGACATGCTAGCAGGTGTTCCCCCGGCTTATGATTTTGGTGCAAATGATTTAGCTGAAAGCACTGGAGGGTTGTGAATTTGAATATGATTATCATGGAGTTATATCGGATATACTAATATGACAATCCGGAAAGTCTCCTTGCGCCATGATCATGCCAGGTAATATTTTGATCATGATGGCAATTCGGAACAGGAGCATTCTTCCAAATAGGACTTGCGTCCTTGTCATCTAGTCTGGCCACGGGCCTCAGCATATCCATCCGCCCCCATGGGCTATCTTCAAAGGTCATCATAAACGGAGAGTCTTGTGCAAGATATTCCGGGAAAACCCGTTTCCATCCATCAATAACCTGGATCATAATCTCCGAGACGAACTGATCCGGAGACGAGCGTGCGAATTTGAACGTATCAAGAGTTTTTTCCACCACTTCAACGGGATAGAGGCCAACTTCGGGGTCCACCAGAATTGTGTCTCCCGCCACAAGCGAGCTCACAACGTGATACGAGCCACCTTTCTGGGCCCTATCCCGAATAGCCAACATTGTCGCCAAAGCACCGACAACGCCAGTAGTCATATCAGAGATCGGGAGCGGTGGAAGAACACTAGTTCCTTCATCGAATCCCAACGACCGACCCATCACGTACGAAGCGCCCGATGCGGCATCCCCGATCTGCTGCCAACCAGGCCTTTCGGCAAATGGTCCGGATGGACCGTAGCAGTTTTCATCGACGTAGACAATGCCCTTATTTCTTTTGGCTGCCATGTCCAGCATGTTTTGCAGACCGAGACCCTTCCGGTCTAGTGACCCATACCGGAAGCCTTGGACGAACACGTCTGCGTCGCCCACCAACTCCTTGAGTCGGGCCATGTCCTCCTCCTTTCCAATATCGAGATCTATCGTGCGTTTTCCGGCGTTGAGAGTTAATTGGAGGACCTGTTGGGCGAGCATGATCAGTATTTTGTTTTGAGATAAAAAGCAAAGTCCATTCTACTCACATTCAAATCTGCCAGTCGACTACAGTTGACACGGATGACATCCGCACCAAACGATGCAAGGACCACCCCAACAGTGGGCCCAGCGATAATCCGCACCATCTCCACGACCTTGATACCAGCCAAAGGCCGGCGATCAGGGAGCTGAGTTAAGGGCACCGACGGCGTCGGTTGCGCATACGACTCACGCGTGTAATTCACGAGAGGGTGTTCCGCAAGCCGCTTCCCCATTTCAGTCTTCCTCCAGCCTTCGGGCGAGTAGCAGATACTCCCACATAATCCATGTCTCACATTATGCATCTCAAGTTCATCGGGACTCCATTTCTGCACATGTTCCCGAATATATTCATATCCCTCCTGGAACGACTTCAATGGCACATCCATATCGATCCCCATCGAGCAAAGTGTCTTGCTTGCATCCAGCGACCCATGGAGTTGATACCACACCCCGGAATCCTTGGTGGGATACAGTGCAGTGGCTCGGCCAGCCAACGGACCGACCCCGAACCCCTTCTCAAAATCCCTGTCGAAGATGTTGGGCAGTTCGCGGGCCCGTGCAAGAGTCGAGATATCTTTGCCATTGACAAATGCGGTAAACGTCGATGCAAGCCAGATGCCAGCATGATCTGTGTTTACAGTCACGCTAGCTTCTTTGGCTGGCTTTCCATCCCGTATCTCAAGGAGTTCGTTTCCAACTAGCCCGCACATAGCATGCAGAGCCGCTGTCACGACGGGGGACTTCATCGGACCAGGGACCATAGGGTCTGGCCGGCCTTCAAAGCTAACAGTGTCCCATAGTGCAGTGTCTTTTGTGAAACCGGGTGTTCGTAACGCCAGTAGTTCGAAGATTCGGCGGGAATCTTCCGGTACAGGGAGGACGGTCTTGTCGATATAGGTTCCGGGTCCGTAGACTTCGTTTCCGGGTATAGTCTCGTGCATTTTGAAGATAAACTAAGATATAATATAACAGAGGGGACAGGGGGGACAAAAGAAATGACAATTGCTATTGTTAAGCGAATCTTCACGGGTCACAAAATACACCGACGCCAATGGTCCCCCTCCATTTATACTTGCTCGGGCAAGGTTACGGTCTCCCGAGTTACAACACACCAACTCGTATTTTCTTTTAGACATTATCCAAATCTTACCAACAATCGCGACAAGATCCTACTGGTCCATAAGTTGAGATCTTTCCTGATTGGGTACGAATTGATGTGATCCTCCCCCCACAGCCGGCGCTTTGGAAAACGCCACGGGGGAATAAGCAAAAAGCCCACGGGATAATCTCAAAAAGAAGTCAGCCTCAATCACGAACAACCCTGTATTTGGTGTGAACTATGCCCATCGCTCTCATTTAATTGGCTCAATCAGCGGGGAAGTGGTTGCCGTCGTAGTTCCACGGCCCACGGAGTTTTTGACTGGACGGATTTTCCGTGGGTTTTGCTTTTGCCTCGGTGCTCTTCTCTGCAGCCGAGGGGGGTTCTACTTGGACTAAACAGAATATATTAGTAGATGGGTTCGATTTCAACTATTTAGTTATAATCTACAAGGATTTAATTTAAAACCAACAACTGATCTCGATATTTTAACTGAAAATTTTTTTTTAAAATAAGGAACTACAACACTATACAATGTCTCCTAATCCAAGTGATAATAGCCGACCAGTGAGAGTCGCCAATTGCTCAGGTTATCATGGTATGCAGCACGCCTGAACTAAACCAACAACCAACAACCAACAACCAACAGTACTAATGTACAAAAGGCGATCCTGCATACGAGATGTATCGCCAAGCTACTCTAGGAGATGTCGACTTTATCACGGGCGACTACCTGGCGGGTATGTTGCTTAGCAATATCCACTAAAGAAGCACTAAGGAAGCACTAATGACTAACTGAGCTAAGAGGTCAACATGGCGAATAATGCCCAGGCCTTCCAATGTGGCGAACATGCCGGATACGAGCAGACAGCCTGGGAGGGTATCCAACAGACCATTGATGTGATTGCCGAAAAGGGCATCAAAGTCGTACTAAATGGAGGAGCTCTCAATCCAAAAGGGCTAGCTCTGAAAGTGTACGAATTGGTCAGCGTCCTCTTCTTCGAACTCCATGAATCTATATACTAAATTCTACAAACAGATCCAGCAAAAAGGCCTCAATTTGCGAGTAGCTTACCTATCAGGAGATGATCTCTACGCTAAACTTGGCCCTAACATGCCGCAATCTGCAGAAGAACTCCAACATCTAGACGCAGGAAATGATTCCGTCAAACCTAGTCCTCTCACCTATGCATTCACTAACACTGCCAAGCCCGTCCCCATGGTCTCGGCACACGCATACCTCGGTGCTCGGGGAATCGTGGACGGACTCCGTCGGGGAGCAGATATCATCATCTGCGGCCGAGTTGCAGACGCCAGCCCCGTCATTGCGGCGGCGTGGTACTGGCACTCCTGGTCGGAGTCGGATTATGACCGTCTTGCTGGAGCCCTAGTGGCGGGCCATCTTATTGAGTGCTCGGCCTATGTTACTGGAGGCAACTTCTCTGGGTTTGACCGGCACCCGGTTGATACATTTGTTGAGCCGGGATTTCCCATTGCGGAGATTGATACTGATGGATCGTGTGTTGTTGTGAAACATCCTGGCACTGGTGGTATCATTGATGTTGATACTGTTCGGTGTCAACTTTTGTATGAGCTTCAGGGAAATGTTTACTTGAATAGTGATGTTAGTGCTATTCTGGACGATGTTGTTATTGAACAAGCTGGAAAGGATAGGTATGTGTCTTTTTGCTGTTCATCGTTATGTTGATCTATTTACTAAAACTCCATCTAGAGTTCGCGTTCATGGCATACGAGGCTATGCCCCTCCTCCAACCACCAAATTGGCCGTGTTCTACCCTGGTGGCTTCGAGGCTCAGATTCTACTGAATGCTACTGGATATGGCACTGATGAGAAGTGGGATCTAATCGAAAGACAACTCCGTCATTTTATTGCGAAGGAATCCATTGATCGGATTGACACTCTTGAATTCCAAAGGTGACTTTATCTCATCTTTCAGTTTGAACCGGTGTTGACATGCGAATATCTAGACTCGGTGTCCCTGCTCCGAACCCTAGATCACAGCGACAAAGTACCACATACCTACGGATCTTTATTGCTGCAGTCGAGGCCGACGCCGTTCTGGCTGTCGGAAGAGCAATGAAAGATATTTCTCTCAAGCATTTCTCAGGTGCGAACGAATATATATTATATTGACATCCATACTCCGAGCTAACTATGACCATTCAGGATTCCATAACTCCCTCGACATGCGCACAGCAGTCCCACGTCCATTCTTAGCTTACTATCCTGCGATAGTCAAACAAGACGATATCAATGAGGAGATCAATTTCATCAATGGACCCGATTCTATCGTATCATTCCCAACAGGTCATCCACCAGCATATAAAGCACTACAGCCACGGGCCAGCTACAACCACAGTCCATCCAGCGATGAAGTTGCCCTCCTCCAATCTCCAACTCGGTTTATTCGATTGGGAGACATTGCTCTTGCCAGATCTGGTGACAAAGGATCTAATCTCAACTTTGGAATCTTTGTTCCTAATGCTACTCACTGGTCTTGGTTGCGGTCTTATATGAGCGTTGAAAGAATGAGAGAGATGCTCGTTGATGATGATGACTGGGATGAGTCGTTCTTGGTTGAGAGAGTGGAATTCCCGCACATTCATGCTGTGCACTTTGTGATCTATGGAATCCTTGGTCGGGGTGTTAGCAGCTCGAGTCGATTGGATGGATTTGGCAAGGGGTTTGCGGATTATGTACGTGATAAGCTTGTTGAGGTTCCGGTGGGGATTTGGGGCTGAAAATTACTTTCATATACCCCCGAATATATTATAGGATATGTTTATCAGTAAGATGCAGAAATTTGATCTTCACGTCTATGGGACATATGTTGGCATTCTTCGGCCAATGAAACAATGCACACCTCGCATGAAACATCAAACGTTGGAATGTACAATCATCTCGTTCATGAGACTGCCAGAACAGCGACAGCCCAAGGATCCATGCTTATTGTATAATTCCCTTGCCCATTGAAGACATTGGTAGTGACGGTTTGGATTTGCACGTTGTCAGGCGTGTCGCCGTGGTACTTGGGCCCGGCAAGCATCTCCAGTCTACCAGTTTTGGTTCCTGGTATACTCACCTTAACATTCTGGTGCTCGTGACCATAATTTGCCAGCTTCAGGTAGTATTGTGAATCTGTCTTCGAAGCCACCCAGTAAACAGGTCCAAATCCTGCCGATGAGTGGACTGGAAGAATGGTATCACCCTTGTTGGATGCGAACATCTTTTGCACAAAATATGAAACCGAAGGTGTGACAGAGTCGGGAGCCGAATCGAAGCCGTACAGGGTGGGCTGTAAGTAAAAAGCGATGTGGTCAGCTATATTCCCAGTATTTATCGAACGTCTTTTGAATAGATAGATATTCTTACCGACCAAGTGACAAAATCAAAGTGCTGCATCAAGGGTGCATAAGCTACCATCTTGACAATATCACTATTGCGCTCCATTCCGATCATGTACACAGCCTCACTGCAGCTGCCCTGCATGTAAGGCCAGAATACTCCTTTCTCTTTTGTGGTATTGCGACATCCGAACTCACCAATCATCACTGATTGATTCCGCGGCTGGTTATCAAACTGATTGAACAACTTGACAAAGTCGTCTGGTTTACGATACAGATGCAGATCGATGATGACATCCTTTGGAAGCGGAGATGGCAAACACGCATAGTTTCCATGGGAGGCAACAAATGTGATGTGTGGGTATTTGTCGTGGATGGCCTTGTATATTTGATTGAAACGATCCGGATAGGTGTCACAGCCACGGGTCAGGTCATCTTCGTTACCAATTTCAATGAGATCAACCTTCCATGGATCTTTCCGACCGTTGCGGGCTCGCAGTTTACCATAATGTGTCGAGGAGTCACCAAAGAGATATTCCATCTCATTCATGATATCTTCGACGAAAGGTTCGAGGTCTGGCCCGGAGAGGATGTCCCCATAGGACTTGCCTGACCACACAGCCAGCAGTGGTGCCATGTTCATGTCTTCACACCACCACAGATACTCATCCAGGCCGAGTGCATCTGTATTGGGGTAAAACCAGTCACTTTCTCTTCCTGGGCGGTCGACCACTGGCCCAATCGTGGTGTTCCACTTCCAGCGAGAATCAACTTCCAACCCTTCGAGGTTGTTCCCACCCGGGAAACGGAGAAATGCTGGGTTGACCTCGTCCAGAAACATTGCAATATGATCTCGTAGCCCATTTTCTCTTCCTTTAAAAGTGGGAGGAAACAGTTGGATTAAGCCAAAGTTCAACGAGCTACCAGCAACTTTCGATCCATCGAATGTCAAATGCCACTCATTGTCCCCTTTTGGTGTATAAGTAGTGTCGAACCTGGTTTTGAATTCCGTGAATTTTGAATCCGTACTGTTGACAGTCAGGTTGTGATCGGCATGTATCGAACCACTATGCGACCCAACAAGCTGCAAGTTGATGGTTCCCGAGTAGTTACCCATCATCCAGAATGAACAGTTGTATGTGGCACCCGTGACTGGAATTCCGTTGTACCCTGTATTGGCAAAGCCAACATAGTCTTTTACCCCATCTGGTACTTCGACATTCAGCGAGGATGTAATTGCTTTGCTGACAGGTTTTGAATTATCCTGGAAGATTGTCACATCTCCCACCGGGGCGTAGGCAGTCAGACCAAGACTAGTTCCTTGAAATCCATTGTTCTGTAGCAATTGTCCGTGAATCCCACCATCGCCTTGAAATAGTCAGTCATGCTCGCAATCATCTGGGCAGCAAATGTAAGTCCCTTACCAGAGTGGTCCATTTCCTAACAATATTAAAGCTTAGTACCATAGTGACTTGCGCATAGAGCTAGTATTCTGCTCACCTCGAACATGACTCCATATAGAAGCGGACTTGACTTGTTGCCACCCTCGCTTGCGACTGTCAGCCTGAGCGGAACAGTCGAACTATTCCCTTTAGCCAACGCGCCTGCTAAACATGTCGCCAGAGCAATAGATGACGCGAGACCGGCGCCTGACACTGGTTTAGGTTTCATGACGAGTTAGAACATATAGGAAGAAGTATAACAAATAGTTGCAGAGGAGCGAAAAGAATTGATAAAAAGCTATACTTTAGAAGGCTAAGGTTTTCGAAGAGGCGATCCCCCTGGTCTTGGACAGAGTGATTGGCATGACTATGAGGTATGATTCGTTCGTGTTGGACCTGGCCTGACAGGTGTTCTCCACAGAGGCATCATGGACCCTGAATGGACACCGCATACGAATCATCACGTCTAAAAGGAGTCATAAAAGCTTGGATCTACTGACATGGCGACATGTAGGGGGGCGAGGGTCTAATCACGACAAGCACCTTTTGGATATTTTCGTTGGATAATGCTGTTGAATTTCTTGTGCACCTCGATTTGCTTTATTCTTGCGCCATTATGAATTGGTGTGTATTGAGTACTAAGGGTTGAGAGAAGTCATGACGTCGGATATTTCTAAGGTCGGATCGGGACGTCAGGATACTGGTTTATAACTAGTCACATCGTAGTTGAAGTCAACCCTTTGGGCATCCGTTATTTAGATAGCTAAAAGGATATTAATATCGAAATTCAGCCGATGGTCCACGAAGCTATACTGCTGTACAATGCACGGTATTATGTTGGCAAGTGTAGGTACTGTACAAAGTGACAAAATGCATCCGAATCCCGCCTGAAGATTCAGGCGACAACATTTCTTCTTTTGTAGAGACATGCACCAATTGATCCCTCCTACTTTCCAGTCCTCTCACTTCTGATAACAATTAAAAAGGATGACCAAAGAAAAGGCTGAAATAAGAAACTGTCTAAAAAGAAAGGCGGTGTCTGATCTGCCACCCCACATGTCATACATAAATGCTTCCCAATCGGGATTAGCTTTCTCTCTCTATCTATCTTACTTGACTTTCCATCAATATCCCTATCCAGCTTTGACCCTCAGAGTGGTAAAATGAAGTACATTGTAGTATCTGGAGGTGAGTTCAACAGTGATCTACCAGACCCTTGAAAAGTGGCTCTGCCGTTAGCCTGTGGAGAAAAGCGGGGCAGTCTCCATATTTCACATTTAGCCTGAGGTATAAGAGCCCTGAAGATGTAAGAGACTGATATTTCTAGGTGTCATCTCTGGAGCAGGGAAGGGCATCGTCGCTTCGAGCGCAGGCCTACTGCTGCAAAGCAAGGGGCTTATCGTCACCACTATCAAGATAGACCCCTACATCAACATCGATTCAGGAACTATGGGCCCACTTCAGCAAGTCTCACCGATTTAATGCAGCTTCTGTAGGTCCACGTACTAACTGACCTAGCCATGGAGAGATCTATGTTACGGATGATGGTGGTGAGATAAATCTTGACCTTGGCAACTTCGAGCGTTACCTTTCAACTACTCTGAAGCGTTGTCATAACATCACGACTGGGAAGATCTATCTAGACATCATCTCTAGGGAACGGGCCGGTGATTACTTAGGCAAAACTGTTCAGGTGGTGCCTCATGTCACCAACTCCATCCAGGAATACATCGAACGGACAGCGAAGATACCCGTGGACGAGTCCCAAGCTGAGCCCGATGTCTGCATTATTGAGCTAGGTGGTACTGTGGGCGATATCGAGAGTTCGCCCTTCATCTACGCTCTCGCTCAGCTTCGAAAGAGAGTCGGCAAAAAAAATCTCGTTCAAATCCACGTAGCTTATGTCCCTGTCGTGCCGTAAGCTCTTCTTGTTTTCAAGCGAGAAAATATCGCTGTAAGCTAATATCAGGCTAGACCGGGAGCTTCTGGTGAGCAAAAGACAAAGCCGACTCAGAGATCCATTTCCGACGTTCGGAGCGCTGGGTTGAGTCCACTTCTAGTATGCTATCACTCTTCGTCTATACATATGTATCACGCATTCTAAACTAATTATGTATTAAAGGTTGCCTGCCGCTGCGAGGTACCATTGGATCCAGCCACCGTCCAGAAAATCGCCAATATGTGCTCAATGGAACCAGAGCAGGTCATTTCCGTACACGACGGATCGACTACATATCATGTACCCCTTCTCCTCGAGAAACAGAATCTGCTCGGTATCCTCTGCGAGTATCTCGAACTTCCACTTGATCGAACCCCAACCCAGCGTATGGAACAAGGCAAGCGCATATGGAATGACTGGGTCTATCTTGTTCGAAGTCAAGATACTATCACCGACACAATCTTAATCGCCCTTGTGGGGAAATACACCTCTAATAAAGATGCCTACCTCAGTGTGTCCAAGTCGATCGAACACGCAGCCATGTACTGCCACAAGAAAGTCAAAATTATATTAATCGACGCCGCACATCTCGAGGATGAGACCTATCAGAACTCCGCAGTCAAGTATCACAAAGCCTGGCATGATCTCTGTAGCGTCAAGGGTATTATCGTGCCTGGCGGCTTCGGTACTCGCGCCACCGGCGGGATGATCAAAGCAATCACATGGGCAAGGATTAATGAGAAGCCTTTTCTGGGCATATGCCTTGGCATGCAGCTCATAGTGGTTGAATATGCCCGCCATGTTATGGGTATCCCGGATGCTGGGAGCCAAGAGCTCCACCCAGAATCCAAGAACCATGTAATCATCCACATGCCTGAACGCAATCAAGAGAATGGCCGTGACACCATGCATCTGGGCAAGCATTCATGTATCTTCAAGGAGGGTACGGAGTGGTCAAAGCTGCGATCGCTGTATGGCTCCACGGTTTCCCAGATTGAGGAGCGGTATCGAAACCAGTACGAAATTAACCCGGAAATGGTTGAGGAGCTTGAGAAGGCCGGTCTTGCCGTTGTTGGCAAAGATACTACCGGTAAGCGTATCGAGATTGTTGAGCTGCGTGATCATCCCTTTTTTGTCGGTGTGCAATTCCATCCCGAATATATGAGCCGTGTGTTACGGCCCAGCAAGGTCTTTCTCGGGTTCTTTGCTGCTGCTGCTAAGTGCTTAGAGAGGATCCCCATTGCATTGCAACAGGGCCGGCGAAGCCTTGCGGAAGGATATTAATAAGCTACGAGCAACGGGGCCTTAGAAGCTTTGGAGCTCCTAGGGTCCTCTCATCGGTTAGTCTCGTTAATTTGATCATTTGGCGCCATTCTAAGGTTGCATTGCCCAGGTGGTAGTTTGGAATTAGATAATTCGATTAATGTCAGGCAAATTCATCCAAGTTCAAAGGTTTGGATGAAGGGTTACAAAATCAAATCAATACAGTCATTAGCGAAATCTGCTTCCTCCCTGACAACTGCTTTTCTTCTCTCAAGCCCCACTGCCAAGGCACCAGTGCGTGAAATTTTTTGACGTACGCCACTGCATATGTACCTTTCACCCAGGTAGCCCACAATGAACACTTGCCTCCTGCAGCCCGCTGGGCTTTTGCGACCAGCGACGTAGTCTATTCTGTCTACTGTACCATATTTATTGTTCGGAATATAGTGTTTACGACATTAATATCTGCTACTAGTTTTAGGGTTCTTCCCTATATTAACCCCCGCTAATAGCTTGGATCCTCTCTTTACTGGACAAGATTGAAAATATGTCTTGCTCCGCTAAGGCTTCATATAAATAGAGGAATGATCGGGCCTCCTGTGGCGTGAACAGTACGAGTCATTCGTTAATGATCGAGGTGATATGCAGCTAGTCATCCTCGCAGTCTGATAACTCGTGTTCGTGCCTGGTTGGCTGAACGTTCCCTAGAACGCACTTTGAGAGCGCTTAGGTGCTGCGCCCCTTTGGCCCGGATGCTAGTGGATAATTGCGAGACTTTGCGCTCGCATTTGAGTCTTCTTACTGGGGTCCTCATTTACCTTGGGTAGTTTTCACCCGACGACTGCTACAATATCGAAGTCTTTTTGCCTGGAATTTCTCTTGAAGAACTGCGCCGACTGTGCTGCCAAAAATGTCGCTGAAATGTTTGAGCCGCGATTCCTACCGGGTGGGATGGATATGCCCTTTAGAGGTGGAACAGATCGCGGCAATGGAGATGCTAGATGAGGAGCACCAACCTCTTCCGCAACCCAGCGGGGACACAAACGTTTACAACCTTGGCAGCATCAACAACCATCACGTGGTCATTGCTGGTCTTCCTCGGGCAGGGAACTGCTCCGCAGCCACTGTCGTCACTCAAATGAGGATGACTTTCCCAAATCTCAAATATGCCTTGTTGGTTGGGATTGGGGGCGGCGTCCCGACAAAGACTGACTGGGGAATGATCCGTCTAGGACATGTGGTCGTTAGTGAACCGACAGGTGTCCACTCCGGGGCGATACAGTACGACCATGGGAAGGCGAAGGCGGGTCACTTTGAACGCAAAGGTTTCCTCGAAGCCCCGCCAACGGCCCTTCTTAACGCTGCACGAGAATTGGCTGTCCGGCGCCAGCGGGTGGATGATGATCCAATTTGGGAGAACCTGGGGCGAATCCAAACTAGCCGTCGAAGACTTCGCCGCTTCAAGTTCCCTGGCGCCGTGAATGACCATCTCTACCCGTCCAACTATACACATGGGCAGCAAGGGGTACCGTGTGAAGATAGTGGATGTGACCCGAGGCAGCGTATCGAGCGACCGACAGACGAGGAAGACGACTCGTTTATTGTTGTACACCGAGGCACAATAGCATCAGGGGAGTTGGTGATAAAGGATGCTAAGAAGAGAGACGATTTGGCGCAGGAGCATGGGGTACTATGCTTTGAAATGGAGGCTGCGGGAGCCCTTGCCGATTTCCCATGTATGGTGATTCGAGGCATCTCCGACTATTGCGACTCGCATAAGAACGACCAGTGGCATGGTTACGCAGCGGCAGTAGCGGCCGCTTATGCGCGGCAGTTATTTTTCCATATGTCCATTGAAGAGGTGCAACAGTAAGTTCCTCACAGTCCTAACATGCAGAGACCATGAATACATGTTTAAAGTTTGTTAAAGCATTACTTAGAAATTCGAATTCGAGACAAATAACTTTCGAGCTTCCACTTAACCTGTCCGAGATATCCGAAGTGACCCGGTTCGTTGCACGAGAAGATAAGCTTAAGAGAATGAAAGAGATCTTCGACACAACTATTGGACGCCGTACTGCCGTGGTGCATGGATTGGGTGGTATTGGCAAGACGCAGCTAGCTATCGCATATATTAAACGAAATCGGTCTCATTACTCGGCGACAATATGGCTGAATGCGAGAGATGAAACAACATTAAAGCAAAGCTTTGCTCGCACAGCTGAGTGGATTCTACGCCACCACCCGTCTCTCACATACATTGCAGGTGCTTTGGAGAGCCGAGACTTGGACGAGACGGTAAAAGCGGTCAAACGATGGTTGGACGACCGGATGAATGATCGCTGGTTGATCGTCTATGATAACTATGATAATCCCCTATTGGGCAACCAGGCAGGGAAAGGCATAATCTATACTTCCTCTGTCGAGGCAAGTACATATAGCGATGACGATAAAGATCTTGCAAAGGCTTATGATCTTCGGAAATTCCTACCCGAGACCGACCATGGTGCCATCATTGTGACCACGCGGTCCTCTATGATAAAGCTAGGCCAGACTATTCATTTACGCAAGCTAGAGGATATCAATGATAGCCTTGAGGTCCTGGCTTCCGTCTCTGGCCGTGAAAATTTAAGACAAGGTGAGCAAGGACGATATGATCCAATATCATGTACTAATAGGAAGCAGACCCTACAGCTACTGATCTTGCGAGGCAGCTTGATGGACTTCCTCTGGCTCTCGCGACAGCTGGCGCATACCTAGAGCAAGTTTCGATTAGCTGCACCGAGTATCTCCAGCTGTACCGAGAATCATGGCAGCAATTACACGAAGAGACGCCGCAGCTGGCGGCATACGATCAAACGCTGTACTCAACATGGAATCTCTCATATCGATATATTCAGGAGCAGAGCCCAATTGCAGCTATGCTTCTCCGACAATGGGCGTATTTTGCTAGTGAAGACTTGTGGTATGAGCTGCTGGAGAATAGTGGCCCGGAAAAGCCGGAATGGCTGAGCGCACTGACAAAGAACAAGCTCATATTTCACGCAAGCTTACGACTTTTGTGCAGTCACGGGCTCGTTGAAGCTGATCCGGCTACCATATTACAGAGAGTGGAATCACGAGGCTATAGCGTACATGGCTGCGTTCATTCGTGGATGATTTATGTGCTGAATCAGGGGCTTGAAAATAGTATGGCCTGGATATCAGTCAAATGTGTAGCGGCGCGTGTGCCTGGGAATGACGAACAGGAATTCTGGCTTTTACAACGGCGGCTTATTGCACATGCAGACAGATGTTTGGAGACAATAAAATATATAGAAATTAATGGTGAGGCTGCGGGGGCTCTGCATTCTTTGGGTTTTCTCTACGCACATCAAGGGCGGCTCCAGGAGGCTGAGGCGATGTACGAACGAGCGCTTGAAGGCTACGAGAAGGCGTGGGGACGAGAACATACGTCGACGCTAGCTACCGTCAACAACCTCGGTCTTCTCTACGTAGATCAAGGGCGGCTCCAAGAAGCAGAGACAATGTACGAACGAGCGCTCGAAGGCTACGAGAAGGCGTGGGGACGAGAACATACGTCGACGCTAGCTACCGTCAACAACCTCGGCAACCTCTACGCAGATCAAGGGCGACTGCAGGAGGCTGAGGCGATGTACGAACGAGCGCTAGAAGGCTACGAGAAGGCGTGGGGACAAGAACACACGTCGACGCTGGATACCGTCAACAACCTCGGTCTTCTCTACGTAGATCAAGGGCGGCTCCAGGAGGCTGAGGCGATGTACGAACGAGCGCTTGAAGGCTACGAGACGGCGTGGGGACGAGAACACACGTCGACGCTGGATACCGTCAACAACCTCGGCAACCTCTATAAGAATCAAGGGCGGCTCCAAGAAGCAGAGACAATGTACGAACGAGCGCTAGAAGGCTACGAGAAGGCGTGGGGACGAGAACATACGTCGACGCTAGCTACCGTCAACAACCTCGGTCTTCTCTACGTAGATCAAGGGCGGCTCCAAGAAGCAGAGACAATGTACGAACGAGCGCTAGAAGGTAAGGAGAAGGCGTGGGGACGAGAACATACGTCGACGCTGGATACCGTCAACAACCTCGGCAACCTCTATAAGAATCAAGGGCGGCTCCAGGAGGCTGAGGCGATGTACGAACGAGCGCTTGAAGGCTACGAGAAGGCGTGGGGACAAGAACATACGTCGACGCTGGATACCGTCAACAACCTCGGCAACCTCTACGCAGATCAAGGGCGACTGCAGGAGGCTGAGGCGATGTACGAACGAGCGCTTGAAGGCTACGAGAAGGCGTGGGGACGAGAACATACGTCGACGCTAGCTACCGTCAACAACCTCGGTCTTCTCTACGTAGATCAAGGGCGGCTCCAAGAAGCAGAGACAATGTACGAACGAGCGCTAGAAGGCTACGAGAAGGCGTGGGGACGAGAACATACGTCGACGCTAGCTACCGTCAACAACCTCGGTCTTCTCTACGTAGATCAAGGGCGGCTCCAAGAAGCAGAGACAATGTACGAACGAGCGCTAGAAGGCTACGAGAAGGCGTGGGGACGAGAACATACGTCGACGCTAGCTACCGTCAACAACCTCGGTCTTCTCTACGTAGATCAAGGGCGGCTCCAAGAAGCAGAGACAATGTACGAACGAGCGCTAGAAGGCTACGAGAAGGCGTGGGGACAAGAACATACGTCGACGCTGGATACCGTCAACAACCTCGGCAACCTCTATAAGAATCAAGGGCGGCTCCAGGAGGCTGAGGCGATGTACGAACGAGCGCTTGAAGGCTACGAGAAGGCGTGGGGACAAGAACATATGTCGACGCTGGATACCGTCAACAACCTCGGCAACCTCTACGCAGATCAAGGGCGACTGCAGGAGGCTGAGGCGATGTACGAACGAGCGCTTGAAGGCTACGAGGCCGCTTTTGGGGCGACCTCAACTTTTACCTATATCCCTGCCTTGAGCACTCTGGAGAACTTTGGCCTTCTATGCGAGAGGAACGGGCAGATTGATACTGCTCTGCTGTATTATCAACGGGCACTGGTGGGCACTGAGGCTGTTTGGGGTCAGTATGGCGAACGGTATTTTCGGCTTTCCACCAAATTATCTTCTTTCGAGCGTGACACACTCGAGGTTGTTGAAAGAGAAGAGCCTGTTCAAATGAAAACCAACCGGAGGGTAAAATGGAAGAAACTGGGAGCCAAGCTCTCCGGTATGTATAAGCCAAAATAAGCCATGCAACGAATCAAGAAAGGCCCCCCACCTAGTTTTTAGTGTTTCTTATTATATACACATGGCTTATCACCATGATGCCAAATTGGAGTAGCACAGCTAGAGATGCTGATTTACTCTCCGCGGGATTCTGGGACGTATCATGCACCTTTTTTTTTGGCCGAAGCAGCCATCTATTTCGACTTGACTCGATGGAATCTTGTAGGACGTCTGGGTGTCTGTTCGTACATCGTCATAACGTGTTTAGTATTGTTCCAAAATTAAAGGTCATTTAGTTATAAATGACGTGGAGTAAATTTATCTACTATCTTGGCAGTGCGGCTCTCATTAAAACTTTCGGCAGTGTATGAAGCAGATTTCGCTAATGACTGTACCACTATGTTGAGTAACTAGTGTAGCCCATGTACTCATCTACCTGGGAATTAAAAGTGAACAAGATCTTTCATCATCTATACCTAGGTCGCTATGCAATGTTTTATGTTTGTTTTATGTTGCAAGGTTAGGGCCCCTAAATTTATATGGTCCAGCCAATCCAAGTCAATGATCTCCACAACCCGCATTGCGAGTAAATCTGCTTACCACAACATGCCAACTTGGGAAATTTTCCGTCAGCAAGAGCACCAGTAGCTCATTTGGTAGAGCGTGCGATTGCAATATTAGCATTCATCGCAAGGTAGCGCGTTCGATCCGCGCCTGGGGCTTTCATTTCCCTTTAGTTTTTTGCTTTTTTCCCCCCTAGAATACAACTCTCCTCGTAAGTCATCCCAAAACTGCATGCACCAAACAAAGCTTAGCTCTCCATCAAATTGAGGCTATTCCCAGTCACCCTACTGCCCTCTGTGGGAGTGAAGGATCTCCTATTGGCTGGTTGCATCTGTGGCTGCATCTATCACTTCGGTGGAGTTGGGATCTCTACTTGTCTTTGTAGGGGAAAGCAGAAGCAAGTTCTACCGAGTAGAGCAATAGCATTATGTGATCGATGTATTTGAGAACCCGAACCGATCTAGGGGGGCAGTCCTTCCACAGTCATGTCGTCAATTTAATTCATGCAAAGAGAAAGCCCGGAACGGAAGTTGTAGAAATCGAGAAGCAAGGGAAAGGGCAACAAACACAATCAGAACCGAAATCCGAACCGGGATGGAGACGAACGTAAATGCATTCGTGAAGTCCACGGCAAAACTCAACAAGGTAGACCATCAGGACTGACACCGAGAATGAAAACGAAAAAGAAAAGTGGGTGTATAATGCATATAGTGGATAATGATAATGTGTACAAAGAATGGGAGATGAATAGGTAAAAAGAAGGTCAAATCAAAACCAAGACAAAACAAAAGTCTTGACCTGAATGACATCCCCAAATTGGGCCGCAGAAGGTGGTGATCCAGGGTAGGAAGAAAAGAAAGAAGCCTGGATTTGTATCACACTGCGTTGCAAGGCCAAGACAAGCGGCTTAGTTGGTAGCTCGCTTCCAGAACTTCCAGCCCTCTCTCTTCTCCTCGACCCCGACACCAACAAGACGCTCAATGCCTTCAGGGCCCTCGGCATTTTCGAACTTCTGTTGATCGATCTCCTCACCGCCCTCTTCGTCCGAGCCATTACGCAGGACGGCTGGGTAGAGAACACCAACACCGTCACCGCCGAGGGTAACCTCGTACGTGGTGAAACCCTCCTCATCGAACTTCTGTTCGAGGTCCTGCTTGATTTCGGCCTTCGCGTTAGGCCGGAGGAGGGTAATCGCACATCCGCCACCGCCTGCACCGGTCAGCTTTGTCCAACCGATGTCGGCGTAATCGACAAGTTCACGAATGCGTTCGAGGCGGGGGTGAGAGACGCCTAGGGAGACAAGGAAGCCGTGGTTGATACGGATTAAGGTTCCAAAGTGGGCGAGGGTAGCCTCAGAGATGCCCTCGAAACTAGGGTCCTCGATCAAACGTTGTGCAGAGCATGTCACATGATCGATACCGTTAAGTATGGACTCCGTCACGATGGGATGGGCATTTCTTAGAGCCCCGACTTTATCAACTTCTGTCTTTGTGGAACGCGCTTGTTGAGTGTTGACAAGTAGGAGGGGAAGTTCGGGGAAGGTGGGCACCGAGACGACTGTTGGAGGCTTCGAGTAATCGTCGCGACGGAAAATCACAGCCTTGCCGCCTGCGGCCACTGTGTTATCCACGCCGCTAGGATTACCATGGATACATAGCTCTCCAACGAATGCCCAGCGGTTGATACGCTCAATCTGTGTCTCTGCCTCCTCCGGCGGCTGATCGGGGTGGGGCCCGGCGAGTGTACGAATTTGAAGAAGTAGCGCAGAACTAATACAGACGCAGACACTAGCACTACTACCTAGGCCAGCTCCGGTGGGGATGGTAGATCGAAGGGTGTAGATAGCGCCTGGGCTTTGCGGAGAGCCTAGAGAGAGGAAGAGGTAGAGGAAGGAGGATGCGGAGCGGATGTGGATGTTGCGCTGCTCCTCTGGGAGGCCCTTGGAGACGCCCTGGAGGTGTGGTTCGATTGCATCGACAAGTTCGGGGTCGAGTTCGGTGACAAGGCTGTAGTAAAACTTCTTTTTTGAAGGCTCGTGGAACTTGTCCCAGGGTAGGGTGTCAATATCCCAAGTGTGACTAAGACCCAAATCCCGGAAGTTCAACGTTATCGTACGCTGTGATTTAGAGAGGGTGGTGACGAGAAGGTAGGAGCGAAGAGAGATGGCCGCAGCCATGGCAGCCTTGCCGTGAACCACAGCATGCTCGCCAAACACGATAACCTTGCCCGGCGCGGATACCATAAAGGTGGGCGCCATGGGCGAAGAGGCCTTGCGGGTCATTATCGGCCGCTTGGGTTCCCTGGCAATCGTTTCGTGTGTTTCTGAGGCGGAGGAGACGGAGGCGCTGTCGGAATCGTCCAGGACACAGTGTCCGTTCACACCCTTGGGGTGAATAGGGAGGACTTTGACCGTGCTTTCAGGATGAAAGTCGACTGTACGACGTGAAACGGGATTTGTACCCATACCGTTCAATGGGCGGGTGGCATTCTCGGTCATGACAGGCTTGGAATTCGAGGGGCAAAGGGGGTGAAGGTTGAATTAGGAATTAAACAGATACAAATAGACAATAATTCAAGGAATTGAAGAAAGTAAGAAGGTAAAGAATGAATATAATAGCCAAAGAGCCAAATTGCCAAAGCGATAGCCAAGAGACGTGGAGTAAGGTAGAAAGTTGGGGAGAAGTGCTCGAGACTACTGGGTATACCAGGGAACGAGAGGGTGAATCACCCAATCACAGCCACAACAATACCAATTGGTCATTATTCCTTATTAAGGTCAGAAGGTCGTATGTTATACTTCTCTCCTATATCATTTCCTTATATTTCCTTATATCTTTATACAATTCGGGTCTTTTCTTTATCTATCATACAATGATAATCCTAGCAAGTGCAGAGATTTTTGTGGCGTGCAGTAGCGCCCGGATGATCGTCTCTATGCCTTTGTGTATAGGATTTACACTATTTAACCTATCTACAGGTAACGTATGTTGTAGTCAAAAAATAATAGCTACCTAGGTATACCTAGTTAGAATATGTCCATGAGTAACATTGCTATCAAATACATACTTCCACTGATCTAAAAAAAAATCTAGCATGTTCTATGTCCTGTGTTGTATAATTCGCAGTCATCAATTCATCACAAGTTCATCGTCACAGTCATGCTGTTACTGTGCACCAGCAGACACGGGGGTAAGCCGTTCCACAGGACGTCTAGGTCGCTCAGATAAGACGCGCTGTCTTCCGCGCTAAGTGAAGTTCCCTCCACAGGAGACGGCAGAGTTGTGAATATAACAGCAGTATCCCCACTCTGCTGGACCATCAACTCATTCAGAATCAGATGCTGTGCTCGACTAGGGAGATCATTGAAAGACAATGCAACCGACGCTACACCAGGATATCCTGTTGCATGTGTATTGCTGTGGGCACCGGGTGATGTGGGAGACACGGCAGATGGACGACGAGCGTAAATAGAATCTAGCTTGTTTGCAACTCGAGGAGGTGAGTTTTGCGTCGCAAACATGATAGATGGTCCATTACCCTCCTCGGCTTCGGTGATCACTTTGGCTTCGGGGATGGGCGCGGAGCTGAACCGATTGCTAGATGCAGAACGGCTCATGGGGGGGCGTAGACCTAGAGATTTGCTTTTCGGGGAGGCATCGTCGCCAGTCTCAATTATGGATGGGATTAGCTGAGAGGATGGTATTTCCTCTATTTGAGAGCTCGCGCGCACTGGTGTGCTCGGGGAGTCTGCGGTAGGGCTGCAGTCATCGGTCTTGGAGCGTCCAAGGAGCCTTGAAGTGCTGGAAACGGGTATAGCCTCGTTTCGAGCATTGACTATGTCTTCACCACCGTCCTCTGGTTCTGGATCGCTGACATACGCCTCCAGGTCACTGTCTTCGCTCTCATTCGCACTATCGGAGCTGTCGTAATCGACGAACGCATCTAGCAGGCGATGCGTTTGCATACCGAGGTTCACTCCTCCTAAAGCCCGGAAGCTGGAGACAGATCGTCTGCGACGAGTGGACTGTATCAGTTTCCTCAAGCCAGTCACTCTGTTGTGCAGGGGTTTGGCTCCATTGTCTTGGCTCGACGGTCCTTGCCAAGTATATGCCTTATCAAGATGAAGACTGTCACTTGTTCTATCCGAATCCGGTTCTTGATTTAGGGCACGAGCTCGTAAGACGCCTTGCCACCAGTCCTCCCCCTGTAGAGTGGAATCAACCCTTTCTCGGGTAGCAGCTGTAACCGAGACGTCACCATTCACGATAGTTTGATAGGTCTGGATATCACCACATGCAAGCCAGAAAACTAAGACTTCGGCCTCAATCCGTAGTTTGTCGAGGAGAGCCTCAACCCGCCCTCTTTCATCTTCCACATCGGTCTCGTACTCCACAAACACCGCAACTCGGATTTTGTATGTCTTCTTCCACGAAGGAACAGTATTGAGAATACAACCCAGTTGAAGGATCAGAGTGTACGTGTCAAAATTAGTGGTCAGCACGTTTTGCTTGCTTTCACTATCAGCCCCCAGCTCGGCGGACATTTGGATCGGCCACAAATCAATATACTTCTTAGTGTGGCGATCGCGAGGGTCTGGTAGCTCTAAATCCTCGAATCCCTTAGCTACGGCAACATTGATCCGAAGCTTGAACAAGAGATCTTCGAGGATCGTGACATAACTCTGCCCGCTCATAGGCGGGTTTGCCGACCCAGACCCCGTGGAATCCTCGGCTTGCGTGCTCGAGTGGACCGACTGGCGTCTAGCCCTCGAGTCTCTGCGACCATTGTTCAAGGAGAAGGTTTCAACGAGCGAGTGGTCCGATCGGAATTGGTCAATCACAACGATGTTAGGCCTCATGCCTCCTAGTCCGGAATTCAAGACAATATTTCGCATACCCCACTCTGCAGCGGGCGAAACGGAAATGTTGACGAAGGCTTTGATCTTGGAATACTCCACAAATTTCGTCCACGCTGTCTGTTGGCGACGTGCTTCGGGGACAGCTGCTGAAAAGTCATCGGTCACGAGAACATGAGCTAGTACAAACAGAGATCCTTTCTTCAACGAGTTGCAGAAGGAGACCATTTTGTATTGTTTGTCGAGATCGCTGACAAAAAGCAGGATCTGAGGACGCCAGAACTTGACGTGCTCCTGACGCAGGCGAAGCAAGTATTTTCGCACTTGATGATATATCAAACTTTGACTGACGTCGCCCCAAGGCTTAGGAGGCGAGGTATAATGGATCAGCAGAAAGAGAATCACCAGGATGCCTACACATCCCGTAGCGTAAACACCGTCCACAAAAAACATGCTAATCCCACTGACGAGCGTTCCAGCCGCTGCAGTCTGCCAATTGAAGTAGTGGAACGACGGACGAAAGTTGGGTGCAGAGCCAATTTTCAAGAGGAAACACGCGAGATTCATCACGAGGAAAGTCATCAAGTAGGTCATAGTAACAAAAGACGCAATGCGATTGATGTCGAAGAGCATTGTGACCTGTGCGAACAAAAACGTTATGATGATGGCATATACGGGATCGTCGGTTTTCTGCGCGCCTTGGGCAAAGATTCCTATGCCAGGCAAGAGGCTATCTCGCGCAATGGCTTGAAGAAGTTTAGCAGATCCAATCACACCCATCAGGGCGGAAAAGAAACTGGTTGCGAATTCTCCTAGAAGGATCACACTATCAGAGGCATTTACCTACACCCAGTTAGAGCGTGCTTATAGTTTTCCTCTCTTAAAAAAGAACTTACAATTTGTATAACATTCACATTGTTATAGAAAGACTCCCGGGTCACCGAGGCCGCCATCGCAAGGATGACAAGCCCATAGGCGACAAAGGTCAACGCCAAACCCGAGAGTGTACCCTTAGGAATAGCCTTGCTCGGGTTCTTCAAGTCACCGGACATACTTGCACCGCTGGTGGCCAATTAGTGAAATAGAGTTGAAAGTCCGTTGTCAGCAACTTACGCGAAGATGCCACCTGTGGCAGGAAATAGAATGCCAAAGAGGTCCTGGAAGTTCTCTCGTCCTTTTATTTGGCTCCCTGCAGCACCCTTAGTTAGATGAGGTTTGAGATTCCCCATCAAAGTTTTTAAACGAAGTCCTGTGAACTCAACGCCCTGCCGAGGGATTGGGAAAGGCTTCATAAAAACCGCAGATAGAGGTATACTGAAGGTTGCCACGAGTAGTATGACCAAAAGCCCGTTACTTGCCCTCGCAAACATGGAACTTCCTGCCAAGCAAATTCCTGTGCAAAATACCAGTATAATGGTTCCCCATAAGTACTGCCACCAAAAGCCTTCCTCCAGGAAGTTAGCCCAATCCCCAGACTGCACACCAAAGTTCTGGGTAAAACAGTCCACTAAGCCAACAGCGTTCATGCCGGTGTTGAAAACGTAGCCAAGATAGAATACAATGCCGATGGAGCCACCAAATTCGGGGCCCAGAGATCTAGAAATAAGGTAGTATGCACCACCTCCTCGGACCGTTCCGTTGGTTGCAATTGCGGATAGAGACATCGTCGTCACGAGGTTGATTGTGTATGATACAAGTAGCAGCCCTTTGATGTATCAGACGTGGGGTCCTGAATTTGCGAGGATGTATGCTCACCTAATATACCCAATACACCAGCTTGTCCCAATATGAATCCGAACCGAAGGAACATAAGAATACTCAAGACATTTAATGTCGTTGGGACAAAGACACCAGAGAATGTCCCAAGCTTCTTCGGTTCATCTACCGATCGGGATCGATGTTTCTTATCGGCACGGACATCGCGGAGAGGATTCGCAGACAAGTACACATTTTGTGAAGTGGTGTCTCCACCGGTCTCCTGTCCATGATCATGGTCCCTTCCACTGTGCCACCACTGAGAAAGGCCACGGAAGTAATGTACGGGTGAGGAATGGTGTTGGTCATCGGTTGGTTCTGACGAATTCACGGGCTCATACGGACGGGCCCATCGAGTCGGTGGCCAGGGTAGCAGGCGAGTACGTTCGTCGGAAGTAATATGGGCCGAGTCTCCTGGGTCGAGACGTGAAACATCCTCTTGAGCGGTCCGAGTCGCAAAAGTTGGGCGTCGCCGAGACAAGGAGTCGGAGGATTCTCCGACTCGTTTCGCCATATCAGTTGCAAGATTTATGGTATGAACATGGAGGTATAAACAACAAAGCAATTTAGATAACAGAAGCTAATAGTCCCAGCAAGACCATTGAGTCTACAAAGAGACGGCACTAATATCAAATGAACCGAAAAAGAAAAACAAGCTGTTATCAGTAGATGACGTTGATGGGGTGCAAACATTTTCCAGTTTGCATCCCATCAACCCGCACTTGGAGTCGATCGGCCACGGAGTGCTTGGCGCTATGATTAGTGTCTCAAACCCTCATCCAGTTAAACCTTGGCCTTTTCACTCGAATCTTCCCTCCCGAGAAGCTGACCCGCACTGTTATTTCAAGCATCTGGCCTTCTTTACCTGCCCATTCCCTGAGCCTAAACACGGCATCTTGTCAGAAGCTAACTTGACCCTGAGACCACCTTCGAAATGACGGATAATGGAGAGGGCTCGTCCCTAAATCCAGCTCGATCTGTGCCAATAGCCTCGTCCTCAGCGCGCTCGAGGTCCCCCGCACCTGAGTTTGGTAGCAGACAGGCTTCCATGGCACGCCTTGCATCCCCCGTACCCTCTCCTTCGTTTGGAACATCCTTGTCGTCTCGACAGGGTATTCCGGCCGGTCGACCTGTCACAAATATCAGCACCGAGCAGGAGTTTTCCAGGTCGATTGCCAATCAATCCTCGATCCCCGGTCCTGGACATTCTATCCTTGCATCCCAACTCCAAGAAAGCCTTGGTCGCTCGCCGCCGAGATTTGGAACTCCGTCGCGACACAACGGATCCCCTGTGGTACATCCAACTCTAGATACCCGACCATTGGCCTCTCAGTATGGCTCTTTCGACACCAAAAATGGAACCGATTCCCCGAATATGGCTCCATACGAAGACCCTGAAGTTATCAAGCGGCATCTAGTCACGGAACATACAGACAGTCAGTCGGAAATTGCGACTAGCCTTGGTGGTGAGGATAACTTCTCGAGTCTACAGCTTCAGGGCGGTGACATCACACGACAAGTTTACCGTTGGGCGGAAGATGCCGAGGCCGAAGCCGCAGGGCGGTTCCTGCGAAGCAAGAGCTTCAGCGTCAGCCGGCCAAGGCCAGAGGCCGATACGGAAGACATTGACACAATCCGGGTTCCAGGAGGGTTCCGCAGAGATTATTTGCGGAGAGCAGCTGGAAGTCCACACCGTGGAAGTGTTCACGGGTCAAATACAGGGGCGCCCCATGGACAGGGCGCACCTCAACTCCCGACTACTAGCTTCTTGGAGTTCTTGACTCTCTATGGACACTTTGCCGGAGAGGAATTGGAGGAAGATGACGAGGTGCTAGGGCCGGACGAGTACTTCTCATCTGATACCTGGGACGAGGCCGAAGAAGGCAGAGAGTCTGGAGAAGACGCAGCGCTATTGCAGCCTGATACATCGGGTCGGAAGAAGAGAAAGCATAAGCAGCGCTCACCGCCAGGAACAACTACTGCAACAGGTGCGGTACTCTTACTGCTCAAATCCTTTGTGGGTACCGGCATTCTGTTCCTACCACGAGCCTTCCTCAATGGTGGTATGCTCTTCAGTAGCATGGTGCTTCTGGGAGTCTCGATTCTGAGCTATTATGCGTTCATTCTTTTGGTCAATACTCGCATGAAGATCGAAGGGTCCTTCGGTGACATCGGTGGCATCCTATACGGCAAGCACATGCGACGCATCATTCTCGGATCAATTGTCCTGAGTCAGTTAGGCTTTGTGGCAGCGTACATTGTCTTCGTCTCGCAAAATTTGCAGGCATTCGTGCTAGCTGTGAGCAAGTGTGTGACCTTCATTGACATCAAGTACATGGTTTTGTTGCAGCTGGTCATCTTCCTCCCTCTGTCTTTGATTCGGGACATCAGCAAACTTGGGTTTACCGCCCTGATTGCTGATGCCTTCATTCTTTTGGGTCTACTATATATCTACTACTACGATATCAGCACTCTGGTTGACCAGGGCGGCATTTCAGATGTCGTTTCCTTCAATCCAGTCAACTGGTCCATGTTCATTGGTACCGCCATCTTCACCTACGAAGGTATCGGTCTCATCATCCCGATTCAAGAATCAATGAAGCAGCCAAACAGGTTCCCTGGTGTCCTGGCCGGCGTCATGGTTGTGATCACCTTTATCTTCCTGTCTGCCGGTGCCTTGAGTTACGCAGCTTACGGATCAGCCACGAAGACCGTCATTCTTCTTAACCTCCCCCAGGATGATAAATTTGTCAACGTTGTCCAGTTCCTCTACTCACTTGCCATCTTGCTGAGCACTCCGTTGCAGCTCTTCCCCGCTATCCGAATTATGGAGAACGAGCTCTTCACTCGCAGTGGCAAGTATAACCCATATATCAAGTGGCAGAAGAACGGCTTCCGTTTCTTCCTGGTTATGGTATGTGCTGTTATCGCCTGGTGCGGTGCAAATGATCTAGACAAGTTCGTTTCCCTGGTCGGAAGCTTTGCTTGTGTTCCATTGATCTACGTATATCCGGTGTGTCCTCATCCTATATCCCCCTAATCATCACAGAACGGTATGACTGACTCATTACATCGCTATAGCCCCTTCTGCACCTGCGTGCTTGTGCTCGCTCCAAACGTCAGGCGATTGCCGACGTAAGTCTTGCTGTCTTCGGCGCCATATGCTGCGTCTATACGACGTACCTGACCCTCATGAGCTGGATGGGCCCCGAGGTCCCTCAAAGCCCAGGATACTGTGACTCTCTTTGAAGAACTTTTTTTTTTTTTTTTTTTTTTTTTTGGTTTCTGTAGAGCGTGACGAGATAGGTCTTGTTGCATTTCTTTGTTCTGTCTCAACCCTAGACTGACATATCTATCATTGGGTTTTCATATGTTGCTTCAATACATGGACGGAGGGCATACTTGTGATGTTCATTCACAGTCTCGGTCAAATTGTCAGTATAGTCGGCGAATTTTGGGGTCAGACTACCCTTTCTGTATACATATTTTTTTGATTTGGGGAGCTATCTACTCGATCATATTTATGGGGCTTTCTTTAGAAGTTCATCGGATCAGGAATGAATCAAAATAACAGACCGAGCCCATCACCGAATCTCGAAGTTCTCACGATCAAAAAGATAGATCATCCTATAAAGGAAATATGATTCGAGCGCAATAATAGCATATGTACAGTGACTATCAGCAGACTGGAAATAATGCAGCCAGCGCCAATATCTAAGCGTCCTCCTCAAACCGCAAGTCTCCCTCTATATGCCTCCTCTTTTATCATTGTCCGAGACTCATCTGGCCTCAATGCAGAAACCAGCAGACCATGTATATGGAGGTGCAATACTGCGAAGCGAGACAGGTGCTTATTATCCCCAATGAAGCCCGAAAAAAAAAAGCACAAACAATCTCTTCCCGGAGACGATTCTTAAGCACCGGCCTCGGCGGCTGCGCCGCCCTTAGCAGCCTGCTCGGCGAGCTGCTTTTCCCGACCTCCCCACCTGCAAAGTAGAACCAAATTAGTAAACACAATCATATGATTTTTGTAGACAAACAAGACCAAAACAGGTCTTGAGGGGATGGAACATACTTCCAGTAGTTGAGATAACGGAATCCCTGGGTAGTCTGGGCGCCGAAGTTGGTCAAGTGGCATGCGAAGAGGAGGTAGTTCTTGGGGGTGATAGCGAGGGAGTAGCGCATGAAGGTGGCAGCGTAGACAACGAGGGCACCGGTCATGGGGCCGGAGATGCTGTGAAGATGAAGATATCAGTACAATTTCTCTGAGACTATTGCACCCAAGGGTAACGCAGAAGACGAAAGCCGAAGCTCCCATAATTTATCCGATAACAACGTACATCTCAGCGTCCTTCTGTGTGTCCATCACAGCGGCAACGGGGATACCGAAGTTGGAGACGGGGCCCCAGAAGTCTAGAAAGCGCCATTGATTGTCAGCAATCTGTGCAGTTCATTTGCGCTTTACTGCTTTGTTATAGTGCAAGTTTGAGAGGGAAAAGCGAGTTCCTCTCATCCTTGACGTCGCTGCCAGTGCTTATTCTCCTTCGGTCTCATTCGCCGTTGGCCGATCTCGGGACGGGAAAGGAAACCGGGGTCGATACGTACGAGTTGAGCAGACATAGTCCAGCACCGAGTTGGAGCGGATCTTGGCGTTGATTGCCTTAATAACAGCAGCCATGGTGAAGTTGCTGGGAGGTATCACACGGGATTGGATTCGGGGGAGGAGAGGTCGGTATCTGGATGATGCGGAAGTGCTCGACTCGCCCGGGGTCGGCCGTGTCACGTGAGCTAACTTCCTACAATATCATCTTCGTTGAAACTGATATTTTATAGATCAAGTATTATTTTATTGTATCGGGGTGGGTACAAATAGCTAATAACTATTGGTGGTTATGTACGATATCATTTTCAGTTGTATTCTTCATATATTGTGGTTTTTAGGCGCAATATAAGAAGTTCTATCAAAATATATATTGGATTGATAATTCATGCTGATCAACTCGAATTCACTTTTATATTACGGTTTAATGCTTAAACAACAACAAAGGAAGCAAACGACTAGGCGATATCTGACACGAACGCAAATCTGTTACATATAGGCCTATCTATGTAGGTAGTGGAAGGAGGCAGCGTACAATATAGAAGACACAACATAATTTAATAGGAAGTGGACATCAGTAGATAGGATATTAGACGTGGTTGAATGAAAAGGCCGCGTTTAAAAAGCTAGCATATTTTTTTTGACTTAATGCGTAATTCAAAGGGATCTTGGTCTTTTTTGTCCTGTTCCTTGACACGACCTCCATCCATGCGCCGCAACGCCTTGCCCAGTAGAAGTTGGGGTAATCTAGCCTGTCCGCGTATCGTTATCTCTCGCTGGAGGCGTCGACAATTGTTCTTATTCTGCGCTGAGCCGCCCTTGTTCCTTTCAGGGTGAAATCAGATCGCCGATAATTTAAAGCATAGAATAATCCTCTGTGCACCATTTCCAATTACCTGCCACCAAATCCAGGAGGAGGGTATCCGCGTCCCTGGCCAGGAGGCTGGAAGCCAGGAGGAGGTTGGAAACCGGCAGCTATGAGAATGAATTATTAGCATGGAGGATGGAATGGGAGAATTATTTGGGGGCAAACTTACGAGGGCCACCCTGAGGAGCAAATCCAGGAGGAGGCGCAAAACCAGCTAGAAAAAAGCCAGTCAGTTTGAGTCTCAGTCAGTATAGGCAAATGGAAGTACTTACGAGGTCCACCGGGGGGCCTCCACGTCCAGCGAAGCCGGGAGCAGGGGCACCTGGGAAACCTCCAGGGGGAATCCAAATCCGCCTGGGGGTGGGGGTCCACCGACACCGGCTGCAGGGCCTCCGAGTCCGATAGGCAGGCCGCGGCCAGCGGGCTTGCTGATACCAGGGCCCGCGGCAAGAGTGGCAGCTGCGCCGGGTCCAGTAGTTCCAAGTCGGGCAGAGGGGTCGGCAGGAGGAGGACCTTCAACAGAGCAAGACACGACTTGAGTACCGCGCACGATAGTCAGACCCAGGCTTCGCTTCTCTTCCGCTTCGACCAGCGGGGCGTTTGTGGGACCAGCAGCGGGCTTGGATTTCCGCTTGATGCGACGGAATTCTTCTGTGTCTGCAAGAACTAAGTTCATGTGCTAGAGGGCAGAAAGGTCAGCTTGAGCGCGTCGGTTTCTGAAGCAGGGAGAAATACCTTATCGAATGCAAGCATGGAACCGGTCATTTGACGTCCATCGTTCAATGTTACGCGCATCCGGTAGTTAATCTGGAGGAGAAGTTAGATATTCCAATCGAGATCTAGAAGTAATTTGAGCTAGACTCACAAGGTTTTGCTAAACGACAGAAGTTAGCGACAGCCATTGACCGCACGGGTTTCGGGGGTGCAAATGGGGACGAGAAACTCACCATCTTGTGGGAAGCCATGTTGGCCAGAGAGCGCGCACGGATGCGACTTGACAGAGCAAAAAATAGATATCAGTAGATAGAGAAAGTCTTTCTACTGTGGCGGATGAAGCAAAGATGCGAGATCCTATCCAAGATGTGAAGCTCAAGCTTGTCGGGTGCTGCCAGTTCTTGATACTGGATTACATAAGAAATGAGTCAGCTCAATCCCAAGCCTTTCTATGCCTCAGGCACAAGGTGGGTCAACCTTGGAAATGTCGTTCTGACTAAGCGCTAAGATTAGGCTCATTACCAAAGCAAAGATCAGGGCTTCCAAGTCACGTGTAAGAACCCACAGTCCACACTTTCTCTTTTTCCGCGATCACTCTTGTCTCCTCAGTCGACAACCACTTCACGCCCAACCGCCGTCATGGTATGTTCAGCTCCTTGCAATCCAAATCACACAGTCCAGATCAACTGCTTTGTTTTACTGTATCCCATTTAATCTGGGCCCCAACCTGGAGATTCCCACCTCGCGCGCACCCAATCTTCAATTTCCCCCAAATATCTATTCTTTGCCTAAATGCACCATTTCACAATTTGCGACTAACATTATGCAGTCCGCCCAAGTTGCTAAGGCCGAGAACCCCTGCCGATCCCTTCGCCTGTCGAAGTTGGTCCTGAACATCTCCGTCGGAGAGTCCGGTGATAGACTCACTCGTGCCGCCAAGGTTCTCGAGCAGCTTTCCGGTCAGACCCCCGTCTACAGCAAGGCCCGTTACACTGTCCGTACCTTCGGTATCCGCCGTAACGAAAAGATCTCCGTCCACGTCACCATCCGTGGCGCTAAGGCCGAGGAGATCCTCGAGCGTGGCCTCAAGGTCAAGGAGTACGAGCTCCGCAAGCGCAACTTCTCCGAGACCGGTAACTTCGGATTCGGTATCAGCGAGCACATCGATCTCGGTATCAAGTACGACCCCGGTATTGGTATCTACGGCATGGACTTCTTCGTCTGCATGTAAGTTTTCTACTACACGCTACATTTCACCATAATCCATCCCGGATATTAACAAACAATTTTAGGGACCGCCCCGGTGCCCGTGTTGCCAAGCGCCGCCGCTGCCAGTCCAAGATCGGTGTCAACCACCGCATCACCACCGCCGAGACCATGAAGTGGTACAAGACCAAGTACGATGGAATTATCCGTTAAGTCTCTAAATCAGAGATAATGGCTGGGTAGGGCCTGTGAAGTACGAGGTACTCGACAAGAACCAAAAAATTATCCCGAGTACTCGAGGAAACAAAATTTGTGGACGGGCACCCCACTGCCAGTCAGCGGGCCCCTTTGATCTCTGCATCCAACATGGTCTTGATTTTGTACTCCGGCAACCAGGATAGGCGTGGGAGAGACATGAATTGATTATTACCCTTTTACTGCTGCTTTTCCCTTTTCACAATGAGGCTTCACGAGAGGTGATGTTTTCCGCATAACCATTGTTGAATTGGATGGTGGACACTGGGTTTCGATCTAGTGTCTAGCCAAAACTCGCTTGAGAATGCCTTCCGGGCTTCGTCAAAGAGTCGGTCTCTTTCCCAGCGAGAATTTTCTCGCGGTGGATTGGGTGCCTTGTTCTGGCCTATCTTGTCTGTCCTTATCCTATCCTTGTAGCTGCCATTTGCCTGGCATAGAAGTAAACCGGTCGTAGCTTGTAGAGTGACAATACGGTCCTCCGATCTGACGACAATGCCGACCTAAGAACCGCCAACACTTACACACAGCATACTGTGTGACCTCTTAAAAAAGCAGCTTGTCCTACAGTTTGGATAACCCATCCTCCACCCGAAATCGATGTGGACTTCGAGACATGCAGCCAGGAAGATTCGAGTCTTCATATACCCCGGAGTTTGCTATACTTGTCTCTGCTCTACCCATAACGGGGGGCTGTCGGTGGGTACTTCACAGTTGAAATGAGATGACTTTTGAGATGCCTGAGTTACTTTGATACCTAATAGTCTATATAGATGTAGAAGCCTGTATCTGGAGATTCCAGTAATCCCCTCCAATTCATCCACGATAGTGATAACGGAGGTTTGCCCTTACCACAAACGCCGTTAAACTCTGCCTTATAAATTCGTTATATCGGAGCCGAGTTGAGAATTTCGACTACCTAGTCAATTATTATTCCATATTAGGTAAATGCTTCTTAGAAGCTCGGCCCAGCTCTTGGGAGGCCTCCACTTTCTGAGTAGCACCGACTCCAGCCCGTCATTTTGGGATAGAGACTAGTAAAATATGAAGCTTGTGTATAAATATGAGAGCCTATTACAGGCAAGGAAGCTATAGGTATTGAAACAGAGTAGCTGTGCCAAATTTGTATTTAACCTGGATATATATATGTGCATGGACCTACACATCTGAATACTTCGGTTTAGCAGGTATTTTGTTGTGTCTCAATTAGCTGAGTATACATAACTTTTATGGCAAGAGGAATAGGATGCGCTTGGTTTTAAGTTTCATACAAGTTAATTAATTTACTCAAAAAGAGAAACCCCTCTTTACTATATTAGAGTTAAAATTGATCGCCCTTCTAAATGATAATAATGCAAAAACTTCCTGAACCATTACTTTAAACACTATCTGTAAATTACTCCTTCTCAAATATATACAATTAAAGAACCAAGCATCATAGGCTAGGTTTATTTACTACCTAAATCATACTGTGGTTGAGATACAAAGGGTTTACTCATTGTACCTTGTATATGGGCATCACCTTCTACGTATGTAATTCACACATGGGATTGTGTTCTACGTGGTGCGGTCTAACACATCAGAAGCGTGTTGAGGCATGCGAAGGACTGGGTATAGTATTTTTTCATTCTCTCATTGTTCTTCTGTTATCCTTGACATAAATCATAATGTAAAGTATCCAAACCCAGACAAGTGGGAGTATATAGTAGGTATAAGCCTCCCTATATTGCTCTCCATAGAATGAACCCCCCCAAAAAACGCCGGAAATTACGCCGATTCTAAAATCAACCATTAACTACCAGAGGTAGCAATTTAGATTTTCTGATCCGCCATCTCAATGTTCTTGTCACTTGGCTTATGATCATCCTCACCAGCTTCCAAATCCATGGCCTTGGCATTGGCAGCGTCATCAACTCCAGCCACAACACTTTCGAACCGGCGACCACGTTTCTCAGGGCCAACGGCAGTAGTGACCATGATACCGAGAGCAATGATCGCAGTAGCAACTCCCATCACAGGCCCATAGGCCTCAACACGATGGCCGCTTGCACTAGTGATAAATGTGGATTCAGAGACTGCGTTTATAATCTGCGACGATGGCGAGGAAATCATATTTCCAATCTGGTATGTCAGACCCGTGAACGAAGAGCGGAACGCCGGGGGTGAGAGTTCGGCCAGATGAACGGGAATCACGCCCCATGCTCCTTGAATGAAGAATTGCATGAAGAATCCTGTCGCGCTCAGAGAGCCTTCGCCTTCTGGGAGAATCCATGCAGGGATGAGAACCCCAGATACAAAGGCGGCAATGATGATTGCTCGGCGACGACCGAAGAATTGGGACAGGTAGCCGATGATGGTTCCGCCCACACAGGCTCCTGTCTTCATCAGAATTGAAGCCCGCGAGGCGCCCTCGTTATTAAGCTCCTTTGCCGTGAGCATGAATGTGGTATAGGAGTCTTGGGATGTGTGGGAATAGAAATTGAACTATCGCGGGACAAATTAGATAAATGCTGGTAGAGGCTGGAATATCAGTCATAACATACCCAGGTCATGAGAATGACACAGTAGACGCACATGCGCCACTCCTTGCCCAACATGCTTATTGTTTCACGCCAAAATTCGCCTGCGTTCATTGTTCGCTTGCCGGCTTTCTTGGCTTCGATAAAGGACTGTGACTCGGGGAAGCAGATGCGGATGAGACCAACTGCAATTGAGATACCGGCTGCACATGACAAATTGTTAGTGGTGGGCCAATAGTATTCGATGGGAATAGGAGACTCACCTGCAATCCAGAATACAGTCTTCCAAGTTTCTGTTCCACCGCCAACACCGAGGTTGGCACATGCTGCAAACACATATCCCATGGAATACCCTTGTTGAAGGATTCCAGACATAAGGCCTCTCGCGTTGACACTGGTTCGTAGGATGATTAACAAAAGTCACTGAGTTTTGGAGGATATTACTCACGGGCAATGTTCCAAAGCCATCGAGATAGCATTTCCATAAACGCCACCCATGAAAAGACCAAAGAGACTTCGTACAGCCAAGAACTGCTGGAAGGTCCTACTATAAATGGTGCCAATTTGCAAGATTCCCAGAATAATCATATTGAGCACCATGGGCCATTTACGACCATATTTGTCACCAGCAAGTCCAAAGAATGCTGCTCCTACACTCCTCAGCAACAGAGTCAGAGTAATAGCAGTCGTAATATCCGTTTTGGATCTGCCGTAGTAATCTGCCAGCTTTACTGTCTGGATGGAAAGGGCATGGAAGTCAAATGCATCGGCAGTCCAGGCAATAAGTCCCACTATAAAGAATAGCCAGTCTCGAGCTGAAAGCTCCGCCATGAGACTGAAAGGGTTCTTAATAGGCTCTGGAGATTGCCATTCTGCGTATGACTCCCCGTGCTCATTGGTCACCTCGACACGCTGCTTCCAGATGAAGAGATCCCCGATGGACTGACGTGCCGTGGCGAACATGCCATCCGGAATGGGGTCTGCCCTCTCATTTGAAGACGCCATTATGGCAATCTATCAAGGAAAAAAGGAGAAAAAAGAGGCAAGAAGATAGAAGAAGAAGCAGGCAAGGCAAGCTAACCAACAGAATATTCAGATCACTCTGAACAAAGTGGCCCAGAAAATTTGACAGTAGACTTTGTGGGATTTTTCCAGGTGATCTGTGGGATATTCCTTTCGATTTTTACGTCTACACCCACCATTTTATAGGTACACCCCGCGATCTATCCCCGCATCTCCATCCCGCATTTTTCTCGTGGTTGGGACAATGAATGCTGCTGCACCCCAGGATCCCCCGAGTTTCGGACAAGTAAAATACCTCTCCGTTAGGGAGCCAAGCAGATGCCAAGGGCTTGGAATCACCGTGCCTCCAATGCCAGGACAGGATATAAGTAACATCCCGCACCGCACACTTTAAGGCTGGCTTGGCGTGGGGATAACCTTGGGCAGAGGCCCCTCGGGATTTGGCTCAGCCGACATAGATAAGCACCCGCAAGCCGTGTGGCGCTGTGTGCGTGATAATTGCTCGTTTACGCCGAAAAATTTGAGTAAAAATGGGCCGATGTGCACTGCAGTGGCTCCGGTTCGGGTTTTAATGTGAGGTTTGGGTCTAAGACCATCGGAATGACTTCCTTCAGGGCTCTAGTGTGCTGTTAGCAGTCGGCTATATTACCTTGGTCTGGGGAAATGTCCTAGATTAAGGGTCACTGGGTCTGGGGTCTGGGGTTATATATTTTTATATTGAGAAAGTACCGAAGGGATTCAGGCGCTGCTCATCTGATGACGTTCGAATATTTCAAGCGAAATTGGAATGGTTGGATGACAGGCTCCGCTAGAGTGGATCTAGTTAAGGGGCCAATTTCCAATTCACAATCCTGGAACCTCCTGAGTTCGGAAGTCTTGGCTTTAGCCGCGAGAGGCTACTTGTAACAGTTGGAACGTAAAATGGGCCAAACATGCACATTCCTTGCCTTTAGGGTCCACGCGATGAGGGTCAGATTATATTCTCATGCAGGCACCAATGGCTTGCATTTAGAGAAATGAGTATCCTTTAAAGAGTAGAGTGAGTGATGTATATTTTCAGAACAGTAGTATTTGACTCAGAAAGTCAGAAGAAACAAAGAAATACCAGAGAACGTGGGTAGGTGGATGAGTGGTAAGAGCCACCTACGTGTTTTACTCAACTATGTACTCCGTCCATGGGTACTCCGTAGTAAACATTGTGAGGGCGGTCAGGTATACCTCCACGTAGAAGATGTATGAACTTGAGTTGACAGCACTCCTCTCAGGTTAATCTGACAAACAAGATACCAGAACGTTTACTATCTACATTTCACTTTGCTCTCTCTTTCTTTATCTTTCCCAACTACAAACACTGCATGTAAAAGACACGATCTTGGAAGCCCCCCGTATCACGTGATCGCCCATAAGCGACACCTCAGCAACGACAGCAGCGGCCTCCTGAGGTCACTTCCGCATCTACCAGATCTCTACCCCCCTCCTCTCTTCATACATCTTCTTCTTCCTTTCCTTTTTCTTCGTCGTGATATTCGCATTTCATCACCCTTTTTCAACATACTTCAATTCTTCAGCCTTCTTTGCGTGGCGTTTCATTCGGCGAACTAGGTCGTACTGCGGCCTACGTAAATATGGCACCTCTCCCTATCAAGTTCACAGAGCTGGTCAATGTACGTGGTTACCCCTCATCTCTATCTCATAACCATTGAAGCTTTGAAACTGACTTGCGCCTGAATCCTACAGTTGACCTCTGTCGGCATTGCGGTATGTACACTTAACCATGATTACCAGCGATGAGCTCGAGCTTCAAGACGGATGCACCGGCCGCGCATCGTAATATTGCTGGATATCATAGGACTGTTACTAACGTTTATGTTTACAGCCGGCATCAATTGGCTTCACTTCATGTGTAAGTTGTCTACTGTTGCCTTGCGACTGACCCTCAAAACATGGATGACAAGGCCCGGCTAACTTGACATTCTTCCGTTTTAGACACTAGAATCCGATCACTACGTTTGTGTCCGTCAAAAGCTGGACGAGGATAGCAAACCAGAAGTCATCATTATCGACCTCAAGAACAACAATGAAGTTCTACGACGCCCGATCAACGCCGACAGTGCGATCATGCATTGGAACAAGAACATCATCGCCTTGAAGGCTCAGGGCCGTACCATTCAGATCTTCGACCTTGGCGCACGGCAAAAGCTGAAGTCGGCGAATATGAATGAAGATATTGTCTACTGGAAGTGGTTCAGTGAAAGGTCCCTCGGTCTGGTCACCGACTCAGCGGTCTACCACTGGGATGTCTACGATGCTACACAGCAGAACCCCGTCAAGGTGTTCGAGCGACTTCCCAACCTTGCAGTATGTGGTTTGCGATGTGGATACAATAATGTAAGCCTAGTATGCTAATCTGGGGGTGCTCTTTAGGGATGCCAAATTATCAACTACCGCGTCAACGCCGAGGAGAAGTGGATGGTCGTGGTCGGTATTAGCCAGCAGCAGGGTCGGGTCGTCGGATCGATGCAGCTTTACTCAAAGGAGCGTGGGATCTCTCAGTTTATCGAAGGTCATGCCGCCTCTTTCGCCAACATTACCGTCGAGGGCTCCCCCTACCCCACAGCCTCTTCACCTTCGCCGTTCGTACCCAAACGGGCGCCAAGTTGCAAATCGCCGAAATCGATCACCAAGAACCCAACCCTCGCTTCCAGAAGAAGGCCGTCGAGGTGTACTTCCCACAAGAGGCGGTCAATGATTTCCCCGTTGCAATGCAGGTATCCAGCAAGTACGACGTGGTCTACCTCGTTACGAAATACGGCTTCATCCACCTTTATGATCTCGAGACTGGCACTTGTATTTTCATGAACCGTATCTCCAGCGAGACGATCTTCACCACGACTCCGGACTCCGAGGGAGCCGGTCTGGTCGGTGTGAACCGCAAGGGCCAGGTCCTGGCCGTCAGCGTTGACGAAACCAATATTATCCAGTACCTCATGGAGAACCCCGCCATGTCCGGTCTTGCTATCAAACTTGCCTCGAAGGCCGGCCTTCCAGGCGCGGATCACCTGTACCAGCAGCAGTTTGACTCTCTCATGGCCTCGCAGGATTACGCCGAAGCCGCCAAGATTGCCGCCAACTCCCCCCGAGGTTTCCTTCGCACTCTGGACACTATTAACCGTTTCAAGAGTGCTCCTCAAACTGGTCAGATGTCGGTGATCTTGCAGTACTTCGGTATGCTGCTGGACAAGGGTTCGCTCAACAAGTACGAAAGTGTTGAGCTTGTCCGTCCCGTCCTGCAGCAGAACCGCAAGCACTTGCTTGAGAAGTGGATGCAGGAGAAGAAGTTGGAGAGTTCGGAGGAGCTTGGTGACATTATTCGGCCCTACGACATGTCTCTTGCTCTGACCGTTTATCTCCAAGCTAATGTTCCTCACAAGGTTGTTGCTGGATTCGCGGAGACTGGTCAGTTCGATAAGATCCTTGCATACTCCAAGCAAGCTGGATACCAGCCGGACTACACCCAGCTGCTTCAGCACATTGTTCGCGTCAACCCCGAGAAGGGCGCCGAGTTTGCTACTCAGCTTGCTAATGAAGAAAGCGGCGCATTGGTTGATCTTGACCGGGTTGTCGACGTGTTCCTGTCACAGAACATGATCCAGCAGGCCACTTCGTTCCTCCTGGACGCTCTTAAGGACAACAAGCCTGAGCATGGCAATCTGCAAACTCGTCTTCTGGAGATGAACCTCGTCAACGCCCCCCAGGTCGCAGACGCCATCCTCGGAAACGAAATTTTCACACACTTTGACCGTCCTCGTATCGCCCAGCTGTGTGAGAATGCCGGTCTCATCCAGCGTGCACTGGAAAACTCAGATGACCCAGCTGTAATCAAGCGCAATATTGTTCGCACCGACAAGCTGAGCCCCGAGTGGCTGATGAACTACTTCGGTCGTTTGTCCGTGGAGCAAACTCTCGACTGCATGGACACCATGCTGGAGTCAAACATTCGCCAGAACCTGCAGTCTGTGGTCCAGATTGCCACCAAGTTCTCTGACCTTCTTGGCGCTAACCGCCTGATCGATCTTTTCGAGAAATACCGCACTGCCGAGGGTCTCTACTACTACCTAGGAAGCATTGTCAACCTCAGCGAGGACCCTGAGGTGCACTTCAAGTACATTGAGGCTGCTACCGCCATGAACCAGGTCACCGAGGTTGAGCGTATTTGCCGTGAGAGCAACTACTACAACCCTGAGAAGGTGAAGAACTTCCTGAAGGAAGCCCGCCTGACAGAGCAACTCCCCCTGATCATTGTTTGTGACCGTTTCAACTTTATCCATGATCTGGTCCTGTATCTTTACCAGAACCAACAGTTCAAGTCGATCGAGGTTTATGTCCAGCGCGTCAACCCTGGTCGTGCCCCTGCGGTTGTTGGCGGCTTGCTGGATGTTGACTGTGATGAGGCCATCATCAAGAATTTGCTCTCGACTGTTGACCCATCCGTCATCCCCATCGACGAGCTCGTAACTGAGGTCGAGAGCCGAAACCGCCTTAAGTTACTTCTGCCTTTCCTCGAGGCCACTCTTGCCACTGGCAACCAGCAACAGGCTGTCTACAACGCTCTTGCGAAGATCTACATTGACAGCAACAACGACCCCGAGAAGTTCCTGAAGGAGAACGACCAGTACGACACTCTCATTGTTGGAAAGTACTGCGAGAAGCGTGATCCCAACCTGGCATACATTGCCTACAGCAAGGGTCAGAACGATCTGGAGCTTATCAGCATCACCAACGAGAACTCTATGTTCCGTGCCCAAGCTCGTTACCTCGTTGAGCGTGCCGATCCCGAGATCTGGACCTTTGTCCTCAGCGAGAACAATGAGGGCCGGCGTTCCCTTGTGGACCAGGTCATTGCTACTGCAGTTCCCGAATCTACCGAACCCGAGAAGGTGTCTGTCGCCGTCAAGTCGTTCCTTGACGCCGATCTTCCCGGCGAACTGATTGAGCTGCTCGAGAAGATCATTCTGGAGCCCTCTCCTTTCAGTGATAACACCAGCTTGCAGAACCTCTTGATGTTGACTGCTGCCAAAGCCGACAAGAGTCGCCTGATGGACTACATTCACCAGCTCAACGAGTTTTCCGCTGATGAGATTGCTGAGATGTGTATCAGCGTTGGTCTGTACGAGGAGGCCTTTGAAATCTACAAGAAGGTTAACAACTACCTGGCCGCCGTCAACGTGCTTGTGGAGAACATTGTCAGCATCGACCGAGCTCAAGAGTTTGCTGAGCGTGTCGAGCTCCCCCGAAGTCTGGAGCAAGGTTGCCAAGGCCCAACTCGATGGTCTTCGTGTGACTGACTCAATTGAGTCCTACATCCGTGCCGAGGACCCGTCCAACTACCACGAGGTGATTGAGACTGCAACTCACGCAGGCAAGGACGAGGATCTTGTCAAGTACCTTCGCATGGCCCGCAAGACGCTGCGTGAGCCGGCTATTGATACTGGTCTTGCTTTCTGCTTTGCCCGCCTAGACCAGCTTGCTGAGCTCGAGGACTTCCTCCGCACTACCAATGTTGCGGACATTGAAGCTTCCGGTGACAAGGCTTACGCTGAAGGCTTCCACCACGCCGCTAAGATTTTCTTCACCAACATCTCTAACTGGGCCAAGTTGGCGACTACCCTGGTTCACCTGGAGGACTACCAGGCTGCAGTGGAGTGTGCCCGCAAGGCCAACAGCGTTAAGGTCTGGAAGCAGGTCAACGAGGCCTGTGTTGAGAAGAAGGAATTCCGTCTGGCCCAGATTTGCGGTCTGAACCTGATTGTTCACGCTGAAGAGCTACAGAGCCTTGTTCGCCAGTACGAGCGCAATGGTTACTTCGATGAACTGATCGCTGTCTTGGAGGCGGGTCTTGGCCTCGAGCGGGCTCACATGGGCATGTTCACCGAGCTTGGCATTGCTTTGTCCAAGTACCACCCAGACCGTGTCATGGAGCACCTGAAGCTCTTCTGGTCCCGCATCAACATCCCCAAGATGATCCGGGCCTCCGAGGAAGCCAACCTCTGGCCCGAGCTGGTGTTCCTGTACTGCCACTACGATGAGTGGGACAACGCCGCTCTCGCCATGATGGAGCGCGCAGCTGATGCCTGGGAGCACCACTCGTTCAAGGACATCATCGTCAAGGTTGCCAACTTGGAAATCTACTACCGGGCGCTCAACTTCTACCTTCAGGAGCAGCCCCTTCTGCTCACTGATCTGCTTCAGGTTCTGACCGCTCGCATCGATGTGAACCGTGTCGTTCGCATCTTCCAGAGCTCTGACAACATCCCCCTGATCAAGCCTTTCCTGCTCAATGTCCAGTCTCAGAACAAGCGGGCTGTCAACGACGCCATTAACGAGCTTTTGATTGAGGAGGAGGACTACAAGCTGCTCAAGGACTCTGTCGATCAGAATGACAACTTTGATGCTGTGGCTCTCGCCCAGCGCCTTGAGAAGCACGACCTCATTTTCTTCCGCCAGATTGCGGCCAACATTTACCGCAACAACAAGCGCTGGGAGAAGTCGATTGCGCTCTCCAAGCAGGATAAGCTCTACAAAGATGCTATTGAGACCTCCGCTATTTCCGCCAAGCCCGAGATTGTGGAGGATCTTCTCCGCTACGTAAGTTTGCTATTTCTGAAATTGCTGGAGACTTTACTAATTGCAACTAGTTTGTCGATATTGGTAGCCGCGAGTGCTACGTTGGCATGCTTTACGCCTGCTACGACCTCATCCGCCCCGACGTCATCATGGAGATCTCATGGCGCAAGGGTCTTCACGACTTCACCATGCCCTTCATGATCAACTTCTTGTGCGAGCAGACCCGATCGATCGAGATGCTCAAGAAGGACAACGAGGAGCGCAAGAACCGCGAGAAGTCCACCCGTACAGAGGAGGACAACACTCCCATCTTGCAGGGCTCGCGGCTCATGCTTACCCAGGGCCCTCAGTCCAACGGCGCCGGTCTCACACCCCAGGCAACTGGGTATCGTGGATTCTAGAACCGTGCACCGTATTTGCTTTTGATTCTCCGTTTCTCTTGCATTTGTAACATACAGCGGAAGTTATGCTTTGAGGTTGCAAAAGGAACGATTTTCATATGGGGGATGGTTACGCCAAGAGCGTGCCATAGGAGGAACTTCATGACATCCCATTAATCTTGCTTTCTGATTTTTTTTTTTTCTTTCTTCGCCCGCATGTATTTGATAAGTTTGCGTTTTTTTTTTTTAATGCTTTTAAAACAGTCTGGGCCATGGCCCTGATATTCAGTAATAGCATTGCAATTTCCATAATTCTTTTTATTCTCACCGCAGTAATCTCAGTCATTCCCTGTTTTTTTCCCCTTCCCAATACCGAGGCTGCCAAGGGTATGCCTAGGCGGATCCATTCGAGAGTATAAGGGTCTTCGGTGAAGAATGTAGCATCGCCAAGACGCCAAGGGAAATCATCTGCAACTACTCGGTACTATGTATTATTTGTCCTCATGAGATTGAAGGTGAGTGCTGCAGATCACTCATTGCCTTATCAACTTTTAGCTTTGCCCATGAGGTGCAATGGAAGGTTAGCATTGGACCGTGTTTCAGGTTGTATAGCTATGTATGAGATGCTAGTGTCCCGTCCCCACTCTTCCTACACCTCGGCACGAACAAGCATAATTTACGTTTCTTTTTTTTAGCCATTGTGATATACGTATGGAAGGTACTGAGGCATACCAGACATAGCATAGGGTTTCATAGTTCCGGCGAGCTCGACGAGCTTAGGCTGCCGAATTCCCTCTCGGCCCGGACAAATGGAAACACTCAGGTCCCGCGAGGGGAGACTTGGCCCGCGCGGGGAAGAATCATGCAGCAAGGGTTACTGGCGGAAAGAAGGAAGTGGATTTCTCCGTCGGGGATGCGAGTGCATATAGAAGGCATGACCAAAAGGAGCTCAGGAGTTCATGCTGACGAGTTCATGTCAACCGGATCGGGGAAACTTTAAGATTGGGGGCTAGAGGTAGGTAGATAAGCGCTTTCGAGCGGTGGTTTTCCGTCGGGGATGTGCAGTCCAATGCAGACGTGTGACCGGCAAATCTTAGGGGGTTGATCCTGTTAAGTTGCCCATGGCCCGGGGGAACTTCCAAGGTTGGATGCTGGTGGTGGTAGATAAGCGCTTCGAGCGGTGATTTGCACATCATTCCAGATCTATCTTTTTCAGTGCAGACACCCAAAGTGGAAGGAAGCTTATCAGCCAAGAGAAGAAAGAGTAAGGGTGTTGCCAGTTTCTCTGGGCACTGCAAGAAATAAGTAGGCAATAGTACGGAGGAGATCAGGTTGCATGTCTCTCGGCTTATGGTGCTCACAATGGAATAGCTCGGGGTGTATAAGGGCCATCTTGGCAATGTTGGGAAATCCCAATGGCGTTGGAATGTCGTCTTTTGGCGTGCGTAGGATCTACCCGATTAGTACTCCGTAGTCGTACCTGTCATACAAGCGGGAGATCCCCGAAGTGCCAAGTGGAATGGTTTATATGGTTGTAAGATCGAATTTGGGAGGAGAGGCGCTTAATAGTGGGGGAGATCTAGGTCATCGTACTTCGTACAAAATTAGATAGCGTCATGTGCCCCTCCTATCGGTCCAACTATTTTTTTTTTTTGGATGATTTTTAGTGGACGCATGACCGGTCAAAGATTTTATTTAACCTTGAGAGAAAAAAAATATAACCGAATAAATATGAGTCAGATCAGACCGAGCTAGGTAGAGTGTAATTATGTCGATATCGGCTCATATCTTTCCCCAAAGAGGAGACAGAAAGAAAGAGAGGACCTTGTAATCGAATTGGCCCGATCCACTTCTCGTTCTGCACATGTGTTTGTCGAGAGTTCTCCGAGTCTCCCCCGGACTTTTCCCTCCTTTCTCAGTTTCCCGTGAATATCCGTGCCAGTTGCGACATCAAATGATTTTATGTTCCTCGATGTTTGAAGTTAATCCCGAGGGCCCGAGGTAGATGAACGGAAATACTTACCTAAACCACCCGAAGTTATCGTGCGAGGGGGAATGACTTATCGTACGAGAATATGGGGAGTTCTCCGGGGTAGGGAATAATAGGAATATAGTATAGCTAGGATGTACTCCTATTAGTTAGTTAGATTGGTTAGATTAGTTAGATGGGAATACCGGCAGTGCCAAGTACAAAAGGGACCCATTGGATAATCGAATAACTCAATAATATCCTAAATTCAATCAAAATCATAAAATCCATTAAATCAATTATTCAATTATTATTCTATTCGATTTGATCATTTCTCAAATTTCCCAATTTTCCCAATTTCTAGGCATTTGGCCCCGGTGTACCGGTGAACCTGTATGTACTTGTTACCTCATTCCTGGAGTCAATCCTCTCGCCCCGGAAAGTATCTGTGACATGTAGATCCGTCCTTGTGATTCCCCTCTTTATCTATCGACCCCCTCCCCCAACCTTCGACTCTTTTTTTTTTTTTTCCTTTCGTCTTTATACTTCCTTCTTCATTTATCAATTCGATTCAATCTCTATTATACAACATCGCCTTTTACTTTTATACTGAAGAAATAGAGTGATTGTGAAGTGACCTGCCGAAACCGGCCTGAAATTGGATCCGGATAGCTCCCCTCCCCCCCAGCTTTCTTATAGTGAGTCACCGCCCTCTGCTTCCCACACCGGGGAAACCTTGGATGCTTCATATGCTTCATCTAGAGAGAAACTTCATCTAATAAATTCCTCTCTAGTAAACTCACTCCCCCCTTGTAACCTTATCTCCCATCTCATCACATACATTCACAATGGCTGCCCCGCACCGCCAACCAGAGGAGGCCATTGATGAGTCTGACTTCATCGAGGACCACAATGAGCACCACCAGGACTCAGTCCACCGTCGTCTGCGGGCCAACTCGACTATTATGCACTTCCAAAAGATTTTGGTTGCCAACCGTGGTGAAATCCCCATCCGTATCTTCCGTACCGCACACGAACTGTCCCTCCAGACGGTCGCAGTCTTCTCACACGAAGATCGTCTCTCAATGCATCGCCAAAAGGCTGATGAGGCCTACATGATCGGTCAGCGGGGCCAATATACCCCCGTGGGTGCCTATCTGGCTGGTGATGAGATCATCAAGATCGCCTTGGAGCACGGTGTCCACCTGATCCACCCCGGCTACGGTTTCCTGTCAGAGAACGCCGACTTCGCCCGGAAGGTCGAGAAGGCTGGTATTGTGTTCGTCGGTCCTACCGCTGATACTATCGATGCCCTTGGTGATAAGGTTTCTGCCCGCACCGCCGCTATCAAGTGCAATGTCCCCGTTGTTCCTGGAACCCCGGGCCCCGTCGAGCGCTTTGAAGAGGTCAAGTCCTTCACCGATGAATATGGCTTCCCCATCATTATTAAGGCTGCCTTTGGTGGTGGTGGTCGTGGTATGCGTGTTGTTCGTGATCAATCCGAGCTGCGTGACTCCTTCGAGCGTGCTACCTCCGAGGCCCGCACCGCCTTCGGTAACGGTACCGTCTTCGTCGAGCGTTTCCTTGACCAGCCTAAGCACATTGAGGTTCAGCTTCTCGGTGATAACCAGGGCAATGTTGTCCACCTCTTCGAGCGTGATTGCTCCGTCCAGCGTCGTCACCAGAAGGTCGTTGAGATTGCTCCTGCCAAGGACCTTCCCGTTGAAGTCCGTGATAGGATCTTGTCCGATGCCGTGAAATTGGCCAAGTCAGTTCGCTACCGCAACGCTGGTACCGCCGAGTTCCTTGTCTGTGGCAACGAGCACTACTTCATTGAGATTAACCCCAGAATTCAAGTCGAGCACACCATTACCGAGGAAATAACCGGTATCGATATTGTGGCCGCTCAGATCCAGATTGCTGCTGGTGCAACCCTCGAGCAGCTTGGCCTTACCCAGGACCGCATCTCCACTCGCGGTTTCGCCATTCAGTGCCGTATCACTACTGAGGATCCCGCCAAGGGCTTCTCCCCCGATACTGGTAAGATCGAGGTCTACCGCTCTGCTGGTGGTAACGGAATCCGTCTGGACGGTGGTAACGGCTTTGCTGGTGCCATTATCACTCCTCACTACGACTCTATGCTGGTCAAGTGCACTTGCCGTGGCTCAACCTACGAGATTGTCCGCCGCAAGATGCTGCGTGCTCTGGTTGAGTTCCGTATCCGTGGTGTCAAGACCAACATTCCTTTCCTTGCTTCGCTCCTGAGCCACCCCGTGTTCATCGATGGTACTTGCTGGACTACTTTCATTGATGACACCCCCGAGCTGTTTGCTCTCGTTGGCAGCCAGAACCGCGCCCAGAAGCTGCTCGCTTACCTGGGTGACGTTGCTGTCAACGGCAGTAGCATCAAGGGCCAGATCGGCGAGCCCAAGTTCAAGGGCGAGATCATCAGACCCGTTCTCAACGATGCTGCTGGCAAGCCAATTGACATTTCTGCGCCCTGCACCAAGGGCTGGAAGCAGATTTTGGACAGCGAAGGCCCCGCGGGCTTCGCTAAGGCTGTGCGCGCTAACAAGGGCTGCTTGATCATGGACACTACCTGGCGTGATGCCCACCAGTCGTTGCTCGCCACCCGTGTGCGAACAATTGATATGCTGAACATCGCTACTGAGACCAGCTACGCATTGAGCAACGCTTACTCGCTCGAGTGCTGGGGTGGAGCCACCTTCGATGTGGCCATGCGATTCCTCTACGAGGATCCTTGGGACAGACTTCGCAAGATGCGCAAGGCCGTCCCCAACATTCCCTTCCAGATGCTGCTGCGCGGTGCCAACGGTGTTGCCTACTCTTCCCTTCCCGATAACGCCATCTACCACTTCTGTAAGCAGGCCAAGAAGTACGGTGTCGATATCTTCCGTGTCTTCGATGCCCTGAACGATCTTGACCAGCTCGAGGTCGGTATCAAGGCCGTCCACGAGGCCGGTGGTGTTGTTGAGGCCACCATGTGCTACAGTGGTGACATGCTGAACCCCAAGAAGAAGTACAGCTTGGAGTACTACCTGGGTTTGGTGGACAAGATCGTCAAGATGGGTCCCCACGTTCTTGGAATCAAGGATATGGCTGGTGTGCTCAAGCCCCAGGCTGCCCGTCTGCTCGTCGGTGCCATCCGCGAGCGCTACCCCGATCTCCCCATCCACGTTCACACCCACGACTCCGCCGGAACCGGTGTCGCCTCCATGATTGCCTGTGCCGAGGCCGGTGCTGATGCCGTGGATGCCGCTACCGACAGTCTGTCTGGTATGACTTCGCAGCCCAGCATTGGTGCTCTCCTTGCTTCGCTGCAGGGTACCGAGCACGACCCCAAGCTGGACCTGAACCATGTCCGCGCCCTCGACAGCTACTGGGCTCAGCTTCGCCTGCTCTACTCTCCCTTCGAGGCTGGCCTGACCGGCCCCGATCCCGAGGTCTACGAGCACGAGATCCCTGGTGGCCAACTGACCAACTTGATCTTCCAGGCCAGTCAGTTGGGTCTTGGACAGCAGTGGGCTGAGACCAAGAAGGCATATGAGGTGGCTAACGAGTTGCTGGGCGACATCGTCAAGGTCACCCCCTCCTCCAAGGTCTGTGGTGACTTCGCCTCCTGGATTGTCAGCAACAAGCTGTCCGCCCAGGATGTGCTCGACCGTGCCGACCAGCTCGACTTCCCCGGATCAGTCTTGGAGTTCTTCGAAGGTCTGATGGGCCAGCCCTACGGCGGCTTCCCCGAGCCTTTGCGTACCAAGGCCCTGCGCGGCCGTCGCAAGCTCGACAAGCGCCCCGGTCTGTACCTGGAGCCCATGGATCTCATCAAGATCAAGAACGATATCCGCGAGAAGTTCGGCGCCGCCACTGAGTGCGACGTTGCCAGTTACGCCATGTACCCCAAGGTGTTTGAGGACTACCGCAAGTTCGTTGCCAAGTTCGGTGATCTTTCCGTTCTGCCCACCCGTTACTTCCTTGCCCGTCCCGAGATCGGCGAGGAGTTCCACGTCGAGCTGGAGAAGGGTAAGGTCCTGATCCTGAAGTTGCTCGCCATCGGTCCCCTCTCCGAGCAGACTGGTCAGCGTGAGGTCTTCTACGAGGTCAACGGTGAAGTCCGTCAGGTCAGTGTCGATGACAACAAGGCCTCGATCGAGAATTTGGCCCGCGCCAAGGCCGACCCCACAGATAGCAGCCAGGTCGGCGCTCCCATGAGCGGTGTCGTGGTTGAGATTCGCATCCACGATGGCCACGAGGTTAAGAAGGGTGATCCTATTGCGGTGCTGAGCGCCATGAAGATGGTATGTTATTTATTTCCTTTCTATTACAGACGTGAATGTGTTGCTAACTCTCATCCAGGAAATGGTGATCTCCGCCCCGCACAGCGGAAAGGTGTCCGGCCTCCAGGTCAAGGAGGGTGACTCCGTCGATGGCCAGGACCTGATCTGCAGGATCAGCAAGGCGTAAAAGCATAGTGACTCTGTACTACTGAACCATGCACGATTTGTGATGTGTGATGTGACTTGAATGATTTCTCTCAGCGTTCTTAGTTCTTGTTTTCGAGTTCCTCTCTAGATTTAGGCAATTTGCTGTTCTGGCTTATTCGGAATTAAACGGTATTTCTTCTGTTCAAACCTTTTCACAGTTATTAGTACCCCTCATAGATCTATATAGTTCCTAAGCCAGCGCAAGTGAGTAATCTCCAAATCTAGCTCCGATCTACCTAGGGTTATGGTTCCGAAGCCAGTGATTCCCAAATTTAGCTCCGAGCCGGACTTCTGCCGTTCTCCCCGCAACATCCTCCTTCTCCAACTATCAATGGCCAATCGCCAATCGCAAATTGCCGATGTTCTTGTCTCTCACCAATGAAAGACAATCGCTTCTTTATCTCGGCTACTAGGTGTCAGAGAACTGCGGCATGTAGCGCCCATGGATACCGTCTTAAAGGGCGTGGCTCCCGGCTCAGACTGCTCTACTTGACTACAATATACTTGAGTACCACCTCAGAATAGAGACGTGTGTGATTACGTCTACTGTATCACCTAGGATCCAAGTATATACTCAACTACCCCCGAATCAACCATCAACAGAACAAAAGCCAACAAAGATGGAAACAATCCGCCGCCCTCACGTTAAATCCCTCGCTCACCGCGGCACAATCAAAGGCGTAACAATTTCAACATTGTCTTCTCCTACCAGTCAATCCAAAGACCTCTGCCACTACTTTGGCGGCGTCCGATACGGCCTTGCCCCCGCCGAGCGCTGGCGCCGCGCTCAGCCCCTCCCCGCATCCTTCACCTACGGCAGCGAAGAAGCACCGGGTTGTTGTGATGGGGGTGCGGGACTTTGTCCCCAACCGGGGTTTCTGAATATCTCGCCCGAGAACCCGGGTGCGTGGAACGAGGATTGCTTTCAGTGTAATGTTTGGACGCCTATTGGGGAAGCGCCTGAGGGGGGATGGCCTGTTTTTGTTTTTATTCGTGAGTATTGTCTGAATGGGTCCAAGATATATCGCTTTAGGACATAGAACAAGGTGATGATGTTCCACAGAAACCGTACTGACAGAAATTGTTCGGCCCAGATGGCGGATGGCTTCAATTCGGCACGCCCAATTCATTCAACCCAGCTGCATTGATCGGCGAAGCCGATCTCAGCTGCGTGATTGTGATGCCCGCATACCGTGTCAACCTATTCGGATTCCTGTATTCATCCGAACTGGAGGAAGACGCAGCCACTGTCGACGAGACAGTTGGCAACCACGGATTCTGGGACCAGAGACTCGCACTAGAATGGACCCAGAAGAACATCCAGCTATTCGGCGGGAATCCGAAGACCATCACGATCTCAGGATATTCCGCAGGCGCCAACTCCGTCTTCCACCAACTAGCCTATGACCTCCGACAACCAGACGAGCACTCTCTCGTCCGCCAAGCCTGCATCTGGTCAAACAGTCCAGCAGTGCAGCCCAAGCGGCCAGCCGAAACCCAAACCCAATTCAATCAACTCCTAACAGCCCTGGAGATCCCGATCACCCTGCCAAATAGCGAGAAACTCACCCGTCTACGCGCATTGCCCGCAAAAGTCCTCCTCGACAAAGCAAAAACAATCTCCCTCCACCAATTCCGCCCAACAACAGATACATCCTTCATCTCCTCATCACTCTTCGAAAATCTGGATACCGGCGCCTTCGCTCGAAGCCTGCTGGCCCGCAATATCCGCATTATAATAGGCGAATGTTGCGACGAGCGTTTCCTCTACAGTACATGGTTCCCACCGACGGATAATACCCTCTCGGCACTACGCACCCGTCTCATCGCAGATTACCCGGAACACATCGTTGACGCTGTTATACCGCTATATTACCCGGGCGGCTGTTTACCTCCGCACTGCAAGAATTGGGACCAGGATGCGTGGGGGAGGATCTATGCTGATATGCAGGTTCATTGGATGCAGCGTGGTCTTGTGTATGCGCTGACGGAGAACGAGGATGGGGTTGATGCTTCAGCGTTGTTGTTTCGGTATCGGATTGAGTGGCGGGCGAAGTGTGTGGAGGCGGTTTTGCCGATTGAGTGGGGGGTTACGCATTCGTCGGATTATCCGATTTGGTTCTTTGGGAATGGGGGTTGTTGGGAGAGGGGGAGAAGGGGGTTGTTAAGAGGGGGTTTGTTAATTCGTTAGGGAGGTTTGTTGCTGGGGAGGGGGACTTTGGATGGGGGGTTTCTGGGGCTAGGGGGGTTAGGACGTTGAGGGGGGATGGGAGTGTTGACATTGTGGAGGATGGGGATTGGGAGGAGGGTATTAGGGTTTGGAAGGTGTTGAGGGATGCAGATAGGAGGTCGGGGTGATATCTACTTGGCCCTGGGGGTATGTACTGCAAGATAAATATGAAGTATATCTATAGATACCTAACTACTATATGTAGCTCTTTGATATTCTAATATATGCCAAGCTTTCCCCGCATTATAATTACGTCAAGGCTCTCTGGGGTACATCATAGTACATAGTTAGTACATGCCTAGGTAGTCAGTACACGTATAGGGAATAATAGGAAATCGTCATAATACATGTGCTCGACAAGTATAATAAGTACCAATATAGTACTTGAGAGAGTGTGAATAAGGAGCTAGACCACTCTAGATCCCTACGGTGATTCACTACCGCGTTGCAACCCTAGTAACCTTCAGTTCTTATAAGGCAGCTTTCCCCCTCTTTGCCTTTCTCTGTATTACAAGTGTTCATTCCCATTAAACCAAGCTAAACTTGGAGAATCTTGCGGTAAGTTCCATTCTATTTCTAATCTATTTCCAGCTATTCCATATTTCATCTATCCCCAAGAGGCAACCCCGAACAAGAATGACGTCGTCGACTCCCAACCCTTAAAACGATATCTCATACCTCTTATCTCCTCAGTTTCTCTAGCATCCTATGCTTTTATCTCACACCTACTAAATCCTCAAAGAGCTAGACCACACCAATCACGGACTACTCCAACTGCTTAGAAATCTCCAACATGTCTGACGACAATACCCGCCGCCACTGGCACGGAATCCCCGGCGACCGTCACCAGCACATCAATGTCTGGATGAACGGCGGTGCCAAGAGCCCTAGTGGTCGTGCTGCGTGGGCAATGCCTACCACAGACACTAGAAGGGTAGGTCATTTGCCTCTTTGGATTTCTGTTTCTTATATATCATTCCCATGGCACTACATCACCACTATTACTACTCCTATACCTCTCTATCCATCTATCGATCTATCCCCCTATCATTTATCTACCCATACAACATCTCCAAACCCAATCTAACACCAAAATGAAGGACTCCAATACCTCCACCTCCTCAGACGGAACCAAACCCACCGAAGGCACCGCACCAAACCCCCCAACCCTAGCTGAACGCCGTCGAAGCTCAGCCGGCTCTTCCGGCGGTCTCTTCTCGAACCTGAATACACAGAAGCGTGAATCTACAAACCCGGATATGGCTACCCGTCGTGCGAGCTGGAATGAGCAGGCTGCCAAGGGAGGCATGTTCTCGAAGTGGTGGGAGGGATACACCAGAGGCAGTGATAGCAAGTAGTTTTGTTTCTGCCTTTTGTATCGTTTGTGTGTTTTGGGGGATTTGTATACTTGATATCGGGTAGGGGCCGGAGATGGAAATTGGGAAAATATGAAAAACACAAAACAGAAGGGTGAATGTTAATGGGGTTTGGAGTGTTTTTTTTTTTCTTGTTTTAGTTTTGTGCTTCTATGGACTTTCATGAATTTTATGATCTTTTCTATTTTATTTCTTTGATTAAGGGCTTGCTTGTTGTCTTTTTGCTCTTCTGTACGTTTTTAGTATGTCAATGTCCTGAAAAATAACACGAACATGTCTTGTGGATCCGGCTGGACATCTAGTGACGCGTTGATATCTTCTTTAAGCAAACGCTACCTACGATCTAATGTCAATTCATACAAAGATATTCAGTCTCAGTCTCCCCCTGTACCTCCAATCTCTGATCAGCCACCGATTTAATCTAGATGACGACCACTGCTGATTCGAAACATGATAAATTTATAATTATAACATATAATTCAGCAAAAGCCATGTACTCTGATTGCAAATGCGAAAAGGAATACCATGGTATTGAACTGGGAACCCCAAAAAACTCAACTTGGCACTGTATCACCCCATGGTCGTCTCCCAACTTTTCTCAATCATAACATCAACCCAATAAGCATCGTCATCCCCAGAATCCAATCTTCTCCAGACCTCATTAACCAATTTCAAACATACATGAATTGGTTTGGGAGGCAGGACATGCAAAAAAGACGTAAGACGGCCGAGGATGAATTTGCGCGTGCGCGAGACTTCAATAGCCTCCATTGAGATGGTAGGTGTTTGATTCGGGCTGTTACTATCCTCATCGACGCCTTCTGAATAATCTCCTCCATTCCGAGGTTGAGCGCCTGCATTTGTGGCCAGACGCGGGAGACGGAGCTCTGAGCAGGATGCTACTAGGAGGAATGGCTGCAAACAGCGGGTGCGTGATTCCAGGGGTATGGTTTTTAGCCGGGAGAGGGTTGTCACGGCGAACTCGGTCAGCCAGTTACTGTATAGGGTTTCTGGGGTGGGGGTTTGTTGGGTGTCTGGTGATGGCGGGGATGGTAGATTGTGAGCGGAATTGCGATAGAGACTGTGAGGGGAAGATCTTGTGGATGTTGAAGGGGCGGTGTGTCGAGAATTGGTGGTTTGTCCTGTTGCTGGACTGGGGCCGCCGAATCCAGCTGATAAGTTCATGCTGTCGAGGTCGATTGGGAAGAATGGGTCGCGGGGTTCTGGATCGGCGTTGCCGGGGTATCGGGATGATGTGGATGTTGGTGTGGGAAGACGGTTGTGTAGTAGGTCTGGGAAGACGCGGTATAGCTGCATGAGGCCGACGCATCGGTACGCCTCGGCCATTGTGAGGAGGTGCCATACTGGGGTATCGTCGTCACCGGGACTGACAATCTCGGCCTCGGAGGGATGGGCAAGACCTAAGAGGCGTTCTTCTAGTTCGCGAGCTTTCTCAATTGCTAATTGTGCACGGGTGATGTCATCTTGGGAGGTGAATCGCCTTGAGTGGATGCGCTTTCGCTCACGGCGGATGAGTTGCCCGACCTCGTGTACGGTGAACTGGGTGTCGCGCGCGATGCCGGTCCATGGGTGTGGGACTCGTTGTAGAACGAAAGACTCGCCCATAGGTGAAGTGTTTCGCGAATTTTCAGATAGAATCATGGTGTCATTATCTGCGACGAAAGAAAGCAACATTTCCCAGTAGATGAGAGCTTCTTCGAAGAACCGGTAGTTATTGCTGTCGTTCTTAGGGAAGCTGGAGCTAGGGTTATGTGATGATGAGGTGAGGGTATTGAGCTGCTTGCGGAGCAGATTGAAAAATGATATGCCTAAGTCACTTGGGTCATGCCAACTAGCCGTCTGTCCGAGCATTAGCAGCGCTAGCAAAGACTTGTCGTCTATTACTGCCTCGCGCGTGATTATTTCAACAGCTTCATCACGCATCCTTCGGCCCATGGGGCCGAACTGGGGAAATTCGGTGACCAATGTTGCGGCAGCCATGCTTTGCATTGTTCGACACATTGCTAGTGAAGAACCCCAAAGACGGGATACTGTGGTTCGGAATGGGTTCATCTGGCTGTCATAGCTAGAGAACAATGCTGCCACTTCTTTGAAATAGTACTCGATCAAGGTCCATGATGGATTATTAAGTGGACGAGACATTGACATGAAGTTATGTGGCGCAGAGCGATGTGATGCCGGAGGATAACTGCGCACAATAGCCGAAGGTGAGAAGTCTCGGTAAACCTTGTCGGTCTGTTCCTCGCTTGGTGTTGGTCCGATAAGTGACAGAAAGTGTGACAGATCCACACCGATATCTTCTGACTGTTCAAAGTCAGGGAAAGCATCTCTTTGGAGTGTGAAAGACGACGTTGCCGCCGCCATCGGGGACGGCGAGCATAGATCCGTCAGTTCGGGCAAAGACCCATGGCCTGAATGTTCCCATAGATTGTCACATAGAGGAGTTCGTTCGTCTAGGACAAAATTCGAAGGACCTGGTTCATGTGTTGGTTCAAAAGTTGAGTCATCCGGCAAAGCATCGTCGATTTGGTTTGCAGTCGAGGCAGCGGGACTCGGGGTTCTCGCCTCCGAGATTGATGCCGCTACTGCAGGACTAGACTGCTCATAATTGGTAACCCAGCGCAGAGATTGTGCATAACCAGGGCAACGGACGCCTAAGCGGGTACAGCGAGTGCAGTGAGGTTTCTCTTCGCCGCATTTGACCTGTGCATGTTAGTGATATCCGGTTTTCCCGGGGAAACGGGAAACACCGACTCGTTTACTCTTGCATCTTGCACAGCCATTTCTGGATTTCTTAACGCGGCGCATTATAAAGCATAGAGAAGATGAATCTGAGAAGATCCGACAGGATCTAAGATGCGGAGTATAGGCCGAGGGGAAAAAACCGTGCGGGGAGTCAAAATGGGCCTTATCAAGATAAACGGGATTCTTTTACCTCTTTGGGTGAAATAGGTGAAATGGGTGAAATGGGGGAAATGATATCTGGCTTGACTGTATAATATATATAATATCTAGGTATATGGAGGACTATATCAAGTATCTAGAGAGTATATACTATATACATTGACGTAGTAAAATAAAAAAGAAAACAAAGTACGGAGTAGTCCAGGGTTGCTTCGACAGCCGGAAAGTATTGATGACTCAGCGGTTTCGGGGTTGTGAATGGGCCCGGGGGCTCTGTGCTTGGTAATTGGACTACTTCCTAGATTATATCAAAATGAGAACCCTGATTGGATATTTACACCTACACAACACTCAATCATGAGACTTCTAGTGCGCAGCAAGGTAAATAATTGGCACCAAATGAGTATTTCCATAAGTCTAACATCAAGATAGGCAATCTCAACGGGACTTTTTCAAAGACTTGCAACTGTCAACCCAGTGGTGATCCTGGCTAATGCCCTGATATTCACCCCAAATCTCCGTACAAATTCAATTGGAAGGCCTCAATTGCAGAAGAATTTTGGTAGAAGTACCTTTGCTCGTGAATTTCACTCAACTCCTATCACAATGGCAAGCTCCTCAGAACTCAAGCGGACTTTGACACCAACCCTCCTTGATGACGTACATAAGTTGTGGTTTGATCATCTGAGCTGCGACGAGGCACTCGTCCTACCCGGATGGAGCGATATGGGGAAGTGGTTTTCTCATGACGAGGCATTTGACAAGGCCTGCGTGTAAGTGACCATTTGTTTCCTTATTTCGACCCTAAATTATAAGACTAACGAGTTAAAATAGCACCCAATTTCGCCCTGCTCTGGAAATAATTATTGGCTCTGGAGCATCAGCCTCGGACATTCTATCTGCAGTCAACCCATCCTCCCCGATGGATTGGCTCAGCCTCATTATTCTACTTGACCAGATTCCCCGCAATTCCTACCGGGGAGCTGAGTCAAAGCTGGTGTTTGGGCGCTTTGACCCATTAGCCGAGGAGATTGCCCTTCGGGCAATTAAAGAAGGGATACCTACACAGTCGCCGTATTTCAGGTATCGAATGGCATATCGTACTTGGTTCCATATGCCTCTTATGCATTCGGAAAACTTGGCTGTACATGAACAAGCCGTCAAGGTGCACGAGGATATAGCCAGAGACTTGAATGAGCTTCTGTCTAGGGACGCATCAACTCTTACGGAAGAGGAAAGAAAATGCCACGGTGTTCTATCCAAGCAGGCGGAGGCGGTGCAGACATTCTTGAGCAGTAATTCTGACTTTGAAAAGAGGCACAAAGTGATCATTGAGAGGTTTGGACGATACCCCCATCGGAACGAGGCACTGGGGAGAGTGTCTACCCCGGAGGAAATTGAATACCTGAACAATGGTGGGGAGACATTTGGTGGTGGCTCAAATTGAGCTTGTATATATTCACGTTACACATATTTATATAGGTAGTCCTACTGTATAATATTGATTTATAGGAAGAGCCAGCCTCAACAGACAAAAGCAGCGTTCAATTGCTATTTAGTAATAGAAATTGGAGACCCTCCAGGGGTACATTCCAATGGGCAATTTGGAATTCCATCCCAAAGCAGTAGGCGAGCACATGCCCTTCACCCCTTTACCCCTTGATAGGTCACCTGACCCCTTTCCTGTTTAGACGGCGGCCACATACCTTCATGCTAAGGTGTCTCGGTGGGACTCGAGGGGTTGGACGGTGGAACATAGACCCTCATCTCGTCCGATAAAGATAGAACCCCGGGGGTGAGATAATTGAATTTGCTCTTTTTTTCAAAATCCATAGCATTAGACAGAATCAAAGTCAAGTTTGTCTCAGGCTAACACCTGCCTAGGTGAGGTTGAGGTGTACATAGAGAAACAATTGTCTCATGCCGGTTTCAGTTATGCGAAACCACATAACCACAACACCGCATCTGTATTTTGTTACATAGAATTCGATCGCTAAGATGGTGTTTCAATCTTCCATCTTCTTGATTAACAACAGACCTTCCCTAAGTGCAATTCAAAACCACAGCTGGACTCTCGTTACTATAACTGTTGTCAATCAGAAGAAAGAACTTGGATTCGAGAAGGGTGATCAGAGGCAACAATGTGCATTTTGGTCTTCCTAGCTCACGTTTATTCATTATGATCATCGCACGCCAATCCTCTATCAGGCCATTCATTTTCTCGCTTCTGGCCGTGTCAGTGGTATCGTCCAAAGTGCTTCATCTCCTCCAACATGCCTCTTCTCTCCCTAGTGGCCAATTTGCGCTCTATTTTCCAACATTCTTTATCATTGAGGCTCTTCTATGCATAGCCGCGTGGGGACTGCTATTCAAGTTTACGGGCGTAAAGTCCTTTTTGGGCACTGCGGTGACAGTGGCCATAACGTGAGTACTTCAATCTACTTTTACTAGGTAGAGTCAATCAAGATTTTAACTGTTATAGATCTCCGAGTTTCATCTTGTCCTCATCTCAAATTGGGTTTTATTTTATCACTGGCAGTGAGATCCGCTGGGATGCAGCCACAGCCGTGGGAAACGACCCGGAAGGGAGAAAGCTGATGCTCAGTGGACTGAGATCATTTCTGGGAGCCGCAGGCACCCTTCTTCTGATCTCATGGCTGCTCAAACATTGGGTATACATTCCCATGGACCATTGGATGTCTGCGCTGTTTAGCGCAAAACCCGAAAAGGGGGATGAAGAACGCATCATGATCAGCCCGCAGAGAAAGTCACGGGCAGCACGACTCACTCAATTCTGGACAGTATGCGCCGCAGTAGTCATTGGGCTCTTGCGCTTGAGTCGTCCACAGGTCCCCTATAACCACATGTCTGAAACTATCCCATTCAGCTTTTTCCGGGCTTTGGGTTCGAGACCTGCTGAACTGCGCCAGACTGGAGATCAAGCATTCCCATTCGCGGACCTAATTGATGAGCCGTACTGGGAAGGCTCGCACGATCACTTCAAGGGTTGGACCCCGGGGAAGCCAGACTCCAATGCCCAAAAGGATCCGCCCGTATGGTCGTATGGAAATCTACCACCAGGATTCAGGCGGTGGAGTGAGAGAGAGTCTGACAGAGACGGAGACGAAGGAGACAGTGTTACTCTGGATGGGAACCGGACTTCTCAGAATAACATTTATAGCCCCGTGGATGACCCTCTTCGAATCACCAACCTCGACCGTGAAATGTTTGAGCCCGTAGCTCGGGCTCTCAAAGACCATAAAGTTCCTATTACACATGTCGTGCTTGTGTTGATGGAAAGTGCCCGCAAGGACATATTCCCATTCAAGGCAGGCTCACATCTGCACGAGGAGATTCTATCTTCCTACAGTACTAAAGACTCAGAATTACTACAAGGGGTCAACGCCAAATTATCACATTTGACGCCAAACGCGGAGAAGTTGACCGGTGAGACGAGTGGATTTTCGACAAATAACAACATGTCCAGCCCCTCCGGTGGTGGATGGAATGATACGACGGAACCAGGAATGGGTGGCATCAATGTCAATGGCATCCTCACCGGCAGCAGTCTATCATTCAAAAGCGCAGTCATGAACTACTGCGGTACGGGCCCGCTGCCGGTGAACTTCATGGATGAGGTCAACGCCCAGAATTATCAGCCGTGTATCATGCAGATCTTTGAATTGTTCAACCAACTCAAGGAGAACTCGACTAAGAAGGGTACAGTGAATCATAAACCTGAGACTGGGCTTGAGCACATTCACGATCGAAATTGGAGCTCTGTGTTCTTGCAGTCCATCACAGGACTGTATGACGAGCAAGATAAGCTCAACAATCAGATGGGGTTTCAAAAGTCCATCTATCGCGAAGACATTGGCCAGCAAAGTGCTAAATATTATCACGAGGGCATGGAGGAAATCAATTACTTTGGGTAAGCATATCATTCTCCCGCTGACTGGGGACTATCCCAGACTATCCGCACTCAGATTGCTAATACATTACCTAGATACCCGGAGTACGAGATATACCCATATCTGCGAGATGTGGTGAACAATACAATTGAGAATAACGAAAGACTTTTCCTGTCCCATTTTACGAGCACAACCCATCACCCATGGGGCACGCCCGCAGCATACCACCAAGAGCAATACTTTGCCGCAGACGGTCTCATGACGAAGCACGAGGACATCAACAAGTATTTGAACGCAGTCCGATATGTGGACACATGGCTTGGCGATATGATGAAGGTTCTCGACGAAGCCGGGATTGCAAACGAGACATTAGTCGTATTCGTTGGAGATCAGTATGTTGCACAGCTCGGCAAGAACAACCAGATAACCATATACTAATTCCAAACAGTGGCCAGGCGTTCCCCGAAGACGCGCCAGTCTCCGGTACCTATGAGAACGGACATATCAGCAATTTCCGGATTCCTCTTGTTTTCCGACACCCGCTATTGCCCGCACTCCAAATCACAGCAAATGCAACCTCGATGTCTGTCGTCCCGACCATTCTCGATCTACTTGTGAACTCGGGCTCGTTGAATGAAATAGACTCAAGTGCAGCTCTAGACCTGATGAATGAATATGAGGGACAGTCACTGGTGCGCCCATACCAAGCCACCCACAATGGCCGACAAGCATGGAACTTTGGCATTATCAACCCCGGTGGTACAATGCTCAGTGTTGGGTCTGCGGCAGTCACGTATCGACTCATATTGCCGCTCGCTGAGGACTTTGAGTATATTTTCTCTGATCTAGGCACCGACCCTAATGAGTTGAGTCCATTGCGTGGGTGGTCCCTCGAGGATTTGATCAGCCGTGTACAAAGGCAACATGGAGACAAAGCCGGGAAGTGGCTGGTAGACGCGGAGAAAGTAGGAAAATGGTGGATTGAGGAACAGAAAAGACTATGGAATCACCAATAATAGTAATTTAATAATGCAAATATATTTATTTTCAAATATCAGCCCAAGAAAAAGAAATAGCAAAGACAAAAAGACGAAAAAGAAGAATAGGAAGAGAAACAGGTTCCCTTGATATTGTTCGGTTTCTTTGTCTCCGCCTGAGGCAGACACACCCGCCCCACCTCCACCTCACGTTTTATATTCGTCGCATTTCTCGCGAATTCGGTCTTTTATTTGGGCAATTCTCTTTTCAACAGGAATTTGATTGATTGAGATTGCACACTCTGACCTCGGAAGTGTAGAGCATTAGTCGTGAGACCCCAACCCGGACTCATCCTGTGCATCCGACCCCTGTACCCCCCACCATTTGATTGCATCCCGGCAATTATTCTTCCACTCTTAAGCTTCTCACTGCAATATCCACCGACGAATCATGCAGGGAACATATTCCACCGATCCCGAATGGGCATCAGTCACCCCAATTGATCTGGATGATGGCTCGAGCTCGGGTGCCATGCCACTGGCGACCATCGCCTACCCAGACGAGTACCTCGAGGCGACCTCGTATTTGCGTGCCGTGATGGCCGCAAACGAGATGTCTGAGCGGGCATTGAATTTGACAAAAGATGTGATCTCGATGAATCCTGCGCATTACACTGTATGGTAAGTTTGCTAGCAATGGTGTACCCGTGACATGCCATATCGATATCTGACATTTTATACAGGATCTACCGAGCAAAGATTCTATTTGCATTGGAGAAGGACTTGAATGAAGAATTGAGCTGGCTGAACGATGTTTCATTGAAGTATCTGAAAAACTATCAAATTTGGTATGTCGACTATCACCCGACAAGCACCAACGCCAGAAAGCCATGAAAGAAAACGACAAAAAAAGCAAAAGACCCAAAAAAACAAAACTAATACCTAAAACAGGCACCACCGCCAAGTCCTGCTATCATCAAAAGCGCACTTTCCGACCTTCCCACCTAAAGAAGCAGACTTCCTAATGGAGATGTTCGCCCAAGACTCCAAAAACTACCACGTATGGACCTACCGCCACTGGCTCGTGCGACACTTCAAACTATGGGACCAACCACGCGAACTCGAAGACGTGGAATTCCTCCTGAAAGCCGACGTGCGCAACAACTCCGCCTGGAACCATCGTTACATGCTCCGGTTCGGGCCGCGGGACACATCGGCCCCCGACGCGGGAATGGTGAACGCGGGTGATCCTTCGACCGCGCCGGCGGAGAAGGGCAGGCTGTCTGTTGTCGATGAGGACATGATTGATGGCGAGTTGAAGTTCGCCCAGGAGGCTATCCTGCGCGCGCCGGAGAACCGGAGCCCGTGGTGGTATGCGCGTGGTGTGCTGAGGGCTGCTGGGCGTGGATTGGAGGAGTGGGAGGAGTTTGTTAGTGGGTTTGTTTCTGAGGGGGCTGTTAAGAGTTCGCATGCTGTTGAGTGGTTGGCGGATGTCTTTGCTGAGGGCAACGGGAGGGAGGCGGATGCTGTGAAGATGTTGACTATGTTGAAGGAGGAGTTTGATCCTATTCGGAAGAATTATTGGGATTATCGTATTCGGAAGTTGGATCAGGCTGTGGCTTGATTTGGAAAGGGCATTGCAGCTGTCATTGTTGTATGGATGGTGGAAAATGTGTGGTGCTGGATAACTTCTATCGGAATAATTCCCATTTTTTTTGAGTATCTTGGATGTTTTACGGAAAATTATTGCGTCCAAATGAGATGACATTTTGAAGTAAAATATCGCTGCATACGTTGTATGATTGTATGGGGGATGCCAGGTCCTAGGCCTCTATCTAGATGATAGTAATTAAAAAAATCTGACTCTAAGACAAGAGGGGCGGAAAGGAAAGGAAGAAAAAATGAAATTAACAACTGTAGTGCCGCAAATAAAACGCCGGAAGTCAAGCCAAAATATATTCATCATCATCAATATTCATGCCCATCCCTCATCCAACATTTTGCGCCATTCACAAGCCATATCAATAGTGACATAGCTACCACCACAGACAATGATAACAACCCGACTCTGCGAGTTGAGATTAGGAACAAGCTGCTTAAGCTTCGAGTTGAGTTTCTCGCCGACCTGCGGCTCAAGCTCCTGGTCCGTCTCATTATCCGGTGAGGTCGACCGGTCATCCCCATAGCCCTCATCGCGGTAAGCGACATCAGTCTCAACCAAGCCTCTCTTCCGCTTCTTGATGCTCTGAGCGCCGGCGCCGGTAGTCGCAGACGCAGGAACAGCAGTAGCAGCATCGCCTATGGCCGCCTCGATGCAGACACCGCATGCAAGCTCGACGAGGAGTCGTTCGTCGTTGGCGAGGCGGAGGACACCCCGGGCAGCATCTGCATCCGAGAGGACGGTGCTGTGCACCTTGATGCCTGGGGGCGGGGACACGGCGTACTGGAAGGTTGTTTCCGAGACGCGAACAGCGCCGAGAGAAATGGCCTGAGATGTAATCTTTGGGAGAGAGATAAGGGATTTGTTGGCGATAGCTGCAGCCAAGGAATCGGTACCGGCCGTCTCAATGGCGAGGAGGTGAATGGGGTTTGGTGTAGAGGAGGAAGAGGAGGTAATTTGCTTCTTTTGTCGTCGCTTTTCGATGCCCATGACGAGGCCGTTGAGGAGACCGCCGCCGCCGACGCTGCAAAGGATAGCGTCTAGTGGAAGGGCCCGGTCATTGTAGGCCTTTTTGTCTTCGGGGCTGGTGGCAGGAGGAAGCTGGGTCTCGAGCTCGTCGATGATGGTGCCGTTTCCTTCCCAGATAGGCTGGTTGTCGAATGGATGAAGGGCAATCTTAATCACATCCTGGTCATCCCCGCTGCTGGTCTTCATGATAGTTTCCCGCATGTATTCACCTGCTTCTGAGAATGTCTCGCCATGACGGATGACGTCTGCTGCGCCTGCTGCCCGGATCTTGTCAAGCATCAAGGGCTTAGTGCCCATGGGAACCACGACAGTGCATGGGTAGCCCAGGCTCCGGGCTGCACAGACGGCTGCCAGTCCGGCGTTGCCTCCAGACGAGGCGTAAAAGTGGACTCTGCGGCCTATGTTTGCTGGGTTGCGAAGATGAGACAGGATCTGGTTGCCCATAGCACGGGACTTGAAGGAGCCGCTGGGCTGCACGTTCTCTAACTTCAGGAAGATCCTACATCCAGCGGCCCGAGAAAGGCACGCAGACTCAACCAGTGGTGTCTCGATCCATGGCGTTTTGAACTGCAGTTGATCGCAGGCGGAAATATCGATGCTCCCCATTTTGATGTGTTGAACAAATGGAAGAGGAAAAAACGTTTCTGTTGGTCACCGGAGGAGTTCCAAGATCAGAAGTATAGAAATGAAGCCCCCAAAATAGTAGTAGATTGTTGAGTCGAGTGGTTACACGACAGTAGGGTGTATGTTCACTAAAATAGAGAGATAGGGAGATATCGGGAAGAAAAAGAAAAGCGATAAATACTGAAACATCCAAACTCCAGTATGCAACTATTAAGACATGTTTTGATATACAAAGTGAGCCTCCAGGGCTAAGGCCAAGGTTTTCCGACGGGAAACTCCAGTTTTCCGTCTGATAGGATGACCGTAGTATCCACGGCTCTGGCCCAGTCTTTCCCGTCAACAACCTTGAGGGAAACTCCAATTATAGTGGGTCGGCCATGACGCCCATGACATACCGTTTGTATTAGAGTGGCCAAGGCTGGGAAACTTGACGTCTCAGCTTTCAAGCTGTGGAGGACCCGGGAAAAAAACCTCATAGAGCCTGGCGTATCTGCGGAGAAAATGCAAATCTTCATCCAGACGGCCCTCTCAGCCGCCTATGATTGGTCGCCATTCGATTCCTCTTATCAAATCGAAAGCTCAAAAATAGGCGCATTACTCCTCAGTGAGCAAAGGAGGAAAAAGAATACCTTTCTTAACGCCCTCACCGTAATCTGGATCTGAACCGTACGCCGTGGCCGCGAATGCCCGCTTGGAGGGGTCCGAGGTATTTACACAGAGCAATTCTAGAAGGTCATGAGACTTGCCGGGCATGAACGGTTGCAATAAAATGCCAGCGATCCGCAGCGATTCCGCCACGTTGTAGATGACTCGTTGGGAGTTGGGAGTTTTCCACGGCTCCGCCGCATGGAAGTACTTGTTAGTCTAAAAAAATAGGTCAATACTCGCCGAACCCGTGCGGGGATGATCACATCTTACCTTCTCAATAATGCTCATAGTCTCTTGCAGTGCGGCACGCGGGTTCAGATTCTCCATAAGCTCGGCAACCTGCGGAGGTGTCTTCTCCAACATTTCCTGATGTTCCAAGTCCTCAGGGGTAGCAGCTGGAAGCTTATCCAATCCGGCATCGATAATGTAAGAGCGCAAATTGCCACGCGCACATCCAATTGTACGCAGAGTAAGGTTTCCGATGCCCCCTGAAGCAATTTCTTGTAATCCCGGATGATAAAGGAATTGTCAAAGTCTGCATCATCTGCAAGGCCACCTCGGTACGCTAGGAAAAATCTCATGCCATCGACTCCGAACCGCTCAATGGCGAAAAACGGGTTCACAACATTGCCTGTGGATTTAGACATTTTCTCACGATTCATCGTCCAGTGTCCGTGCACCAAGACATTCCGAGGCAGGGGAAGATCAAGTGCCATGAGGAAAGCAGGCCAATAAACACAATGGAATCTGCCAAATGATTAATTTTTGCACGCGGTCTTTCGGGAGGACTCGTGAACTCACCGAATAATATCTTTCCCAACCACATGCAAGTCTGCAGGCCATGCAGATGTGCTTTCTTTTCCAGGTGGGAAAGGATACCCAGCTTTGGTCAAGTAGTTGACCAGCGCATCTAGCCACACGTAGATTGTCTGCGTGTCATCGCCGGGAACAGGTATGCCCCAAGTCAGACGTTCCGCAGGCCGAGAAATCGAGAGATCTTGTAGTCCCGTCTCAACTCCCCTGACCACAGCAGCTGTGTAGGAGGTAGGAGTGATGAACGGATCTTCTCTTTTGTACAAATCAAGAAGGCGATCTTTGAATGCTGAGAGACGGAAGTGGTAGTTGGTTTCTGAGGACCACTCTACCTCTTTGCCCGTTTCTATTGAGACCTATGCGTGGTTAGTATTCATACTCGTTCAAGAGCTAATACATTACATACCATGCGTTTCCTCCCTGTTGATGGGTCTAAGGAGTTCTGCACTTGCGTCTGTGGGTAAAATGTTTCATCGCTGACTGAGTACCAACCTTCATGCTTCGAGGTATAGATATAGCCCCGGTGTTGCAACATTTCCTACTCGTAATTAGCTATGCCCTACTATGAACGGAAGATAGTCGCCTACCCAGAAATATTGGACAGCATCTCGATGCGCGGGGTCGGTGGTTCTGATAAAATGATCGTTGTCGAGGTTTGCAGCCTTTGCTAGGGCCTATATTATATAAATCGAGTTAGAGACGTCCTTGGATATGATGACGGGGACTCGCACCTCAAAGGTTCGGCAGTTCATGTCGCAAAATGCTTGAGTATCCATGCCCGCTTGAATGGCAGCTTGTTGAATCTGTGATTGATGTCAACACCCATTATCGACCTTCAATCCTATTCATATCTTGTACCTTCATTCCATGCTCATCGGTTCCAGTCAGTAACTGAGCATCGGTGTTCCCGAGTAAGACCTGCCACCGCTTCATGATGTCGGCGATCACCATTGTGTATAGATGGCCGACGTGAGGAGCTAGAGGATAGAAGTATTGTTAGCAAATCAGTTTTTCATGTGCTCTTGACTACATATAATTCTCACCGGCATTGACATAGAAAATTGGCGTTGTCACATAGTAAGGCTTGTTAGATCTTTGCGGCGTAGTTGCAACTCCGCGTTGGGGAGTGGCTGCCCACCCATGCTTGCGGGATGTACAGTTCCACAGATGCCTCGATCTCAGAAGCTGAGACGCCCTGAATATCGAGCGAAGTGGCGTCCTTGTTGTAGCCATTGGGATAGTGGTAACGGTAAGAGGAGCGTCGCATGTTATTCCGCACATCTCGGGTGGTCCGAGCTTCTCCGCAACTCTCGGCCATTTTTTTGCGCGTACATTGTCGCGCTTGCATCGTCATCGACAAAACTCCCGGACATACCTCAAACTTGTCGTCAATAAGTACAGTTTTTTTTTTATAAATATTACTTGAACCTTATTTCGGCTTCGTCTTACACCACGCACAACTATTACCCGGTTTATTGCCAACTTGAAATACCGATCGCAATGGCCACAGCAAGCGAGGATACACTGACCAAAGTGTCGACTGAGGGTAAGTCTAAGATTATAAGCCAGTCTCATCCCTTATTGGAAGCCAGCTGACATTTTGTTTGCTTCTTTGCTCAGCTGCGACCGAGTTCATCAAGACCTTCTATCCAGCTTTGGGATCAAACCGCGAATCTCTCAGCTCTTACTACTCCCTCGAGCCCACAACTATCCTGTTCAATGGAAATCGTGTTGCAGACGGCGCGGCCGTTCAAGAAATCTTTATCAATCAAATGTCGCCAACATACTACGAAGTCCAATCATACGACTGCCAGATCATCAACAAAGCATACCCTACCATTTTGCCGGGTGGCGGACTGAAGCCACAGTCAGAGATGGGAGTCAAAGACATGTCATTTCTCATTGTAGTCAGTGGATTTGTGCGCTATGGTGAGGGTCGCGATCAGCCGCAGCGTGGATTCAGCGAGACGTTTGTTCTGGTCCCCAATCCATCTGCAGAGAGGGCGCGGGGCCGCAAGGATTGGCTTATCGAAAGCCAGAACTTCCGCCTTGTCGTTTGAGCCACCATACAAATTTGATCCAACAAATTACAAATAGCCACACAAGTCAACAAACCATGCCATGTGACACGGAAGTGAAAGAGAACTGAGACTGAGCCATGTCTACCCATCACCAATGATGAATAGCTGGGAGATACGATGCAAGAAATGATCCACTGCTTGAAATTGCTTCAAAACTAGAGCGCCAGACGCCAGGAAGGGAAGGAAAATGATGGTATTTCCCCCATTATTATGGGGATTACGGCCCAGCCGATGTCTTGCGCGGTATGCGGAGGTTTGCTTTGACTCTTTCAAGGAGCTCCTCACGCGTCGCAGCCTCACTCGGTAAAAGGCCCCTCTGAGATATCTGGTCAGCGCACCATTCTCAAGAAAATGTATGATTATCTGGACTGAGTCATGTCTGAATAAATCACTGGAACATACCGCTTTAAGCCATCTTGTCATCTCATCCAGTGTCCAGTTTTCGGGGTCTAGCTTCTATTAGTCTTTGTTTGATAGCCAGTAACACCTATTCTCACCGCCAGTGGGATCTGCCTGTGCAGGAAGAACATCGCTGCCCAAGATGGTATAGGCTGCCACAGCAGTGACCATTCCTGCAAATCCTATATAGGAAGATTGTGGTCAGAAATGTGGACGAGTACCTTATCTTGAAAGTATTACCTAGGAATAGATTCTATAAAGTCCAGCATTAGATACATTTCTCAAAAGTGTAGACTGACATGTTGGTAGTACCTTGGAATTCAATGCTCTGTCTAAAGGGGTCGGCATCTCGAAAAATGTTGCAATGATTCTTTGAATTTCTTGAGTTGACGTAGAATCCTTCTTTCTGAAGAGGTTGAAAGAGAATAAATAGAAGAAGAAAAAGTCTTAGGACACGTGCAAAAGACAAGTAATTCAAGATGAATAGATGTGAACAGTTCGTCAAGACGCGGGTTGTACCGCCACACCGCGCCACCTCCACTGCTGCCTTCGAACTATACGGTTGCACCTACTTCAACTTCATTCTTCAATATCTCCCGGTTAATGGCACTTTCCTTTGAGTTATTATATACGTAAACATAGAGTCATGGTTATTACCTACGTAGAAAATGTAACGCCAAATTTGTAACTCTCATTGTTCTAAGCCATTGCATCGCATATCTATCTATACTCACCAGTCTATCATTATTATCCTCGCTCATTTCAAATCACTTCAAACAGCCTGTCTTGATAGAAAATATGGAAGCAGTCATCTTCCTGTCCTCGGTTACATTCGTCATTGTGGTAACAGCTGCCATTATACGGGGGTACGATTGATCAGTTGCAGTATCAGGCCAGACATTGACCCTATTTACAGCATAGCCTTTTACAGGCGATACCGAGTCCGCCTGCAGGTCACATCAAAAGAAATGTCTCCTTCACAGAGTTTGGACTTGGAGAGATTCGACCCTGAAGGAAGTGCACCCGTTCAACCGCCGCAACTACATCACCATTCACGACTGGGAAGCAGAAATTCGAGATGGCCAGGATATACCGACCGACGGACTCAACCATCGCGAACAATGGTGGATCATTTTGCGTCATACCGAATTCCCGAGGAAGCAGATACCACCATCCATCATTTCCCGCAAGCGCATTCGCCCCGAAACCTCCCAGCCACATTTATGGCCCCGGCTGCACACGCCACAACACCCCCACCAGCCACTGCACTTACCCCACCTGAGGCACCCACTTTAAATCCCTCATGACTAAGCAAGGGCTTTTGCAGCTTCAAGCCCTAACGTGATCCGCACACATTCACCTTAGAGGCCAGTGTCGACAGTGAGCTTTCTCTTTTGCACCTTGCTTCAAAACACCCGCAACCGTCATTATGCCTGCCGAAGTCTCCGATATCAAGCAGTTCATTGAGATCTGCCGCCGGAAGGATGCCTCCTGTACGTTTACGCTGCATTGATGGACTTCCAAGATGAGACTTAGAGATGGTCATTGATGCTGACTGTTTACGCCTCTAGCCGCCCGCATCAAGAAGAACGGCAAGACCCAGCAGACCAAGTTCAAGGTCCGCTGCCACCGCAACCTCTACACCCTCGTCCTGAAGGACTCCGACAAGGCCGACAAGCTCAAGCAGAGCCTGCCCCCTGGTACGTTTCGATCGCATTGGTCCGCCGTCTAAGTTGCTGGGAAAATGGAAGGATATACAGCTTGGAAGATGGATTTTGGATGTTGCTTTGAACCTATGCTGACGATTTCTTTCTGAACAGCCCTCAAGGTCGTCGATGTCTCCAAGGGCACCAAGAAGACCAACTAAATTCGGTAACAATGGAATGAACGGAGAATCGGAGTGCGGCGTGATTGGTTGTTGATGCATGCAAGACCAACTGTTGGGGGGATACATGACGCGGGCTTGGTCCCTCTGCGAGCCGACACGGGGAAAACTCCGTGGCGTGGAACATGAATTTTACGTCGGGGGAGTTTCTTTGCGCCTTTGAAACCGGCTGCTGTCATTCACCGGCCAGGCGACTCGCATTTTCTGGACGCACTCGAGGAACACTTTTGTCGGAGGTTCCAGTCCCTACAACCCAATGAAAAAAACAGTTGAAATATCATTACTACATAGGTTTCTCCTCCTCAGTCGAGATTTCCTAACCCATTATTCTCGTCATGGATGTTCTCCCGGCTTCGATCTTCCAAGGCAACAAGTAGACGGATAAATACTGGTGTAGATCGACGGACCTCGGATTGTCCAGGCATTGTAAGGGCCTCCGGCCTTTTCTCTCGACTCAACTTCATATCGACGCATAATCCTGTTGTGATCCGTAGCCAAATAATCTCGCTGGCATTGTGACTACAGTGACTGCAGTTCTTTTTGTCCTTTGATGGCTCGACCGAAAGCAATGACAAGGCCTATTTTTACCCGGCGTTATTCTTTGATACGGTTCGAGACTGCCTCGCCTCCCCAAGTCCTTGTTCGAGCCTTTGTTCGAGTCTACTTCATACTTTTCCTCGCATAATACCATTGTTGGGGATGACTATCGCCAACAACAGGTGTTCACAAAGCCCTTTGTGGTTCTTTTCTTCTCGTAGAAGTCACACCAAGGATGTCTATAGCGAGTCTCCTCGAACCTACCTATATAAATCCACTTGGACCTCGTCTAAACTGAAGCAAGCTATCAACAACGTTGACAATATCGGCATACTGTTCTTCTCTACTTATCTCGGTTAAGTAAAAATATATTGTCTATCCAGAATCTCATCCGGTTTTCGACATGGGTTCATTCAAACTACCCAACGAGAGTATAATTGGAAATATGTGTCACCAAAAGCCATTGGTCTCTGCTATGGGCAATCTTAGCATGTTTCCACCGGAGATTATCTTCAATATCCTGGATGAGATTTTGGGGAGCTCCCCCAGGTTGACGCATGAGAATTTTCACGCCATCAACCAGCTAATGAAAGTTAACAAGACACTAGAACAATACATCAAACTCGGATGGATGAGTACCAATGCGTCGAACAATTTCAAGCAGCGCGTTAATTCAGTCCAGTGGTATCCAAATATCATTAATGCGCATAGATCTCTAACCTTCAAGGGCGTAGACCACAATTGCATCATTCCCATTGAAGGTCCCCGCGACCTCGGCCCCGATCTCATCACAGGTATCATTTTTGATGACTGCACCGATTGCTTTGAGCGGTTCTCCGAGGTACTGCCTCCTACCCACATGAGCTGTTGCAATGAGGGCGGTTGGTCATTTATTTCTCTGGCACTGCATGCTAAATCCGAGAAGCTACTTGATCGTTTCTTCGTCTCAGGCTTCCCTTACGAATTGGAGAAGTTTATCACCGGTAGTAGTAATGCTATGGGGAGAGGGCCGTCAATCCTTGGGCTTTCTGCCTCGTCTGGGGACCATCAGTCTTTCGCCAGGCTCTTCAGGAAACTGAAGCAAATCTTGAACGGGCGCGGCTTCCAGAGGACTCTTAGAGATAAACTCACGGGTAAGGAGCGAGCAGCTATCCGAAGTGTTGCTCCTCAGTATCTACAGAAGATGTTGTATGAAGCTGGTCTGGCTGCTATGCATCCGACTCTACGCTATAGTCCGTACTACTCTGGTAAGCGCACCCTGATGTACTAGTCTCCTCGATCCATGTAGTTGCATATATGTGCTCACGCTTCAGATAAAATCACTATCATCCTCCGAATATTTATCTGTTTGTTCCCTGGTAGCTATCTCATGATGTTCATGTCATTGACCTTGTTTTCTTTTACTAACTCAACCCTTGTCTTCATAATACCACTTTCTTCTGCATTATCAGGTGTTAGTATCCAGCGTTTATAACCAACCAGATACAAGTTTCCTTGCCTTAGGTACAGTAGTTTCATATTACCGGATAGACCTCAATCCTCTGGATGTTTAACTAACTTAGTACCCAGTTATTCATGTAGATCATTACTCTTCAGGCCACGGCACTTAACTTCTATACATATTACCTTCCGCATTACTTGGCACGTCACAGATTCTCTTGGCATAAATCGTTTCATACGTTAGATTAGTGGTCCCATAAGGATACATAGCAGATTCTATATTCCTATCGGCCCGCTACCCCCGGATCAGCACCATTAATTGCCATTATTGGCTGCAGAAATTAGCCATAAAGGCTGGAACTCGCCCCCCTGGCTTCTGCACCCCAAATATGTACATGCGGGACTCTATTCTCCAAGCCTTTGGCTTACCTAGTTCTCTTTGTTAGGATAAAATGGCTGGCCCCATGACTCCTTGCAATGTATCTCCTTGATGGGTCAAACGCTGAGGCTTTTCTATTCAGACCAATAGAATCATGAAAAGTCTGGACTCCGGCTTCCATGTATGATTTTCCACCAGCAATTTTCTATGATAAGTCTTATATTTAAGCCCGACGTTGCGCTTTTGTGTTCAACCCGTGCCAATTGAAGCAGTTGTGTTTGGCGCTATTCCAGGATCAGAACGGACCTCCTTTAGAGACGTAATGCCCGGCTAAATTAATAATTACATAGAGGAATAGACAAAGACGAGCCCTGGGAGGGATGGGTATAAATATAAGAGTCGAGGTCCAAGGTATGTCTTGCACAGACAGAAACCACACAATTATTTATCAAAAATCTAGTGCAAAATGGCAATTTCAAAGCTATCTATGCTCCTAGCCTCTGCATCTCTTGTAGCAGGCCATGGCTATGTCTCCAGCATCGTAGCTGACGGCAAAAAGTAAGTTAATTCAACACCAAAAGTCTCCATACCAGCAGCCAACTAACCACATCATCAGCTACACTGGTTATATCGTTGATAAATATGCCTACATGTCAGACCCCCCAGAAAGCGTCGGCTGGGCAACAACGGCAACCGACCTCGGTTTCGAAGACGGCACTGAATACCAAGACCCGAACATAATCTGCCACCGAGACGGAGTCAACGCAGCTTTGAGTGCGCCTGTCACTGCTGGCTCCAACATTGACATCCAATGGACGACTTGGCCAGACTCCCACCACGGTCCTCTGGTTACATACCTTGCCTCCTGCAACGGTGACTGCAGCACGGTCGATAAGACCACACTGAAATTCTTCAAGATTGAAGAAGACGGTCTCATCGATGGCGCAAATCCTCCTGGCACATGGGCTACCGATGATCTTATTGCTGCTGGGGGCCAGTGGACTGTGAAGATTCCTTCTACTATCGCTGCGGGTAACTATGTCATGCGGCATGAAATTATCGCTCTGCACTCCGCTGGCCAGTCGAATGGTGCTCAGAACTACCCGCAGTGCTTCAATTTGCAGGTCACTGGGGGTGGAAGTGATGTGCCTGAAGGCACGCTTGGTGAGGATTTGTATACAAACACTGACCCGGGGATCTTGTTGGATATTTATTCTACGCTGACTTCATATATTATCCCGGGACCGGCTCTGTATGTCTGAGTCAGTCAGAGCTATAAGGAAAGATCAGGTGGAGGGTGCTTTGGAGGGATGTGACTTTGGATGCCTTGTTCTAGTGTGATTCGAATATCATGGACTGAATACTATGTGCATTGTTCCTTTGATCACCATGACTCTAAATAATCAGAAACCCATAAACCTTTAACAAACCAACTCTATTCTGTTCTCTCATAAGGCAAAGCAATAAACCCACGCACCTGAGCCCCCTCAAGTGCCGCATCAACACCACCTAGACTCAAATCCGTCTTCCGTAACTCGAACTCCCCAAAGAAATTCGGCTCAGCAGAAACCTTCTCAAACCCAAGTCCCTCAAACAAAGCCAAACTCCTCAAATTCGCCTGTCCAATCTTCACGCTAAGATACTCAAACGTCAACCCCTCCGATGACCCCGCCGTCTCAACACCAGTCCGCAACTTCCGCACAGTCTCAACATCAACATCACCACCACCAACAAACTCATCCAGAATAGCACCCTGGTTCTGAACAATATACCGCATAAACATGAGTAGCGCAGCGCGCCCAAACCCACGTCGCTGGTTGACTTTCTCAGCGATCATGAGCTCGACCTCGCCGACAATCTGCGGCGGGCTGTCGCCCTCCTCGCCGTCATCGACGCGCAGGAAGAGGTTGATGTCGCCGACCATAGTAGCCGGTGAATCACTTTCTGTTTGCAGCTCTGTTTGGCTGGGGAAACCGTCTTCGGTGCCTGTTGTGATCGCTCGACAGACGATGAAAGTTAGTTTGTCGGCGTCTTGGCGCCAGCTGCGTTGCATCGAGTATTCCTCTTCCAGTGTTAAGGGTTCTGAGGCTGTTGCTTCTTGGATTTCCTAGAGGATTGTAAGAAATATGGTCGATTACATCTAGGGTTTTATTGATATTGTTTACTTACTGGGTCTTTCATCCATTCGTGGTATCGGGGTACGTGCCATGATGAGTACGGGACTAAAAGGGCTTTTGACGAGCAAAGGGCTATTCCTCGAAAGTTGAAATTAGCTTCTGGGGCTTTTATTATAGTCTCGATCCGTGAGCTCTGTGGGAGAAAGAAAGTATATATGTGGGTATGGGCATAGAACAGCGTACCGATGTTGGCATTGAGTAGCATGGTGGTGGATGATCAGAAAATGATCTTTTTTAGTATGAATAATTCAGAATTGTTCAATTGGTATGTATTCTTGCGGAGAAAGACTCATTCGATGTATATCAGGGCCACGATGGATATAAAGCAGAAGAAGTTAGTGGGATGGATTCTTCCAACTGTGGGTCTTGGCGCGTGGAGCCACTCGGGTTGTATACAACTTGTCTGAGCGGCCATGGGGTTTTTATAAATATATCAATACATGTTTGATTTGGGCAAGATGGTTATTTCATTAGTACCATTGATTGGCTGGTATCTCTATCGGTTCATTTTTGTTCTTCCTGACCCTTAAAAACACCAAACCGGACCACCTCGACCTCTAGAGTCTCGGTATCAACCAGAATCAACTCTCCAGTTTCGTTGAATTTAGGAAGTGCTAGCAGACGAACACGGGCTGCATCAGAGCCATCAGCGGCACCTACCATTTCAGTGTCGCCATCTAGGCGGAGAGGGACGTCACCCTCAATCGTGGCAGTCTTGAACTGTGGCTGATTACCAGCGAAAAAGATATGCGGACAGGACTCGATAATATATGGATCTTCAGATTGGTATGGGTATGACCCTGGAGAGTATTGTTAGCAAAATATATTTGAGAGATTGGGATGGTCAAGCCTACAAATGGTGTCCGGCGCAGTGGGCACGCCGCAACGCCAACGAAGCATTGCTTCCATGATTCGCATCCGAGCATCGGAATCTGTATTCTTGTCTGGACTGCTATCGCCGCCCTCGATACTGAGATACCGCAGAACATCGTCAACATTCTGACCGCTGCATCCCCATAGTCGCCAGCCTTCCACGTCGCCGTCCCAAGGGTTTGTGACACTGTCGAACCAGCCCACTTCTGACTTTTCATCTCCTCTGACAGGGGGTGCTGAATATGCCCTTGCTTGAGGGAACATAGTACGGTGAATCCCCTGCTGAGGAAGGGAAAAGTTTGCAGGATCTTTTTCGCCCGGCATGAGTGTGACGGGAATGCTGGGCAAGATCTCCGCTAGGAAGTTATCGAGTTGTGTGATAGGCGCAGCATTGTATGCAGAGGCATCATAGCCATACTTTTTCGGCTGGGCTTTCTTTCCCGCAGCGTGGCCAGAGCTTGTTGACGCAATATCTTCAATTACGCTGGCTCCAAGTGAGTTACCTGCAATGACCAACCGGGAGATTTTGGAAGGACCCAAGGAAGGACTGTTATCGTCATTTCCCGAGAATCCTGTGTAGCCCAGAAGATAATCTGTCAGCAGCTCCAAAGCAAGCGTGTCGCTTGATGTCCCCGTGATTCCCAGGCCACTGACAAAGGCAATCTTGCCGTGTTCCTTTCCAGCAATTTCGACTCTGTCTTCTGGAGCATTGCCATCCCATCGTTGAGGCTGCGGAGCCAAGTCTGGCAACTTGATATCAATTACCTCGAAATCTCCATTCGCATTTTCAGTCCCCAAAGCTGCAATAATGGCACCTGTCGCCAGCTGTGTAGACTGCAAAAAGTTTCCAGTGAGCCGTAAGCGGCCGGACTCATCTTCCATCATAATTTGGGTCAAAGAGGGATCGGAAGGGTCGGTGTAGGTGCGGCGAGGAGGGGGCGCAGATGTGAAGTTCTATGGATTGTCAGTAGGAGAAGAAGCAGTGGCAAGGCTAAGAAACTAACCTCTTTGCTAAGATCCTCCAAAATATTCGGCTTCATTGGCAAATGCATGTATACGGTGCCGGCCACCCAACACAGCTCGCCTTGTCGGACATCGAGGACTCGATCGACACGTCGCACCTTCTCTCCAGCGATCTAAATTTGCGAACAGGTGTCAGATAAATCCATACCCGAGAGCAGAACATATTTCTAAGGACAAAGTGTTCTTACAACAAGTCCATCCCACGCATCCATTGCGACTTGTTCAACGCTGGGCTTCAACTTTGCGAGTCGCAAAAAGTACATGTCGTCATATTGCTGCTGATAGTGCCGTCCTGCGCCGGCTGGTAGGTGGAAGGTAAGGCGAGGATTGTAATGGGAGGGTGTGCGGTAAACCGGTTCCTGTTCCTGTTCCTCCTTACTATCGAAACAGAGTGCATTCAATGGTCAGCGAAAGCTTTCGGTACGTCGCAGCCTGGGGTGAGGCAGAGTAGAACCAAGGGTTATTACCTCGGAGGACACAAGAAAGTGTAATTCTCAGCATCCGGTGCCATTTTGTCCGGAATAATGCTGAGATCTTGTGTTTCGGTGATGGTGGTTGGGGTGGTGATGCAAAGAGATGTGTTTGACGCGCCCCCACGCGTCAATTAGCGCGTTCAATTACATTCCCGCTTCGGGATCTCGTGTTTGACAACTGGTCAAGTTAGTTTTTATATTCAACAATCAAATTGACTCCTGAGATTTGCTGTTGATTTCATCAATCTTATGAATTAAAATGTTCTTTTGCGTTCTAGTCCCAGTAATTCTCAAATTAGGCTTAAAGCAAAATAGAATGACGATGATATCCAAGTATATAACGATAGATCACATTAAGCCGACTCAGAACCTCAGTAATCTATGCTCGGTAATGTTGAAAAAGGCTATATACTCGCTGAGATGTGCAATTCATAAAAACACCATGTATTGCACTATGTTGTGGGATGTACAATGTAGACCGGCTACCCCCTGCCTCGGTCCGTACATAGCTTAGGGTTTCCCCGCATTTTCTATTCTTCACATTCAAGTAGTACAGAAACATATGATTCGCATACATTCTGCATATAAGAGACCATTAACACATAGCCATAGCTTAGTTCCATCCACCTCTTCTTCTTACAACCTACCACCGCCATTTCTCTACGCCGACAATACAACATGTCTCTTCAAACACCACTATGCTCTCTCCTGAAGATTCAACACCCAGTGCTGCTAGCTGGTATGGCCCGCGCATCTGGAGCTCCACTTGCAGCAGCAGTATCTAATGCCGGTGGCCTGGGTACAATCGGCGGACTGGGCTACACACCAGCACAACTATCAGAGATGCTCACAGAGCTCAAGTCACTCCTCCGGGACCCATCACTCCCATTCGGCGTGGACCTCGCCCTTCCACAAGTCGGAGGTTCAGCGCGCGCAACAAATCACGACTATACACACGGCCAGCTGGATGAGTTAATCGAGGTGACCATCTCGCACGGCGCCAAGCTCTTTGTCTCCGCCGTCGGCATCCCGCCAGCGAAGACTATCAAGCGACTCCACGAGGCCGGCATCCTCATTATGAATATGGTCGGTGCACCAAAGCACGCCCATAAAGCGTTCAAGGCGGGTGTCGATATTGTCTGTGCACAGGGTGGCGAGGGAGGTGGTCATACCGGCGAAGTGCCATTCTCCGTTCTCGTACCTGCTATTGTGGATGTTGCACGAGAGTACAAGAGTCCGTTAACGGGCCAACCGGCGCTTGTCGTTGCAGCTGGTGGTATTAATGATGGTCGCAGTCTGGCGGCATCGTTGATGTTTGGTGCTGCGGGTGTTTGGGTGGGCACGCGGTTTGTGGCTTCCGAGGAGAGCAGTGCCAGTCGTTTGCATAAGGAAGCGGTTGTTGGAGCACAGTTTGGTGAGACCAAGCGCACGCTTGTTGTCTCTGGTCGGCCTTTGCGTATGCTGCCAAATGATTATATTAAGGAGTGGGAAGCGCGGCCTGCTGATATTGCCGCGCTAACTTCCAAGGGTGTTGTGCCCATGGTGGATGATTTGGAGAACGAGAAAGACGTCGATGTGCCGTTCCTCATGGGTGATGTCTCGGCCAGTGTTAAGGAGATCAAACCAGCCGGGATCATTGTGAAGGAGATGGTTCAGCAGGCTGTGGAGGTGCTCAAAATCGGAGGCTCATATATCAATTCAACAGGGCCGGCAAGTAAACTTTAGATATATATGTTATCACCTGGTTCTGATGTTAGAATGCAATAATATTTGGCTTAATTTTTTTCCCTTATTGATGCTACTATGACATCTACCCATACAAACAAGATGAAAACCAATAAGTCTTGAAGAAACCAACAACGAAGATGGATTATGCCTTGGTAATCACCAAGAAATATCGAGACAGACAAAAATAGATGGCACAGAACTTCTACATTTTCGAATGCAACACAAATCTTCGGATCTCTGTAAGTCACAAGGGAAAATGAAGCTTTCGCCTTGAGAAACAAGTACAACGTCGAAGACCGAGTCTTCATCGAGGGTAGCCAAAGTTGTTTCAATCAAATCGACATCAGATAAATTGGAATAATCTTAGAAAACCAAGCCGTTGACTCCCGCAGCGTTGCCATTCGCTCGAGCCTCCAAAAGATTTGGGGGCGGGGTGGGACCGAAGACAGGCTTCTCTGACGGTTGCTCAACTCGGGTAGGGGGTGGCTCGAGATCTTCCTCATCACTGATATCCTCCTCGTCATCTTCATAGTCATCATCGTACTCGCTTTCGGTGCCTTCATCATCGCCTTCTAAATGATCATCACCTTCTGCTAGAGCGAGTCCTTCGCCTCGGCCCTGGGCTTGCATACGCCGGCAAAGGGCTTCTAGATGGTGGCACTTTCGTCGCCATCTTTCAAGTTCTTCATGGTTTCGGGTCCGTTCCTCTGCCATTTCCAGGATATTGCGGTTAGTTTGCTCGTGCTTCCGGTTGAGAGTATGGTTCTCCTTCTCCAGGCGCTTGGTTTTCTTGGACATCTCTTCCATCTCCTTGCGGAAGGTAAGGAAGAGATCGTTGCTGTTGTTCAAAGTGTCCTCGACCTGGTGGTCTTCGTCAGCGACCCGGGAATGAGAGGGTTTGTGGGAACCCTTCTGTACCTGTTTGAACTTCTCCACATAGATGTTGAGTTGGCTGCGTAATTCAGCCTCGGTATGAGAGAAAGTGGAAACCTGGGAGGTCAAAGCTCGGCTTCGGTTGGCTTCGACTTCACCAGCACGGCGCTGCTCCTCAAACTTGGAAGCGAGGCTTTGGATCTCAGAGTCCTTGCCACGTAGGAGGCCCCTGTAATGCAGGTCACGCGTGTCGAACTGTTCGCTGATGGTCTTAAGCTTGGCGCGAAGTCTACACATCTCCGATTAGCAAACCCAAAGCCCGAAGAAGAAAAGGGAATCGAAATCGTACGCTTCATCCAGATCAACTTCCACCTTTTCGCTGCGAGGGTTCCCCTTGGCAGCCATGACGTCTTGGATATCATAGAGGAGCGAGTCGAGACGTTCGTTCACAATCAAGCGCGCTTTCTTCTCTGTATCTTCCAGCTTCTTATTCTCATCCTACCAAATCGTTTAGCTGGCAAGTCCTCCGCGGTGTTTGGCGCAATCGTCTCGAGGCGCATGCTGATGGACCCACCTTGACCTTCTTGTTCTCCTTCGTAAGTTCTCGACACAGCTTCTCCAGCTTGTCCTTCATTGTAACGGTCTTGTTGAGATCAGATTTGCCCTTGTCCTGGTCTTTCTGTAGTTGATCGGCACGCTTCTTGCTCTTGGAATAATCACGATCCAACTTCTTCATATCCGCCAACAGCTCGGTGTACTTCTTATGAACGGTTTCGAGTTTGGTCATAGGGGACTCAATGTTGCTCAAAAGCTGGTTGAGATCACGAGTTGCTTTCTTGACCTCGCGCTCTATATATCAAAACCTAAGTTAGTAACCTTAAGTTCTAGACTAACCTCGTGGCCCAGCGGCACCAAGCAAAGAGGAAAAATGCCGCCGCAGAATACAAAGGGAGTCACGCACCAATTTCTGCCTCTTGGTCTTTCTCGCCGGCGGCATCTTGCTCCAGCTGGGAGATCTTGGCGGCTAAAAGCTTGGACGTCTCGTTTGGGTCGGCCGCTTTCTTCGCCTTGTTCTTCTTCGCCATGGAGGTGGACGACATTGCGAGGTGTTTGCGTGGGGTATCGTAGAAACCACGTATTTGGTGACTCGATTCACGGGGGGTTGGTACGAAGGCCGGAAGCCGAAAATTTGCGCCAAATAGGCGGGATACAGGGTAGGATGTAGACGGATCAATCACACGGAGAGGAGATCCCAGAGGCAAGGCTCACGAGCGAGGTCAGTGGCTCTGGGATGTGAGAATCGTTCGTTTGACGTATCGTTCGGGAAAGAGCAAATGTTGGTCTTCGGAGCAGAACTTCGACGAGCGGGCGGCCAGTGAGGCTTACGCTAGCATAGATGATGTAAGCCTGGGCGGTGGACCCTCCAGGGCTGGACATTTTCGACTCCGGGGTCACGAACTTGTTCTTTACGATCGTCAACTACTCATAATAATGTTGCGCTCATCGATGCGCCTCGGTACGGCGCGAGTGCCAAATTCCCACCCGCTTATCGGTCGCTCATTAAAGTCAACGCAAACGATCCTTCCCCGCAATACTTGGAGAGCTGCATCGACGGTGACCAACTTGGATAACTTCCCCAAGGTCGGCGAGAAGCTCCACGGATTCACCGTACAGGAAAAGAAACATGTTCCTGAGCTTCATCTGACCGCAGTCTGGCTGAAACATGACCAGACCGATGCAGACTACATGCATGTTGCCAGAGATGACAAGAACAATGTGTTTGGAATTGGGTTCAAGACAAACCCGCCGGACGCTACTGGCGTGCCTCATATTCTGGAGCATACCACACTATGTGGCAGCGAAAAGTGAGTAACATCATATTGAATACCTCTATATCTTTGCTGACCTCGTGCTCCTTCAAGATTTCCAATCCGTGACCCGTTCTTTAAGATGCTTCCGCGCTCCCTCTCAAACTTTATGAATGCTTTCACAGCTTCCGACCACACTACATACCCATTTGCCACGACCAATCAACAGGATTTCCAAAATCTTCTTTCTGTTTACCTCGATGCGACCCTGCACCCGCTTCTCAAGGAATCGGATTTCCGACAAGAAGGATGGCGCTTGGGCCCCGAGGATCCGCGTGCTGGAGAGTCGGTTCCCGGACAACCCGAAAAACAGCTTTCATTGGAGGACATTGTGTTCAAGGGTGTTGTGTACAACGAGATGAAAGGCCAAATCTCTGATGCGAACTATCTCTACTATATCCGCTTCAAAGAGAGCATCTTCCCTTCGCTGAACAACTCGGGTGGAGACCCGGAGTATATCACAGATCTCACTCATAAACAGCTATCGGAGTTTTCGAAACGCAACTACCACCCCAGCAACTCCAAGATCCTTACATATGGTGATATGCCTCTGGCTGATCACCTGAAGCAGATCGGTGCCGTCTTGGATGGGTTCCAGAAAGGACAAGCGGATACTGATATCAAACTGCCTCTGGATCTCACCAAGGGACCTCTTAACGTGACTGTTCCTGGTCCCGTCGATACATTTGCCAGCGAAGACAAGCAGCACAAGACATCCACGTCCTGGTACATGGGTGACACAACTGATATTGTGGAAACTTTCTCTGTAGGAATCGTGTCCTCGCTTCTTCTCGATGGCTATGGCTCACCCATGTACCGAGCCCTTGTTGAGAGTGGTCTTGGCTCTTCTTTCACACCAAATACGGGTCTTGACCCATCTAGCCGGACTCCCATCTTTTCGGTTGGACTAAACGGCGTGACTGAAGCGGAAGCCCCAAATATTAAAAATGTGATTCAAAACGTTTTCCGTGAATCCGTTTCTGCTGGGTTCAGTGAGGAGAAGGTTCGTGGATTCCTTCACCAGCTGGAGCTCTCTCTACGCCACAAGACTGCAAACTTCGGAATTGGCGTAATGGAGAAGACCATTTCGACTTGGCTCAACGGCTCAAACCCTATGAAAGAGCTGGCTTGGAATGATGTCATCGACGAGTTCAAGCGCAGATATGCGAAGCCTGGTTATCTCGAGTCTTTGGTGGAGAAATATCTCATCAACGACCAATGCATGACCTTTACCATGGTCGGCACTCCCACTTTCAACAAAGAGTTGGACGAGAAGGAGGTGGTGCGAAAGGACAAGAAACTTGCTCAACTTATCGAACAGCACGGATCAGTTGAGAAGGCTGTTGCTAAGCTTGGAGAAGAGGAATTGGAACTCCTCAAGATCCAAGAGGATGCCCATAATGCCGACTTGAGTTGCCTCCCGTCGCTGAGAGTCAAGGACATCTCGCGAGAGAAGGAGCGCAAGCCTATCCGCGAGTCCAAAGTCGAGGGCGCTGACGTCGTCTGGCGCGAAGCTCCCACCAATGGCTTGACCTACTTCCAGGCCTTGAATGACTTTGTCGACTTACCCGATGAACTCAGGTTGCTCATGCCCCTGTTTAACGACTGTGTAATGCGTCTGGGAACTGCCAACCGGTCTATGGAACAGTGGGAGGATTTGATCAAACTGAAGACCGGAGGAATTTCGACCTCGTCATTCCTTGTGTCCTCCCCAACGCACTTGGATCAGTTCAAGGAGGGCATGCAGTTCTCTGGATTCGCTATTGACAAGAACATCCCCGAGATGCTGGAAATGCTCTCGGTTTTGGTTACAGAGACGGACTTCACGAGCCCTGCTGCGCCTGCGATGATTCAAGAACTTCTAAGGACGACCACCAATGGAGCTTTGGATGCCATTGCGGGAACTGGTCACCGATTCGCCGTTAATGCTGCAGCTGCCAGTCTTTCTCAGAGCCTCTGGATCCAAGAGCAACAGTCTGGTCTTGAACAGCTGCAAGCCACTGCTAACCTTCTCCGAGATGCAGAGTCCTCTCCAGAGCGTCTCCAGGAGCTGATCGAGAAGCTTCGCCTCATCCAATCCTTCGCCATCTCTTCATCCAACCTTCGGGTTCGTATGGTGTGTGAAAAAGAGAGTGCTGGTAACAACGAATCGATTTTGCAAAAGTGGATTTCCGGACTGCCTAAAACACGTTCCCCAAGCGCCAATCTCACCACCACTTCCTTCAAGTCGGCGGACAAGGCCTTCTATGATATGCCGTACAAGGTCTATTACTCAGGCCAGGCTCGCCAGACTGTGCCATTTGTTGATCCATCTAGCGCTCCTCTCAGCATCTTGTCTCAGCTTCTCACCCACAACTACCTTCACCCCGAGATCCGGGAGAAGGGAGGTGCCTACGGAGCGGGTGCTAGCAACGGGCCCATTAAGGGCCTCTTCACCTTTATGAGTTACCGGGACCCGAACCCTTTGAATTCGCTCAAGGTCTTCAAAAACAGTGGTATCTTTGCTAGAGATCGTGCTTGGTCTGAGCGTGAGATTGAAGAAGCTAAGCTTGGAATCTTCCAAGGTCTTGATGCTCCTATGAGTGTCGACGATGAAGGCGCCCGCTACTTTATGAGCGGCGTTACCCACGAAATGGACCAACGCTGGAGAGAACAGGTTTTGGATGTTACAGCCAAGGATGTCAACGCGGTTGCTGACAAGTTCCTGGTGAATGGCTCGCGACAAACGACTTGCGTTCTGGGTGAGAAGAAGGACTGGGCTGATTCGGAATGGGAGCTGCGCAAGCTTTCTATGGATGCCGCCGCGTAAGCGATATCAACCAAGGATTGGCGTTCAGCAGTTGCTTCCTCTCTTCTTTGCACAACCTTCCTCTAATCTGGATATGATCCCTGTTGAAGGAATTGCATCACGACTTCCCCTTCCCATGTATTTCTATATACCTTCACCCCCCCTGCATCAGCTCATACCTTGTACATATATCCGTGTATATCCCATCTGTATACATCTCCATTCTACTTCCTGTCTGTTTTCATGTGTTTTCCCCTGTCTTGAACCCCAACCGCGCTGAAGATATTCACGTGCTTCGGCACCGAGCTAATCACATCTCCAACCAGTCACTACCTTTGGTTGCAAGGTGTCGCATTCATTTCCATCAGGATGCTCGCGCAAGAATAAAGAGGATGTGAACCGCCAGGTACACTCCTCTTCTCCGTTTTCAGACCCGTCCTGGCCCTATAAGTCTACACAGGACGGACTAAAAACGAGGGAACATAAATATTGTCATAAATATATAGAATTTGTAGAATTCGTAGAAATATCAAGAAATATCAATGCCAATAAATCTTTTTGCATGTTTTTGACTTAAAATGAGGAACAATAATTGGTCAGGCGCCACAGCCCTGGTAAAAGCGGAGAAACGGTAATTCCCCCTGATAAGCTCCGATGTAACTGTGTCGGCTTACCCTCTTCTCCAATTGTTTTGATCAATTATCCCCAAGAGTTATGGAGAATTACTCTGAGTAGTCATGAAGAGATCGGGCGCCATGGTCGGCCCGAAGCCGACCAAGGCCTGTGGTGAGTCGGAGATGGCAATGGCATGGTGGAGAAGAGCTAACCAGTTGAAGTAAATTGCCGACGACTGAAGGTATAGACATAGTTACTTTCCAATATGCCAGCAACTAGGGACTTATATCAATCAGATGAAATGCGAAGTATCCGGACCTCCTCCATGTCGCCGTTGCCGTCACACTCGAGCTGCCTGTGTCTTCAAGCCCCGGGCCAATGTGAGCAAAGAATCACAATGGAAAATATAACTCGGACACGGAGCTGACATTCTATCCAGGCATCTGCGATGCATGAATTAATGGAGATGCAGCAAGATCCAGCTTTTGGTTCTCCGCCAGTGATCCCGGATCACCAGTCAATTCTGAACCGGCTGGCCAGGATCGAGTCTGCGCTCGGCATCACCGAGGACTCCCAGGGCCCCGAAGACGAAATGAGTTTGTCTCATGGGCCAAGTCCTGATGAAGATACGGACGCTGTGCCACTGCATGGTGTATGGACAGCGCTTGCGCATTTAAGAGTCATTACCCGTCCTCCTCCAAATGATAGTATCTGGTCACGATCCGCTGTTCAGCAGCTATGGAGCTCGTATGTACTTTTCAAACCAGGATGTGACGGTCGATATCTGACAATGCCACAGCTTCTTAAAAAACCTCCCACTTCTTCACTTCCTAACAGACCATAGCGCGTTCGCTTCTCCGACCCCTGTTCTGCTCGCTTCTGTGCTTTACATATCCGCTCTCCATCACCCATTCGGCGGGCTGGCATCGTTGGACTCAGGATATTTTGCCGCTATGTACAGTGCTATCGCTGAGCTTGTGACTCCGTCTCTGCACCCAAGTCCGCTGCAGGTATTAGAGCAGAAGAACGAAGAGCAAAATATCTCCCCGCAAGCCAAAAGGGAGAAAGCATTCCATGACATACTTGGTTTGATCATGGCTAGTTTGAGCTGCGAGGCTTACGTTGGTGCCACAGGCTCGTGGATTGCAATGGCATATCGTATCTGGCTTGATCATTGTCCAGCAGAGATGAATTCTACTACGAAAGACTGGCGTGCGTTGTTCTCCGGTCTTCAGGTAGGAACTGCTACCAAACGCCGAAATCTGGATACTTTATTTACATTTCGCTTTAGGTAATTGATATTGAACACGCCTCAATGCACATGTCCTATCCACTACTCCCACGACATCCTGCCAATCCAACTATACAGCGGTTGGATAGCAGTCAAGGAAATGCCTTCCAGGGCCTTGCAGAAATGATGCACTTTGGACTGAGTCATTTTGTCGGGCGTGGACTGCCGAGCATATGGTCCTCCCTCAATGCAGATGACGCCGACATCGTGCCTACAGCTCGGTCACCATTTACTGAAAGTGACTTGCAGGTTATCCGGCATTGGGCGCGGAAACTTGATGATTGGCTAGTACGGTATAATGGCTCATCCCGTGAGTATCCACGAGCGAGAATACAATTTCCGGGGCTAACTATGGCTAGAGCCCACTCCGTCTGATCGACAAGGTATTCTCATTTTGCTCCAGTATCACCTACACAAACTATATGTACTTTCGATCTATCATCCTGCTCGCGGATTTGATCTCAGTCCTGCCAACATTAGTTCTTTTGAGCGACATGAGTTGCTTGTTTCGGCTCGGGCGGTGTTGAGACTAAGACAAGATGATGCGAGCATATGGTCTAATTGGGACTTAGTTGTAAGTTCTATCTTAGCGCCAGTAATGCTCCTTTTTAACAAAATAGATGATTACATGGGCCGCCGTATTACTCCTTCAAGGTGTTGAAGATGGCATGACTCACCAAGATGGTATGGCAAATTTAACCCCCAATCAGAATTATCAATCTCTTCTAATGCTCTATATAAGATTTACACCTCATTCAAGCACATCTCCAAAGTCTAGAACGAAGAAACCAGTCCGCTGCAAGCATTCATACAGTTCTATTCCACCGACTCGAGTCTAGCATGCAAGCCATGCATACTCCACCAGACACAAGCGTGGCATTAGCATTCCCACTCCCAAGCGCAGACGACTCATGGACTATATTTGACCAAGAGATAATGTCTCTCGCAAACCCGCCATGGTTATTCGATGAATCGACGCAGCTGCCACAGATCCAAAAAGCCCCTTCAGTGCACCAGTTACAGTCTGGACTCCCACCTTTCCAGTATGACACTACCATTATAGCATCTACATCACAACACTTCGCACCACATACACAGTAGGGCTGCACAGCGACAAGTTATGGGCGTTTAAGGAGATCCTCGGTGAACTATCATCAACTCTGAAGAGGATCTAGTGGTGCACGAAGAGCCACTCCTTGATGTAATCTAGAAAAATACTATATACACTTCAAACCACAGCTGATCAAAGGAACCATCTACAGCCTCCGAACACTAAACCTCAGCTTGAAAGTGTCCATCCCCTCATGGTAGTCTTTCATCATCTTATCTGCCCCAGCCCACTTCTCCATCCGAGTCTCAACCTCCCATTTTGTCCCCGTTTCAGCACCAACCTGCTCCCAAAACTTCTTCCACGTCGCAGGATCATGACGATAGTGCTTCCCAGCAGCCTCTTTATCTTCCGGGGGCGGAGGATTCACTAGACCAATCTGTCGCCCGATTAGAAGGGAGCCGGGTTTATCCTGGAGTAACCCGACAATCCGCTTCGCAACCAGGAGCTGCTGGTTCCAGTTGAAAAGATGGAAGAAGGAAGCAGCGTTCACAATATCAATCTTGTGGGTCAGGTTCTTGACTAGATCGGAGTTGTCGTCGAATATGTCCGCTACAATGAACTGGGCTTTAAGGTGATCGTGGTCGTTGAAGAGATCATATCCAATGTCATAGAAATCTTGGCGCAAGTCTGAAGCATAGAGATTTTCAGAGGGGACGCCGTCGAAGACCTGATTTGGCATGTTAAGTTTGCGTTCATTGCTCTGGACTCTGCATGGGCTCTCTGGAGACTTACCAACTGACGCAGCTCTTGCCCGACTGCACATCCGACGTCAAGCAGCTTCTGGCCGGACTTGAGTCTATCCAGGATTTCAGGGTAGAGCGGCGACTGTGGGATACTCAAATCCAGGAACCGGAATGATCCAATACAAGGGTACGGGAACTGAGAATATTTATTAGTATCTTTGATCAATGATAGTCGATGGTCCCTTGAGGCGTGAGGATTCCGTAGTCATCAATTGCGTCTGATGGGCATTGTACACGCGAGCATGGCAAGCCACAACACCTACAGGAGATTATCGGTAAAGAAACACTTACTACAGCGAATGCTCGATCTCTCTGAATCATTCCATATTGGTTAGCATGGGCTTTCTCCCCATTGAATGGGAAATGACTCACTACTTTCTTCACATGGTCCACCACTTGCTCGGACGGAATTTTGCTGTACTTTTCTAGCAGAGTCTTTGCTGGCTCAGGAACTTCGATCAATTCCGGCTCGTACCAGGCGAACTTGTGAGGATCAAAGCCACCATCGAGGATGGATTTGAGATCGGACTCGGCTTTGGCCATATTAGAGTAGGGGGATCAGCCGAGGTTTGTTTTGAGCAATTACCGCAAGAAATCACGCAGTGTTAGCAGCCGCGTAGTCGGTCTTAGAGAGTTAAACGTGGTGTGTCAAAACGGCACGCCACTTCACAAATGGAAGAGATTTCTTGATTCTTGAAAAACCTGGATAGCTAGTAAGATGATCCCCTTTTACTCCATTTAATTTCGAGAGCTTCGGCATCGAATTGGTGGGGTAGACGGCTCGGTAGTTACTGCCTGGATCCAGCCGTATTTTAGACCGCTTTTAGGACTCTCTATACAGTGTATTGTGACCAAATCAGCATGGAATAACTAATGCGTATAAAAATGAAGCTTTTGTACTCCATAAAAATCTATGTATCGCCATCTTTTCAGTGGTTGCAAGTCCAAAAACAAAACGACGCTTTTCATACCATGCAAATCCACGTATCTAAAGGACCGCCGTATAGATGTAAGTAAATGTATCTCCAAATATAGCTGGTCTGTGGTTCAAGATGTGGATGTTTGTGGTAATGATTGGGATTGTGGGCAAATTTTTATATATAGGGGATTGATACAAAGACACCCCCCTGTCTGAATTTTCAATAACCGAATGGTAAGCCCAACCAGAAGGACGTCTGGTTTGATCAAGATATGCTACCAGTGTGTTACGGAATAAGTTTGTGGTGGTAAAGATCTATTCCGTAATTGGCTCGCCCGAATTGTCGTTGGACGCGCGGCTATACGAAAGAGAGACTTGAATAGACGCTTGCAGAGACTTCAGACTTGCAATCAAAGTAAACGGATACGGAATGCAGTAAAGAAATGATCAAAACTGTCATTTTGACGATATGTAGTTATACCACAAAAATTATAAGAAAGACGAAGTTCCGTGAGCTACGAGATTGCTTTATATACAGGGGAAGCAATGCCTTATAGGGAAGGCGTGAGCCTACAATATTTATGATATAAGAGGTTAATCGGGCAGGTACATCCATCGCCTAAGTAAGGTAGAGCAATAGTATAGTGGGTGAGATGTATCAATATCCATAGGTCATAGATCGAAGCCAGTCAGCGAGTCTTATCCCTGGGTCCCTCTCTTATAGAATCCTATCTTTTGTAATCCGCCCATAGCTTGGTGGTGCATCAATCATATCAAACGGATTCTCCAAACTGCCACCAACAAGCCCCCATAGTGCGACTCGTGTGATCCGGTGCCTAGCAAGTTTGCTTAATTCTTCGCGATACTGTTCTTTCAGAAATCTCTTATCTTCTTTAGAGACTTCAAAACCTCGAGCTCTACAACAGCATCCGCACTCAAAGGTACAATTTCCAACTCCAAGACCACGTGTAGGGTCAATCGTACGGTTAAGACAACACCCACATCCACGAGCACAGCATCCACGCCGGCTAGCACAATCTTCAACAAGCACGCGGTGCATATACCATTTAGGATGGGACCGCCGTAGCTCAAACGCTCCTAGCTGATACCCATCTAATAGACAGGAATGGTAACACCACCACTGTTGCTCTAAGAACCAGTATTTGGCATTCAAAGCGTCAAGTCTGTCTTTCGCATCTTTGTTCAAGGTAGCTCCCTCTTTAATAGATAGCTCTTCTTGAACAATCTCCCGGAGGTCTTCCTCTATAAATAGAAGCTTATGCGAGATAAAAGGAGACTTAGTGTTAAATCTTTTATTTACGCTCCAGTATTGGCCCAAACGATATCTTTGGAGGGTGTTAATATCTCCAGATTGTTCGAGGTTGACTTCATTGGAGGTCTTATCACCAATCAACTTTGCACCCATTAGCCCTTTTGGTTCATTTGGTTCACTTGGCTGGTTCTTTTTCGCTTGAACTTCGCGTGATTTGCGACGGCGGAAAGAAAATGGCATCTGGGATGTTTGAACGTCTTGACCTAATTTGAAGATGAAGAACGCTTCTTGAGGGTTTTTGCTGGGCCTAATAAATTTTTTTCTATAATGATGTCAGGTTACAACTCCCAAGGTCCGACACCTACTTAGGTAAAAGGTTGGGTGGTGGTTTAATCCTCTAGTAGCCTCCTTAACCTTGGAAGTAATTAGACTTCCACTATCTCGAGAAGGCTTCACGATGACTAGCTTAAGTGGAGCTGCAGGGGGGCTGAAATAATAAAAGAATAGCCACGAAAGTCAATGCTAGCATGGTATTGCACTTGATAGGTATTATTAGCAAAGTATGTAGATATTTTTAATACGCCCAAAGGATACATCTAGATTCGTCAAGAACAAAACCATGCGCATATTCCCCTAACAATTAAGGATAACCACTCAAGAAGCCTTCGAGGTCGAGTCACGTCTACTACATAATCCCTGTACAACATATTTTGCTTTCTAGGAGACGGGAGAGACGGTGATCTATGCAGCGGTATAGCTGCCAGGGTTCGCTCCAGTCTAAGGGTGAACTTGATGCCTTGATGCTTTGATCAGTACCAATTTCTACACCACTCCATACAGTATAATGTAAATAATTCTACATTGGAATGAAGCTTTTCACTCCATATAAATCCCTGCGTTTCCATTTTTTGGGTGGTTCTCATTCTATAAAAACAAAGAAGCATAAATTTGTATGGGGTAAAAAGCCTCCTTTTTGATATATGTGAGACAGAAGTTTTAAACCACCTAGAATATAGAGATGCAGAAAAGCTTTATTCTCTTGTCACTTATAAACCACCCAAAAAAATGGAAATGATTCAATTTATATGGTGTACAACTCGATCTGGCTCATATTGTCTGCCATGAGCAGTTTGTCCAAGCAATTACCTTCTACAAAATGCACAGAACACTGGTCTTGCGTATTCACATTCTAAGACGCTCTTCGTGTTCCCGGCGATGTAAGTAATTGTCAAGGAACAAACGTGAAGATATCTCGACACGCCATTCCGGTTCTAATAGTGATTCCGACTCTCCACAATCTCAAGTACAGCCTAGATCCTTTCGGATATCTAGTTTTTACCGGTAGCACTAGTCATTAGCTTCTACAACAATCTCATTTCTACTATCCAGCAATCATGCACCTAGTTATCTATGTTTTAGACCCCCTTCTAGGAGTAATCGTAGGTTGACTCGATCCAGGGGCCCTGTATCTCAGTTTACATAGTACTATTCCCTGACACTTTCCTCTTTGTCTATGTAGTCATGGACGGTCGATATTATTATATGGGCGAGGTACACCTTGAGATTCCTACCTAGCTAGATACATTCAAACAATTGCATGTATATTTCATGGATAGTACCGTTATGAAATAATGGCGTAGAATACATAGTGGAAAAAAGTAAAATTGTCTGAAAGAGTTTCATTCTACCCACCACTTACCCATGGACATCGCCTGTTTGATCGTCAACCACAATACTTCATATTAAGTAGCATCAGAAGTAAACCTTAAACCTCAGTATCCAGCACCATGTCTGACAACGGAAATGTCAGTGAGCAATGAAATACCTCCTTCTATCCCCTCCCCATCTAACAATATTCCTATATTCCAGTACACTTGTGTTCCCGCCATTAAATGGCTAATCAGAAACATCCGCAACGACGGCGTCGAAGGAGACGGAATCGCTACCTGGAACGCAATCCTGAATCTACGATTCCCATCTACACAAGGCTTCTCCATTCGCCCATACATCCACTGCGCTGTACGTGGACATCTAGGCTGGGTCGAGCTTCAACTTTCCCATTTGAAAGACGGACGTCAGAATCCAGTTCTTGTGCTGTACTATCAGCGCGCCGATAGGCTGGATGATAACCAGTGGGGAAATGGACAGAGAGAACTGGAGCTGTATCTTGCTTTTCGGTATCGTCATTTCACGGAAGATGCGACTCCTATCTATGGCATCCTTGCGATTGGTGCCAAGTTGAAGATCTTCGAGTACGATAATCCCTCACGCAGTATCGAGCGGTTTGTTCCGCCTTGGGATTTGGAGCGTCATGATGAGCAGGTTTGGAATATGCTCAGGAAAATCAACAGGGACCATATCGGCAGTGGTGGTTATGTGAAGACAGGTATCAAGACTGAGTCGGGTGGACAGGGGGATGAGAGGCTGGAGATTTTCTGTTGAAGGAGACTCACAGGGTTTTATGCAGCAGGTCGAAGACTCTAGATTTAGCCCTCACTTCAGCAAGGATTTGAGATTCTCGAAATGGGATTCATGGGCTCAGAGGGATGAATCCAGTATGCCAAAATCAAACATGGTTTATCATAGTTTTCTTTATGTTTTTCAACTTGAAACGCTGGGGAAGTTCTGGCACTGTTGAGACTCTTGAATTCATGGGGTATAGTGTAACAAAGTCGCTCATAATATCATACAAAATAGGTGATTAATGGTAAAGGTCCATAGTAACCACCCAAAGCAAATTACAGCAATGCGTGTGGAGACCCATTAACACGATCAATCGAGAGAAATCGTGTTTTCACCAAGCTCATGAGGAGACATAGCCCTCGGCGAGGTTTTCGATAAGCCCGGAGAATCCACGGCCAAGGATGAAGGCGACATAGATAAGCATGGGAACGGCTCGGTTTGGTTGTCAGACAACCGGCGGTTTGATGACTCGCTGAAGGTCCGTTTCGGGGTATCAAATTGATCTTGTGATCGGATACTTGGACTAGTGGATGTCGCGGCAGGCTACACAAGTAATCTGGTTAGTTTCTTCTTCGTCGAGGCTGGAAGGTGAAAAATCTCATACTTTATCACCACCAACCGGGTCAAGGCCTCGACTCAACGCCAGCTCGTGTGCAGCAAGCCGTCGTCTCGCAATATCCGCTTCTTCTTCCAATGCGGCGCGCTGCTCTTCTGTCTTCAAGTCTGTCATTGACGGTGTGTCGACACTTTGAGCAATGGCGACATCATTGTAGCTAGGAGATCGCTTTGGGGAGCGTTTCTTCTTCCTTTTTGCCTTTTTGGAAGATGCGGCGCCTAGACTGGACGCCGATGCAGACTGTATAATTTCAGACTTCGCCCCGGACTGATCATCTGATTCCAAGCCCGTTCCCCGGCGCCCGAAAGCAAGCGCAAACTCATCATCAAGGGGCACTGCATCTTCCTCCTCATCACTAGGGAATAGATCCCCGCGCGAGCTAAGTGAGTTGTCCGTCCCGCGGGAGGATTGCGTGGTACTGCGATTCCTTCTATTAGGGGTGGGGGAAAATGGACCTCCATCGTCATCATCATCGTCCATAGCTTCCATTAGCGGCTCGTCTTCGTGCGCATAGCGCCGGGCGCCGGGGTGTTCTTGGAGATCAGCAGCCGAAGGCCGATACTTGACTCCCCTTGCACCGAATCTCCACGGAAATCGCTCGAGGAAGCCAAGAAGAGAAGAACTGGGAATCACAGTAGGGTCGTCCCGGTTGTCCGGAAGGTGCGCTGTGCTCCTTCGCCTAGTGTTGCGTGTCCCGTAGCTCATCCTCCTGGGCCGACGCGGCTGGTCAGCAGCTCCGCGCGCCAGCCCGCTGCCAGCGAGGAGGCGGTCAAGTTCTCCAGTACCCCATCCAATCAAGCCGTCATCATCTTCTTCATTGGCCCAGTCGTCGTAGAAATCAAAGTTGGCTTCGGTTTGGCCGCGTCGTCGCCGCCTGAGGTGGTCTTCTCGGCTCGGGAGGCAAGGTGCTGTACATGCAGCCATGCAGTTTCCAATGGATTCAAAACACGGAGATATGTAGTTGTGGGAGAAAGTATAAAGCCCCTCTTGCGCGGTTTCGTTAGCGGTCTCAAGGTTATGGGAGATCTGATTGATCCGTTGTCGGATGCGGGGGTCGCGCGGTCGCATCATCTTGGGCAACGGTGTCGATCAATAGACACTGCTAATGATAGATCTCGTGTGATTTGCTCTACCAGCTGTCGCCGGCGACATTGGAAAAGTTACGGAGGTAAGTAGGGGCTACTGAAGTAGCAAGACGACCTCGGGGATCCCGACGATGTCATTCCTTGCTGAGTCAGCGCGGGTAATTTCCAAGGTTGGGGGGAGAATTTTGGGTTGATGAAGATGAAGATGCGTTGAAGAGGGAGAGGCATTGAGGAAATTTAGAGAAAGCATTTTATCTGTCTCCAAGATGGTTTACTATGTTCGATTTCTGAAAACCCCCAGGATTCAACCACAGAAAGGGTCCATCTATCTCTCCGCTCTTATCTGCATCACGACTGATCTGGGAGACTCTTTTCTTGCTGAAGATGTTGATTTGATGCTGATAGCTGAGAATTCTTCTCGGGTTACGTTTCAGAAAAAGACCAAATGGAATGCTAGTAATCGCGAGCTTGCTATTACTCTGGGTCCTCTCCCATCCAATCTGGCCCAACAGTCTATGGTGTTGACGGTTAAAGTGCCGCACCCACCAGGATACTCTATACCCCAGTATCCCCCCATACCATTAGTGGTTGCCGCAACAAGTGCTCCATTTGGACCTCAGTCGACACCAGCGGAAAAGCTGGTTCAACGGCACATTCAATACAGCGGCCGCGAAGCATTGCCCGTAAAAATTTGGGAGGAGACAGGAAATAGCATTGCTCGGCACATATGGTAAGCCATTGTTCTGCTTACTTTTCGTTTTCCCCCTCGATATGCTAAACAGGGATATTCTCAGGGATGCGGGCCTCGCAACAGTTACATATCTTCACATGATCTGTGAGAACATAAAGAAGAAGAACAAAGGCACTGAACCTAAAATACCAGCTTTGAAACGGGTCCTATCCAATGCCCGCAACACACCTCTTCAGGTAGTTGAACTAGGGGCGGGATGTGGGATAGCGGGAATTGCATTGGCATCAATGCTTTCCAACTGTTCAGTCTTACTCACGGACCTCCCCGAGGTTGAGGACATAATAACACGCAATATTAATGCTGCCCAACTCGCACCCATGTCCAGTCTTCAATATCAAAACCTTGACTGGGATGACCCGCCGGATGAGCTCTGCCCCCAGCCCATTGAGCTCATTCTTGTTTCTGATTGTACATACAATGCAGACAGTTTGCCAGCGCTAGTCTCTACGCTCGACCGTTTGGTTCGGACATCCCCAGAGGCAATCATTTTGGTGGCCTTGAAGAGAAGACATGACAGCGAAACGGCGTTTTTCGACTTGATGCAGTCGGCGGGATTTACGGTGGTGCAGGACAGCGTTGAGATCCCCTCACAACACGATGATGTGGATGAGATTGAGTTTTACTGTTACAGCCGACCAACTGGGGAATGATAGCATGTAGCATTGGACCCGGGGATAAAACGAAAAATTACAAAGGACAATCCTTTTGGTCGAAAGACAACATAAAACCCTACAGCTAACAATAGAATAATGTCATCTAAGCTTGGAAAAAAGAAGCAATCTGGTTTGTCTACGATTGCCGTGTCGATGATATTAAACAAACATCTGTACCAGCATGACAAGAAAGCCATAGCCACTTAATGGGTATCTCATTGGCATAATATTTCATGTTCTTGGTACGTATGTTCCTAAGGCATCTTCCTGATATCTTTTCGGTGTTTTTTCTTTTCTTCTGGAACTGTAAAACTACGCATCCACAAACGGAACCATGGTGGATCAGTTCCGCCTTTTTACTATGGACCCGAAAAGCGCGTAGGACCAGTTACGAACTTGCAAAAATCAGCAGGTGGATATGTAGCTATGTTGATGTCAAACCGAAGTCACGAAAGAAATTCTCAAGGCGTAAATTGCTAGGAGCCTCAACGGGTTGGATACATCTCTTCTTCTGATGCCTACATACATAAGGGATAATCCGCCCTTGTAGTTGAGTGAATGCATTTGGAACTTCGACTGACCAGTCCTCGGAACTCTTACCGGTGTACAATCCCGGGTCGGATAAAGTTTATGAGGTCTCTAGTAGTTGGTGAGCCATGGGCAGCTTTTTCTTTTTATATCGACAGGATCAATATCCTCGTCAAGGACATTCAGCCTTGAAAAAAAACTATGATTATGCTCATCACTATGGTGTATTGAAAGCCACGAAATTATGTGAAAATGAGAGCCGTTCTGCATGTTCTAAATGATCACCTATAGGCTTCGTTATCCCATCACCTAATGGCATAACTTTCGAAGGTAATATACCTCTTCGCTTACAAGAAGCAAGTTGGTATCCGACCAAGTATGGCTGGCTGAGCTCTACAGTAATAGCACAAATTTCCCCGTGATTGAAGTAGCTATTGGATGCAGAGGCCACTCCTAAAAAGCCAATTGGAAATGGAACAAAACCATGGATGATCATTTCCTGGTCTGTGCACGAAAGTGGACAGTGTGGAATCCAAGGTGCGTCATTATGGGTTCTCGCCCAAGGGCCTATTTTCCTCGAAGAGCTTGATCCCAGTCCTGCTCAGGTGGTGACAGTGCATCTTTAGGGCATATATTTTCTCGGCATTGTGCATTACAGTTGCCCCCTGCAAGTATATCACATACGTATATGTAGGTGCAGGGACTAAAAATATAAACCTCCCGGTAGTACAGGGTATAGAGTACCAATAATATGGCCACGTATGTAGCTGGATGTACGGAGTACCTGGATTGAAGTTCAAATGTTCATCAAACAGGGATATACTCCCGAGGTCTGATCAAGGGCAAATCAGAGACTACACACACACCGCTACCATTGCATCCAGCAATTCCGAGAGCTGGAGATTGACTCCTGCATCATGCAGTCACACCTAGGACGGGAAGAGCTATAGCAGAGGGAATAATAATGGATGCCTAAAGGCCCCGAAATAATCGCGCATGATTATCCAAAAGAGTAATAGAACGAAAATGAGGGATAGGAGAGGATGAAGAACCCTTTTCCCGGGCTGAGTAAGCACCGCTTTTTTTTTTCCCCACGAAGGGCTCCGTCATCTCTTCAAGGCTCTCTCTACAGGGCTCCTGTTTCAACATCTCCCCTTCTATTTGGGTTCTACAGCTCATAATTTAGGTGAGTCTTTTATTTGCATGTTAACTTGATTTGGATGTCCGTGTGTGACCCCGTGCGGTGTTTTATTTCCCCCAATGGTCGTGTGCCCTAAGCCTCGCTCACTGCCCCCCCAAAAAGAAAAATTTCTCAAATCCAAAAAACTCTCTCCCTTCCTTCCCATCCGTCCTTTTTTTTCTCTCATAGTTATTATAGCACCTGGATCATACCAGGCTTGCTAACCACTTTGTCGGCCCTTAGATCTCTTTGGTCCTTTAGGTCCACTCTGCAGACCCTGCCTTTGGAATCCCCAAAGGCGATTTGGTCACCACGGCTCCAGTAGCCTCCCTTCTGGTTCTTAGCCAAATTGTCTCCACTCAACGTCTCCGCGACACTCTTAACAACATTCCACCTCCTGGTTCTCTCTGAACTCTCGTCCGGTGCGCCTTTTTTCGTCCCGTTGACGACCCCGGAGATTATTCCCTCGTTCTCTGAGCTGCCGCATAGGACTTCTTTCAAGGTTCTTCCTCTTCAGGGGGAAGGGTCTAGGAGGCTTGGTCCAGTCAACTACGGTTGTGACACTTTTCGTCCTCCCTAACGCGCAGTCGCCTGCCGGTTTAAAAACCTTTTATTATCTCTCTATTTTCTATTCAAATTGTGCTGAGTCGCAGCGGCATGGTTATGGCACCGACTGCGTGTGTATCGACTGCTGAAGTATGCACCTTCAGAAAAGACAGAAAAGACTATACCAATAGTCTGGACCATCTTGGTCTCGTCAGCAGTCATGGCGGGGACAACAATTTGTTGCAATCATCGTTGACTGCCAAGGAACTTGTTTTGGATGTGCTGAAGAAGCGAGCGGCGGAAGTGGATGTGGACCACTGTGGTCCTGGTGAGGAGGACCCCTTCTACGTGGCGGATATGGGGGATGTGTACCGCCAGCATATGCGCTGGAAGATGAATTTGGGCCGTGTGAAGCCCTTCTATGGTAGGCATCTCTCTGCCACTGGATCGCCCACTCTGGAGCCCTGCTAACGAACGTTCAACAGCTGTCAAGTGTAACCCGGACCCGGAAGTCCTCCGGCTCATGGCCCAGCTTGGAAACGGTTTCGACTGTGCCTCCAAGTCGGAGATCGAAATGGCCCTTCAGACGGGCATCGATCCTAGCCGCATTATCTATGCCCAGCCTTGCAAGACCAAGTCTTACTTGCGCTATGCTGCCGAGGTCGGCGTCAAGCAGATGACCTTCGACAATGCCGATGAGCTGTACAAGATCAAGGCTACCTTCCCTGAGGCGGAACTTTATCTTCGCATCTTGACCGATGACTCAACCAGTCTGTGCCGGTTGAGCATGAAGTTCGGTGCTTCCATGGACCAGGCTCGTTCCTTGCTTGAATTGGCTTATAAATTGGACCTCAAGGTCGTCGGTGTGAGTTTCCACGTTGGATCTGGCGCCGAGGATCCTGGAGCTTTCCTCAAGGCTGTGCAGGATGCACGTTTGGTCTTCGATTATGCGGGAGAAATCGGCCACGAACTCCACACTCTGGATGTTGGCGGCGGCTTCTGCCAGGACACGTTTGAGAAGTTCGCAGGCATGTTGGGCGAAGCCGTGGACACCTACTTCCCGCCGAACATTCGTGTGATCGCCGAGCCTGGTCGCTACTATGTAGCTACTGCCTATACTCTCGCCGCCAACGTCATTGCGCGGCGTGACATTCCGGATCCCGATGATCCCTCTCGCGATGCTTTCATGTTGTATCTGAACGACGGCGTCTATGGCAACTTTTCGAACATCATCTTCGATCACCAGCATCCCGTCGCTCAGATTCTGACCTGCGCCTCGGACGGCTCCCAGCCCGGTTCTCCGAACTCTGCGACTTCGGAGGACGTCACTTACTCTATCTGGGGACCTACTTGCGATGGCATCGATGTTATCAGTGAGCGTATTTCCTTGCCTGGCCTGCTGAACACCGGCGACTGGCTCTACTTCGAGGAGATGGGAGCCTACACCAAGTGCAGCGCTACCCGTTTCAATGGTTTCTCTGACAACCACGAGGTGATCTATATCTCGAGTGAGCCTGGTGCCTCTGCTTTGCTCAACTACTAGTTTGAAATTTGTTTTGCTTGACAATCTTTTACAATCGTGTTTTTGTTTGGAATCACTTCTTGTTCGGTGACCTCTATCCTTTGGGGCCCGTCTAATATAGTATCTATCATGCGTTCTCGCTACATATGCGATCGTGTTCTTCGCCCACTAGATTCTAAATTAGAATAGAGCCCATCTTGTTTGCACCAACGTTCTTTGACTAGATACCTTTTGGCATCTGTTGTCTGATGTTTTGCTATCTGATTCTCGGTACTTCTTTCGGGCGCAAAATATAAAACGTCTTGTTGCTTGATTACAGGTGTATCATGCTCTATCATCACATTTATAAGGTATCATGAGAAATAAATAACATCACAGAATCTATGAACAGGAGCCCATCAAAGATCTAGACCAGGCGCTCCACACTCAACTCCACACCCTCTCCCTCACCCGCCTGGATCAGTCCACCAGCTTCAAGCTTCTTCTTCCACTTGGCCGACTCGTACCGAGCTAGAATCAATGTGATGCGGGCAATGACAGTCGGGTCTGCAGATTCTGCAACGACAGTGGAAGGAGTGCTTGTCCAGCGTCCAAAGGCCCAGTTGAGAATATAATACTGCACCCCAGAGGTCTCGACCTTCTCTCTCGCATTCAAGTTATCCGATGACTCCACCGGAAGATCCTGGTTTGAGCAGCGAACAATTCCCTTGATGCGATACACCTCCTCACGAGGCGCCAAAGAGAGGAACCGCTCGAGAGCAGCAACATCGACCGTCTTCCCCTCAACATCAGACTTCAACAAAACAGACAGAACCTCAACCTCAGACTGATGATCATGCTGATGTTCATGTCCATGTCCATGTTCATGGTCCCCAGTAACCGCATCCTCAGACTCCTTAAACAAAGCCCCATCAATCCCGAGCATAACATCCATATCAACCCGACCCTTATTCGACTTAACCCAAGGGGTCTCAACCTCCAAGTCCCCAACCCGATCAAGACAAACATCAAACCGCTCGGGCAAATCCTCCCACTTATTAAAAACAATCAAATCCGTATACTTCGCCTGGATCTTCGCCGTGTACGAAGTATCCTCATACCCCTCCCAGTTCTCAACATCGATAACGCTAATAACACCATCGAGAACGAAGTGTCCACCCTCTTCGCGCGCAAGCCGATTCACCTCCATTGCGAGCGTTGCGGGGAACGCGCTGCCGCTAGTCTCGATCACGATGCGGTCGGGTTGTACTTCGTTGCGGAGCTGTTCTAGTGCGTCGCTGAGTTGGCCGACGAGGTTACAGCAGATGCAGCCGTTGAGCATTTCGCGCACGCCGCTGATGGATTGTGTTGAGGCTAGTTGAGAGTCCACGGCGACATCGCCGAATTCGTTTTTGAGGAGGGCGAGCTTGTAGGTCTTTGGGAGTTGAGGGATTAGGTTGAGGAGGATGGTTGTTTTTCCTGACCCCAGGAAGCCCGTTACGATTGTTATGGGGATTGGCGCCATTTTTGTGGTGGTTGGCGGCTGTGTTGATGTTTGAGGTTGTTGTATGTTGGCGGCATCAGGCTATCGCGAATCACCCGATGGAGGGGTAGCCCTACTTCAGGAGCCCTAATTACCGGTTTGGGCTTATAGATGTATGGGCTTCGATTCCAACTTTAAAAGCTTTTTTTTTTTCCTTCAAAGGGAAGGTGATATTATTACGTGTGATGCAATTTATATACCTAGTCCCATAACCGTGTGGCAGGATGAATTGTCCTGCATGGTGATCTGAGTGGTTGCACTGTTTATTCATATCCATGGATGAGTCAAGAAGCTATTCCTTGGGTAACACCCAGGCAACCCATGGTGGCGACTGAGAAACGGTGATAAGACTACTCGTCAAAAGGAAGTTCCATTGTCATATATCTACTTGCGTTCATGTAGATGCAATAGAAATGAAGTTTCCCTAGTCGGCTTCCCATTGTGGCAATCTGGGTACGTGCCCTCTGAGTTGAGGTTACTTCCAGATACTGGCGTATATATACAGCCTACTAACCCTTTCAAAAACATCAAAGCCATCGTACTCTCTCTACCACTCTTTTATAACACCACAATCTATTGACATGGTGCCGAAATACCCCTCGACATGCGTTGCGAATGAAAGGGCTGAGATTGAGTCAACAAAGAAACCGTGGAGACCAAGTATGCTTTATATACATCATGAGGTATACAGACCAGACAGGCCTACAGTAATCCAGATCTCGATAATCTTGATATAATCAGCCTATGCACAAACTATCCAAAGAAAGAGCAGTTACCAAATCCCAACCCCAACAATCAGATGATATCGCAAGTATCAATGTCTCGAGACAGATCGACTCTTCGACCCGGTTGTTCCCTTGGTCCGTCTATCACTCGCCCTATTCCATGACCGATTCTCATACTCAGACCGCTCGCGGCGGGAGTGACGTGCCGGTGCACCGCGGCGGGTAACCACCGAATGGTCCGTGGACTGCTGGTTGTGTTCTTGGTCGGATTCGACAGACCGATTCATACTTCCGGATCGGGAGCGCATTGTGTATGATGGATTTGAAGAAAAGGGGGTTTGAGTGGATTATTGTTCAAGTTGAGCGGTAATGGATGAAGTAGAGGTATTGTCTTCTCTTATACAGAGTGGCGGCGGTGGCACACTTGATCCAAACATTGATATTTACTTCATTGTGAACGCATCTTGATGCAATATACAGGGCCACTCGAGTAATTCTTTATTATCTCATTGGTATAGGTTGATATGCTGTTGAATACATGATATATTTATAATTCTACTAGGACAAGTAGAACGACTAGGAACCAAACTCTTGAAAGGTAGATTAGTTGTCCCAGTGAAACTGGCTATTTGCATTTCGAGCTCTTTCACTATGCCTTTGTATAAATTATCTCCTTACGTTGGGGGTTATGTAAATCACGGGCAAAAAGAGTTGAAGGATAAACTTTCCCCTGGACCTCGGCCCAGCAGAGGGAAATGAAGCGGGGACAAAGGATTTTCAAACCTCGTCAAGACTTTGATTATATTTCAGATATATCTTTCAATCTCACTTGTTCTATAGTTCCAGTCCCTTGGTACCCTCGCTCGTATTGGGTTAGCTGGATACCTTAAATTGCACTGCAGAGGTTCCACTATGTCGGGATCCAAGATTACCTGCTACTTCGACATCGTCAGCCCCTTCGCATATATTGCTTTTCATGTGCTGCAGGTATGAAAATAGCAATCTTGACAAGGACTTATTTATCTAACATGATTTTAGAATTCACCCGCCTTTGCGAAATGTGAAATCACATATGTTCCAATTCTGCTCGGAGGTTTGATGAATGCATGCGGCAACAGCCCTCCAATCAACATCAAAAGTGAGTGGATTAATCTAAGGGTGGATAATACAAAGACAATAAAAAGGCTTATATGTGTATTTCCCATCTAGATAAGAAAGAATACCTGGGCCAGCAACGAGTGCGATGGGCGAAATACTTCTCAGTCCCGATCGTGGAGGGGTTCCCTAAAGGCTTCCCCTTCCGCACACTATCTGTGCAGCGTGCGCTGTGCGCAATCTCCCAGAAAGCACCAGAAAAGCTCGCTCCGGTGATTGGGGCGATATTCCACGCGGTCTGGGTTGAAGGCAACACAGCCATCGGCGAACCCGATGGCTTCGTCCCGGTGCTCGAGAGTGTGCTTGGAAAGCAAGAGACGCTTGAGATTATGTCTGCTGTAAGTTCGCTATAGTATTACTCGACATTCTAGCTAGTTTCGTAGACAAACGACCGCAAGGACCGAGCTAACTTTTTCCCCTAGATGAACCATCCGGATATCAAGGCCCTTCTGACCGCGAATACGACTCGTTCCTTTGACTCGGGTGCTTTTGGGCTGCCATGGTTTGAGTGCACGAATGGCAAGGGCGAGACTGAGGGCTTCTGGGGTATCGATCATTTGGGGCAAGTGGCTGACTTCCTGGGTTTGGATCGCGCGCTCGACAGAGGGTTCAGGGCGGCTCTCTAGGATTTGGGGAGTATCAATTTGAATCGAGTCTCGTGTATTATAAAGTGCATTGTGAAATTTTCCACTCAAATAAGTCTCGGTTTTGCGACGTCTTAATGTACATGTTAAGTAATGAGCGAGGATCCTGTCCCCTGGAGAAGATAAAGCGATCGCCGGAACCTAGGATGTCCGACAAGCCACCTAAGACAAATGATTCTAGACCTCCAGTCAATGGAGACTAGATCCCAAAACGCCAAAAATGTGCTATCATTTGTCTACTTCGTTGGTGGTGGGTGCTTATTGCTCATATGTTTCTCTCGTAGGAAGTCGCAAATCTGTTCGTTGCTCATTTTATCAATGGATTCGCGCTCCTCCTGGGAAATACCTAAACACAACATCTTCGTCAACAACCGAGTCATGTATGCTGCGGGGGGGAACATATGGAAGCAAGAACCTACTTTCAGATACCGGCTCCTCAACTTCCTCAACTTCCTTGGCTCCGCCTGAAATGGTGCGAATGTGACCCTGAACAGTTCGTAACGCTCCCTGCGCAGCAGGCACCGCACCCTCCATTATAGTATCCTTGGCGGCGACAAACTTCTCCTGGGCGGCCGAGCTAACGGAATTCCCAAACTCCGCCATTGAGCCACCAGGAGCGATCGAGTCGAATTGGTGTTTCACGCCCGCGAGAACACCTTCCTGTTCATTGGCTTTATGGAAAGCAGCATTATTCACCTCCACCTCGTCCTCGGACTGCATCCGTTGTTCGAGTGCAACATTGGAATCCAGGTACAATGAGTCGTTGGAGGCGTTTGGGCTCATCGTAATGTGTTTCGCTTGCTTGGAGTGGGAGTAATTTTCGGATTCCGGGAAAGACATGGGCGCGGGGAATAATGGAGTGGAATTATAAGCAGTAATGATAATGGTAAGGCGTAGGGCTGAGCCTGACGTAGGGCTGATTTCGGGTGATCTGTTCGGATCGAGTATTGGGACCGGGAGAGGATGACACTAGAGAATATGGAGATTTATGACGACTCTTGTCGGTAGGCAGCAGTAAATTGGTTTTTGGGTAATTGACCTTAGGGTAATTGAACTTGTTTCACTGGACTTTCTCTCGGCCAAGACGTTGATCGTTCCTAGCAATGACGTCACGAGGTTCCACTTTAAAGTGATGCTGTGTTCATCAATGGCAACGATACTCCAACTGGACTTTGAAGTGAAGTTATTTTTTATGAGATATTGCTACGAAAAGGGCTAACTATATGTATATGCCTCCACTTTATTCAAGGTATCGTTCTTGATCATTTTAATGACTGAAGGAATCGTTCTCATGGATTGATATCTGAATATTTCAATTTAGTAATGAACTACGCACTTTGTACAAGCGATCATCTTCAAGACCCGACTAGTTATAGATCGCAGCCTGGAGGCCAGGAATGATCTCGAGATCCTTCGGCTTATAGGTATACTTTCCCTCGCTGGAAATCTTGACATCCCGATTTTTTCGCTGCTGCTGCGTTTGTCGAACAGTAACCCACTGCTCGGTCGTGAGGTGCTGCCCAAGTTCGGTGAAGGCGTTGGTTGTCAATCCAAGCCTGTTAAGAAGGGGGCTGTTCTGAATAGGATCAAGGACAACGTGGTTGTTGGGGCTATATTCATTAGACTCTGGACACTCCGTATGCGGCATACTCCGAAAGAACTTACCGAGCAAAGTACAGAACTCCCAATCGATCAATATGGGCCTGGTCGGCAGGTGGTGCATGCACCCGATGAATACTCGACTTAATCAAACCACCAGTGAGTGCGGTCAAGGCATCGCATGTGTTGATAGTGATTGTCCCATCTTGGGGCTTCACCCACTTCCATTGACCCTCTGAATTGAGAATCTGAAGTGCGGCTACTGGTTGCCGGAACAGAAGAGTAACTGTTCCCAAGTCTGTGTGGCCGGGACTGTAAAGCTCACCGACCTTCTTGTTATCCTCAGCGCTACGGGCCGCATAATGCATATAGCGCAGATGATCCTCGCCCTTGACGTCGTATTGGTGGTCACGGACTAGCTGATCTTCATCCGGCAATTCAAGCAGGATTGCGAAGAGGCGGAGAAGCTTCTCAACAACTTCGGTGTGGCATTTCTATGGTTTGGTTAGCTAAAGGGACAGAAAACGATGATAAAAAAAAAAAAATAAGAAAAAAGGGAACGTACGCGACTGAAAGCTTCAATCTCTTTAATATTGTCGGCGAGGATAGCAGGCTGGGGTCTCTCGTGGTAACCGTCGAACTTTGGGAGGTTGTACACCTGGACATTATCCTTGATGCCATTTCCTAGGCTGAGTTAAAACGCATTAGTGTTGAGTAAATTTGTCTCTGGGAGCGATCTGTTTCTTACATTCGGTGTCCTGCAGGACGATAAGAGTTGTATTCACCCCTTTCAAGGTCACTGGCGCTGTGGAATTTGAGCTTCTCTTCAAGTGGGAGGGCATAGAATTCCCGCCCCAGAGCAAACTGATTGTCGATCTCTTCTTGGCTAATGTTGAAGTTCTTCACATAGAAAAATCCTGTTTCCAAACTCTGATTAGCACTAAACCTAAAGAACAAGTCCAATTAAAGTGCAGCTTAGGGATGGTCTCGTATAGATCCCGGGCTTGGCATGGAGCGGAAGGTATCAACTCACCAACATTTCTAACAGCATGATCAAGCTGCTTGACAAGTTCTTCCTTTCCTCCCGGCTGTTCATACTGGCTCAGGTCCAGTGTGATAAGTTCAGCCCAGTCAACTAATCCACCGGTAAGCTATCAGCAACACAAAAAACAAGAAATTAAACACCACTCACGGTCTTCCTTGGTCACAGGAACCTGGTCATATTTTTCAATGTATTTTCCTGGCATCTTGAACGGTGTATAAGCTTATGAGATGCGATTGCTGGATATCTACAGCGACTTCAAGTTGCTCGTTACCGCAACAACACCTTATCAGGAAGCCCACGCTGTATATAAGTCCATTCGTACTTAATTCTGATCGTATACCCCGCATCAGATAATCGGAGGGATTTGTCAAGAGCACGCAATAAATTCGTCCGATGAGGCCTAAGATAACGGGTAGTTTTTGGCTTTCGTGTGGTAGGCCGGGGTGCGCGCACGCCATCATGCTTAAACATGTCGCCTCCGCCGGCGCATCAAAGAAAACAGCAAATGTGCTAGCTTCGGTTTCAACCCTCTTTTCGTCTCGTGAGAAGCTAATTTTCGCGATCTAGATTTGCTGAAAGGTCGATGGTGACAGCGGGTGGGGGAATTAGTTAACATCACCATGGCTAGCTGCTTTCTTGCATATGCCGCGATGCTATAGCAATGCATCGTCCTGTAAGAACTAATGGCGATGGTCTATAATCCAATGCGTTTTGTCTTTTGCACATTTGGAAACAGCTTCGGACGTTCGCCGAGCCTTTCTCATGTCTGATCTGAAGCAGAAGGCCGGGAGGCTGTCCCCCTTGGGGCTTCTCAAAGAGGTGTTTAATTGGTACCCATCCTCTTATCCTGCCGAAGAGAGAAAGTGAGTAGATCAATGTTTAGGAATATATCCGTGGGGGTATACTTACGTTTGTAGATTATTGTTCAAGCTGGACTTGTCAATTCTGATCTTCGCTTGTCTATGCTGTGAGTACACGATCCAAATGAGCGTCTGAGAAAAGCAACTAACGAACTTAGTCTTTGTCAAGTACCTGGGTAAGCCTATTTCCGCTTTGATTTCCCTTTGAGCGGATGCCAATACATCACAGACCAGACGAACATTAGCAATGCGTATGTCAGTGGTCTCAAAGAAGACTTTGGCCTGTACGGCAATGAGCTCAACTACTTCAATGTCTGCTACTTTACGTCATATGTGCTCTTCCAAATCCCTGGATTACTGCTCATGTCCCGCCCAAAATTGTGAGTCTCAGTGAAAGACCTCCGCACTAGTAGCAAGCCACTGACCAATTCGATAGAGCTCGTTGGTTGTTGCCTACCCTTGAAGTCCTCTGGGGTATTTGCACATTTGCCCAAAGTCGTGTCACGAACGTACACCAGCTCTATGCTCTTCGTTTCTTGGTTGGAATGCTAGAAGCGCCTGTGTTTGCAGGAACCCATTTTATTCTTGGTACGTAGAGCGGATACGTATGATGGCTTGGAACTGTACTAACCATATCAAAGGTTCATGGTACACGGGTCCCGAACTCTTCAAACGAGCTGGAACATGGTTCATCTGTAACCCTCTCGGTACCATGGTTAGTGGATACCTACAAGCAGCTGCTTATACCAATCTGTCTGGTGTTGGTGGTATGCCAGGGTGGAGGTGGCTGTTCATTATCGACGGCATATTTACCATCCCCGTGGCCTTGATTGGATTCATTATCTTCCCGGGTATTCCTGGATCACCCAAACCATTCTATATGACGGACCGTGATGTTGCATTGGCCAAGGAAAGAACCACGAGGGCCAAAATTCGCCAGCCAGGCAAGATGAGTCTCGATGTCTTCAAGAGGACTTTTAAGAGATGGCACATCTGGGTGTTTATCAGTTGCTACGCGTAAGTTTGGCAAACTTTTACCCTTGGTGCAGTAAATATGCTAACTTCAGTTTTAGATGCATGATCATCTGCTCCTACCCAAGCAGTTATATGAGTCTATGGCTCAAAGAAGAGGGATATTCCGTTACTCAAATCAACCAGCTGCCGACTGTCACCTACGCGGTTAATATTGTGGCTTCCTGGTTGGGAACGACATTGGCTGCAATCTATCCTGAATGGATTATTTATACCATTGCATCGGCATGCTGTCTATTCTCGACATTATGCATGATAATTTGGAACATTCCTACAGGCCTCAAGTAAGATACCGTATTAATCAGTCCTCATATTGGGTCTATGTTGCTAACAATTCTCTTCAAAGATTCGTTGCCTGGTATGTCTTTGGAATGGCCGGATGCTTGAGTCCAATCCTATACTCCACCATCAATATAATAGTGAGAGACGATGCCGAGGAGCGCGCTCTCATCATGGTATGCCCATTTCCTTTCCCTGTGATAACAAGAACTTCTACTTATCATCTCCTGTCTCACACTATAGGGTTCCATGATGACATTTGGCTATTCTTTCAACATCTGGGTTCCTTTACTGGCATACCCAACTGCCGGCCCCGACGGTGCGCCTAGATGGCGCAAGGGGTGGCCGATATCATTTGTCTTTTTCTTCCTGCTATGGGCTGGTTTCGTGGCTTCTGTTTACATATGGCGAAGGTAAGATCCTGTGGGTAGATATTCATGGACATCTAACTGACATCTCATTTTAGGGAGCAAAAGAGGGAAGCTTTAGCGTCCCCCCAGGAAAGTAGTGATGAGGAAACGGACACTGTGGTAGTTGATGCGACCCCGGCATTGAAGAACTGAATCAAACTTCTGTGGATGGGGTATGATTGATTAAATGTTATCCAAAAGCCATGGGTATATAATAATACATCGCCTGTCCTTTGGTCTAAAGAATTTCATCATTTAAACCGAAGCTCTGGGGATATGTAATTTACTCAACAGAAAAGGCCTGGCAATGAAATCTACCTCACGGTATAGGTAGGGCCTTAGGTGCTAATTTCTAATGACCTTTCCACTATAGATAAGTGGAAGAGAAGATGATTTCATCGTTATCAAGCTGCAGTCCCATTGCGGGCACCATGTTCACGTTGGTCATGTTGGACAATGACTTGGGGACTCGCGAGATACCCGACGGTATGTATGTTTTCACCCGGGCTGGTCGCTGTGGCCTCTGTTAGGATGGCTATTGTCAGCCCTGCGAAGCTGACCACTCGTAGTCTCCCCAGCGTATCGTACTCGAACCTACCACCCCACTTGGATCAGCTTCTCGATTCATATAGTTTCAACTGCCAGGTCTCACCTCTATCCATCGCCGTTCAACATCATGACGGAGCTCTTTGCAGTCTTGGTTCCGAGATATGTTCTAAATGAGAGCTTAGCCTTGACTAACACCATCACTGAGCATTAGGTGTAGGTGGCGAGTTATGAATGAGACATGAAAAGGTGAGCGCAAAGGTCGAGTAAAGTCAAGAAAAGCTAATGGTCAATTGAGATGAGCAGAGAGGTGTATTCAGGGGGGCCCAGGTAGGACGGGATCTACATGTTCACCCCAATGGTACTGACATGTCGCGTAGGAGCCATCGCCTAGATGAATATTGGTCAGTGCCAATCACGTATCAATATATTTGTGCCAGGCATTATATACAGACCTCAACACGGGCCCTCTAATTAGCCCAGTGTTCATGCCATATGCCGTGCTCATAGTCAGCCTCGCACAAGGAGGTTAGGGTTAACTCCCATTAAATATAGAACTTCGGCTCGAACCCACCAGTTGGTTGTGTGGCCGCGGCCAAACTCCACCTTACTTGAGGTGTGGATGAGAGAAGTGCCAATGCCATTTTTGATAACCATACAGATACTTTTGCGATGCCTTCCTTACACCATTTCCATGTTGTGGCCTTATATCTGCTGCCCTTTTCCGTTGGGTTGATGAGGTGGAAGCAAGTAATTCCCATCACTTTTGGGTCCTTAATGCCAGGAAGCGTGATTTCGAAAAATTCACCCAACGTAGCCGAGATGCTTACATTCTCAGCGAAAATGGGCGATGACAGAGCAATCGATCAAATTCCGCCACCATATGAACACTGGGATCTTGTAAAGCCTTGGGTTGGTATTGGCAATAGAACAGAATCCATATGCTTATCACAATCGCCCTAGCACTAGTTCCGGCAAAGGCGTAAGGGGCCATAGACTATAGGAGCATTGGTTGGTGTAAATATTATTGAAGGATCTTTAGCAGCCATCAAATACCCACTTCCGCACAGGCTGGCCAGTTTGCCCGATGGCAAAACCATGAATCTTTTTTGTAACCCGCTTCGCAAAATGTCGTCAGGTTAGTCCCCAGGCAAGTCACAGACAGTCATACCTAGTCGTTGGTAGTCTCTCGAGTTCAATGAAAGTTGGCGTTGTGCAGTGAGAGAAAAGAAGCAAAGAAATTCTCATATTGTCTATATATACGTAATATTGGGTCGATAGTCTTGACTTGGGTTATTACTTCTCAATTCAAGGATATCGAGGCTGTGCCAGTCTTCGAATAAAGACATCGGCACGAACCTGCCAGTTGGCAGTGTGGCGCCCACGGTTGTAATTGGCCATATAAAAAAAAGTAGAATCTCTATTTTTTTTACCTGTAGTATGTAAAATAAGAAGATGAGTAAATTTGAATACAGTAAAAAGCGAAGGGTGGTGCGAATGACCACCCCGAATGAATGTAATGCGGAAGGGGATGCTGTTCCATTAATATGGCTAGCTGCAGCCCCCAATAGGGACTTTCCGGTTATACTGATTAAACATGATGGCTACCTATGAGGTAGTTAGCGAACTCCATTTACATGAAGTGTGTGGGAAGAGTGCCATGGATAGGATTTAATATTTGGAGCATCCATAGCTATGTAGTGTACGTTTTTGGAAAACCATTTCGGGGTTCTTCGTTCCCCAAAATCTGTCTCCGCCGCGGGATGTATATTATCTTGGCATCGGCCGATTGTCAGCAACTCCGTAAACTCCGTAAATTGCAAAACATTTTGGAGTTGATTTCCGGGGAAACGCCAAAGATGACACTTTTTGGGGGCAGATTTACGATACCCTTTTGCTATGGTTTAGCCGATTTCATTTTTCACAATCATGGGTTCTTACTATAGCCATAACTTAGACTTCTTGATTATTGCGACTGGTTATCACTCTAGGTCCAACATAATCACACAAAAAGTGGAATCAATTGATTTTGCTCTGCAGACCTGGGGAAGAGAAACTAGAAATCAATTGGCCCCAGTACGCAGCATTTTGGTATTCTTTAAACATTCGGCATTCTAAGTACCGAGACTGCATCGTTTCCTGGCCCCACCAGGTTAGTGCTAGCATTGGAGAAGCCAAAGTGCCGGATGCTATGTTTTGAGGACCCCAAATTGGAGAGAGGAAAAAATAAGTTACCCCAAAGATAACGGTAGGCCATTGATGACCATAACTCTCAATGCTTGGCAAGTTTGATTTCATTCAAGGGCTTCGAAAGGGAACCCCCGGTGCCCTAGTCATTATCTGTGGTAGCTTAGCCTAGTGTTGCAAATCCATGCTGATGAGGTTAAAGCTACTGGGACTAGTTGAGTATACCTTCCATTGCACATTGCTGCTTTGGTGCATCGTATTCAATTAATGAATTCGGTCCACTGGATCTGTTTGTCCCGTGGTTTGGTTCGACCATTGGGTTGTTAGTTGTGGTATAAACTATCATTCCATCTACTCCATAATACGTAATGAATCGCGTGGTATATAACTAACACCAAAGATAGTAAATGATAAGCATGGTTCAATTCCATCCATACACTTCAAGGTGGCTCGGCTATATACTACTCTGGGAAAGCAAGCCACAGCCTCTATACGAGTCTTCGATAGTGGTCTCCTTATCTCTCCATTAGGAACCGATGTTCAATAGTAAATGAGATAGATAGATAGATAGCTATAGGTATGCTTCTTGTTACATAATTGAGGAATTACCAAGCAGGCACTGGGCTACGAAAACATATAAAGAGCAGTTGGAACTACTCATTGTGGTTTTATCATTGCTGTATCTCACTGTCTGCTAAGGATATCATTGCATCCTTCATCATGTTCGGCACTCTCGTAGCCACGGCACTTCTTGCCCAAATTGCTTCGGCATCATCACCTGATATCAAACAATGGAACGACCCCAGTACCAATTTGACTTGGATCTACAAGAACGCATCCTTGCCAAGAGTCATGCAAGTAGCACAAGAACATTTTGCTTTGAAAAAATCTCTAATTTTGATCCTAGGCTCTATAACACTGGGGATGGAACGATTCTGTCGGGATCTACGCATGGTAGATTGGACACAATCGCCTACGGTGGTGGCACTGGAGGATTGACCCCAGAGACACTTATCTATAGCGTCCCCGAAGTCCTCGACATTGCTCAATTCGCCGTCCGAAATATCAGCGGCACTGGCAGTGCTAATGCCGACTCGGACAGATTCCTGAACATCTCAATGCACGCTCAAGAGCAACTCTGTTCATCCGACTCGGATGTCGTTGGCGCTGTCATGATTCATGGCACCAACACGCTCGCTGAAACGGTAAGTTTACCCTCGATCAAATCCCCTTCGAGATTGCCGCATTAGCTGATTCAACATAGGCATTTGGTGTTGATCTCACCTTGAACTGCTCCAAGCCTTTTATCGCTACGGGATCTATGCGGCCAAACTCAGCAATGTCACCCGACGGGCCACGCAACTTCTACGACGCAGTCAGGGCTGCTATTCACCCGGAGTCGCGTGACCGAGGAGCTATGATTGCGCTCAACGACCATTTGGTGTCTGCCTTCTATGGAACAAAGACTAACGGCAACACGGTCACGACATTCTTGGCCACAGACCAAGGGTACATCGCCCAGGTGATTGCCGGACAGCCGTACTTCTTTTACGGTGCATCTTTGCCAAAGGCTCGCCACTACTTTGACCCGTTCAATCTCACCTACCCTCTTCCCAAGGTCGTGGTTCTTTATGGTCACCGTAAGTGAAAAATGGCCCAAAGCTTCCGTGATCTTGTTTAACTGATATTAAACAGAGGGCTTTGACGCAAACCTACTATATGCTGCTGCCGCGGATGGCGCCAAGTAAGTTTCAACCACGAGCCTTTGCTATGCAAGACCTAACAAATGTATCTGCAGGGGCATTGTTATTATGGGTGTCGGTCCTGGCGGTCTGAGCACGGCCGCTACGCAAGCCGCCCAGGATCTCTATGGAAAGGGTGTTGTCACTGTTGCGTCGCTTCGCCCCTCCTTTGGCGCAGTGGTTCCCAGCCCCGAGCCTGGAAATATGTACGTTAACAATTTCCAACCTTCCACAATGACATCTTCACTAACACAATGAATAGTATCAGTTCTGGCTTCTTGCATGGCGAGCAGTCCCGCATTCAGCTCCAGTTGGCTCTTGCATCGGGCTTCGAGTTTACTGAGATCCGCAGGATTTTCGAGGGCGAAATTCGGGCAGCTGTCTTCAACTCTGCTACGCCCTACTATAACGCTACAAGTGTCTAAGATGCAGATGGCGGGCAACTCCTTTTAACTCATTATTGGAGCACCGAGCTACTTAATACCAGCGTGCAAGGTACAAGAATATCAACCTGGTAGCCAAAAGAGGATTTAATTGGGGTAATTTTTCCTTTGGGGGTTCCAAGTGCAGAACTGGGATGAACTCCTAGACAGATGGGGTGTTGGTTTTGGAACAGAGAGTGCAAAGGATGTGTCGTCATTTCTAGAGAACTACTTCTCAGTTAGCCTTGATTTCTTATATTCACGAGTCTACAAACTAGCAGACGAGATCATGAGAGAGCACACTGTAATTTATTGTGTGATGGATAATGAACTGCCGGGTGTATTACATTATTTAGTGTCAATTCCAAACAATTGTTTAAGCCACAAGATTCAGACCAGAGTGGTCCCTCCAATTTTTGTACTGTTCGTGTGCGAGTCTACAAGCTAGCAGACGAGAGCATGAGAGAGCACACCGTAATTTATTGTGTGATGGGTAATGAACTACGAAAAAAACAGGAGAAAACGATATATTTAATCTACTACTATTGCAGAGAGATCATATCATGTCCACTGGGATATTCGAATAATTTGCAAAAGCAGGAACAAAATACATGATAATTGATATTTTTGGATCACTTCTGCCACACCCTCCATCGCTCCTTCAGTTAGTTATGTCTCTTGATTGAGGATCCAGCATAGCGAAAATAATAGCGAGAGATGGTGCGCATGCGAGAGGAAATTGGAAAGAACCAATAGCAGGCAGGTATGGTGTTCATGTTGGGAAAGGCACCGTAAACTGGTGTCTGAGCCATATATGTTGGAGAGGAAGCTCTGAAGATTGACAGTAATACGTTGATTTGACTCACTAGGAGGAAAAGAGGAGAAAGGAAACAGAGAGCTATCTATCTTACGGTCTTGGGATATGGGTCACGTGATCGCGCACCCCAACAATATACCATGGCCAAAGATAGCTGTTTCTGTGAGATGGTGTTCGAGGACAGTGGGTTTGGTGTAGTGAGAGACAGAAAGGAGACAGAAGAAAGAGATCAAAGAAAGCAGGTGATCTGAAGTAAAAGGAACATTGAAGTGAAAGGAAAGTGAAAATACCGGCTGAAGTATCAGCATACACTCCACATATATCAGGCTTGAAGATGATCTTAATGTGCCTTCAGCTGAAACTGGACGTTTCTGACCCAGACAACTCCGTAGACTTGGTCTGGAGACTATGGTCTTACAACCATAAGGAAAGTGTTGGTTAATGGTTGCAGGCGGGATTAGGCGCGCATTGCAAGACAGAAAGGGATTAGGATTGACACGGACGTGCACGTGCTGTTTTTCGCGGTAAATGGTCTTAGTGTCATCCGCGCAGAATCCATGTCGTGGCTTGGATGCCCGTATGGGCAAGAGTCTCGGAGCATACGGCATCATCGCATATGGTGAAGGCAAGTCAGATAAAAAACGTGGATGAAATTCAGATGGTTGAAGAGAAGAGATTAAGTTGAGGAAGTGAAGTGAAGATAAGAGAAGTGAGAACAAAGTCAATTGACAGACGATGAGCGATATGTAAACTAATACCATGTTTGTTTGCCGTTGACCAGGCGGAAGGTCGTACTTGATCCCACGTTTGGGGGGAAGTGGGGGTAACAAAATGGAAAGTAAGATGATAATGCACTAAATTTGAAATGAGAATTGGCAGGTGGTGTTTGTTTTGTGAAGTTGAACTGAAAGCCACTTGTTTCCATGCCCATTGGTTTGTCCGAGCTTTGGAACTGGCCGTTCCTGTCACTTTGATTAGTTTCTTCATTCATATAGTTCCAACTCCCAAACCACACCTCTCATGTACAGAGCATGGCATTTCTCCAGCATTTATCAGACTAGGTTTGCAAGGGACGAGGGCAATGCCAACAGTCGCTTCTGTCTACTTCTCCCCATCAACGTTGGACTCGAGACGTAGGTTTTGGATTTGCTGTTTCAATAACAGGTTCTAAATGCAGCTTTATCCTTGGTCATTGTCATCAGATGTAGATGATAAATGCAGCACAAGAGGACATCGATCTCCTTACTATCGGGGTACCCGTATAACTCTCAGTAACTTCAAATAGTAGCATCATCTACAGATACATTGTTAGCAAGAAGATAAGTTCTAATTATATAAGAAAATTCCCGGATTTCAGTAGAGTTAAAGAAGACAGAAGTGAAATGAAAAGGAAACGCAAGGGAAGAAGGAAATGGAAGAAGTGAATTAGAAAGGTGGAATTCCCAGTTCTGTCAAGCTTATTATATAACTTCAAAATTGGCAAACAAACGCATATTTCTAGTGATTTCCACGGGGGCGGGGGTAGCTATTTAATACCTGTATCGCAATATATATTATCATAGTGTTCGACAATTCGATTATGGTATTGGACGGAGAATTTAGGAGTTGCCTAACATCGGTCTATTCCGCTAGAAGATCGGCGTAGATATGTTACCTAGTACGTTACATTTTGAGCACGTTATACATATATCTCGGAATCCAATTCTAATATTATATTTTGTTCTGATCTTAGTATAGTTCTTGCGCTAGTTCTAGCAAGCGAGTACGGGGCCATCGCCTATACTTGTTCCGTCGGTATCAATATCAAACCACATATCAACATAGGCCCGGACCGCCCCACGAGCCTGCCAGTTGGCTCTATGTCTAAGCAACATCGCGTGGTTGAAATCCGCTTCGCATAACGATGGTAGAGGGGTGCCGATGTAGGGCCTCGGAAATTGATATCAGGTATCTATGGTAGAGAAGAATTAGCTGGTTGCGAGTAAATAGGTAAGGTGGGAAAGATGGGAAGAAGAGAAGAGTTGGAAATAAGAGAAGAGGAAAGCAAGTGCCAATGGAAGAAGGGAAAAAAAGGTGAGGCTAAGAGGACAGGGATACATTGGTAATGTAGAAGAACTAAAGTCTTGGTAACCACCAAGAATGAGACAAGAATATAAACAACTCTTCTCCAAGCGCCCAGACAAGCCGAACAGTTGATGAAAGGTGGTCGCGCCATTTGGGGGTAGTGTAGACCCAATAGCACGGTGCAGCTCAAGCCACGAGATCTAAAAATTGGAGTGACTATTAAAAACCCTCGATCCCTCTATTGATACTACACTCATTCATTTAATGGCACTTGGGAAGAAAGGAAAGAAAGAAAAGGTGGGCCTGCGATCTACTAGTGGGGCCTTTATACCCCAGATCTCGGATTATATACATCCCGATATGGGCGGTTTATCCGGAAAAAAGGCTGTTGAGTAGGGAGTAACCTGGAAATATGAATAACTCATACTACTACATGCTATATTATTTAATTTTGAAGTGTCCAGTAAAATAGGGGGATTTGGGCTTCGTTTCTAAAGCAAACGACATATTTATTATGGTTACGCAGCGCAGTTTGAGAGTTGTTACCATTAAGAGAGTAAGAGAGTGCGGGCAAAACAACGGCCAAATATACATATAACTACTAATGTCTGATCTACAAAGAACAAGTATGGAAATTAAGCCAGCTTACTCATCAACGGCGGTTTGGCCGAGTGGTCTAAGGCGATTGAGTACGTTTCTCTTCCAACAACTGGATCCACCAAAACATTCACTAACAATCTCCACAGCTAGAAATCAATTCCGTTCGCGGGCGCATGTTCGAATCATGCAGCCGTCGTGCTGTATCTTTTTTTTTGGTTTATTCTGTAAAAAGAACATGTCGTTTTTGAGCAAGTACTCCGGACGTGTTACTTTATCATAAGTCTGTCTGGAGTTAGATAGAAATATATCCAGGAAGTTAAATCCGGTCACTGACGCATCATTTCTTTCATTATTGATAGAGCTACGACCGTATATTTTCCTAGGCCTTTTCTATGCACATACATATACCATCGATGCAGTTACTGCTCAAAGGCCCTCATAACAGCAAGACCAGCCATTGAGCCTGATGCAACGCGATTGTGACCTGCAAGTCTACCAGTCAGTCTGTGAAATTCATAGAGGGCCTTGCTTCAACATACCACCATATCGAATCCGTTCCCATCTAACTGTCTTCACAATCTCAGTACCATCTTGATTCCTGATCTCGTTTTTCCAGATCTTGACCTCGCTAGGGTTGCCGTCCTCCGTTTTATGATACGTCATAGCGCCGGGAGCACCCTTGACATGTCTGCCGGTGGCAGCCTCCCAAACACGGCGTCCTTCGTACCAGGGAATTTCCGCATCGTCAAAAGCGTGAACTATTGTGAGGTCAAGGCTTTTATCGGTGTACCCCATATCTACAGCCTTCACGGAAGTGGTATTCACACCGGTAAGACGTGCAAGTCTTCCAGCCGTGTCCCAGTGGTCCACAATGTGGCTCAACAACCACTTTTGAGACCGAGGATATCCCACAATGGGAGACAACATAGGCGGGGTGAGGCCTTTGAAGCTGTAGGATTCGATAAGATTGGCTAGGCTGCTGAAGGACGCCAGTAGGACCACGCCGGCAAATGGCTCAGCATTCTTGATGGCTGGTTGGATAGCTGCCAGGTCAGATGATCCGAATGCAAAGCGCTCTGCCACTGCGGTTGTGACCGCAGTCCCAAGACTTTGGCCCACGATGACGATGCGAGAAGTGGGAACTTTTAATGGCCCTGCGGTAAGAAAGTTAATGAGGGAAACGCCATCTGTGATAAGCCCTTCCTCTGTGGGAGTTCCAGTGCTAACACCAAATCCACGATAGTCAATTGCGAAGACGTGTACTGGGTTTGAAGGGGTAGACAGGCTTAGCATCGAGTTGTAAGTAGCAGGGCGTTGAGCAGAACCCAAGTGCGCCGCATTTCCGTGGACTTGATTGTTCAAATGTCAGCTTCTTAGAGTGGGAATGCAGATTGTCTACCACGTACAGCTTACGACAACTCGTGCATTGGGGTCATTGGCGAGAAGCTTGTGGGCAACTGTCTTCGTGTAATCTTCGGCTGGCCCCGTAGAAGGATTCTCCATTAATTCTTTCTCGTGTTCAAGGCAAAGATGCAAGGGCATCAAGTGCCAGCCGTAAATGGTTTCATTGTCTGGTGTCACCAAATGAAACGGTTGAACTTGAGTTCCTGTGGTGATCCGTCAGCACACATACTTCCGTTGGCCTTCACCTGAACAGAAATGCCATACGCAAAAATCCAAATTGCTCAACTTGATTGACATCCTGCCATAGACTGGGATTAATCTTGTTGGCATAAAGAACACTGTGTTATTTATGTTAGCTCGCTGTGAGCATGGTCCGGGGACTAGATACTTACAAACGTTGGACCTCGGGGAAGGTCAAGGAGAGGAGACAAAGCACATAGAGCAGCCCACCGGCTGCGAGAGACCAGTAGGCCTTCTTGAAGATAGGTTTAAGCTCAACCATTATGCATGCAGGGTTGAGGTGATGTCTGTTGACAGCCGCATGGCCCCAGGGACGGAGGTGAGCGGAGAATCTTGGAAGAGACGGCGCTGATAAGCGGCGCGTTATCGCGTCTCTCACATTTCTCCCTTCCACCCTCTCCCCATCCCCTCCAACATCTCGCTATAGAATGCTTCTTATACTTCCATCGTGGATATCGTGATTATCTCATTGAATCCACCATGGCTGAAAAGCGCAAACTTCCGGCGCGCGACCGCCGCGAATCTGCAGCTAAAAGACGTGTCTCTGAAGCCACGCCGCAGTCTCACAAGAAAAAGGCGCCAACTCCTCGTGCTCCAACTCCCGAAGTAGTTGACACCCCTCTACCAACAAAGGTCAAGGATGGAGATCCCTTGCCTATTGTCCGTATGCGACAACCACTCTCTTTGTCGGACAATGAGTATCAGTCAATCGCCGAAAGGTTTGCCATAACAGCCGCCCCCATTGGTATTGCATGGCTGACATTCTCTTATCTCAACAGTGCAGTTCTCCTCGCTTCACTCGAACGATCGAAGAAAAAGTGGCTAAGCGATGGCATCCTTGTTCGATACTACACAAAGCCGAAGAAGACGAAGCGCGAACAAATCGAGAAGAACAACCCATCGAAGGACACTATGGCAAAAGTTGGGCCTTGCGATGTCACCATCGGTCCCCATTTCTTCGATGCTATGATTTACATTGTCAAAGATCCCAGTGCGCCACCGGCACTCCAATACGCACCCCCGCAACGACCGATGGTTCACTATGGCCACCCTAATAACTTCCAACAATACCGACCGTATCCCACCCCATCCAATCAACAACGACCTGCGCAATACTCTCCCGCTCCTCCCGGTCGCCCTGGGTATACAGGCAGCCATCCTCCCTCCCAACAAGCTCGTGGCCCGAATCAAGGCAATGCGCCTTCTCCCCAAGGAGGACAAAAGCCTCCACAAGGGCAAAAAGGTCAGCCAGCGAAGCCAAGCCCAGATCCTGTGATTCAAATGCTGGCTACTAGGGCAGCTGCGGACCCTGAACTGAAGGCCTTGATGCGTGTTGTTGCTTCAAGCCAAGCATCCCAGGAGCAGCTCCGGGCTTTCCAAGCACACATCGACGAACTCAATGCAATCATCAAATCAAGAGAGCAGCAGGAACAACGGCAGCAATCTTCGACAGCACAGCCAATTACACAACAGTCAACCCCTACACCACAAACTCAGACTCAGAAACAACAAGATGGTGGGACGAAGTCAGTGTCGGAGAAATCCCCACAAACGTCACAAACCCCATCCAAAGCTTCCAAACAGCCACCTGTGAAGACGGAGGCGCAGCCTCAGACACCTGCACAGGCCCCACCGAGCCAGGCTCCTAAACCTCCTCAAAGTGCCGCCGGATCGGGCACCGTCAAGGAAGAGCAATCGGCCACAGAGCAGAAGGGTTCCCAACCCGCGCCATCTGAAGTAGGGCGCCCAGTTGTACCGAGCCAATCAGCGACTCCTGGTGCTGCAATCACCCCGGCCCCTGCTTCTACTTCTCAACAGCAGGCTCCTGTGGTTAACCCCACACCACCAGCCAGCGCTCAACAGCCAGGAGCACGACCGGGACTACCATATGCCCCCAACCAACAACCTGCTTATGGGTCACAACCTCCACTCCAGTCTCGACCACCCCAATATGGTTCTCCTGTTCCATTCCCCCGCCCACCTCCAATTCCTTACGTCTCCCCACTTGGATCTCCACCAGTAAACTACAAGTCTGTGGTGTTTGAATTCACATCTCCTTTAACTCCATATGGAAGCAGTACCTCGGGCCATGCCGGCTCGGGTGACCGCTACCTTTTCCCTGAGTACACCATTCTGGAATGGCTCCCAGCCGAGAACACAGTCATCGCCTCATTTTTGGTAGTCCGCAAGGTTGCTCCAAACACACCATTCCCTCTTGAAACTGCCACAGAGGCTGCGAACTCTAAAAGCAAAGGCAAGGGAGCATCTAAAGCTAAGAAGGCTGAACCGAAAGTCAAAACCGAGAAGGGCAAACTGCCAACCGATACCCCAGCCCCGAGTCAACCAGGCACGCCTACAACGGGGACGCCACAAAAGCAGGAACCTGCCGACCAAACATGCCTCTCCACCCCCGGTGTCCCAGGGACTCCTGTCAATGAGGCGAATCTCAAAGAATACTGGCAACCAGTCACGTTCCGCATCCATGCGCCCAATGCCAAAATCCTTGAGCCTCTAGCCCGCGTCGTCAAGCCAGCAGACGAGGTGCGCAAATATATGAATGACATCATGGACCGTGCTGAACGTGCACCAGATGGCTACCTGGCCATGCGTCTGCCTCGTGAGGCGGCGTCAGAATCCCTTGAGAGGGACGGGACACCTGCTTCTTCGGGAAATGTCGGTTCCGGAACCCGTAGTCGTCTTTCCCGTGTTCAGCTGGCTGGTGAAGAATCCGAGGCGGAGAATTCCGCTTTCGAATTCGAAGAAGATGAAGAAGACCTCAAGGATTTCTATGATGCGCCGAGCGGTCTACCACCATTGAAGGCCTGATCATAGATTGTATTCTTCTAGAGGCGTCTACAGATGCAGATCCTTACATTGGTGGTTATTTGAAACCACACGTAGCCTGACAGAGAGATCGAGTAACTATATAGTATCGATCTGCCAACCACTGACACATGTGGTTGAGAATGAAAGGGCCCGGTGGCAACAGCAGCCCCTGTGAAACTCATTGGATTTATATGGAACTTTGAGCCCCAAGGATGCCTCTGGGATGATGTATGTACAATATATACGGCTCTACTTGAGCCAGTTTTTAAATCTACGATAATCAAATGTTCAAGACCTTGCATTTGGAGATGTACCGGTTATCATTTCCAACCCCGCGTTTTGCGGAAGTAATACAATTCCCCGACTACACGTATGTTTAAAAGGCGGCAACAGGATTGATTATAAGAAGGATGCCGCTGGAAATGCCGTGAGCTTTGAGTGGCCCAAAAATTGCAGGCCTGTTGGACAGGTAATTAATGTAGGTTTACGGAAAACCTCACTCCAATCTCGACGCCGATGAGACCAAGTCGCAGATGCCATACCGTAACACATTCAAACAAAGACTTGCTCGGTAAACAGGCAATAAACCAACCCCTTAACCCCTCCCACCAGCATATCTCGCCTCATCCCCAATAATACCAGCCGTCTCCAAAAGCCACCTAGCACTCTCTTTCGCCGAATCCCCAGCCCCAGCTTTGATATTGATATTACGACGGCGCTCGGCCTCCCGTGCCTCGAATTCCCACTTTGCACGCTGGATCTCCACCGGACTTAAGCTTGGGTCCGCGGAAAACGACGACTCCTCCGGATCTGGGATGATACCCCAAATCTCCAGGGTGTACAGATCAAGCTTGATCTTTGTGGGCGGGTCTTCGGGGGATGTGTTGGCAGCGGGTAGGAAGACGCCGTCGTGTCCGACGGGTTCGGCGTGGAACTCGGCTGTTTCTATGTTGGCATCGATGATGAGACTGCCTGCTCCATGGGGAGTCGGGTAGTTTTGCTGTGTGCGGGACGGGACGGGGATTCGACAGCCGATTGCGATGCCGGTGTTGGGTGAAAAATAGGCGGTTGGGGTGTTGGGCTTCTTTGCGGATGGGGAGGGGTTGCCTGGGAGAAGGATATGCTTTGGGGATAGTTGGAAGAGGCAGGGGAGGAGGTCGGATGTTTTTGAAGATGAGCTCGAGGTCGATATGGAATTTTTCCACGTTTGGGGAATGTAGGCGCCGAGTGTTATCAATTCTTCGCTGGTTGAGTCTGTTGGAGATCCTTGCAGGAGGAGCAGGGTGGCAGTTTGCCAGGTAAGAACGTGGTGGGAGAAGGATGTTAAGGAAGACCCGTGGGCGCTTGTGGAGAAGACGGGATGTAGTTTGACGCTGCTTCGGAGGATATTGATATCGGGCGATGTGGATGGGAGGAAGAATGAAAGATGCGAGGTAAGTGTTGGGTTTAATATGGCCGACTCAAAGCTTCCCGGAAGTGTAAGTGCAGCTGGTGGTGAGGGGGGGCTCTTCTGTCTCCTCGCTCTCCTCCTGTTCTGTCTCCGTACTTTGACCCTTGTGGCGGCGTTGAGAGAGATTCAAATTCTTGCTGAAAAGCATGTGCTCGAAAAGAGCAGTGAGCGGATCGAATAGATATGGCAGAGACAGTGATATCGTTCGGGCAAAAGCCTTGTAAGATATCCCGCCGTCGCTCTCTTCCGGTGAAAAGGCAGCAATGATACTGTCTGCTTCTTTCTTGAGCGATTTCATACGCTGAACATCCAATCCGGATGTGTATACTTTCAAAGACTCCAATGGCTTCAGTGGTGCAATGACAAGCAATAGCATAAGCAACCGGCGGAATGTATCGATAGAGATCCGTGTCTCGTAAACGGTCTTGTCAACGCGGTGATCGTGTTTGAACACTTCAATCGCATCAAGAGACTCCAGTGCCGCAAGAGCAAGATCATCATCCTCATCTTCGTCGTACTCATCGTTGGCTGGTGCGTCTATAGAGAATCCCAAGGCATGGGAATGCTCAGCCGAAGCTTCGGAATCCTCGGTTGTACATTCTCCACTAGACTCGGCGGGAGTCTTTCTCCCCACGTCAGCTAGACTACCAAAGAGTAACTTGATTCGATCCTTATGTCCCTGCTTCAGCGCTTTCCCATAGCGCTCAGTCAAGAGCACAACCACCTTGACCATGGCCTCGAAGGTCAACACACTGGGTGCAAGAGTGTTTTGGAATGGAAAGGCTCCCAGATAAGAGACCATGCGGAAGATCACCGGCCCTGCATCTAGTGGCTGTTCCTGGGAAGAGGTATAGATACCATCTGGGATGCCCAAGAAGTCTGAGAGGACTTTCTCATTCCAGTACCGCAGACCTCCCTGCTCTAAAGCCCGAGAGAAGAAGTTGTCCTTGAAATGCGTGAGCTCTAATGGCGTAAAGCATTTTGTGGCAAAACGCTCAGCGAGCACGGAGCTCAACTCCTCTATTTACGCATACCGTTAGATACAGCTGTCATTGATCAGGAATTCCCATGTCGAAGTCGAGGCCACATTGTTGACGATTACAGCCGACCAAGAGAGTAGCAGCTTCATGTACCTCCCGGGCGCAACCTTGAATGTAAGAGGTAGAACTCACCTGGGGATAATGCACCATGCTCATTGGACTGGGCTACACCCATTGTTGATGGTTGATGCGGGGATGACCCCACTGCTAGGCTACGGCTGAGTTCCGTCGCAGTGCTCAAGAGCTAATCTCAAGCGAGAAGTTGGAATAAGAGAGAGAGCTGTGAAATGGAATGGTTCAGAATGGTCAAATTGTCCCAAAAAAAAAAAAACATCAATGAGCCGTAGGTAGTAAGTTAACATGGAGAGCGGAATTCCACGAGACGACGTCAGATTGTTGCCTGAGGCATATAATGATTCTAGACTCTTGTTTTTCTGCCTGAGGCTTTGGACTCACGCAGAATATTACGTAAGGTTATGTAATGACAGCGGATAACCACTTGGCGTCACTGTCACTGTTTGCAATGACCCCAAATGTGTCTTGGGTTTTGATCCATCGCACAGGGAAGGCGAAATAGTACCTAAGGGGCCCGTTCGCCGTTTATACCACGATATTTCCTTCTAGAAAGATGAGGATTACTTACAGAATCACCCCTATCAGCAGCGCGCATGCGAGATTCCGCTCTGTTTCGCTGTCTCATCATTTTCAGTTCTTAGTTTTGTCAGTGAGCTTCTACAGCTCTCCAATCTAAATATAACATTGCACAATGCATTTCAACATCCATCACGTAGACCTCGCCTAACAATCCTTCTAGTCATTGTCTTGTTTATTTGTTTCTCTCTTTCTTTACAGTTGGCCTGCCCTAGGTCACTGTGAAGGAAGTCTGTCGGTGCCATTTCCCTTTCCTTAGCTGTAGGCTATCCGCCTTAAACGTGGATACTTCTTTAAGCTACTATGTATCTTGGTATCAAATATCCTCGACACTCAAAAATGATTCGATAATATCTTTGGATACATCTTGTGCTTGATTCATGGGATTATAAGGAAACTATCTATTAAAAATACTTGTTTTGACGTTAGCCCACTGATAATTTATATCATACATATAGAGACTAAATACTAAAAACGGAATGATATCTAAGTATGGAATGCACTGGTACATGTAGCGAATCGGAAAATATACATATCTATCTACCTTATACATACCAGTCTCTCCTCACATATGGATAGATGGAATCCTTACACATACACAAGCCATAGAGATACTTAGTTAGTCGTGAACAGTCAGTTAATTTTTCAACCTAGGCACAGACGTGTGAGGTTAACCAATAAAAAGCAATTCATAACGCTTATGCTGTCTTGGCTACGCACTAATGCAATACAGATTCCGGCAATTTAGGACTATTTACCCGATTCATGAAAATAGAAACAAATGAAAAAATAAGATACGACCTGACTAGTGACCTCCACACTCCCCAAGTGATCTTAGTTACCTTACCCATTTGCCATTAGGGCCCTGGAGGCCAGAGACAGGCCCCGTTATTAGTAGCTATACCCTGCTATGGCAAAAATGCCTCCGAAAGACGACAAATACGTATAAGGACCTTTTGTGTACTTGTTCATTTTTAGTTTTCATTTCGATCTTGGATTAAGGTGGAAATACTGCGGATACTTACGGATTCTCTTCGACGGCAATATCTCGGATATAGAAGTCAAGTGGATGGCGGGGCCCGTGCTTCATACGTTAATGGTGCTTTAATGATACCATAGTGGTGGCCTGAGAATGGCTGGGACTAAGCTATTAATTCCATTATACCATATGCTGGTGATTACAATCAATGCTTACTTATTTTTAAAACATTGAAGCCTATATCCACGTTGTGTTTCTATTACCCAATTTATAAAATAAAACGTTAAAACAGCTAGAACCTGGAATATGTAATAATCGGTATAAGTTAACTAACGAATTCAATTGTTGTATGAATTTCTACGATGGAACCACCGCGGTACGCCGGATTTCCCCCTATTTGGGTAATAATGCGTTTTACATATTGAAAAACAAGAAAACAGAGAACAAGCAAGGAGTACTTCGTACATATTATAGACATGTATGGGCTGAAATAAACAGAACACAGACCTCGGGAATCCAGGGGTCCACGGGTGGGGTTCAATCCCGAAACACGCACCGTGTGTTAGGGCTAACTTGTCTTAGCGCTGACATTAACCTAGCTTGACCTCACTAAGCTGACATGCATTCAATTAGCTCCATTCCTAAGGCTGCAGTGTATCATGTGTTTTATTAGTTGATAATTAGTCTGGTAGTTGCTTTATTATTGGAATACTCTGCCCAAATTATTAATCGTTGTAATACACGCCATACTACCATGCAATTAGGGATATCCAGCAACAACGTGGTCGTGCACTGGGCCAGCCACGAAGTTAATACTAGACGACCGAACCCCAAGGTAAGATCTTCATGGCTATGGGTCGTCAGGAGTCCCAGCTGGCACCGAATTCGTCAGCTATCACCATTGGAATCATCTTTAAACGAAATGTTTTGTGGTGGCTACCGGGTGCGGTAATGGCTAGGGACCCAGGTAGATAACCTTGATGGCCGCCATTAGGCTATATCTGTAACTGTGGCTGAGAGGCCCATTGGCCGAGAGACAAAATTTACCACACCTATAATATTGTCAAGGCGGAGGAAGACTTGGACTGCACTGTATCATCCGAGAAGAGAAGTAGTCAGTTTGCTGCCCACGTCTCGAAATCTTTATATAAACTGCAGATTTAACAACCATCACATACTGAATACATTCACAATTGTCTTACTCACGTTCATTTCATGACTTGGTCATTGATATATAATAATAGTCTCTGTTCCACTGAGTCTAGCTGGAACTTGATGAAGTTGAATCTGAAATTGGCGATGAAAACGGGTCAGCTTCCTTGGAAATAGTGGCAGCCGAGTTAGTGTGGAGCTGCAACTTCGGTGATAAACATGCTGCGGCAGACAGGGCAGAAACAGCGCACGCACATGGTGTGAAGTCAAAGCCATTGTGACAGGTGGGCGCCAATGGTAGTAGGATCAACGACATTCTGTGCAGCAATATCAGATTGTTGCCTAATTTTCTTTCCCCTTCCCTTTCATCCTTTCTAGAAGAAATAAAGTAAGTGACAAGCAGAGTTACGCTAGCCATGTCAAAGTGTATTATTATTGAAGGTGCCTGGGTATTTTGGGGGCCAATTCAAAAGAACTAAGCCTTGTATGTATATAATACATACAAATGTAATAACCATACCAGATACGGAATAATTGGTAACAGTACCTTTAGATCGAGATCTCAGATGTCTCCAGGGCTATTTTTAACTACACATGTGGCTTCTGTGCCCTCTCTACACATCGGGTCACATATCGTTTTTTCCAAGGCAACAAGAATAGTAGGAGTTTTTGTATTCCTCCAGGCATCAGATATCGATATATAAATTAACTATTTGAATGCTGTCTGCCTTCTTCGAAATGTTTATGACCGTGTGCTTCTCTTCTATACTTTCGTATCGGTTTCTTTCAGGCATTCTGACCTGACACATTCCTTTCGTCACCGGTTATTCTTTGTGTCATATATACTTGTAATCATGCGATTTCCAGTGTCAGGCTTGTTCTTGGTGGTGGTGTCAGCCATCGTGGCCCGGGCATCCCCCGTCCAAACTGCTGTACCCCAGCCCGGGGTATTCCCGCGCGATACCAGCCCCACCACTACGGCGACAAACTCGCAGACCACCACGACAGCGACTACCACGACAGCCACTGAATTCGAATTGACGTTGAGCCTGGATTTGCCTTCCGATACGTGCACGCCCACCATAAAACCCGACAAGTATGGCTGGGTACCGGCCTCGGAGTGCGATGCCTTGTACCTCTACTACCCGTCTTTTGGAGCCGCAATCGCTGCCGCCGTGATTTTCGGGATCCTGTTCATGGCCCACTTTGTGCAGGCGACTATGTACAAAGCGGGCTTTGCCTGGGTCATCCTCATGGGGGTCTCGTGGGAGACCGTGGCCTACGGAGTCCGCGCCTTCAGCACTCACAATCAGCAGAATGATACTGTCGTGACCATCGCCCAGATGTTTGTTCTTTTGGCTCCATTATGTACGACCCAGAAATTTTTACCTGCAACAGCTCAATTCTATAATACTAATTCTGAATATAGGGGTCAATGCATTCGACTACATGGTTCTAGCAAGGATGATCCATTTCTTCGTCCCCGAGCGTCGCATCGGCATGTTCAAACCCTCCTTACTAGCCAAGTCATTCGTCTTGCTCGATTTCGCCTCCTTCGTTGTTCAGATGATCGGTGGCTTGATGGCCAACGGTACGGGCCAGCAGCAAATGAATGGTATCCATATCTATATGGGTGGCATCGGCATCCAGGAATTCTTCATCATCTGCTTTTTGGTGTTGGCTGTGCAGTTCCAGCGATTGATGCTGCAGCTGGAGCAGACTGGCCGATTGCCTGTCGAGAAGCGTAACTGGCGTCGATTGCTTTACGCCCTCTATGGAAGTCTAGTCGCCATTACTGTGCGCATCATCTACCGCTTGATTGAATTTTCCTCCGGCTTTGGGGAGTCAAATCCGATTCCATACCATGAATGGTATATGTATGTGTTTGACGGTATTCCCATGGCGTTGGCTATCCTTATCTGGAACATTGTGCCGCCGGGTGCCGTGTTGCAGGGTCCCGATGCGAAAATGCCATCCAGTGGTATCGGCAGGTGGCTCTGCTGTTACGGCTGTGCGTGTTGCTGTCGAAGCTGCCGGAAGGGGGCTAAGGGAAAGAATGATATGCAACGACTACCTGATAGCGACACGTACGGCGATGATGTGCTACTTCGCAGCCGAGAACCATCCCCCTACCGCGATAGCCAATACACAAGCCATCGCTGAGTTGGTCCTTTGCTGTTTTTATCAGGACAATTATATTACATGTGAATAGATTGCATTCTACCTTTGTATTTACTTTCATCTTCCTTACCTCCTTTTGTCCTCCTTTTCATTTTCTTTTGTTGTGGTTTTCTTTCTGTCTGTCCTACCCGCAGTTGGAAACAAGAACTGGACCAGGCGTTCAATGAAAGCGGCTCTTGGATTTGTTGATAAAGTTCTCGCGCACATACCCCCTTGACTTTAGGTATCATCCAGGCTGGTACACTTCTTACTTAACAAATGAATAGATTATGACAAAGTAAATACATACCCATGTCAATAAACATATCTCTTATGAATTAAGCCCTACAGAATTGGCTGAAAAGGCCCTTTAATGCTCGCAACTAGAATGCAAAAAATATATATTTATAACGGGTCCACATGATTTCAGACAAAAGAATTTTCCTTCTAAGGTCGTGTTTTATTCGTTGCACCTATAATCCATACACCTGGAAATGTTTTCAGGCTGAATACTGCGCCTGTGATTTCCACGAGGAGCGTATACTGCTACTGCATATACTAGTCGTCTGCTCCCCGAGCATGCTTAAAACTGACATTTGGATCCTGCCACCACCACTCGAACTGTAATTGGAACAAAAAAAACCAATAACCAAACGCTTTCACAGGGAGTATTGGCTTGGTTAGGCGCTTTTCTAAAACACGGCGAATCTTCGCCTATGAAACTTTGAAGGTAATTTAAATATTAACGTACTAGCAGCACGCTTCGCAATACCAGTGTGGCTGGTGAGTAGCTCAATTACTACCACACATAAGTAGTACTACTGGCATGCGTATATAGTTATAGTACGCTGTATATATGATATCCATTGATACGTTTCACAATTAACTACATACGGTAACTATGGTATTGTAAAGGAAGGAAGGATGTATGTATGGTATGGTATGGTATGGAAGGAATTGTATGTATTACACACTTGGGCTATGGACCTTTGTGGTATGGTACATATACGCACTGTGGGTACTAGAAATGAGCAATACTACTACTGACATGGGTGATATATATGCCGATATGTGAGGATGGCTGTACTCATCCAACCTCCACCGATTTCCATCAAACCATTCACCTGCGGGAGCAGACGATCACACAGCATACATGCAACGAAGTCTAACAAAAATACGAACTTGAAATCGCTTGATTTTGGCCGACTCCCTCTTGGTTGTATCCAGTGACCATCATGTTATGGAGCCCAATCGACGAGAAAGGCAGACGAGCCAGTGAGTAATCCGACCGTGTGTTCCCTCATGGTTCTAAAATCTAATGAATTAGCAACAACTGAAGATCTAGCCCTCGATCCCCTCAGCTACTCTGGCAATGCAGTCACTGCCGCTTACTATCACCACTCTGTGGCTCTCCCACTCAAATCGCTACAGCCATTGGTCTATAACACCCTGTCCCGAGTGGTACTAGAACTTCCTGCAATGGGGCCAACCCTCCACCACGCGATACAATTTATTCAACTACGGGATGGTCGAGAAGAAGAGGTGGATAGGCTGGTGGAAGAACAACAGAACATCGGGTTCCCGGTACGATCTGAGCAAGTGCCATCCTGGCGTCTGATTATTGCATACCCATCTGGGCGAAGTACCATATCTGATATGGTAGCTTGCTTTGTAGTAGGTGCGTCCGCCAAAGATCAGTTATGCGCGGTGGAGTTCCATCGATCATTCCTGGCTGCATTGTTGCTGGCCAACGAGGCAAAATTGTCGATACAGCCATCGGAATACCTCAGCCCCAAAGATTCAAAAGGGCTGTCTGGGATTTCTACATCACGGCCGGGAAAGCAAACCAGCCATATTCAACGTCACTCTCGGTTCAAAACAGTGAAACTTGGAACCGCAGACACTGCCTGTCTCCTGGTGGGTTGCCTTTCTAGAAAGATCGATATCACCGGTGTCATGCAAGCAGTCCTCGCGGCGTCACTGTTTGCTAACTTAACGTCGGAATTCTCTACCCTCCATACTGCAGGGCAGATATTGCCTAGTGGCACCATCAAAAAGAGTCCGGTCCGCATACCCTGCTCTAGATATATTGCGATACATAACAGAGCACAGGGCTGGCCCGTGGCTTCTATCTGGAGCGAGGCTCGGCGCATCCACACAGCCTCCAAGGCCGAGCTAAGCGGAAAGCCGAGAAGCAGCAGCCTAATAGGGGTTCTTCGGCGTGAGGGAGGCTCTAGCTTGTTTAATACGAACGACAATGAAGAGACTAGTGAGGTCAGTGTTGCGGTATCGAGCGTGGGAAGCTTCCGGGATCCAAAATCACCCGAATCCCAAGAGCAGGGAGAATGGAATATAGGGAGGATGATATCCAGCAATGATAGTAATGATATCGGTGCTGCTCTCCGTATCACACTGGTTGTTGGAGGAGATGGGTGTTTAACAATGGGATTTTCTTGGCTAGAAGGTGTCACCCAGGAGGTTTGGCTTGACCGGGTTATCGTCACCATGAAAAGACTGACAAGAGAGCTTTTGCGCAACAATGGTGGCCCGGAAACAAAACCAATGACACCGGAGACACTCCCCTGGGGAGGTTCAGTGTCTCGGCTTGTCTGTGTAGTTAGGGACCTTATATTGGATTGAATTTCCTTGTACTAGACAAATATTAGCTCCCCCGGTAGCTTCATGAAAATATATAGAGGGAAAGTCGAGCATTTGGAATAAGCATTCGTAAAATAGCCCAGGTGCTAGTGTTTGATGATGTTAAGGTCAACACCAACTTCGCTAGTAGCAGCTACAAGTTTGGCGAAGCGATCTGGGTATATAAAACAGTTTCTTTATTTTCATATTCTTCTCATCGCTAGCACGACACAGGGAAAAGAAATTCGTTTTCGGGGTATCCGACGTTAGATTTACTAGCCAAAGCGTCAAGCCTACAGCATGACGATACCGACACCTCCCATCTTCGACTCATCGGGCAAGTTTTTCTCGTTAATTCCACCGCCAATAGGTGCAGCGCGGTAGTTATATAGGTAGAAGTGGAGCTGGCCATCACCGGCACCGAACTTGAGGTCCTCAAGGAAGAGGGGGTTGTCGTGAGAGGTGAGAGCATTGAAGACATCGAAACGGGCCTAGAACAAATCAAAGATACAAGATTAGCATATAAAATCAGAAATAAGACATTGCAACATACATTCTTTGCACAAATCAGAGCATCGTTCATCAAGAGCTGCAAGCGCTCCTTGAAAGCCTGCTTATCGTCGGAGAACGCGGTTTCGGTCGCATAGTAGTACAGGTATGCGGCATGGACGGCATCGTGCTTAGGGTTATCGATCACGGTAGACTCGAGGTTGTAGAACGAGACAAAGTCAGTGATCTTGTGGGTTTCCGGGTCTTCGGCAACGTATGACCAGACAACCTGCTCTTTACCGGGCTGCTTCTTGTGCACCAGCCAGTGGTCAATTTCTTCCCGTGTAAAGGCCTGGTTCATATCAAAGCGTCGCATGTATCGCTCGAGTAGATCATAGACGGCATCAATGTCCTTGGATTCCATGGGCCGCAGACCCGGGGTCGCTGTCTCGCTAGGGAGATGATTCTTAGTGACCTGGCGGGCCTTGGTCGAGCCATGGGGGAGAGGTGAGAAGCCAACATCGTAGAGCTTCAACCAATCGAGAGAGCGGTGGTAGTAGCGGCAAGAGCTGACGGGTGTGGGAAGGATAATACCGCCAGTGTAGATGGCCTGGTAGATGCCACGGAGGTAGCAGCGGCGGGTAATCTCCTTGATCAGAACGGGAGTCAAGCGCTTGGAGCGCAGCTTCTTGTGGATACACAGGAAGTTGATCTCCGTCACCTTGAGGCGCTCGCCGCGGACGCGGAGTTCAGTTGGGACACCGCAAATGGATGCAACCAGCTTGCGCGACTTGCTGGCGCGCACACCAACATGCCATTCCTTCTTCCAACCGGGAGACATCAGAGCCCTGTGTATGTAGTATTAGCTTTCTGAGATAGGTACAAAGATCCAAGACTCAATCGTACCAATGAAGGAACGATTCGGAGTAGTTGAAGCGGAACATGGCGTTATCATCCTCAACGTAGTGCTTGTTAAGAAGCTCGTAGAGCTCTTTCAGCTCCTCCTCGTTTGTCAGGTCGAGAGTGCACCACTCGAATCCCTCAAGGAGCGCATCGGGGGTCTTGGAGACCTTCTCTGGGTCGATGACCTTGATAGGTCCTTGAGTAATCTGCGTCTTTCCAGCCTCTTCAAAAGCAGGCACTGGCTGTGTCTGCCAAAACTTGTATGAGGCCATATCCTTCTGGTTCTTACCTCCCACTGCCAATCCGGTCAGCATCTGCGAGAGGTCCATGTTGTGCAGTAGGGCTGCGGCCTGGTCCTTGTCCATCGCAGCCAACTCGTTCTTCAGGGCGGGGTTTTGTTCGAGGAGCAAGGAGGCGAACTTCGCGGGAAGCTTCTTTCCTGCTTCTAGAATTCGAATGTCAACAACTGCGCATCTGCGGGCTAGGGACCTTGGTACCCAGTGTGGTTGAGGAGCCTACCATTACCCGAGTCGGATGGAGCTCCAGACTCGTTTTCATTGCGCTTAGGGGCCTTGCCCTTTTTATCGCTGGAATCCGACATGATGTGTTGGGGGAGTTGAGGAAGAAGGAATTGGGTTGGGCCCCACGTTTCAAACGCGGATCGCTCTGGTGGGGGAGCCTTAATAATACACGATAACTATTGGGATATTGAAATGCGCTCAACACAACTTGCTAAGCATTTGATTTATGGGCGCAGTACGGAGTAGTTATTTAGACTATTATTTATGGACACGTTTCACCCACGGAGTCCGTTTTACCCTGGCCGGAGTCCATAAGTGCTCCACTGGGAAGAGTGAAGACCCCCGCTCAACATTGAACTCTTAGTGGCCTACGTCAGGAACCTCGGCATTCACATATGCAAAGTCCATGGAGCTAAAGCACGTATAGGGGTTCAAATATGGTATCATTTAAATGCATTGTAAACTATGTTGAGAATCGAAGAATTGTTGAAATCCAAGCAAAAACACCTCTATGTCCGTTCTATGTTAAGCCAAAGGCACATCTCAAGTGTTGATACAAGAATACAAGAATGCAAGAGTCATTTGGAGCTCCGGGCTACCAATCATCGGGCAATCATGCGTCGGTAGGTGGCTTTGTCTCAACTACGTCGAGGAATCCTCCGACCAAATGAATGCTGCCGGTGACAAAAGTCATGACTGGAGTTTCGTCCTTCTGCAGGACCTTGCGTTCCTGACCCGCAATCTCACGCGCAAAGTCAACAGCCTCCTCAATTGTACCGAAAATATGTGTTTGGGCGTGAGGGTCAATAGCATTCCACTCCGTCGCAAGAGACTTCTGGACTCGAAGATGTTCGAGGTCGTCAGCATTGGTGTTCATACTGACCAAGTCGGGTCGGAAGCCCGCCTCTTTGTAGGTAATGTTCGTGCAGAATAGGGCGTGAGTGAATGGGGAATCATTTCCAAGGGCAGAGGCGAGGGTCTCGTGGAGAGCACGAGCAAGAGCCGTGCTATCACGAGTCTGTTGGTTGAAGATCAAAATCCGTGTCTTCTTGGCGGCTACATCCTCGGATGAGGAGTCGGCTTGGATACGCGACGCAAACCACTGGCCAGCCAGCCGGATGCTCTCCAAAGTATGTCCGCCATCAATATACCAAGAGACGTTCTTTTCGAATCGGGTTTCACACCGGCCGCCTAGGCGAGTTTTCTCGAGTCCAGTCTTGAATTTCGCTGGTAGTGGTCCTTCCATGATATTCTCCGGAACATCGATATCAACCTGGCGCAAAAAGTCCGCCGCAGCTGCCACTGCCACCGAGGCGTTGGTGTACTGGAAGTCTCCAGCCAATCCAAGGGTGATCTTGCTACTCTCAGGACGAAGCTCAGGATGGCAAGCTACGATTTCCAGGTGAGCGCCAGCCTCCTCCGCGCGCTTAGCCAGGACTTGTTCCGCACTTGGAGGTTGCGGTGCCGCGAATCCATTTATGCCACGCTTGAGAATGCCACCCTTGTGCCACGCAATTTCCTCAATCGTATGTCCTAGCATAGCAACGTGATCAATGCCAAGGCTACTGATCGCTGTAACTTTAGGCTGTGGGATCACGTTGGTACAGTCGTATTGACCACCGATTCCACATTCGATCACCGCCGCGTCTACGCCCTCACTCAGGTAGGTATGGAATGCCATCAAGGTCAAGTACCGGAAATATTGTGGTTTCGCCCCAGGCCCGGTGGGATCCTGGCCCGCCAGTCTAGCAGCCTCCTCCAGACGATCCCATACTTCAAAGAAATAGCGCGCAAACTGCTCTTCGGACAATGGGGCATTATCGATCTTTATGCGCTCACGTGCGAACCGAAGGTGCGGGGAGGTGTAAAGGCCGACCTTGAGGTTGGATTCGGGTTGGTCCGCATCTTTTCGGGAGTGTTGGGAGAGGATTGTGGAGATGAATGCGGAGGTTGAGCCCTTGCCTTTCGTGCCGGCGACATGAATTGCGTTCAGCCGATTTAGGTCGGAAGGCTAAAGAACGTAAAGATCCCACATTAGCTTCACTCACAAGGGATCAACATCCCTGCCATTAGCTCAGCACACCTTGTATCCGATGCGCTGCAACCAGTCCACTGTCTCCGGGAGGGATAAATCGTTCATCTCCTGCCTCGTTTTGGACTTCCTGAGTGCCTCCACAATCGCATAGTTGGTTTGCAAGGAGTTAAGCGATGAAATCGCAGCCTATCCATTCCAGTGTCAGCATACGCCATATTTTGTCGGAAATAATCCCCCGTCGCAAAGCTCCGAGTAGCATACCTCGTATGTTCGAGTCATGGTGGGCGAATGAGTTGAAACTTGCCGTGCGCAAAACTGCCAGCGAATAGAGGTCCAAAGCCTTCTCATGGACAACTGAAGCCCGTGCCTTGAGTCCTCAAATTGAGCAGGGGTGATTAAAGAAACCCCAGTAGCTCTAACGATTTATGATTCTCTGGTTGATCCCACCCGCTCTCCTCGGGAAACCCATTTGGCACTGATCGGGAAGATCACGTGCTTGGCAACGTCCTATGAAATAAAGTCAAGCTATCTATACATCTATACACGGATGTTGCATTCATAAATAGTGAATAAATACGTCAACAGATAACTTGTATTGTATGAGCTTACATTGTCAGTTCTCGACATTTTGTATGCGAAGTTACAACCAAGAAGTGATTATTAAATTGTCACAAGATGAACAGCACTCTCACTACTGCCATGCATGATATGCCCAGTCCTGTATAGATTATAGAGATGGTGAAACAAGCCAAGAAATTCCATGCAACTGGCGAAGTAAGCCACATGCGATTTTGTTAGAACGTAAATATATAACCAATTGACTGACTAACTCCTTTTTCTTTCGAAGGTATTATAAAATTGTAGAATGTAAATAATTCATCATTTAGTGAATAGCGCTTTTTTCTTCCTCTCCGATAGAGTAAGGCCGATAAGTAGGGCCTAACATACTTCGTCCTAAGTAGGCATTGTGCAACAAAAGCAAAGAACTGGGAAAGATTGGCGATCGTTAACAACGGCCATATTTATCATCACTTTCGATAGCAACCTACCTGGCTGCTTGCAAGTTACAAATCCGGATAAAAAGCGAAAGAATTTAGAGAAATTGGAACTAACGTGGAATTTTACGTGACTGGCTTGAATCATCCGATAGTGGGTCAACGACATTGCAAGCTCTATAGATGATCAAAAGAGGCTATAATATAATATCATCTGGAGCAATACTTATTTACTGTTCTACTTTTATACGAGGGAAAAAAACGACAAAAAGCCACTCGGATTATCACAAACTATCAATATGAGCGAAATCGAACTCATCGGCTTCGAGGGCCGGTCTATTCGCAGTATGTATATCGCACACTCTCCAATCATAACTTGATAGTTTATCACCAGCCACTAAATATCTAGCTCACCAATAGTCAACACGGGCCTTTTTATCAACAATGAGTTTCAGCTAGCGACGGGAGGATCACAGCTCGAGGTCGAGAATCCCACCACAGGCAGCGTCCTTACATCCATCTCAGCCGCACAGCGAGAAGATGTCGATGCCGCCGTACGTGCTGCCAAATCGGCATTGCAAGGTCCATGGGCAGCAGCAACTCCAGCTCGTCGGGGCCAGTTGCTAAACCGACTCGCCGACCTGATCGAGCGGGATGCGGATGACCTTGCCAGCCTCGAGGCCCTGGATGCGGGTGTCTTGTTCGGAGAGTCAAAGGGCCTCCATATTCCCCAAGCTACAGAGACACTCAGGTATTTCGCTGGATGGGCAGACAAAATTGCTGGCCAGTTGTTGAGTATCCCACAGGGATATGCGTACACACGGAGAGAGCCGCTCGGGGTGTGCGCTGCCGTTGTGCCTTGGAACGCACCATTGTAAGTGTCCCTCGTATGCCCGATATAAATATGGTTGCTGATGCTGTATATAAAGAATGATTACTATATGGAAGCTGGCTCCCGCAATCGCAGCAGGCAATGCATTGATCATCAAGACACCAGAGCTCGCGCCTTTGTATGCACAAAAGCTTGCTAGCCTCATAAAAGAGGCAGGGTTCCCACCTGGTGTTCTGGCTATCCTTTGCGGTTATGGTGCAGTTGCTGGTCAGGCACTGGCCGAGCATAATGGGGTCAAGAAGATTGCATTCACGGGAAGCGCCCCCGTCGGCCGGGAGATATTGCGAGCTGCAGCGGGTTCGAACCTCAAGAAGGTGACCCTAGAACTAGGCGGCAAGAGCCCCTCAATCGTGTTCTCTGATGCTGAGCTGGACAATGCTCTATTCTGGACCACGTTAGGATTCACAGCCAACAATGGACAGGTTTGTGCGGCAGGGTCGCGCATCTACGTCCATGCAAACATATACGATAAGTTCCTTCTCGCCTTCGCTGAGAAGTTGGCCCATACCACCCCCGGAGATCCTCTATCGGGTAAGACAACCAAAGGTCCCGTTATTAGCCAAAGACAGAGGGAGAAGATTACCGAATATATCCGCCACGCAAAGGAATCTGGTATCCGCCTGTTGGCTGGAGGAGCTGAGATTCCCGGCAATGGTAACTTTGTTCCCAATGCTGCCTTCGCCGATGTGCCTGATGACGCGCGTATCATGCAAGAGGAGATATTTGGTCCTGTTGCCGTAAGTATTTTAGAGGGTCGCGGTTTACCATACTTGCTGACCTTGGATTCTAGTCAATTGCAAAGTTCAATACTGAAGCCGAAGTGATTAAGAAAGCCAATGCCACCGAATTCGGACTGAGTGCTGCTGTGTTCACGAATGACGTTAACCGGGCACAGCGTGTTTCAGAAGCCCTGGAATGTGGCCAAGTCACAATTAACTGCTGGGGTATGTTGCACGCCAACACTCCATTTGGGGGAGTTAAGCAGTCTGGGTTTGGCCGTGATATGGGTGAAGAAGCATTGGAAGCGTGGATGTCGACAAAAACTGTCAAGTACTTTACTCTACCAACAGCTGATGAGTAGGAGTTGTTACTATAAGCCAAATATTAAAACTCTTCATCATTCAATTGCACGAAACAGAAGTCTAGTCCATCTTGTTAAATGATAGAGATATACTTGTATGTGAAAATCACGAAATTTCTACATCTATTTACAAAAAGGTGCAAAGCGTCTAACAAGACATTCAAAAAAAAATATCGTAGTGTTGTTGTCTTACATATAACATCCCTAGCATCAACTTCGGTCGAAGGGATCGGATTTCTGAAGTCCTACGTCGTCAATGAGAGAGGACCTATAGGCGGCCGAGTATTCCTTTTGTTAACGATACAGTCTGGGGCTAACATGTATTAAACAAAGTTCATTCTCATACTTATGTAGTTACGATACGCACCTCGGATAAGGAGTAATATGCGCCAAAATTCTAGTTTTGCAGACACATGACTTCAAAATTAATAGATGTGGAGTGCGATGAAGCCTAAAGTTATATATTCATGAATTTTATATGTCTATCCCCCAATCATCTCCGAAGGACGATTATCAACTTTTGTGAATATAGCTTGTAGACCTATCCATCTCTAGGGGTACCATGTGGGATCGTCTTAGTGCATCTTGGGGCGAGCACCAACTTTGTAAGCCACAGCATACCGGGGAGTAGAGAAGATGATGCTACTTCCCCGGTGAATGAAGAAGGTGTCCCCAGGGAACAGCTTAGCAGTGTTTCCCTTCTCATCCTCGAGGTGCAGCTCGCCTAACAACCAGACAGGTAACTTGTCAGTATGTTTTGTGATTGGCCATATTAGCGTATGTTAATTGATGGAGATTGACTCACCTTTCAGCACAACTCCTGTCTCATCATAGTCATACAGTGGAGCCGGTTCGGGGTTGTCAATTTGTTCAAGGAGGAACATAGATCCAGCCAAGAGGTTCGGGGCATCTTGCGACGCGGAGGAGAAAACATCGCCTATCACAGATGATGAGCTTTAGTAAATATGGTTCTAGGTGTGGGAGGGGGTGAGATTATAGAGTTTCTTACCAAAGTAGACATTAGGAGGGCCGGGCTCCAATTTGGGAACGCGGTGGAACTTGCCCTCATCTAGCCACTCGAAAACCATGATGAGAGGAATGCACGGAGAATGTGGCGGAGAGATAATACGTGATTGAAATAATGTGAAGATCAAAAGGCGTATAGCTATAAATATTTCTTCAGCAACAATAGAGCCGGCTGATGTTTTTATATTGCGCCCCTAGACCCCTAGACAGTCAATGGAGCAAGCTTCTGGAGACTAGTGTAACCAATGGTTTATTGATCCTCAACTCAGCTACTTGACGCCATTCTACTCCAGCCTGTGGGGTCACAAGATACTAACTTTGACGACACGAGTAGACATAAGAATATGAGACTGAGATACATCTGCATTTTGGCACATTTGAAATATGGCTTATCAGTACAGCATTCATGCTGACTCGCGAATGAGAAATTCCACCGTTGATTATCTGCGGTGATCTTTAGATGAAAGTTGATAGATTAGGGTGTTTTAGGGCTGATAGGCAAGGGTAGTCTCGCAGGAATTAACTATCTTTTCGAATTTAATTTAATTCCCAGGCAACTGCATTCTGGATGTTTATCATTCGCTTATTTTACTTTAGTGACGCTGCATATTATATCCATAACTTGTGGTTCATATTCTGCATAGTCCCCTATCTCTGCATAACCTATTAGGAACTAAGTCCACTGCTAAAGCCGAGGCTAAGATAATTGTATATTAATCCGGTCCAATCCACACGATTCTAGTTCCACTTCCCTGCCACTTCCCCAGGGTTCCCCGCATAGATGCTATCTTTTAGCGCAAATCCTCGCTGCTGGATATTCTTCTGATTGGATCGGTGATACCTGTGGCCTCGAAGCTTCTGTGATAGCCACATAAACTTTGCATGGACACCAATGATCTCCATTGATAACGTTTTAGTTATTAGCCCCATAACCCATTATGGATATCTAATCCTTCGATTTGCTCTTTTATGTGAAGGACATCCTTCCCAACATTGATTCTTCCACCTCAATCTTCAAGTACACACTTTGTTGCTTCTTCTACTTTATTTCCGAAAATACTAGAAAATTCTAGTCGCAATGAACGAGGCCCCTCTCAAAGTCGAGAGGCCGCAAAGCGATGATGAGGCCCGCCTGGCAGCTCTGGGCCAGGAGCAAGCCATGGGCCGCCACTTCAACGTCTGGTCCTTGATCTTCCTCGCCTTCTGTACCAGCGTCACCTGGGAAGCCCTCACTTCCACCATGGCCCAATCCCTTCGGGCGGGTGGCAGTTCCAGCCTTGTGTGGGGGTTCGCCGCGGCAGCTATCGGAGCCATGGCTATCGCCCTATCTCTCAGCGAGTTCTCCAGCATGGTTCCGACAGCCGGAGGACAATACCACTACGTGGCTGCCCTTTCTCCACTCAAATACAGACGGCTCTTTTCATGGATCGCCGGCTGGGCCACTATCTGGAGTTGGCTTCTTTCTGCCCTGACGGGTACATTCTCTAACGCCTTGCAGCTGCAGGCGTACATTATATTGTTCGCTCCGAACTACGAATATCAGCGATGGCACACAAGCTTGATTGTCATCGCTATGACTACCTGCTTTTTTGGGCTTAATGTCATGGGTACTCGCTGGCTGCATCGATTGACTTTCCTGGGTATCATGCTGCACATTTCTGGATATGTCACCATCATCGTGTACCTCTTGGTGAAGGTGCACCCGAAGAATACGGCCACTTATGTCTTCGCTGACCTAACTAATCTGAGCGGGTGGAAAAGCGACGGGGTCTCGTGGTCAATCGGTCTGATGAGCTCTGCGGTGGCATTTATTAACTGGGACTCGGCCACGCATATGGCGGAGGAGATGCAGAATGCGTCAAGGGATCTTCCACGAGTCCGTAAGTTCAACCCATTACGATAAGTTATAAGATTTGGCATTAACTCTCTCCGTCAGTCTATGGCTGCGTTGCCCTCTCCGGTATCCTTACCTTCCCTTGGGTAATCGCCCTAGCCTTCTGCATGACAGATATCGAGGCTGTGCTGAATGGGCCGGTGGGAAGAATCTGCCCGCTAGTGCAGCTCGTATACAACGTTTCAGGCGGCAGTCAATCCATGACTCTTGGAATCACCTGGTTCTTCCTCTTCCTGGGCTTCTTCATCGGCGGTCCAGGGTGCATGGCAGCATCATCCCGCGTCATCTGGTCATTCGCGCGAGAAGGTGGTCTCCCGGACTGCTTTTCGCGTGTCCACGGCCGACTTGAGGTTCCCGCCAACGCATTGCTGCTGTCATGGGCCGGGATATCCGGTCTAGCGCTTATTTACATTGGCAACGAGACCGCCTTTTACGGAATTGCGTCCGGTGTGACTGTGGTGATGATTTTCTCGTACGCGTTGCCCATCTTCCTCCGGATTATCTACGGCTTTGAGCACACAAATTTGCAGCCCGGTCCTTTCACACTTGGTGCTTGGAGCATGCCGATTAATGTCTTTGCCGCGTGCTGGTGTATTTACCTTATCATCTTCCTTTGCTTCCCCTCTGTCGTTCCTGTCACGCCGGAAAATATGAACTATGCACCTCTTATCTTTGGGGCAAGTATGTTGGTCGCCGCTGGGACTTGGTGGGTATATGGTAGTCGGCTTTATCTCGGAGTTTTATCCGAGGAAGTTAGCCTTATTCAACCCGAGGAGATAGTGGTGGATCAGCATATTGAAGATGAGAAGAAAGGGGGAGATAGCTCTTTGGGTATATAGGGTTAGTCAATGGAATGAATTCGAGTGATACTTTGGTAATACCACAAACCTGTATCAACTGCATCATGTAGCTACATCATTTCGGAAGAGAAAAGACCTCGGGATCTTCAAGACTTAGACTACCACCGGGTTCCTAATGGTGGGTACCTTCAAAACCAACACCCTCAGCATAAAACAATAGACCAATGCCTATTCCTGCTCTGAACCCCGTTTCTTTCCAACTTGGTGGATAATTATGCTGCGTGTTAACACATGGATCGACATGGGAGGATTAATCTGACGCAGCGGTGGCCAGTCAACAGAGCTGAATGAGAAACCAAAGATAGCGTTCGTATCTCGGGTGGCATAAGTTTATTCACAACTTTGGAAACATTATACAATCGAATATTGATCCGGCCTAATATCATTTACCTCGTGTAGTAGCAAATAGAATGAAAGGATGCGAAATTGGGGTCAATCTATTACCCCGCTCAAAATAACGGAGATAAAAAGCGACATACGGAATATCTCCTGATTGGGCCATTGAAGCTATTTTCCACCAGATACTGCACCCCAAACAGGAAGGATGGAGTGTGAAGTCCAGTGAGGGATTCATATAGAATGGATTTCGTTGATCAATTGGACTGTGTCAAAATCCATCTTCGAAATCATTCAAATATCCGAATCCATCAAGCTCCCACCACGCAAACATGGTCAAATCAACCAGCAAAGACCTCCGCGTCGTGATCGTGGGCGGCGGCTTTGCCGGCCTAACCGCAGCCATTGAGTGCAAGCTACGGGGCATGCACCCGATCCTGGTCGAGGCATACCCAGGCGCCAGCTCGCACGGCGATTTACTCGACTTTGTGCGCAACGCTGGCCGGGTCTTCGAATCCTGGGATAACGGCAATGTCGGCCGCAGACTTATGGCAGCCGGAGTCAATGCTGCCAAGTATCTCGAGTTTTACAACGCCGACAATGTGCTGCTGCGGAGGGATCCCTGGCCGCAGGCGTCGGACAAGGACTGTGTCTATGCCGGGCACCGTGGAGAGATGCATAGGATTGTCTATGAGTACGCTATTGAGGTTGGCGTTGATATGCAGTTTAGCAAGCGTGTTGAGCGGTATCTTGACTCGGATGCTGAGAGGGGTGTTTTGGTGGAGGGAGGCGAGAAGATCCTCGGTGATGTCGTCTTGGCCTGTGATGGTCCCCGGTCCTTAGCCCGCTCTCAGCTTCTCCATTTGCCTGAGTCCACGGTTAATAGTGGATATGCAATCTTCAGGGCGTTCTTCAATATTACTGATGAGATGCGCCAGCTTCCTGAGTTCTCTGAGATGATCAAGGAGGGTGAGGACAGCGTTCGGTTCTGGGTTGGTCGGGATATGCATGGATTTATCTATACGTGGAAGAATGGAAGGTACATATTCTTTCCCGGTAACCCGATTTATCAGATCACATTCTGACTGAAAGTTCTAGAGATTGTGCCTGGGTACTAACCCATCTCGATGATGCAAACATTGCCGAAACATGGTCCTTCCCAGGAAAGAAAGAGGACGTTTCCAAATATCTCAAAGACGCCGGCTTCCCTAAAATCTGGGACCAAGCCCTCGAGGCTACACCAGCTGACCGGATTATCGACTATAAGCTCGTCTGGCGGGACGCCATCCCGACATGGCTATCCAGTTCTAAGAAATGTGCAGTAATGGGCGATGCAGCGCATTGCCATCTCCCAACCTCCGCCCAGGGAGCCTGCCAAGCCGTCGAGGATGCCGTTACAGCTGCAATCTGTCTGCAAAAGTGCAACGGCGATGTGGCGGCGGGCCTGCAGGTGTTTGAGCGGATCCGATTCAACCGGTCGCATGTAATTCACCAGGCGTCTATCTTGACGCGTAATATTTATCACAAGAATGACTGGACGCCTGACCTGGTACGCGAATACCCTGATTCTTTGATCATTCCTTTCTATCCCTGGGTTACCGATTTCGATGTTTTCGCCAATGCGGAGGAGCACTTCGATCATTTGCTGCAAGATGTTAGAAGTGGGAAACCCGGTACTATCGAACAGCTGGCGCTACCTGCTGGAGGAAATTACGATGCGATGTTGCTGGAGAAGAGAGTCCCGGAAGAAAAGATAGATGAGCTGGTACCTTCTAATGTCGTTCGAGTTCAGTCATGAGTTAGTTGTGATATCACGAGACAATGTTGGCAACTGGTGTCTAGAAATGGACACCGTATACAAACTGTTACTTTTTAAAATCATTTCTGAAATACTACATTTATGTAGACCATTGCATATTACATCTACTCAAAGGCTTTGTGCCAGTAACTTGGTCGATTTCACTACCTCTTCATAAACATATATCTTATCGAGTGTAGTACCATACCTGACAGACACAATGGGGAGCTTTTGACAAGGAGAAAGCATGTTTACGCAGGGAGCGAAGGTTAAGACCAAATATATGAGTTAGGGAGGCTATACTATGTTTTCAGAAATTATTTCAGTTCGAAGGCCTACTGTCAAATTCAGAAGGATTTAAACGTTTGACAAATAAAATAGCCCCGAAAGAGAAATAGCAATGGTAGCATGGCTGTGGCCATTATTATTTAAATTACCATTAGCAACAGAATAAATTCCATAGATATTTCCACTTCAAAGGTGCCGTTTCGCCAATTTCACCACCAATCCTTTCTGGGGTGTAAACCAACGACACTTAAACGACAGCTTCGCATTCGGATCCACTAATGCAATATCATACTGCATCAGCAGCGACGCAACCAATTTCGTAATTTCCATCAAACTAATATGCTTCCCAAGGCAGGTATGCGAACCAGCACTGAAAGCAAAGATAGACCTCTTCCTCTGCGCCAGCAAATCTGCGTCTGCAGTCAACCAACGCTCCGGCTGGAACTTCTCAGGGTCTGGGAATAACTCGGGGTCGTAATGCAGTACCCAAGGGCTAATCCCCACTTCCGTGCCCGCGGGAATAAACTTCCCACATACAGTAGCACCCTCCGGCGGCACGGTTCGGCCGTACATGATACCGGTTGGCGGGTGGATGCGCAGTGCTTCTTTGATGACTGCGTCTAGATATGGGAGGGTGCTGGCACTGGCGTATGTGATTGGAAGGGTCAATCTCGCCTCGCAAATCTCACGACACAGGGTGTCGTAAATCTCGGGATGCTTTATCACGTTGAACATGATCGTCCGCATGGCAATTGCAGTGGTGTCTGCTCCTGCAGTGACATTTCCAAATGCATGGGTGTTAATTTCCCGATCTGTGATGGAGTCTGGATGGGCTACCTGGTGCTCCAGTAGTCGCTGTACAAATGAGCAAGGACCCGTCACTAACTGCGCTACCATTTTCTCGCGGAATTTCATGACCTGCTTTTGTGCCAGGTCTAAAGTAGCGCCGTCCGGTCCATTATTTCCAAGGACTAGTTTGGAAACGAATCTATTACCAAGCAGGAATTTGTGAACCCATGGAAATTGACCAACCTGATGAAGTGTGTTAGTAGATGCATTTGTAGAATATTAAGGTAATCATATTGGGGAGGGGTCTGCTTTACAATTGACACATAGTCTCCGGCAATATATTCAAGCATTGGCATCATCCCAATAGGATCTCCCTTTTCCATAAATTGAAGGTCCTCGCCAAATGTGACAGCGAAGATGACATCGGTTGCATAATATCGCAACCACTTTCCCAAGTCACACGTCCGACTCGGAGTTTCGACCACATCGTCAAGTATTTTGAAGAAACGATCCGTGACTGCATCGACAAGAGGCTCCAGTTGTAACATTGAGCCCATAGAGTATGCATTATATGCGTTTTTCTTCATGCGGGTATGGAGTGCCTTGTCTGTCAAAACCAATGGATCTGGAAGCAATCCTTCATTGTCATAGACCCTGAAAGGGATATAGAATGCCGACTAAACATCAATTAGGTATTGCAGCAATAAAAACATATTACATCCGTTCGTTGATTTCTTACCTTCTTGAACTTATCAGATGCGTTATAGATCACGTTAATTGCCGCCGGATCTCCCACTGATACAAGGTCCGGTCCTGTCCGCACAACATGACCGTACTTGCGATGCAGGTTTAGTTCCCATTCATGAGGTCGCCCTACCAACACTGCAAAGAACCGGGGGAGACGAGTCCATGATGCGAAGAACGGGCCGGGGATGTGTCTCAGCGGTGTTAGATATCTTTTGGACAATGCCCATGATATCAGGATACCAGCGAAGACAATTAGCCAGTACTGAGTGGCAATTCCCAGAAATGAGGGGGTTTCTTTGGATGTGAGCATTGTTTCTAACAAGAAAATCAAGAGCACACACACAATGACAAGGGTGTTAACGGTGCTTTAGGAACTACTTAGAAAGATATGCAACTTCGTTCTAGTAGACATACTCTTCCAATCAGATAAATAGGATTTCCGTTTGTGGGGTTTTATAGAAATCCCTGCAAATATCAGCATAGATATTGCGGGGTATAATCAGAAAATGAAGGAAGATCTTCCTATTGGACATGGAGAAACCCCCATCTTTGAGCATCGGCATATCTTCAGGGCTAATATGTTGAATTTGATTCGGTGGATTTATCTTTAACTGGCCAACCGCCTCTACTGAGTGGGCAATAGTCCGCCCTCGGCTAGCCTGTTGTAGCCATAATGTCTAGGTAGGGAAGTCACGAGAATTGAGCCGCTCAAAGATAGTATACTATGCAAGGAATAAATGTCATTGTACTCGGGGCTTGCGAGTTGGCAATTTGGGGATATACCAGCCTATACAGTTGAGACCATAGGGTTAAGGATGAATGGGAATGTTTGATCTTGAATGATTTCGTTGCTTGTAGAAGGCGGGTTTTCAGTAAACACACTGACTCTTAGTTAGAGCACAAGAACTAATACAGGAGAAAATTCCACAAGAGCTGTAGATCGTAATTATTTAAAACGGAACCCTTGGTAGCAAAAGTCCGAGGCAAACTTGAAGGCGAAACTAAAGACAACAACCCTTCTTCAATAACACAATTGAGACATATTTCACAAAATATCAGCTGTATAAATTGCACCATTTTCACGGCAAGTAAAGGAGATTGATCTGGTTAACAGCTGCCAACGTATATAGTAAGCAATTTCCTTCGCCTCCCCTTGAGCCAACGGAACACCTGGGCACTCCCTCGACAAAAGCCGAGGTATGTAGGCACTAAGCTTTGCCTGTTCTGAGCAGGAGACATGAGACATGTTACTCCCCGTAGCTCAAAGACTACACCCCCAAATTTCAACTCAAACCAACTGCAGCTTCCAGTCATCCATGGCTGGGTTCTGGACGCAGGGGCAGGGTATCGTCAACACCGTCCATAACGGCATGCGAGTATTCGCACTGGTCCTTCGCAGCCACTGATAGGGCAGTGTGTGTCAGGTAATTTTCCTTCTTCTAACCCAGGACTCCAACCTTCGACTGCAATCAGGGCGAGAAAATGCTAGCATCCATCTAGGAAAGGCACGCTGGCAACCGGGTGTTGAGCTGGAAGGGATCCAGATATCCGAGCATGTATTCCCTGTTGGGAAATTCGGTCCACTTCCTCAGAGTAGTGGGTGCCGTTGTGAGTCGAGGAGTGTTGGCGAAGATGGCGTGAAAGATATGATAGCAAGCAAACCTAGTTCCACATCGAAATTTCCACTCCTTGGTGGAATATGACGTTCCCAAGCAAAATTCAATATCGAACGCGTAAAATCTTCAGACCAGGATTTGCGACTGTCCAATTCGTTGCATCGTATCCTGCCATCTCTCCGGCATTGCCTGTCCACTAGTAACAAGGTCTCGATGAGCCCAGACCTCATCGAGGATCTTCTGACCATTCTTCGTATTATGTATGCCCAGCAGGTGCAAACCATCCAGTCGAGACTGGACGTAGTTTCTCTCATGAACGCCGTCCATCTCAGCTCCGATGACAACCAAACACCAACCGAGGTTCGCACCAGGGCCAAGCGCATCAGGGACCATGGTCAGTAGCTCCTGCGCGGTGTTGAGGGATGTCTGCATTTCCTCTGTGAGGGGCTCCTCGGGCCCGTGAAGAATACGGTGCACATATATATGCGAGGAGTGTCGGAATATCTCTGCTGTCGCGACCATCCTCCGGCGCAACTCCTCCTGTCCCATCCCCACAGTCGCGAAGGGTTGCGCGGTTCTCCGACATGAGATGTTTACTAGAGGGCTTGAATCAAGGATTATGGCTGTCGAGCGGATCTGGGCTTGTAGAGCATCTACTTGGCTCTGTAATTCATGCATGGTAGTCTGGTTGTCTTTCGAAGCTGCGTATAGTCGAGAAGCAGCCCACTGAAATACGAATAAGGTCAGCTTATCTTTTATACTTCCCAGAGAGAAAATTATTAATGATGGGGAGATAAAAGCATAGCTATGTGAACTGACTGACCATAAGCTTCGGTAACCTGGCTGAACAGCCAAAGAGAGCATCAACGAATTCTCCTTGACTCGCCGGTTCTGCCGTCACATCTAGCCAGGACTCTAACTCTGGCATCGCCGGTTGGCCGAGATTGAGAGCAGTCTGGGTGTCGATCAGACAAACCCATGTTTTCAAAAATGGTTCGATGTCGGAGCAGTCACCCCGAGATCGGATCCAGCCACGGATGGCATCGTAATTTCCTTTCCACCGACTCGAGCCTGAGAATACCTAATAATCAGGCGACTTAGTAAAATGCGTAAAAATTGGGGGGAAATAATATAAAGGTAAAACAATATAAATGTACCTCGAAAGAAACTAGCAGCAACATTGAGGCCAATGTAACGGGATCATGGATACTGTTCGGGGACATGAACCTCTCTCGGAGTGCTTTGGAGGCGGCACGGAGGTACTTTCGAGACACTGTGTCGGGCTTGCGCTGCCAGCGGCTGTGGTGTGAGGCGGCGACTGCGAGCGCTGCGTTTAACACCGCAGGCTCTTTTACAGCCATAGGCAGCAGGGAGCGATATCCATTTCCGTTGTAATCGATGGCGAGGGCTATCCTGGCGATATTCTCTAATTGGTGAAATATTTATGAGTAAACGAGCACAGGATCGTCGGATGAAGGGGGTAAGTTATAGCTAGGTAGCTTGCCTGGATTACATACGAAGGTAATGTTGCATGAAGAAGCTGTCCTCTGCCGGTAGCGCTAGAGCCGATATGGCCCCCGGAAAGGCCACTTCGGGCGAGTCCGAGGTCGATAAAGATCTGATTAGGCGCCTCCTTGCTATCTTCTGTTGTTTTGAGATGCCTGCAACCCCCGATGGCCACTGGAGCCGGACTCCATATCCGCGACATTTCACGCCCCTTTGTGTGCAGATCCTACAGCCTAGGGAAGCCGTCAACATTCAAGCCCTGATGGATTCGATCGTATGATCATCCCAACTGAGTAATTAGGGCACGGAAACGTACGAGGTAGACCCCCATCACATTGTCTGTTCTTATCTAGACATGTCCAACACATGCCGCTATCATTCTGTCGCTCCGCCTGGGGTAGATTGCGCTCCATTGCTTGCGACATCAAATATGAGATATCAATCCTAATGTGCTGTAGAGAGGAGAAACAAGATTCTGGGAGAGAAGGTGGGCGCAGCGGAATACCCCCGTGGACGGAAGACATTGAAACTTGGCTTATCATTAGATTTGACACATTCCCCGCCTGGACTCCAAAAAAAGAACGCCATGACCGATTAGTCCTAGTGACCCTGTTTATACTATTTTGCATATCAGATATCAAGCATTTTATCCTATTTGATCAGTATTTGAAATCATCGTTGCTTTGCCTATTGTATATCGTAGATGGTGTATACATAGTTCCATGCGGGGAATCTGGGGTAGGCATATATCCACGGGACCAACATGGCCCGATGAACATTCAAGACCAGCACAAGTTGAAGTCCCTCCCGGAGTATTACTTCCATTTTTTAAATATCTCACCAGGCTAGCCAAACTACTATCAACAGCAAGAGATAGAAAATAGATCATCACTTGAACATATTATTGTTAAATATATCTGACCATATGTCCGACTCACCAACAACAGATTCCAGTCCCGGAAAGATAGACATCTCGGGACCAAGTCCCGCGAATTCAGCAAACGTGGACATCTGACTGAAGAGCCCCGGAAATAAATCATTAGCATCCCTAGTCATGGGGCATCGGTCGTACTCCAGATGAGATTCCCCATGTGATTGGAGTTGTTGGTTTTGTGCTGGCAGGGGGAAGTTCGGTGTTCCACCTGACATAGACGTGAGGATTGCGCCAGCCATATGAATTGGCGACACTTCTGAGTCACCTGGTTCCATTCCAATGAACCCCTGGCCTTGTCCGTCATGGAAAGCGGGGCCTGGGATCATCTGGGTGATGGTTCCCATCGCTTGTAGCGATGGATCAATATATACGCCTGAGTTGTGTGGACTTTCGTCGGGGTTCTGTTCATCATCTGTGTCTATATCTGCTGACAGATGGCCTGCATACGCTTGGAGCCATTCCGGTGCCTTTTCTCCGGACTCTGGTTGTTCTTGACTTCCAGTGGGGTTTTCATCCTGCAATTGTCGAATCGGCTCCGGATCGTCGTCCCCCTCGGTATCTCCGGATATATTTTCGCTATTCTTGGGATCTAGTGGCATGAATGTGGGCTCCTCAAGATCGAGAAACCGACTGAAGTAGCTGTTGAATGACTGGTCAATTGTCTCAGATGCATGTCTGAGTCTAGTATTTGTATCGTGGGCACGAAAGAGAACATCCATCTGTAATCGCGATAAAGGCAAGTTCGCTGTTGTCAGCAGGGTGTGCAAAGTAGGAGCTGTTCTGTTTAGATAGAGTAAAACATACCCACTCTTTCGCTGGGGCATAGAATGTTTTGAGCGCCCCCAGTACAATAAAGGCAAGTTTCAGGTTCTCCAGAATCCGATTATCGTATGGCCTCGGTGACCGGTGGAGCCGATTGATAGATACTAGTGCACTCTGCGTGCAGGCAAACCCGACGAATAGCGCATGCTGATTGTACCAAATTTCAGAATCCGTTAGCACATAATCCGTCAATCGAGAAATGGATAGGCACAACTTACAGAATAGAACCCTCCATTTCTGATAACATCTTGCGAAATGTCGCATATTGCGTCTGCACTAGACTCACATCGGTAAATCCTCTCCTTCAAAAATAAAGGTGGTGCTTCGGGGAACTCAACACAGCGAATCGGCAGGTCTTGCCCGCCATCTTCCGCTGACTGGGGTCGTCTTTCCGGTATCGGAAGGAAGGTACGGTTAAGGACGATAACACAGCAATGCCAGACCATAGAAGAAATAGATGCGTCCAGATCCTCCAGCCTCGAAGGTCGCCCCGAAGGAGAATTGGAGCCGAAGCGGAACGTGCTAGGGTGGCGGAGGAGATATTCTTCCAGATCATCCTGTAGCGCTCGAAATTCTGAATTCAAGGTCCAGGGTGGTGGATTCTGCTCCTTGAATGGGGTAAGACACAGTTGATTGATGCAAGAAAGAAGTTCAAGTAATTCTACTAGATGTGGGCAATCTTCGGGGCATGGTGCACATTCCAACCTCGGTCTTTTGGCTGGTCGGCTGCTTGAAGGTTGGAGATGGCGATGGCCCAGGCAATGAGATGCCTGTGCAATGGCGAGATACCGCTCTGCGACGCTTAACACTTGAATTTGTTCCGCGTCAAGTTCGCTGTCTGATCTGGCTAGCTGCACTAGGCTGCGACCCATTGCTGTGGATGTCAACATTCCCGTCTACATAGTGGAGATGTGGAAACTGCCCAGGTGTCTGGCTAGGCTTACCAATATCTATCCACGCTTGCCGACCGTGAGCCCTACTGGCTTCATAGTCAATTAAAACACATATAGTCTTGACGTTGTTTACTTGTTGCCAGGTAACAGTGGAGGCTTGAATGCAATTTCGTGCTTCTCGTTCCATTGATTCGGCAAGTCCGCGAGCGTGCGGTCCACGCGCGGCTTTGTGCACAGTGAAGCGGATGCTTGAAGCGCATACCGCTAGCACTAAGGCCCGAGACATGGTACCTTGGGATAGATGATGTTGTATTTGGGCCGGTGTTAGCAACGATCTCAGCTGTGCGTTTGCCCGAGTGCAAAATATATGTATGAGATGGCACATAAGATCTATATCCAGCGTTGGCAAGCTGTGGAGATTTTATATCAGCATCAGTAGAAGATGAATACTCGGAGGGTTAACACACATTTTCGAAATGGTGTCATTACTGTAAATCAAGTCTTCCAAGCCAGGTTTCCATACAGATGGATCTGGCACAAATTCATCGTTATCGTCCTCATCATCGTCATCTTCGTCATCACCGTCGTCGTCCGTGATACATCGCTCAATCTCTTCCGCATCCTGCATCTCTTCGGATACCAGGTCGGTTGCAATCCGAGGCAGTGAAGAGACAGTCACTTGCTCACTGGACGGGATTCGAGCAGCCAATTGATGAATAATTCTTTGAGATTGCCCAGTTCGTCGGGGTCTGGGGCCACGTCGCGCTCTGTTCTTGCTATCGAATTCGCATTGTCGCCCACTCTCAGAGCATAGCGTACATGGTTGGCTACCGCTACATTTGACCTTGAGGTTTTAACAGCTACGTTAGCATCAACTGCCAGTATGTGTGAGAAAGGCCCCTGAAACTAGCCACTCACCCTTCGCTTGCGGCAAGAACCACAAGCTAAAGTCACCTTTCTTCTATATGGTCCATGAATAGCAGAATTGGCTTGAGACATTGAGCCCAGGAAAAGCCAACATTCCTTTTGAAATTCAACCCTTGGTCATTTCCAAGACGAATTGATGAAACATAAAATTGAGCCTGTCGGGTTAGAGTACTGCACCCCTCACGGCCCCTCACGAGAGCCCCGGCTATTTTGGGTTTTCGGGGGGCAGATTAAGAAAATGTTCAAGTGGGCAAGCGAACAGCACTGGATAACCTCGGGAGTTGCCAACTTTGGAAAGATTCCAAGGTTGTCCTATCGCGAGAAAAGAATGTCTTCTGATTGGTCGTATTTTTCCGTCTTGGAAGCCCCCCAATATCCAAGTTAATCCTGGGACCCACTGAACCACCTACCCCGTGTTCCAGCGAATCAACATCGAATGCTTGGATGGGGGATATTGTCATGGTCTAGTGGACTGATACATTTGCTGTGTTTTCTCCTTTAGGGCATGCTTGGTTGGTCAGGATCGGGAAAATGGAAGAAAGACATAAGCTGTCGAGTCTGCCGCCCATGGGACCATCAATTCGTGGATATTGATTCATACCTGAACATTACAAGTCAAGACAATACAACATGGTCTACTCTTCCGATGGCTTCTCCTGGACTCCTTCCACTGGCCGCCAGGAAGGGCTTCCCACAATTGGCGTTGTTAATCCCTCGTCACACTCTATTCAGCCGGAAGACGACGTCCACGATGTGATTGTCATCGGAGCCGGGTATGCTGGTCTGGTCGCCTCTCGAGACCTGGCCACCCAAGGTAAGCTTTGGAATACAGGCAATTCCATCCTTTGCCCAACACCAGACGGTCATGGCTAACAGTACTTTCCAGGAAAGACAACACTTCTCTTGGAAGCTCGAGACAGACTCGGAGGCCGCACATGGCACGCAACCATCGATGGATTCAACTACGAGATGGGTGGCACTTGGATCCATTGGCACATGCCCCATATCTACCATGAGGTTTCTCTGTACGGCCTGCACAATGACTGGATCGTCACCCAAAACCCCGGTGGAAAGGAAGACTACTTCACTGCCATGACGGGCAGTGAGCAGCGCAATCTCTCGCACGAAGAGGAGGTATGTACACAAACATTATATACCTAATCCTGCATGAAGAAAAAGTCAAAGCTTACCTATATACAATACGACAGGCCGACATTTGCGGTAGAGTCCTCCGCAGCTTCTGCAACGTCGACGGAGACGATCTCCGACAGACATGGAAATACGCATTCGGCACCAACCAGTCGCCCGAACTCATTTCCAAGTGGGACAAGCTTTCGTGCCAGGACCGGCTAGACCAGATCCGCGACCAGCTGTCCGCTGAAGAGGTGAGCATTTTGCAAGCCCAACTGATGCAGATGGGTGGAAACACCTTGGACAAGATCGGACTCCTTGGCGTACTCCGTTGGTGGGTTCTGGGCAGCCACACACCGACGGGCTTGAATGACATCGCCCTCCATACTCGACTGCGAAGCGGGAACAGCGAACTGCACCGCCGTATCTTCGAGCACGCCTTGTCTACCGACAACCTGTCCTATGGGTTCAGTGCCCCAGTTCAGCGGATCGAGGATGCTGGAGACATTGTCACTGTGACGACTAGAGATGGGAAGGCGTGGAAGGCCAGGTCCGTTATTTGCACGGTGCCGCTCAACGTCTTGGCCTCGGTCGAGTTCAGTCCCCGACTTCCTGCGGATAAGGTGGCAGCTTTGCAGCAGCAGTCGGTCAACAGGTGCAACAAGGTCCACGTCGATATTAATGGGCCAGAATACCTGTCGTGGGGATCGATGGCAACACCCGGGAAGGGATTGATCTCCGCATTTGGAGATCATCTCACCCCCGTAAAGGACACTCATCTAGTATGCTTTGGTCCTGACCCGGAATGCTCTGCTGGAATGACGCTCGACAATCTTGATACTGTGAAAGATGCCGTTGTCCACCTCCTGCCCGAGAATAAGCAAGGCGAGGCTGTCATTAACCGTATTGTAAGTGAATACTCTCTCCCAAAACTGATCAAACTCTTTTCTCTTTTGCATTCTTTCAATGGTCTCAATAATATACTAACTTTGTTGCCCAGGTGTCTCATGATTGGAACAAGGACGAGTTCGCAAATGGTACATGGTCTTTCCCTCCACCGAACGCCACGACGAAATATCTCTCTGTCCTACAAAGACCACATGGCAACGTCTTCTTCGCCAGCGCGGACTGGTCGGATGGCTGGTGTGGTTGGATTGATGGCGCCGTCCAGAGCGGTATGCAGACGGCTCGTCAAGTCATACTGGAGCAACGGAAAGCTGCGGTTATGAAAAAGAAGGTTGTGCCGAAGGGTACCTCTATTGACCTTTCTATTGACCTCTCCAAAGGTATCGTACGATGTGTTATCTAAGGATCGTTAGATAGACACTTGTTGTTATAGCCCTGAAGATGGGGTAGGAGGAAGTGAAAGTATAAAAAGTGCTCGCGTCTGATTTAATATCTAGGCATGCATTTAATGATATTTTATCTGAGTCGCAAGATAAGGTGTATGTGTAGAACCTCGGAAAGATGATGTGTTTAACAAATCTACCTATAGAAGGATTTGGAACACATTCAATAATAAGTTGGAATATGGATGTAGGTCTTCTAAAGTGTTCATGTATTGGCTAAGGGAACTGCGAGAGAGAATCCGAGCAACAAGGACGATGGGGACCGATTTGAAAGCAATAGCAGCCGCATACAGCTGGAAACCCTCGTGGTTCCGAGCAAAGAAACAGTGTATCAAACAAAGGGGAAAGATGATTAGAATTGAATTGAGGGGGAAAGGAACAGAAAGGAAAATGCCAGCGGGCCTGTAGTGGTGGAAAGAATGGTAATAAAACATACAGCCATGGAGTATACAGAAGATGAGAACAAAGGGTAAAAGAAATAACCGAAAAACGCCGGAGTGAGACATTTACTCAATCCTAGTCTTGCCCTCTTCCAAAAAGACGAGACGGGCATTGCTAATACCACGCTGGTGTCGTCTGGCAGGGAGCCAATTACCGATGATGGGATCAGAGCGTGCTTTGATGAGAGCATCCTGATATCCCTCAGCGCCAGCGACCGGGGGATTTAGCTTGGGCCAATTCACCTATAGAAAACAGGGTCAGTGGGATATACTTCGGGTTTGTCAAGATGGTAATGAACTTACATAGAGCATGCCGTGTCCATGCATGAAACGGAAACAGTAGACCGCCACCAACAACCAGAAGATCGTGAACAAGCGAAGCGGCCAGACAGCGGCATCGGGCAATCGCCGTGTGAAAATCGCCACCAAAACCATGAACACACTAGCAGCGAGAACATATGGAACTGACTGGATGACAAGTGGTCGTTGGTCAAGGAATAGCTGGATATTCGCGAATGTTGAGTCTGATGGGAGATAAGTGCCCAAAAATACATCGAATCCATCTTGTCGAGGGCCGTCCATAAAATTGTTGCGTACATATCGCGTGATGGAGTTGTTCAAGTCTTGCAGCATGCCCGCCCGTGTACGTTTGCCAGTCCGAGTGAAATCAGTCTTCAGGGCACCAGTACCGGAATAAGACTTGGAGACAACATCTGCATTGTCTGCCCATATATTTCGGAATAGGTTTTCAAACTCCTGGTCATCGTTCGCAGTTTCCCCAGGACGTAGAACGCCTGCATCCATAAGCTGTCGTGTAACCGCCCAGCGGCCGAGCATGCTCTGCACTACATTAGTGCGGTCCAGGCAATCCATACAGTTTGTTCGGACAACACTCGTCTGCGTAGAACGAGTATCCAACTGTCCACCAGGGGCACCGGGACTCTCCACTCCGCGGAAATAACTACCCTGGGTCAGCCCATCGTTCAGGCGGCCCATGAGCAACTCTGCGCGATGCCACTTGAGGCCCTTAGTCTCGTTATGGAAATCAAAGTACACATAATGCAGGCGGTCCATCTCTTTCTGCTTGAACCCTGGTTCCAAAACATGCATCTTTTCAGGGGTGCGCTCATCAGCCTCGGTACTTTCAGATGTGGACGTGACTAATGTGCGAACCAGCTGCTCGTATGCGCGCTTGACATTCTCCTCCCTGCCCTTCTGGTTCACGAGATTGACCATGTAATTTTCTCCATAGATGCGGATCTGTTCGGCGAAATGCTTCCGCGCAGCTTCGACGGAAGTCTCGACTTCACGGACCTGAAGCTTCGGGGTGTATTTGAGATCGTTAACTTCAGCCCAAAACACGGGGACACTACCTCGAGTTTGAACAAAAGAGTAGACTTGAAGGTCCTGTCCAGCTTTGCCACTGGTCATTGATTGACCTCCGCCAAACCCAGATAGTCCGCCCGTTGAGTCATTCAAGATCACAATCTGTTCGGTCTCGTTGTAGTTTGAAACATTGCCTTGCTCGTCGATTCCGCGAGAGAAGTATCTGGTTCCAGCACGGTGTCTAGATCGCCGGGTGATAAGCGCGAAGGTGAAGGATGTTGACTTCACTCGGGCAGGAGTAATGCGCATCATGCCAAACATTACTGGCAAGATATAGGGGTCAGCCCCTGGTTGGGGACCGTAGCGAATTCCACTTGTGTCGTTTGTTCCGAGGCTGAAGTTGATCAGATCGGATTGAATGAAGCGATTCCAGAAGAAGCGGTCATCTGCGCTCTTCCACATCGGAACATCAGGGGCATTTTGTGACTGTCGCTGGAAATTATTGGTGATATCGAGCGAGTAGGAGAAGTACATGGGTCCCCTTCGAAGCAGGTCTTTTACCACTGTAAGATAGGCATCTTCGTCGGTATCGTGTAGCGGCCGTTCTCGCATGGGGAGGAATTCTGTTCCGGCAACTTTGTAAACCATATGGCCGCGCAACCGTCCCATGGGCTGGGCCTTGGTGATAACAATGATGTATTTATCTGTGAGCGTCAGCGCAACCTCCTGAGTTTCTATTTGCGAGCGAAATTACCGAGCTTCAACTTCAGGATTCCAAGAATTCCAGCAATACTGGAAATGCGCTTGGCACCTGGAAGGGGGCCATCGTTCAAGCGTAAATCACCAGTTGGTCGGTCGACTACTAGAGTGGGTGCCTGGCGTGATGATGGTGAAGTAAAGGCATAGTGGGAGGGTGACGCGTGTAGGTTGATATCCCGAAATGGGAGAATAGGAGGAACCATAGTTTTTGGAAACAGGACCTCCTGAAATGAGTGAAATGAGTGAAATGGGTTGATTACAAGAGAATATGAGAAGGAATAGGCATAAGTAAATTCAAGTTTCCCAAGTCTCCAAACAGACACGGGAAGGTACAAAGTAACAGCGGGCCACTGTGGTCAGTACGCAGCCACACCGCCCCGCTGCTCCTGTGGCTGGGCCTTCCGTCATCTATTCCTGTCTGCCTTAAACTACGAGGGTCTTTGAAGTGTCTTGAATCTTTAGATCTTTGTGCTCCATACCCTTTGGATCTTACTTTTTTTTTATTCTCCTGCCGGTCTTAAGACCTTGAATCATATATCTCAGTTCCTCGACCCTTTCACCTTCCTTCCTACGCTCCCACACCCTCCATCCTCTCTCCTGATCATGGCTTCCAGGCAAGCAGCAGGAGCCCGCCCGGGCGCAAGGTTTGCTCAGTTCAAGCTTGTCCTTCTTGGTAGGTTTTGATGTTGCTCGGGTTTTTGTTTCACTTTGAATCTATGGCTGACATGCTGTGCTTATAGGAGAGTCCGCTGTCGGAAAGGTTTGGGATACCACTTGCGATCTTCTTTATCAGCCGCTGACTTGACCGCTATCTTCCAGAGTTCGCTAGTCCTCAGATTCGTTAAAGTGAGTCTTCGACGATCGCAACATTACTTCCCGCGGCGAGCCGAACGTACATGGAATAATAAAATGCTAATCTCTTGGTTCAGGACCAATTCGATGATTATCGCGAGTCGACAATCGGAGCCGCCTTCCTGACACAGACCATCTCCCTCGATGATACCACCACAGTCAAGTTCGAAATCTGGGATACCGCTGGCCAGGAGCGGTATAAGTCGTTGGCTCCCATGTACTATCGCAATGCCAACTGCGCTGTGGTTGTCTATGACATCACTCAAGCTGTAAGGTCCAGTCCTGCATCATGTCTTTAACTTCATCGCCAGTATAGAAGCTAACATTCATCAAACTACCATATAGTCGTCGCTAGACAAAGCCAAATCATGGGTGAAGGAACTCCAGCGCCAGGCGAATGAGAACATTGTGATCGCCCTGGCAGGTAACAAGCTTGATCTTGTCACAGAGAGCCCTGACAAGCGAGCAATCCAAGAAGCTGACGCCGAGGCCTACGCACGTGAAGCGGGCCTGCTTTTCTTCGAAACCTCCGCCAAGTCCTCGACGAACGTCAAGGAACTATTTACCGCCATCGCCAAGAAACTACCTCTGGATCAGGCCGGTCCTCGGAACTTGCGGGCGACCCCTCGACCCGGCGTTGACTTGCGACCAGAGGCCCCTGGAACCCAGGGTGCTGGTGCGTGCAATTGTTAAACAATTACCCGATCATATTCCCCTTAGCCAGTGCGCCTTCGTCTCAACCACCGTTTGAGAGAAGGCCCAGGCTACACATCCCAGCATCGTTCAACGGTGGTATAACTCTGTGACTTTCTATGATTTCGCCAATGTCATTGATCGGACCCTGGCACCATTCCCTACCCGCTACGGAGTCGAGGGATAGACTCTCGGTTCATGATCAATCTAACCCTCTCGGATTTTTTTTCTTTTTGCTTCTTGTGTCCTTGCTCAGCCTGCTCAAACGAGGCCTCACAAGTCCCCCGTTGGCAGAAGGATTTAACTTCCATGGACCTACATGGAATTTGGCTTTAGACATGCTGCAGCTGGATCTGTCGGTGCTTTGATGGTGCTGTTCCTTCTGTACTCCTTGTTCCTTCTCACCTGGCGTCTGCATCTGCTGTTTTTTTTCGTCCTATGTCTTGGGCTGAATTCTTGATATTCCCGTTACCCTTGCCTCTCTCAGAATTCTTAGTATGTTATGCTCAAATAATACATTTTCCTCGCCTGTATGTACAGTGGAGACCTACAATATGTTAGTGGCGTAGGCAAACCAATATACATAGGCACATCAACTTTGTCTACCTTGATTCCGAGTACAGTCAAAGGGGGTAGATATCTTATTACTTTGTTTTCGGATGTATGAGTGTGTTACTTGTGTCGATATATTCCTCGGTTGATGTTTAGAACTGACCCCCAAACATTGAACAAGTGGCTAATATCCGTGAAAGGATGTTCCCATATTTATAGGCCGACTTTTATTTTATCTTTGAATACACTGAACCCAAAGCCCAGCTAGATATGCATATTTCTGATGTCAGTATGTACGGAAGTGGACATGAAATGGTGCGCAATGCCACTCTGACCGCCCGCAGGATTATCGGGGCGGATCGCAACTGAGCAACCAAGTTCCCGTTTTCCTACTCATCCATCTTTCTGATCACCTTTAGCCACTAATTTTGGCGATTGTGCGGCTCGTCATGCTGCGCTCCTCGATTGCTCCGGGTCGGCAATTGCTGTCAAACCCTGTCCGCCAACGGATTCCGTCGCAATGGCTGTCCAGAGCTGGTGCAAGCAACCGGCTGGCAGGTCAGGTAAAGAGAACCATATCCCAAGCTTCTTGTCTGTTCATACTCACAATCACCACGCGCAGCGATTCTTCGCCGATTCTAAGCCCCCTACTACCGGTGGTCCGACACCAGCCTCCCCTTCCTCCGAATCCAGTGTCCCTCCCGAGACCATCTTGAAGGCCGCTGAACAAGGTATGACGACCCCCTCGTTCATCAATTACAATTGAGGCCTAGCCCCCCATGTCCTAATGCGATATTTTTGCAGAATCCAAGCTTCCTCCCTCGCCTCCGGCAGCTGCTCCCCGCAAATCCGGTCGTTTCCGTCGGTTCTTGATTTATCTGATCCTCACATCCGGCTTTGCCTACGGTGGCAGCATCTTCCTGGCCCTGAAGTTTGATAACTTCCACGATTTCTTTACCGAGTACATTCCCTACGGTGAAGAATCCGTTCTTTACTTTGAGGAGCGCGACTTCTACCGCCGCTTCCCCAACGCCCTGAGACACCAAAACCGTCTCCCGGCTGTACCCCGAGAAGAGGGGAAGGCTGTCACAATTCCTGGCAAGAGCGGTCTTTCTTGGAAGCTTGCTGAAGAGGAGAAGGCCGACCACGATGCTAAGAAGGCAGCTCACGAGAGCCAAACCAAGTCCGTGGCCGCCAAGCCCGAGGATCGGAACGCTACAGTCATCAAGGCCAAGGAAGACACGGCCTCGAAGCACAGCTCTAAGGAAACTAAGCCTGAGTCCGAACCCGAGGCGAAGAAGCCCGTCTCACTGGATGAGCCCAGACAACCTGCTGTTGCTGCCAGCACCATTGAATTGCTCCAGCTGCAGGATGGCGATGACAGTGTTGTCCAGGATCTAGTTAAGACCTTCAACGATATCGTTACCGTCATTAGTGCCGACGAAAACTCCAGCAAGTACTCTGCGCCTGTCGCCAAGGCCAAGGGCGAGCTGGAGAAGATTGCTGAGAAGATCGCTGCTATTCGCAGCGAGGCTCGCAACACCGCCCAGGAAGAGCTTAACAAGCTGCACGCTACCTTTGATGAGTCGGCACGTGAATTGATGCGCCAATTTGAGGAAGTGCGCTCCACTGATCTTGCTTCATTCCGTGAAGAGTTCGAGGCCGAGCGCGAGAAGCTCGCCCACGCGTACCAGCAGAAGGTCAACACCGAGCTCCGCCACGCGCAGGAGCTTGCTGAGCAGCGTCTTCAGAATGAGCTTGTTGAGCAGGCCATCGAGCTCAACCGCAAGTATGTCCACGAGGTCAAGGGCCTGGTCGAACGCGAGCGTGAGGGTCGTCTGAGCAAGTTGACTGAGCTCACAGCCGACATTAACGAGCTTGAGAAGCTGACCGCTGGATGGAGCGACGTTATTGACGCCAATCTCAAGACTCAGCAGCTGCAGGTCGCCCTGGATGCCGTTCGCACTGTGGTCGAGCGTGCTGGGTCCCCCCCGTCCGTTTGTCCGTGAGCTTGTGGCCGTGAAGGAGCTTGCTGCTGGTGATGCCGTCGTTGAGGCTGCCATCGCATCTATCAACCCCACCGCTTACCAGCGTGGTATCCCCTCCACTACTCAGATCTTCGAGCGTTTCCGCCGAGTTGCAAGTGAAGTCCGCAAGGCTAGTCTGCTCCCCGAGGATGCCGGTGTGGCCAGCCACGCTGCTAGCCTCGTTCTGAGCAAGGTCATGTTCAAGAAGGATGCTTTGTCCGAGGGTGATGATGTCGAGAGCATTCTCGTGCGCACTGAGAGTTTGTTGCAGCAGGGCGATGTTGACGCCGCCGCTCGGGAGATGAACACTCTCCAAGGCTGGGCTAAGATTCTGAGCAAGGACTGGCTGGGTGATGTTCGCAAAGTTCTTGAAGTCAGACAGGCTCTCGAAGTAAGTTTTTGTTGCCCCTCTCGGTTTGGTAATTCGCAACAGATCCACTAACAGGTTATCTTTTCACAGGTCATCGAGGCTGAGGCCCGCCTCCAGTGCTTGCGTGTTGAGTAAGCGCATATTTTGAGCGAAGCTGAATTCATTTCCCCCTGTATATCCTCATCTTTTACAGGAACTGTACCTCTAGTTGTACTTGTGCTTTAGACCCAAATGCTAGAACTTCCCCGTATCTATTGGCTTATCTAAGGTGTGGATCATCTGACACCTGTACTCTAGATCTCAATTCATCTTTTGACCTTAAATTCACTGCCGAATAAGTTTGATGCTCAAGTCTTCCAGGGTTTCATGCTTAGGCGGGTCCATAGCTGCGAATAAAGTGATTACGTAACATTGCCTGGCGCGCATTCTGATCTACACTGGGCATAATGTTACGTCTTGCAGGCTAATCATGCAACATTGTCTTTAATTTCACTAGTGCTTGAACCCTTGCCAACTTGGCTGATCGCACTTATGCTTGTGTCTGGGCAAAGTATGTCTGTCTTTGTCTCGAACGTTGTCATCTAGCATTGTTGCCCTTCCCGCAGCAATGTCGCAACAACCGAACGAGCCCCTTGTACGATCTTCAATGTCTCCGGCGAATATACAACCCCGAAACCGATCCTCAGGAACTGCGCCATCTTTACTACGATCCGATGGGGGCTCATTTCGCCAGACCCCGCCCCGACAGAACGACGACCGAGCGAGCGGGGAGTTAGAAGGTACTACACTGGGCAGCGGTTCTCGTGATGGAGATCGAAGGACACCGGGCCAGCGTAGGACCCAGAGCTCAAGTGGCTTCTTGCTCGACTCGTTACCTCGTCCGCGAAGCACAAGAGTTAGCTTGCACCGCCCTCGCCCGTCAGAACCTCCCCAGCCGAAGCGCAGCGTTCCCGAGCCGGATATCGTGGTCCCCAAGAAACGCTCGCGATTCCCATGGAGCCGGCATAAGCACCGCGAGTCTGAAGCGATGCCAGAGGATGAAAGTTCAGTTCCGACCAGTGCTCCGCAGGCTCCTACGCCTCCTGATACACAACCCTCCGGAAGCTCCTCACAGCCCGAGGTACAAGAAGACAATGTGGCACATTCAACTCCCGGACTCGATAGGGACTCGATTCAGATCGTCAACTTAGCCTTGAATCTCAATGAATCTCGGAGGAGGACAGCTTCTGGAATACCCCCGGGCTCCGAGAGCCGAAGACCAATATCTGTCTCTCAACCTGCTGTTCCGACAGTAGACGGCTATTCGTATTCCCCACGTGCGAGGAATTTCCAGCGCGACTCACCGTATCGCAATTTTACCCAGGTCTCCGGTAATCGTTTGTCACAGGGGACACTGCCGAGCTTAGACCAATCATCTGTTGTGAATTTATTGCCTCGATCCGCGATTGAGGATCACAGGGCATACGAACTTTCCGAAAGCACGTTGGCTCGTGCTGAGAGAGCACGTAATCATTTTGATTTATTTCATGAATATATGCGCCTACTGCCCTCATTACCACCTCTTCGAGATGCAGTGAAGGCTGACGCCGAGTCTACACCACGGAAAGCCTACCGCGGCTATAACCCGCTTCAAATGATTCGCAACCGGAAAGTCAGATACCGTGAGAAATGCACCATTGATCCAGCCGCAGAAGGATGGCATGACGTTGAAAGAGTCCACCAATGGATCAATGAGGTCGAGCAAAAATACAGCCAAAGAGAGTACGACCCGCTAGATTGCTTAAAGCTGCCACCTTTCCAACAAGGTCGTCGCCACGTATCTATGGGGGAACACGAAGATATAGATGCGATGCCTACATCTCCGGGATCAAGCTTGCGACGAGTCAGCCGAACCAGCAGCATGAAGGCCCGTCGACCACGTCTTGATTGGAAGACCTCGCCGGCAGAGCTTCTGGCCGATGCCGCCTGGCTGGAATATGGTGTCAACAAGACGAAGGTGGTCGATAAGGATGGCTTTAAACTCTACCCCGACTCTACAGAATTAGTTAGCCTGGACGCAAGCGACGATTTTGGGGCGCCTCAAAAGCAGCAGCGCCTTTCGGTTGAAATGGCAGATCCTAGAGAGGCACGTTCGTCACCGCACACTTCTGTGTCCAGCTCTCACCCTGCATTGGCGCAAGAATTCAAGAGTGTGCGTCGTGGGCGGCACAAGCACAGGTTTCGAAGTCATTCGCACAGCTTACGCAGCCGTAGTGCTTCCAGCAAACGAAAGCCGTCACGATGGGATCATGTCAAAATGCGTTCGGCTAGCGTATCGAGTTCTTCAAGCTCAGATACCCACCCTTCCGTTGATGAAAAGCCTCGCATGTCTCGTGAGAATATCCGCGACCATGTTCAAAGATTCGTCGAACATGCACACTCCGGATCTCGGACATCCCGCGCCAAATCTCCAGCTGTTCTTAATGATGAATATGATCGGGGAAGGACACCACAACCAACCGAGCCGTTATCGGTCAACACGAAGCAAGCCCGCAAGCACAGAAAGGGCTCTATCTCATCAGCAGGCAGTCTTGATGACCGGCACAATCCTCGTATATCCCTAGAAGGCATGGATAGCACTGCGCCTAACTCTCCCGCTCGTGTTGGCTACTTCCCAAGCATAGCAGTAAATCTGTCACCCCCTCAAGTCGGTCTCCCTCGCCCGCAAAGAAGGGGCTCCGTCATAAGATTGTTTCACGCCACGAGCGCAGCAAGAGCAAGCAAGCAGATCGAGAGCGAGAGCGGGAAGATGAATTGCCGGAACCCGATACTTTGCGTCAGCGAAATCTGACGGCGCCTTCACGGACGGAGGGTGCTTCCAAGCTCGAGCCAAGTCCTCTTCCTGACGTTGTGTCGTCATCCTATAATGATGACCAAGGCACACAGGAAGGCAATCGGGTAGATGGACATCGGTCCCGTAAAGGGCCCTATCTTCCCGAATCAAAGCTACGAGGAATATTCAAGGGACCAGGTCGCATAGCAGAGATCGTGGGCAACGAGGTTTCCAAAGTCGGAGATCTCATCCTGAAGAAAGATGCAGATCCCGAATCTCGGAAATCATCGTCCGCGACCACTTTTGCATCGGATGATAGTGATTCTGATGAAGAATCTAGGGGTGACAGGAAATCTGGCCCCAAAGGCCTTCTACGTCGCCTGCCAACGTTTACAGATGAGCCTGGGCGATTGACTCGCAGAAATTCCGAGAAGAACTCATCCCGAAACTTCATCCCCTCTCTGCCGACCTTCACATCACCCCTGCGGCAAGATGAACGAAGCGAAGTAGCAGAGGTGACAGATTTCGGCAGTCCTCGCGAACGAGTTTCCTCTGCAAGAAATTATGGTCCCCGTGATTCTCCCAAGAAGTTCTCGCTGCCACGCAGCAAAACGCTGGATTTCAGCCCTTCTATGCACACGGAACGGACAAAGCGCCACGAGATTAAAGACCCTTCTGTGCCTTTCAGCTTAACACGGCCTCCCGTCACAGGGCTTGCCAACGCTCGAGCATCACCAGGGCTTTCACCGGAGGGAAGACGCTCTGGCCTTTCAGGTGCTAGTCGTGCCTGGAGTATATCTGGGCGCAGTATCCACACCTTGATTGACACCGGCGTACCTGGTAAACCCGAAGTCGAGCGCACACGGGCTCTTCTGTTGTCATCGGGGATCAAAGCGCGGGAGATTACTCGCCGAGCCCACACTCCCCGTGAACAAGTTCCTAACTGGCTTCAAAGCTCCATGGGCCCTGGTTCATCTGTTCCACGGGTGACACGGGTCGGCGAGTTCGACCTCGCTGCTCAGTGCCTCCTCCAGCGTTTCGAGCACACCCAATACTCGTTCCAACAATCTATGCACCATTTCTCCACCTCCACCTCGTCGCCTCTTCGATCCCAGCTGAAGAACCTAGAAAGCCTGGTCAATAATTCCCTGGCTCCTCGCGTCCGAGCCACGGCAAATGACGCGGAGGATTTGTGTGTCCAGCTCAACACGACCAGCACACTTGCTGTTAAGCAGTTGAGTGATGCCCTTGACAAAGGCCTTCGTAAGCGTCGCCGTCGATTGCGGTGGATCCGTCGCACTGGGTTCATGGTTTTGGAATGGGCCTTAGTTGCTATGCTTTGGTGGGTGTGGCTTATTGTCATGGGTTTCAAGCTCGTGCGTGGTGTCTTCCGGGGTGCCTTTACTGGTATCCGATGGATCTTGTGGCTTTGATTACAGACCCCATGTGGATATCCCTTCTTGATTCTTTCTTTGTCCCGACTACCTTAGGGGACTCTAATTTTTACATTACTGGTTTTTAACTCCATCGCCTCTATTGGCGTGCATATACCCTTGCAGTGAGCTTTTTATGCCCGCTGTCTTCTTTTCTACTCCACCATATATGATTTAATGGAGCGTTGCATCTGTGTCAAATGATCCCCATAATATTGTCTTCAGCTTTTGTACATAATTCAACTGTCCCGTCCCTGTTCCAATGCATTTCTTTGGATTCACACAATCCTCATTCGCCTCTTTTGATGATGAGACTAGCCCACTGATTGCCTTTCAGCCTGCAGGTGGTGACATGGGCATGATACGAGATGATATTCCCCTACAAGCAACTAGTCGACAATGAATGACTCGAAATTGTTGGAACAAAGCTCTTGGCTCTTCTTTGTTCGATTTTGTCCCTCTTGCAGGATATTTCAGAACAATATCTTCTTTGATCCAAAGACCTGGAAGTGGGCAGGCATACATACCTCTTTGTTCTATTTCTCTTGCCTATGCTTAAACAATGGCAACCATCACTATGTAAAAAGGACTAAGAAGCATAAATACCTGGAGATATCCGTTAGATTCAATCATCTTTCCCGGATTTTGACACGCACAGCATTTCTTTTCAGAACCAAACCAGCCCCCCCTCAGGTATATTCTTTCGCGGTATATCGCTCATCTTACACACCGAAAATGTCTCCAACAGGTAACAACATCTCCACTAACTTAGGCCCAGTAAATCCCCATCTCAGTCGCTCATACAAGGAAGCTAGCACAAGCCAGTGGCAACTATACGCCCTCTTCCAGACATTCTTGGAGGACAGACCAGCCGATGCCATTCGTGCCGTTCAAGAACGCCACCTTCTCATTTCCTGGGACCTCAAGGCCATCCATTACTTGAGGACATGCCTGAGGACATGGATTGAGGGCAAGGTCCCCGGCGACGCCATTGGTGCATTCCTCGTGACAGTCTTGTACGAACAAGACTTTCATCTGGATTACTTACTGACCACGATGGTCCGGGATGGACACACCCAGCTACACATCGCCCGTCGTCTGTTGGCATTCTACCAAATCCGAGACGAAGCAGGCGCCCCAATCTGGGATAATGTCACCATCTATCCCGAAGACACTGACCAGAATCCACCAGCTATTCAGAGAAAGAGTGTCGCTGGAAGCTCCACTATTACCAGGAAGGATCCTCCACCTCGCATCCCTACACCACCGCCTGCTGATCCGAGATGGCCCCTCTTCATGGGTGCACTTAGCGACCCGGAGCTTGAAAACCTCATGGGCATGTTAGACGACAATCGGCATCTAGACGAAGATCTGCCCCCGTTGTTCGCTGGTGTGAGTGAGGAAGATTTTCCCACCATCCAGGCATTCCGGAGATTCAACCTCCACAAGAATGATTCCTCAGAGGACCTTCCTCTGCCTGAGTCTAGGGCCGATAGAGTTGAAGATTTCTCGAAGCAGACTGACATATCGCAGGATAAGCCCCTCCCTTCTCTTCCTGTGATTACTAGGAAGCCTCTCCCAACCCTATCCACTGACAGGGCTATTTCCCGTAAAGCCCTCCCCCTCCCACCCCTTTCACATCCCTCGAGTCCAAATCCCTCGTCTGTGCGTGTGTCGACTTTCATGTCAGAGAAGAAGCTTAAAGTCCGATGGGCCGACTGTGTGCCAGGCGAACGTGCTAACATTGAACAGGGAAGTGATGAGACTGGCCTGCGTTCGTCTGCGGCAGCTTGTCCAGGGCCTTCCGTTAACGTCAATCAACCACATGCTCCAGGTTCCTCTGACAATGTTTATGCTCATGTTCATTATAGTCCTCCCCCGGCTCCTCCTAAGCTTAAGAAGAAGGCGGGAGTCGAGGACTTGCGCCAGGCTCGAGAGCGTGATGAGAGAACAACTGGAGATGTTGAGGTGATATATTAGGGTTGGGCTAGAGATCCGAATATATACTCAGCAGGGTCAATAATCAACACATATCTTCTCCTATATCGGGAATCATGTTAAGGTAAAATGAGAATTGGAGTCGGATGGGATATATATATATATTTTGGTTAAGGTATTCGAGATATTTTAACATTAGTGGTATGCAATGATAAAGCTGGACACATTTCTGAATATACTTTTGTCTCATGAACTGGATTCTTTAAATATATAACGCTGGAAAGAAAAATTTTAAGGAAAGAAAAAAGATAATAAAACAATAATCTATTTGTTCAGACAGGAGAGTAGAAAGTAGTATCTTGATCTTGAAATACAGGTCCCAGAAAGTCACAATGTGATATAGTGCCATGCGTAAATAGTACAGGGGGAGTTGTTGATGATGGAAGAAGCAGCAGGGATCCAGAGCAAAATATGCTGCTTCTTAGCTCCAGCAAGAGCCAACGTCAGGCACTGCCTGGCTTGGGTTGCTAGAGTAGTCGGAGTGGGTGGGGGTTTATTACATATTTTATCGTTTATTTCTTGTGTCTGTCGGCCTGGGCCTTCAGGTACTTGGCAATGAGTTCCTTTCTGTAGGAGAAGACGGTTAGTAATTGACAATATAGTAAGAGAAGTACTTCGGGTTGAAACATACTGCATGTGAGGAGGAGCCTTCTCGTAGTGGCTGAACTCCATGGTGTATTCACCCTTGCCCTGAGTAGCGGCACGCAAGTTACTGCTGAAGCCGAACATGCCGTTCAGACTGCAGTCAGCGTAGACAGTGAACTCGTCAACACCAGTCTCGGTGTCGTTGATAGTGGCACCGCGCTTGTTCAGCAGGCCGATGACATCACCCTGGAACTCAGTGGGAGCGGTCACGACCGTCTTCATGAGAGGTTCCAGAACAGAGGGCTGACTTTCTGCGAAGGCCTTGCGGAACGCCTGCTGGGTGGCGTTCTTGAAGGACATTTCAGAAGAATCAGTCATGTGAGTAGCACCGTCGTTGATGACCATGCGAGTACCGAGAACCTTGTGGCCGATCAGAGGACCCTTTTCACAAGAGAGGTTGAAACCCTTCTCGCAAGCGTACAGGAACTTCTCCGAAATGCTGCCTCCAATAACTTGCTGCTCGAACTTGTTCTCCTCGAGGACGCCGGTAGGCTCCATGAATCCCATAACACGGGCGAATTCACCAGGTCCACCGGACTGCTTCTTGAGCAGGTGGTCGAACTCAACGCGGTTGCCGATAGTCTCACGGTAGGCGACTTGGGGCTGACCAGTCTCGCAATCGACACGGTACTCACGACGCATACGCTCGACGTAGATGTCAAGGTGGAGTTCACCCATTCCGGAGATAATGGTCTGGTCACTCTCGCTATCGTAGGATACACGGAAAGTAGGGTCCTCTCTCTGGAAGCGGGCCATGGCCTTGGAGAAGTTGGCACCGTCCTTGCTCTGCTTGGGCTTGATAGAGAGCGAGATGACGGGCTCGGGAACGAACATGGAGGACATGCTGTAGCCGAGAGTTCCATCCGTGAAGGTGTCACCAGATGCACACTCAATACCGAACACGGCACAGATCTCACCAGCGCCAATCTCGCTGACTTCCTCCATATCGTTGGAGTGCATGCGGACAATACGGGGAACCTTGACCTTCTTGCTGTTGCGAGCGTTGAAGACATTGGCGCCCTTACGGAGAGTACCCTGGTAGACACGGATGTAGGTCAGTTGACCAAAGTTGCTCTCTTCCAGCTTGAAGGCCAGACCAACAAAAGGAAGAGAGTTATAGGGGACAAGCTTGACGGACGCTTCGTCGCGCTTCTGGTCAAGGGCAAGGTTCTCAACCTCGGCGGGGTTAGGAAGGAAGTCAATAACACCGTCCAGCATGGGCTGAACTGACTTGTTAGCCAGAGCAGATCCCATGAAGACAGGGGTGAACTTCAAGCCAATAGTAGCACGGCGGATGGCGGCACGGATCTGATCCTCGCTAGGAATGACCTCTTCCAAGAACATCTCCGCGATCTCATCATCAACATCGGCAAGAGTCTCGATGAGCATAGTGCGGCGCTCCTCGGCAATGGCCTTGACCTTCTCGGGGATTTCATCCTTCTCCACGATCTCCTCACCACTCCCGCCAACGTTGTATAGGGCCTTCATGCGGATCAAATCAACGACACCCTCGAACTCGTCCTCGGCACCGATGGGGACCTGAACAGCAGCGGCGGGGATCTTGAGCTTAGTGTTGATCTGATCAACAGCCTTGAAGGGGTTAGCACCCATACGGTCCATCTTGTTGACGAATGAGATACGGGGAACGTTGTAGCGGCGCATTTGGCGATCGACGGTAATCGTTTGGGACTGGACACCTGAGACAGCACACAGAATCATGACAGCGCCGTCCAGAACGCGCAGCGCTCTCTCGACCTCGATGGTGAAATCAATGTGACCGGGGGTATCAATCAAGTTGAGGTGGTACTTCTGGTCAACACCATCCTTATCCTTCTTAACCCAGTCACAGAAAGTGGCCGCAGACTGGATGGTAATACCCTTCTCACGTTCCAGATCCATGGAGTCCATCTTGGCACCGACGCTGTCACGCCCGCGGACCTCGTGGATAGCCTTGATACGACCAGTGTAGAAAAGAACTCGCTCGGTACAGGTGGTTTTACCGCTGTCGATGTGGGCCTGTGCAGGAAGACTTCATTAGACAAAAACCAAAACCAGACACGAACCAATTGGGATATTACGTACAGCAATACCGATGTTACGACACCTGTTAAGACGAGCGGCCTCGACCGGATCGAGACTGTCAATAATGGTGGCTTGGGATAGACTCGCCGGGTCGGCCTTAGCAGCCTCGAGACTAATAATAACAACATTAAAAAGAGTAACAGAAATAGATCGGTCTGACGAGTATACTTACACTGCAGAAGCAACAGCAGAGGCATTTCGGCGCTGGTCCCATTGTCCCAACTTCGACTGATAAGTCGGCGCAACAGCGGCGGACCGGAACGCGGCTGTAGAAGCGCATCGCTGGCGCAGAAGAGTCTGGGGTTGGAAACGAGCTGATCTGGTCAAACCAGACACCGCGCGGGATTGTAACCGTGCAAGAGAAGGAGACCGCATGGTGATGATCCAACCACACCAGAATTGATATGATCAACGCGAAATTGAATGTTTAGTTGGCTCCCCGAAAAAAAAGTTCGGGGAAGCCAGGAACGCATCACGTGATTATTTACATCGGCCCATCAGAGCCGGGAGATTACCATTTGGTGGATGTATAATCATCAAATGAGATATCAACATTGAAATCGGCGATATCTCGGGTGTTTGAAGGTTTGAGTATGGTGAGAAGCCGTTGTATGGGGTAAACTGCACATATATCCATAGATAATGGCCATCCAAGAAGGCAAGATTGCAGATCATTTTATGAGTTGAATTGAAACATGAAGACCCAATAAACTTGATTGCCACACTACTATACAAGAAAAATACACAAGCGCCGTGGTATCCAACCACTGTCTGGTTTTGAAACAAGATGCAAAAGTATGCCGCCTATCCGAGTTCCGCGACGGCAAGTCGTGTATCCAAGGGATTTAAAGACGAGCTGGGTATCGAGAGCATATTTGTATGTCTAGAAATATTGCCGATATCTCAGATTGTTCGAGTAAAGGCTGCCGCGGAAGGATATAGCGATGCACGCTGTCGGAGAAAAATGACGGAAAGCGACGACTCTATTTCCCCTGTCGTTGCTTGTGCTTGGGATTCTTCGAGCTAAAATAACAAAAAACCATATTAAACCCGATCGACTTCAAGAATAGCCTTCAATGGCACAAGGTAATTACTCACCAGATGATGTAGACACGACCTTTCCGGTGAACGGGCTGTTCAGCAGTCAGCACCAGCCAGAACACAATTTCCCAATCATTCCAACATGAACGTATCCAGTTTCTTAAAATCATACCTTGCAGCCATCGCACAGTCTCTTAACAGAAGACCGAGTCTTCATTCCCCGGACCTGCTCCACCTGTCTAGCAGACCCATTCGCCAAGGCAACAGCATTGCCGGTCTTTGCTTGTCCACGAAGTCTCGTCAGGCTGTTGCGAATCATGTGCGAGAAAGGCCGTAATGAGGCGCTCCGGGTGGTCACAGAGGGGAGGAATTGGCGGAGGGCCCCGGAGGAGGCACCGAAGACGGAGCGGAGGGAGAACATGGCGGCGGTTTTCGGATTTGGTCTATCTCGACGGAAGGTGATCAATTGGAGGCTGCGCCTCGAGTATCACCTTATGAAGAACAAGAGGTATCGGGGTGCGGTGCGAGGTTAATGTTTGGCTCCAAAGGTTCTCTCGTGCTGCGATCGCAAATGTTGGCCGGAGCTTCTGTATCGCCGGTCGGCCGAGGGGGTTAGTCGCTGTGATTGGTCGAGTTTGCACTACAAGTAAAAGGACGGCAGGGAAAATAGAAGATAATGCGAAAGCGTGTATGTATTTATTTAGTGATTTGATAGACAAGTCTGTTTTATTTTTTGCAATTATCCGGAGAGGCTAGCCGGAATATATCTGCTGCTGAAATTCAGATCTGATCTGCAAGACAGTAATTGTCCATGAACGCAAGATTGAGGATATTTGTACCTATGCAAGTATGTAGTAAGGACCCCGAAAAGCAGACTATGTGACCTATGATACAGAGGGTCTAATAAAACGAACCAAACGCCAAACAAGAGACAAAACCAGGCCTGGACCTTAAACCGCTTAAACCACAACAAGCTATGAACAATGCATCTTCTCATTACCCACCATCTCTTCCTTTGCGATTCTAAAACAAAATGCTTATTCCGAACGCAAGAAGGTCTTGTAAGTGGGAGAGTCAGTGTGCTCAGTAAACGGATAGCCTAGATCCCGAAGGAATGCCTCCAAGTCCTCCTTCTCGGGCGACGGGCACTGGATTCCAGCCAAAACCTTGCCCACATCACCGCCATAGTTGCGGTAGTGGAACAAAGAGATATTCTGTTCAGGACGGAGGGTGGTGAGGAACTTGGCGAGAGCACCAGGACGCTCGGGGAACTCGAACATGAAGATACGCTCATCGGCGACCTCGCAGCGGCCGCCGACGAGGAAGCGCACATGACGCTTGGCAAGTTCATCGTCACTCAAGTCCCGGCAGCTCATGCCGCCCTTCTCCAGCTCTGCCATAATCTTGGCCAGGTCTTCGCGGCCAGTCGAGGCAGATAGAGAGATACCCATCAGGACATCGGCCGAGTCTTCGCGGGCATAGCGGTAGTTGAATGCGGTAACAGCGTGAGGCAGAACAACCTCAACGAGCTTGGCGAATGCACCAGGCTTCTCGGGGATCTTCACGCTAAGGAGTGCCTCCTTCTTCTCGCCAAGGGCAGCACGCTCAGCAACAAACCGCAGACGATCGAAGTCCATGTTGGCACCGGAGGCAATGGCAATGAGCTCGCGGTTGGGGTCAGCGCTCGGGTTCTTGGCGATGTACTTCTTGAGACCGGCAAGAGCGAGAGCGCCGGCGGGCTCGACGATGGACCGGGTATCCTCGAAAGCGTCCTTGATGGCCGCGCAGGTCTCGTCGGTGGACACCTGGATGATATCGTCGATGACCTCGCGGCTGAGACGCCAAGTTTCTTCGCCAACAGACTTGACTGCTGCACCGTCTGCAAAGAGGCCAACCTCCTTGAGGAAAACTCTGTTACCCGCATCGAGAGACTGAGCCATAGCATTGGCATCGTAAGCCTCGACACCGATGACCTTCACCTGGGGTGCGATGCGCTTGAGGTAAACTCCAATGCCGGCAATCAGACCACCTCCACCAACAGCGCAGAAGACTGCCTCGAGCTTGTCCAAGTTTGCCTGGCGCAGAAGCTCCATACCGATGGTACCTTGGCCGGCAATGACATAAGGGTCGTCGAATGGTGGGATGTTTGTCAGACCATGCTGCTTCTCCAATCGGTGGGCCTCATCCTTGGCGGCATCAAAGTCCATTCCGTGAAGAACCACACTTCCTCCCAAGCGAGCAACATTCAGATGTTTAATGGCGGGGGTACCGGAGGGCATGACGATGGTAGCAGGGATTCTGAGCTTGCGGGCAGAAAAGGCCACACCTTGAGCGTGGTTTCCTATATTGAGTGAGTACAAGGCACTTCTGGTTTATTTCATCTACCAAGTACAAACTCACCAGCAGAGCAAGCAATAACGCCCTTCCAGCGCTGCTCATTGTTCAAATGAGCCATCTTGTTGTATGCGCCACGGAGCTTGAAGCTGAACACTGGAAGCAAATCCTCACGCTTGAGAAGGACTCGGCTTTTCAGCCGGGCACTCAGGTTGACAGCATGGGTAAGAGGGCTTTCTTCAATAACATCGTAAACCCGTGACGTCAAAATCAACCGGAGATACTAGAATCGCGGGGCAATGTTAGAATTTGAAGATCTCTGTGGGAATTGCGAAGCTTGAATTACATCTGGGTAGCCGTTGGGAAGCAGGAAGGCCTCGGGGATTCCCCAATTAGGAGGCAAGCCGGGGGTTCTCTGCTCGCGTTCAGAGGGCGGCGTCGGAGCGGCGGTATACTCAGTCAACGCAAGCCCGCTCATCTTGGGGGTGACGGGCGTCGTAACGCCGTTGGAAGTGTCGTCAGACATGATAAGTTCAGGTTGATCTCTGCCAAATTATGGAGACAATCAATCCCAATTCTGATGAGAAAAGAACTTGATAAGTCGGCAAATTCTAAACTCTGACTCTTTTTTCTTGCAGAGGCGGGACCGGTGATCGGACAACCTTATGTCATCAACCCCAAGTGCTAGCCCTAAATAAAGCTTAAGTTGGGGGATTTAGGAGTGTTAAAGGGATGAAATAAAGTAGATGAGGTCAAAGCTGAAAATAAAATTTCAGACAAATGTGAAATTATGTATCCCTTAGACTGAATGACTGAAGAGAACGTTGGGTAGCAGCCCTGGAGGTATAGGTACAGGTAGGACGTCCATAGTAGATAGCGGTCAACAATGAGGGGCTAATTATACTCGTTTTTTTTTTTTTTTTTTTATTCTATTTCATTTTAGGCCAATCATAAAATAAGAGACTTATGAATAGAAGCATTTAAGAAAAATAGAAAAGCTAATGTCCGTGTAGCATGGTAAAGAGAGTACTAGTTAGATGGAGTACTCTCCAGCCCTGGAGGTTACATAACCCGATATGTTTGAAAACTTGGCGTCATACCACAGCTCGACCCTGTGCGCCCCGGCCTCTCGAGGAGTCTATTCTAACAACCGGAAACTTGCAATTCCTCGCCGGATTTAATCTTTGCCACTAAACAACCCATTTATAAGCGTCAACTGAATATCCCCGACCCGAAAACTCCGCATCCCGTGGTCGCAATTGGACTCCGCACGACCACTGTCAACATACCCGACCACGATCAACTTCACGATGAGCCGGGAACCCGTGCCTTCGTCTTTTGACGAGGGAAACCCGTATGTATCACACATTATCCGCGTATCCCGCAAGGGGTCACGGGCAATTCTGTAGAGAAAACGAAGGGAAGGGTCATCTGCTAACACTCGACGTCCTGCAGTCAATTTACAGAAGAGACCGGCGTCCAAAAATTCACACGACGCCTTAAGGAAGAGCCGCTCGTTCCACTTGGTACGAATTTTCCCCTGCACAAAGCCGCCTCGCCTTCTCCCTTGGGATTTCCTTCCGAGCATAAAAAGACTAATACATACTACAACAGGATGCGCCGCAACATGCTATGCCCTCTACCGCGCCTACCGGTCGATGAAATCCGGCGACTCAGTTGAAATGAACCGAATGTTCCGAGCCCGTATCTACGCACAAGCCTTCACACTAGTCGCGCTAGTCGCCGGCGGAATGTACTTCAAGACAGAGCGGCAACAGCGTCGGGAATTCGACCAGGCCGTGGAACTTCGGAAGAAGCAAGAAAAGCGTGACGCGTGGTTGCGCGAGCTGGAGATTCGTGATAAGGAGGATCGGGAGTGGAGGGAGCGTCACGCTTCTATTGAGGCTGCGGCTAAGGAGGTCGGGAAGAAACCGGCGCCGCCCAAGGAGTCTGAAGCGGCACCATCATCGATTGAGCCTGCTGAAGAGAAATCTACTGGGATTATGGGTGCTGTGAAGGCTCTTATTTCACGGGACTGATGGCATGCGCTCTGTAAGATAGGAGAGATTCTTTTTCTTTTTTTTTTTGTACATATGCATCGAAATTCTCCAATCGTGTTTGGATTTTCAACTGATGAATTCCAAGGTTATGCTGTTCTAGAATATGTAAGCATGAGTGACAGAAGTACGATTAGCTCATTCACTCGTCGTATCTGAGGTCGTACTGTATACGGGGAGTCCGACGATCGACATGCCGAGGTCGAAATGTCCCAATTGATCCGCGCCAAACAAGCACGGCACTAGCACAACAAGGTAAACCACCTTCTTGGCAACATCCTGAAAACCGGAAAAAGCAGCACGTTGATTTTGGATCAGCATCTCCGGAGGTATTTGCTTGGCCGAGGCTTTCATGTGAGATCGACAAGGCTAGCGTCGTGCGGTAACTAACATACGATTCTTAGGGCATATTCGGAACGGGAGGGCCGTCAAGTGCACTGGGTATGTTTTCAAGATGACAGCATTGAATTCTTTAGAGTATAGAAAGTACAAGATGAAGGGGCTTTTCATCTTGAAGACTAATATAGTGAGACGCATGGAGGAAGGAGATAATCCAAAGGCGGGGAAATTGAGCTACTCGACACCAAACCCTAATTTGGAAATCCCCAGGGTCTATCAGAATGATCCTGCGTCAAACTTTTCAGTCCCTGCCCCGAGACTCCACCACCCATCCAGCCTAACTCTTGCTAATCTTCCCCAATACACACTCTTTTCCGAGTTATAATGCCATGACGTGTGGAGCACGAGCTAGACGCCTTATGGGCCGTCTCTCACGAGAGTATAAAGGCCGATGGTATTCCCCTATTACCGTAGATCTCGTTTTTTTAAATCTTTTCTTCTATACCCCTGTCAAAAAGACCCTACATATACCACCCTGTATACGTGATACCCAACAAAAAAAAGAACCGTTCCCACATTCAAAATGTTGTCCTGGGTCTACCCATTACGAATCGTGCAGGCCATCCTGTCCCTAGCCACAATCGGCCTTACCGCATATGGTTTGTTTCACAGTGCATAACATTTATCAAAACAACGCTAACTCCATCTAGAAATCGCTTCTCTGTACGACGAATGGTCCTACTCAAATGTCGTCTACTACATGCTCTTCAACGGGTGCTGGACAACAGCCATCGCAATCCCATACTTGGGCCTCGCACCTCTCCGCTTCCCTCGCTTCTCACATGAGATCGCCATCCCTGCCATCGAGCTGCTCACCGGCGGCCTTTGGCTCAGCGGCTGGATCGCCTTGGCTGTCATGATCCCTTCGCCTGGCGCGTGTCACTATACCAGCTGCCACGCCCTTCAGGCTTTGATTGTTGTCGGGGCTATCCAATGGTAAGAACGGACGTCCAAGTATTAATGCCTGCGTACATTATCTAATACATTGTTCTGAACAGGGCTACATTCGCTGTTACAAACACCATCGCCATCATAGACCTGAAGAACTCTCGTCGCAACGCGAAGAACCACCGCGACGATGCTGCCCCGGAGATGACTGGTGCTGATGTCGCCACTGCTGATGCCGCTGTCTAGATGGGTGTCCCCATCCCCGAAGCATACGTTTTACCAATGACACTTGCAACAATAACTTGCAAGATATGATACGCACGCGGTCGAGTTTCCTAAATGAAAGCGATACCCCACTTGGTTGATTTGATGAACACATGTCCGACCCCTGTTTATATTCCAGGAGTTCTTGATAATGCCAGAAATGGTCTGGTCATGTATCGACCTAATGCTAATACCATAATCCGTTCTTACACTCTTTTTTCTGATTCGTTACCGACGGTGCAACCTGATTTACTGCACCGTCAAAAGCAATTGAACTAAATTAAATTTGAAATCTTTGATCATGAATCATGAATGTACCCTAGCATTAAAATGTATAATCAACAAAAAGTTGAAACGAACAGAAAATAACCAAGATACCCGAGAACCCAAGAGATATATAGAGTATCGCTCAACCGATATCCATTCCATCCACCTGTTGTATTGATTTCATCGGCCCGCTACGGCCAGATTGTTCCATTTCTGCGTGGAATGCCAACACCTCGCTGTACCTAGAAATAGTCAGCATTGATATCCGGAGATGCATTGGCTGTACTGTATCCAGTACTCACATTATAGTCTTCCAGATATCAGCTGGGAGATTTGCCTCAAGGAACGCCCAGTCGAATGTTTCCGCTGCGACTGGTTCATCGTTGGGATCGTGGTATGGTGCGAGATATGGAGATTCGAGGGCTTCTGCTGCAGAGATTCGTACTTGAGGATCGAATTGAAGCATTCTGTCGATCAATTCCGCCGCTGATATTGTTAATATTTGGATTTCCTACTAAATAGCTTGACACGTACCATCTGCATTAACATTTGGGATGAGCTGTGATATTGGCTTTCGGTCTCGTTGTGGGAGTGAGTTGATAAAGTTCAATGTCTGTAGAGAAATACGAAATCAGCCAACCCATTTCCCTTCAAAAAGGTATGTTCTCAACTACGAACATTTTCACTTGTGATATTGTTAATGACTTCCTCGGGGGGATTGCCGAGTAGGTCGGTTATAACACAAAACTGGTCGATATGATTCGTTCCGGGGAATAATGGTTCGCCCAGAAGTAATTCCGCGAAGATGCACCCGGCACTCCACATATCGACTTTTTCGTTATATTTTCGCCATGTGAGCATGATCTCCGGGGCACGGTAGTATCTCGTCGAGACATAGCCTGTCATGTTGGGTTCTTGGATGCGGGCCAGGCCAAAGTCGCATATTTTCAGGTCGCAGTTCTCATTGACCAGGATGTTGCTTGGCTTTAAATCTCGATGAATGACGCCGGCTGAGTGAAGATATTTTAGACCACGCTGGAATTGTTGATGGTCAGAAAATAATGCTTGCTGGTGGGTTAGTATAGATGACACCAACCATTATTTGATACATGAAGTATTGGACGAATTGGTTTTCCACTCTTTTCGCCTTCAAAATTGTATTAAGGTCGGTTGCCATAAGTTCAGTCACAAGGTATCTAACGTTATTAGTACTTTCAATGCACGTAAAGACAGTGTAGTCTCTTCATACATGTCTTCGGAGGGAGAAATAAAGATATCGGTCAGGTTGATGATCTGGCGTGGAATTAGACAATTATTTCATACTAGCCATAGGTAAGCTCACGTTTTCATGTCGCAACTGTCGCAGTAATTTTATTTCTCGAAACATGTGTCTTGCAATAGCGGGTGTCTTGAATGGCTCCGCGAGTTTCTTCACAGCGACAGTGCGATGAGCAAGCTGATCCCTTGCAGAGCTATACGGGAAGTAACCATTAGTTTCGATGGATCATGGTCTGCTCCGAGGCAAGGGAGTAATACCAGACAACTCCAGATACTCCAAGCCCGATAGGCTTCCATTCCGTATAGCTGGTTTCATATAGTCTTAGCATACACAATATAGTGTATTACCAGTTTTAGTTGTTCTAACCGTTCAGTTGTCTCGAATATCGTACCCATTACTGATTTCTGGGAGAAGGTTGCCATTTGCTCCCCGTAGGGTGGTGTAAGTAAGGCCTTGTGCATCATCGGAGATATGGAAGTAGATAGACTGCTATAATACAGATATAAAACATATAAGCATATGAGCATATAAATGAAGAATGATATAAAAGAATCCCAAAGAATATATAAATGCCAATATATACCCACTTCGATGCCGTCAGAGCCCTCGGGTAGTGACATCAGCGGCTTTGTGGATCTCCCCACATCTCCAACAAACAGCACAGACACAGACAGAGAAGAATCTTCCACATTCCATTTGTTTTTATGGATCTTCATGCGTGTCTACCCCGTTTGGAATGGTCTCCGAAATAATAGTGGTTCGACTCAGATAACGCTTTCGAGGCTTCTGCACGAACTTGTCACAATGTGATATACGCCTCAGCGTCATGGGAATATCCCGTTCCGAGGATGCTATTTCTTTGGTAATGTGATGCGCAAATTGTATCCATGTCATGGGCAGATTCGTATATTCGTTGATTCGTAACTATCAAAAGTTTTCCAATATGAGTGTTTGTAAAAGCTCCTCCGAGCTGCAGGGCCTGCGCGTCCTGAGATTAATATACAACATTGAAGTTAACGCCCATCGCTAAACAGAATCTTCCAAAATAACGGAATGGTGAGTCCTTAGGTATACCCATTGTCGGCATTGATAAAGTGTTCAAACATGGAATCGACAACAAGCCCATTTGGCTCGTAAGGGGTGAAATCGTTCGCGATGGCTGGCAGTACCATCCAGTCGTTGTTGCATCCGCCCGGCCCGATGGGATTGACACCTGCATCATCTGCGACCGACTCATCGGAATAGGTCCCAGTTGAAAAGGTAGGTGATGAGCCGGTTGGCATGCTGGAATTCGGATCCTGGTTGGGAGAGCTTTGCAGGACGGTCTGAGTCATCTTGGCGAGTTGGTGGTTGATTTGGAGGTCTTGGCACTCGGCGTGCTGGAAGATGAGGTTTTTCAACCCCCACACTTCTTCTCGTAGACAGTTCAATTGTGCTAGGAGGATGTCTTTCTTTTCAGTTTCGTCAGTGAGACGACGTTCGATTTGCTTGTGTTCTCGCTTCTTTCTTTCGCGGCATTTATTGGCGGCGACGCGGTTTCGTTCGAGGTGCTTTGCCCGCCCGGGGCTGACGGGTTGGGAGGATGAGGTGGGTGACACGGATTTCATGGTTTTTTGGGAGGGTCACACTACCAATTGTGAAAGTATTGGAGGTGATAAAAGGGATAGAGAGAGTAATGTGGAATATAAATAAAATTGAGTGGGTTTTTTTTATTTTATGTATTTTCCAAGTCAATGAGCAGGGTAATTCCATAAATATACCATGCAGAGGTTCGACTTGATATATGAACCAACCCTACAATGGGGACTCTCGCACAAATATATAAAAGAGTCTGGACCAAAATCAATGACGTATTGTGTCAAGGATCTAGACAGGATCTGGACTCAAAAGCAAAGCAAGCCTCGAAACAGCTGTAACCCGGCAGCCGCTTCCGGTTCTGCCATCCAATCGTCTATCTGGCCCACATGAAATTTGTAAGATACCATCTTCGATGTTGGAATACACTTGGAGTTGTGTATGGAGGTGGCAATGTATTATACATACTCATCTATATTGTCCGCTGCAGATCCATCTTAATCGCCAAGATTGAACTGGGATTAAGGATGAGTTCTGACATCATATATCTTCACAAGATCAACGTGGCCGAGTTTAGCGTGATCTAGACCATCTAGCTGTGAATAATAAGAGTACAACATTATTCGACAGAAAATGATTGAAGACTTGAAGACTTGAACACTCGCAAAGTTTGTCAGTATCTTGCTCGAATACGAGGACTCTATTAAACCGCATATCTTGATGCGGAAAGAGCAGGATAACCCCGGAGCTCCTCCTACCGTACCACTTTGCTCGAGAAACTTGGCATCTCTCCCGTTCTAGTAAACGGAGCCTCGGGTACCATCACAGGGAAGCTCCCTGTGAGAAATGCCTGGTCAATAGTTTGAGAGATATTCACCAGCAAGACCATGCAAATACATGGTCTCTCATGATTATGTTCCTGCATATGTACAACATACAAGTATATACCTAGGTAGGCTTCTGGTAATCTCCCGCCAATAGAAAGACTCCACAGCTCGGATTCGAGCAGTGCAACCAATCGTATGAAGGTCAACCCTCCGGCCCAATATCAACGATTCTTCAACAGCATACACCTTTAACTTTGCATTACACGCCACATGTCTTGAAACAGGAGTTGATTTAATACACGGAAAATATATTTACATAAGAGCCCATCAAAACAGGTCAACCAGCGATCTGTTCATCGATATAGCGTCTCATCGTCTCGAATTCTGATTTGCCTGTCTTTAGGTTCATTAGCAATCCATATTATTCAAACGCAACACTGGATCTTCACACCGAAAGTAAGTATCTTATATGTTGCTGCAGCAAGAAAAAGTCAGTCAAATAATTCTCAAATATGAACATTCCCATAGAACCGAGAATATCAAACATCAACTTATCAACTTACCACATCCGATACTTCGCGATGGCGCTCAAACTCATCGCGAGCATATTTGTGCAGCTCAGTCCGTGTTGACGAAGGAGGGACCTCTGAGAATGTCTGTTAGTCTCATACATAGCCCGGTGATTGGGATGGTAAGCGCACTTATTAATGCTCGCACAATTTCCCGCCATAATGACAACACACGCTGTCTTTGAATAAACTGTGCGGTTGAATTAGTACATATAGTTCAAATCATGCTTGAGAAGTACTTACATGGTCTAGACTGATGGAAGGCTTCTTCAGCTTGGAGGGCTGGCTGCGCGAGATTGCGGCGAGGAAACGGGGGGATGGACGCATTGTATCAGATCAAATTATGGCCTTATGTACGAAACAAATGATCGCACGTGTCAGCAAGTTTTCTTTTTGCTGATAGAGACGCCGATTAGCTTGTTGTAGGAGAAGGGATATAGAGGGCGGTGAGGCAGTGGATATTTCTGCCGGCAGCATTATGCTTAACACGGTCAGGTGATCTGCTGCTATATGCGACGAACCGAACCGGGGTGTCAACAGAACACTGTTTGGCTTCCTATGAAAATTACCGTGATATTGGAAGGTTATAATAGGGTCTATTACTTTGCATGATATTCAAGAGTAAGCATAGAGGATGTAGAGGAGGAAAATGTTCATGTAAATGCGTGGTGGGTTTTAAATTTTAAGAGAGATATATAGTTTTCAAGTAGACCATTCGTGTCCGATTTTTACTCCTGTAGAGGCTGGCTCATACCACCGAAAGTTATGCTCTTGATAGTCATGAACTCGTCAATACCATACTTGCTGCCCTCACGGCCGAAGCCACTCTGCTTGACACCACCGAATCTATAGAAAGGTTAGAGATTGATATACCAGTTGTAGGGGCCGATGTAAACTTACGGAGAGGCAACATCACTAATCAAACCAGTGTTGACACCAACCATGCCGACCTCCAGGGCCTCAGCAACACGGAAGATGCGGCGGACATTACCACTGAAGAAGTAACCGGCGAGACCAACCTCGGCATGGTTAGCCAGCTCAACAACCTCCTTCTCAGTCTTGAAGGAGAAAAGACCAGCGACAGGACCAAAAGTCTCCTCGGAAGCGAGAAGCATATCCTTGGTCATGCCAGTAAGAACAGTGGGGTGGTAGAAGTTAGGTCCGAGTGCGGTAGCTCTTTGCCCACCAACGACAATCTGGGCGCCTCTGGAAGTAGCATCCTGCACATGCTCGTGGGCCTTGTTGGCGGCGCGCTCGTGAATGACAGGTCCGTGGGTGATGCCATCCTCGAAACCACCACCGAGCTTGAAGTCCTTGACTTTCTCGACAAAGCGCTTGGCAAACTCCTCATACACGCCTTCTTGAACGTAGATACGGTTAGCGCAGACGCAGGTCTGGCCAGAGCTACGGAACTTGGAGTTAATGGCACCCATCACGGCAGCGTCAAGGTCCTCAACGTCATCGAAAACGATGAATGGTGCGTTACCACCGAGCTCCCAGGAGACCTTCTTGATTGTAGACGCAGACTGCTTTCCAAGGATGCGGCCGACGTTAGTCGAGCCAGTGAATGATACCTTACGCACCTCGGGGTGCGTGGTAATGAGCTCGCCAACTGCAGGGGTGTTCTTCGAGGAGGTAACAAAGTTGACAACACCCTTGGGAATTCCAGCCCGGTGCGCAAGCTCAGCAATTGCATTCGCTGTGAAGGGCGTCTCTTGGGGAGACTTGGCCACGACTGTGCAGCCCGCCGCCAAGGCAGGGCCAATCTTCCGTGTAATCATCGCCGCGGGGAAGTTCCATGGCGTAATCAAACCGCACACACCAACGGGCTGCTTAACAGTAATAACCCGGTTTCCGGGGACGGAGGCGGGAATTGTGTCGCCGTATGTGCGGGGTGCTTCCTCACTGAACCACTCGAAGAAGCTAGCGGCATAGTTCACCTCGCCCTTTGCATCCGCAAGGGGCTTTCCGTTCTCCCATGTAATCAGCTTCGCTAGATCATCTGCGTTCTCTATCATCAAATCGTACCACCGGCGTAGCATGCGCGCACGCTCGCGGCCTAGTGTTGTGCGGAATTTAGGGAAGGCTTCGGAAGCGGCTTCAATCGCCTTCTCAACATCGGATGTATCAAGCTCGGGGCATGTTCCGATCAATTTTCCAGTGGCCGGGTCTGAATGAACAGAAAGTCAGCGATCCATCTAAAAGCCGAATGTTCAATTTGGTCTTACCGTGGACTTCGAATGTCTCGCCGGACTTCGCGTCAACCCACTCGCCATTAATGTACGCCTTCTCAATGAACAGCGACTGGTCTTTCAACTATAACCCATCAGTATAAATCACAAAGAAAGATCACGATGAATTGCAGATCTTACTTGCGGCGCGCTGTGTTTCATGCTGTATAGTCTCTGTGCGCGAGCAGTCGGGGGAATGGAAAAGGGATATCTCGGTCGGGGTCTCAGTAATTGGCGGGCGACGGGGCGGATGATGCGGTCCATTATAAAATCAAGGCGAGGAGGAGCCTTGGAGAGGGAGAGAGAGAAAGGGAATATGGAGAAAGATTTATTGAGATTGCGGGGAGCTGGAGATGGGGAGTTGGAGATGCCTTTAAAGGAACCAGTTCAACAGTTCTAGTGGGGGGCGTATCGGTGTCTCGAATTGGTGAGTCAATGGTGATTGCTCTCTATGTCCGAGAAGCACCGAATATGTGTGTAATGAGAATTCTAAGAATGAGAGATGGTAATCTTCGAAGGGGAAGCTCCATGCTTAAAGCGGGGATCTGCGGAGTTGATGTCATTTATACACCACCTCGGGGTCGTATATCAACACGCTTGGTTTTGGTTTTGATTTGGTTCTTTTTGGATATGTTCTAACACATTCTCTGGTGTCTTTTTTCAAGTTATATCGACGAAAAACCAACCGGAATAGAGATAACTCTTTCTATAGAAAGTGTTCCATTTTATAGATCTGGTAATTTAAGTAATTTTGAAAATAAATATTACAGCTCACGGCAATTTCAGCCAATGGAAATCTCAGTGTTGCAGGAACGCGGGATTTACAACCAATGACCACCGAGTATGGACCTCGGGTCTTGAGATAGTGTATTGGTATTACCCCGAGCTCATCTACCACGCATCTGTCTGTTCCCCCACAAATTACCAAGCACCCTCGAAGAAGAGGAGGGAAATCTTTGTTTTTTTTATAGAAAAAAAGGCAATAAAATAAAAAGTATAAGTAACTGTTATAGATAGCCATGAAGTCTCCGCAGAGTGCATATTCAGTCAAAAGAAAATCATAAAGGTGGCCGCCTCTAGTAGTAAGTAGTATTCACTGTTCTGCCATGCCGTCGCGATACAAAAGCACTTGGTATAGAGCACGATGCATGCCTGTTGCAGGAGAAAAATAAATATTACAGAGGGGATACAGGTTGGAATTTGCGGGTGAGATCTAAGGGGTACCTGTCTACTCGAGAGATGAGACCATCTGACACACATCCGGACTATACCAATGGATAAGTCTACAATGACCAAGGGAGCTGGTGTATAGCGTAGGTGAATGCATTGGACTAGAAGACCTCCTATAGTGATTGATCTCATGGATATATCTCGACCAAATTGTCCTTCGTGGGTTTGGTCTCTTTGGCATATCGTGCCCTAATACCGAATACAGCCACTAGATGTAGCCGCAGAGGATACTTTGAACGCGATCTCCTAGGCCACAATAGAATATCAGAATAGCAAATGTGACAATACCCCCTCATAGGAAACTGCCAACTTTCTCTCACTTAAAACGCCAATGGGCAACCACACACCATTTCCCTTCTTCATCACCTCTCTCCACCCTTCACCACCTTCACCTTTCTACTTCACCCTTTATCATCTCTCTACTTCATTGATTCCATCCTTTTATCTTTGGCCACTTTGATAGCAATCGCGCAGGGTTCTCAGCCCAAGTTCGAATATCATTTTCTCAGTTTAGTCGAGACAGCTCACTACATTTACTTGCCTGAAGGTTGGTGTCGCGCTCTTGCTTAAACTTTAAAAACCTATACGCTAACAGACCTCATCAGATACTAGTTGTCTACCCATTCGCAAGGTATTCTGAGGACACAGTTGTCCTGTTGTCTACACTTACCCACCACCCACACTCGCATCTTCTTTAACTCGATACTCCTCAAATTGAGTCGAGATGTCCTCATACAGACCGCACAGATCTTACCATTTCCCTGATGCAAATCAGCATGTCACGGGTACCTCTGAGGGCATGGACACCCAGCTAGACGACTGGTCAGTTGATGTCCATAATGAAGATGATATGGATACTCGGTCTGGCAGGTGGTCGCCTGCTTTCTTCGATTTTGATTGGGATCAGGCCATGGCAAACTACACTCCGGGCATGACAATCGAATTAAGTCTACCCAATGTTCCCTCAGTCTCAAAGCTGAGTTCGTCTTTCTCTACAAAGTGCACTGTATCGCCACCACAAGTGGTCCCCGATCGATTCGGAAGCCTGCCATGGTTTGCTCTCGAAGAAATTCTCTTCCACTTGCCAGACTTGACTACGCTGCATCAATTGTGTCAAGCTTCGCCAGCTGTGTATCAGTATCTCGGGGACAAAACCGGGGTTTTTCCAAACGTTGTGGAAAAGATCACGGATTCGTGGATTGAACCCTACAGCATGGAGCCCAGCTACACCAACCCCCGCGCCCTACTCTACAAAATCCTGCGCCAGCCTGATAGAGGTTACGACGAAGATACACGCGCTCTCTTTCGAACTCTCGTATACCTGTGGTGGAAAGAGGATGCGGTGGCCAGAGGTGTGCCTGCGGATGGGAACCCGGTGCCGAATGATTTCAACAATAGCTTCCTTTACAACCTCAATATCGGTGGAGGTAGCTGGGACCCGCCCACAACCATCGGGGAGGTTCCTCTCCCAGCTTCAACCCCACCAAAGATTTTGCGCCACCTTATTAGCCTGGCGAGTCGAATCCGGACGGATGCCCATGCCTTCTTCCACGCCGCCATGGGGCATTTAAAGACTAGAAAGATCAAAGAGCTCAAGTACAAGAAGGCGCCTTGGAAACAAAATGGGACCTCGCTCCCTAATGCCATTGCGGTTGACAACAGTGGAGGGGATTGGCCTCTCTCTTGGTTGGAGGAGCAGCGGCTGACGCTGGCCCTCCTCAAGCCGTACGTTTTCTCAGTACTACGCCGTGTTGTCTGCGAGAAAAAGATATTGACAACCAACGCCCCTACTCCTTATCCCATCAGACCGCACTATTCAACCACGCTCGAGGACCTGGAGAAGAATGCACTGGTGGATTACTGGAGACCTTTTACACACTTTGACGAAACGGAGAGCGCACCGCTTGAACAGCTTGAGACTATCATCACCTGGAGAGACACACAAATATGGTTGAACGGAGAACTACGCAAGCAAAACCCCAAGTTCGCAACCTGCTGCCGGGAGTTTAGGGGGTTGAGCCACAAGCAATTCAGAACCGGATTGGTAAATCTCCAACATAAAACGCTTTCGGCAGTGTTTGTAGCACAGAATTCTACTCACCCACTTGTAAGAGACGCTGGTCTTCGCGGAAACTTCCACAAGTTCGGCGTAAGCTTCTGGGACAACGATAGAACGATTGCCTTGGGGCTCGCGATTGAGAAGATGCACCGGGAAGTCGACTTGAAAGATCTCGCGTGTCGTTGGTTGACTCTACTGCTGTCTACAAAATGCTCCAGAGGGTCTGGCCAGAAAAGGCCGAATAAATTCCGCAGCGGTCTAACGGCTATTCCGGTAGACATGTAAGTCTGCTGGACCCGACCAAGTTCACACCGGAGGATGTGGCCTCCGCCGACGGAAGCCATATGGGTGGACATCTTTTCGATTTCTATTCTTTGATTTTGAGCTACATACTTTTCATGATCTATTCGTTCATTTGGTTACTGAGGGAGAAGGGAAAAGACGAAAATTGAAAAAAAGGACGCATACATCGTGAAGGCGATGTCTTTGCCGCGAGGGAACGGTTGATTTGGCCATTGAAGTAAAACCAAAAAAAAAAAAAAAAAAAAAAAGCTGTTGAGTACATTCATTGATCGCACTAGTGACCTAAAAGGAGACTCACTTAAGAGTATTCCGTATTGTATACATCTTAGTGATAGACACTCGCCAACAGTTACTCCGTTCTGTGGCTTTTACAGCGAGACCTGGCATCTTCATCGGCTCTCTACTAACTTACTGGCTGTACAATGGCTAGGTTAGGAATATGTTCTATTGGGATTATGACTTCTATACCAGTCCGAAAGGCCGAACCCAAAGAGTCATGATCAACCCGGGCCTAATCTATGGATATTGATAGGTACTCCGGTTCACACTTGCGACTAACCTACATAAAGCGGACGATCTATTCGAGTACGATAACCGGATCATCCTGCTCAACCGAGGTTTCATTCCCAGAAGCAACATGTATACCATGAGACTTTTTCAAATGCTGGTTCAGGTTCCATTTTCGTGAAAACCCATTCGTATGTCGAGTGCAAGTCCTGACAGGACATAGGATATCAACTTTCCGATGAGGACCCTTTCCAACGCCTGGTCTGGCTGCTTTTGGCTCTTGATCGGCGGTTTGTTCTGTGTCCTCTGCAGTAGGTTCCGGCGCCGGTTGTGCCGGCTCCTCCGGGGCCGGGGATGGAGATGAGGATGGAGGAACGATCGCAGGACTCTTGTGTGCCTTCGAGCGTCGCTGGCCTGGTATCTTCGTGTTGGATTTTGGTGTCTTCGACTTGGGTTTGGGTTTGGGTATCATCGCTTTGGTTTTGGGTAACTTCGCCAGGGATCTTGGTTTAAGCTCAGGTTTGGTGGTCTGCCTGCGGGTTGGCTGGGGGGTTGGTGGAAGGATTGGCCGAGGACTCGTTGGCGACAAGTCGATCTCGCTCTCGCTTTCGGTGTAGGCATATTCTTCTCCAGCACCTGCCTTGCTTCTCTTTTTTACCCTGCCTTCAGGCATTATTCGGAATTCCATGTCCTCGCCGAAAAGATCGGCGCATCGCTTTGACGCGCGCATTACGGCGGGGGTGGGAAGGCCCATCATTGATGCCAGTCCCAGAACTTCACTCCAGTCTCGCAGTTTGTGTCGGCCTTTGATGTGTTGATTGTTATCGTGACCAGCAGAGGAGTCGCGAGATTGTGCTCTGGTTTGGGAAACACCTGGCAAGTTTTCATCTTCCGTCTCTAGTGCAATTGACATGCGTACACTGTTCGAACGGCGTGATAAGCCCCGTTCCTGAGACTCTTTTCGAGCACTTCTTCGACCACGTGATCGACTTCTGCTTCTGCTCTTGGCACTCCCTCGAGTCAGATAGTCTTCTTCGTCCGAATCACTCCATTGCTCGTCACCAGAATCTTCCTCGAACTTGCGACCCTTCATCGCGCAATGAAGTCCGTATAGAAGGCGGTCTACCTGTGAAATAACATTGCGGGCTAGCGGACGTAATTGGCGAATGGATTTGTCCTCGTCGAGAAGGACGGTCGGCCGGAGAATTCTTGTATCGACAGGCTCTTCTTCTTCGTCCTCCTCCTTTTTCTCCAATTCATCGTCCATCAGTTCATCCCCGTCGAGCATCTTATTCCGGGGATTATCTTCAAGTTCCTCGAAATCCAACTCCCTGGCTCGGAAGGTCTCCTTGGAGGTCTTTAATATGAATGCCGTGATGCATTCTTCCAACTCCCCACTGGGTCGGGAATCAGGTTCCATTTGCAAGATATCAGGGGCATCCATTCGCCTCTGTATCATTTCGTTGGAGCGGGGAACTGTGGCTGCATGAACGGGCCATGCAGTCCATCGTTTGTTCACACGGAGTGGTGCTTTGTCAATGATCCCAGGGTTCTTCCGGGCAGTGTCCCGCGCTCGCCTGCGAATTACGTGGGCATTGTAAAGGTGGGCCGCCAAATCTCTGGTTCGGTGGGTAACCATTGCATTATAGGCTCCGATTTCATCGGCATTGTAGTTCCTCCACGAAGTAGCGTGTCCATCAAACAGATTAGGACGCTCAACCCCAGGTGGCAGATCAAGACCTCGGTCAACTACGTAGTAAATTGGATCATTTTGAGGCTCCTGTGACCTTTTTGAGCGTATGCGACTTCTGCCACGATTATTTCCCTCATAACTTTCGTCATCAGAGTCATCCTGGAGCGCCAAGGGCTGTTCTCGCATTATCGTGTCCAATTCATTTAGATCTGGCCCCTCGTCCATGAGATCTGCTTCAGAAAGAGGCTCTAGAAGAGCATCTTGACTGATGGGGCCTCCAAAAAGAGAACTTTTTGACGGTTCTGGTTGAGACGAAGGTTGCAAGACGTCACTGCTTGGGCCTCCAAATAATGATTGGCGTGGCTGCGTAGATTGCGGTGGAAGAAGTTCTGGCCACGGCACTTGGCTTCCATATAAAGATGACATGCTGGGAAGAAACTTTGGTCTCTTGCCGTTGTATGCGCAAAGGATTTAGACCTGCAGTGCCTAGATGTCACATAGATGCGGATTTTTACTGGACAACATCCGATTCAAAGGCCAAGAGGACAACCAGTGCCAAGAATTTTAGTAACGGGTGTTTTAAATGGCGAATTTTGAGTCTTCTGTCCAACAATTTAATCCCTCCTAAGTGTTGAAGATGTCAAAAATTCCAGGCGGGTGGATCAACGATATCGTCACGTGATCGATATACACGATTCCGTTCAGAAATTGCGCGCTAGTCCCAAAATGGAAGTATATTGGCTTCCAACTGCCCTATGTGATCTCTACTATTTCTATCACTACGATGGGATCCCAGTGACCACTTATGTTCCAATCGGCTATTGATACTGGGTCAAACCTTAAAAGTACACCGAAAGAACACGAATCGAGCGAGGCTGACGCGGTACCGTGGAGCAACCAGGTGCCTCGAAGGTGCAGGCAGTGGCGAGCTTTACGTCGCAAAGATCGTCACAAAGTCTGTAAATTTTGTTATAGAAACATGAGCTCTCTTTCTGGATGACCTTCAAGCTCACCTGTAAAGCCTGATGCTTCCATGTAAGAACCAGGAGGAACTTCATTGATCTGAGTGGGCTTTGAAGGCACGCCATATCTTTTCAGCCCCAAGCACAGTGCTAGTATGAGCTACAATAGCCGAATAGCCCCTTATCACTGATGTCTCTGGGCTGCTCTGCTTTCCAGCTCTCTCGGGGTTAGTTCCTCGGTGGGGTTTAGTCGCCCCCACAACTCTAACAATGGACCAATAAATTTACGTTATTGGCGTCACTCTAATGTATACTTTTTTAAGTCAATGGAATTTGTATAGTTGTGTACGAACGATATATTGGTAGAAAGTATGTATTTGCGAAGAAGGTAATGATGGTATTCCAATAATAATATAGACCGACGGCTCTATCTAATTATCCAAAACGAATGAAAGTGACCAAGTCAATTGCCAGAAAACGAAAGCGAAACCACCCTCCTTTTATATTTTGAAACCGCATTCTAAAACCCATCTTTAGGAAGAAAGAGAGGCATAGAATCCTCCCAGATGGAGTTGGTCAAAGCACGCTTATTGGATCCATCGGAATCCATGATCATGATCTGACCATAGGGCTGGAACGTCTCGTCGTACAAAGGACACTCATACTGGAACCCGTACATTCCGGAGGACCATATAATTTTTCCATCCTGACGCCAAACGGCGTGGGCATCGTTCGCACCACTCGAAGTTAGAATGCGGAGCTCAGTGCCGTCAGGGCGGATGGTGCAGACCTCGTAGTTAGTCGGAGAAACCTTGCGGGTGAAGACTATCAATTCCCCATCGGGTGAGAACGAGGGAAGGTTGTCCCAGCCGCTGGTGAGTTGGGTAATCTCTCTAGTCTCAACATCAATGATGCGTAAACCGATATCTGTCGCGTCGCCGTACTTGGCGGTACCGGCACCCCAGACGCGGTAGACAACCTTCTTGCCGTCGTGAGAGAAGCTGGGAAACCCGGTGTTTAGGTCCTTTGTTCCGTTGATCCAGAGGTTGCTGGTGGTGAGGACGTCGCTGTGGCTGCCGTTTGCAGTAGAGCGAACAATCCAAGCTCCTCGCCAATCACGCGCCTCAAACCAGGCGCCCACTCCGAAGACGACCCATTCGCCGTCTGGGGACCAGCTGGGACTGTACGCCCCGGCCAGACCTTCTTGAATCAGACTGGTGTCGAGGAGACTGGTATCATTAGCCTTGTATAGTAAGGAGACCTCCCTATCCTCCAGGTCGATGGTGGCAATTGAGGAGTTCCCAAGTTGCCTTTCGGTCAGAGCCACGCGATCGTCCGACGAGAGTTGAGGGAATACATCAGTGAAGCGATATTCCCAGTCACTATCCCAGCTGTACAGCTCTTTAAAAAGAGGGCGGATAGACCAGTCAACTTTCTCGTACACAATATACTTTCCATCGGAAGACCACGAGGGAGAGCGTATAGTAGTATTGAAGTATGTACCATTTGTAAGGTAGATGCCCTCATTAATGCCACCCTTCAGATAGTACCCAATGGTGGAATTCGTCACATATTGAGGAAATACCTTGACACCTCTACCGCCAACTTCAGTTCGGCGGTCATTGCCATCGATTCCAATCGACACAATTGTGGAGTTAGAAGCTGCTACGAGCTCGGGTCGATGCGCATGCCATGTCCCATTACGAGTCATCTCGTAGAATATGAGGCGCTTGCCATCGGGTGACCATTTAGGAGACCCAAGGCAGTGGCCTGTACGGTTGACAACACGGCGAAGATCCGAGCCATCAGGACGAATAATATAAATGCCGAGTTCTTGGGTGTGCTCCCAGCCATTCAGGCCGAGGTATGTAAGATTTCCGTGGCCATTCCATCTTGTGTTGCGATCCGAGGAAAACGCAAGCCAATTGCCATCTGGCGACCAAGCTGGACGGAAATTACCGCGCATCATGTCCTCGTCTGGTCGGTTAGCTGGCGTATCCGTGATGTTCCACTCGGCGCCGGTCTCCAGGTCCTTGACCCAAATGTTAGCGATGTAATTTTTAGCTGTCGAAACATATGCTGCCAATGTTCCGTTGGGTGAAATTACAACGCTGTCTTCCACTGCTGGGGATGTAACAATCGGCTGTAGATCGGAGCCATCAGGGTGCACACGCCAGATATCGGAGTTTCCATCGCCATCGCGCTCACTGGTGAAACTGATCCATTCACCATCGGGAGAGAATTCAGCGTGGTATTCATAGCCAGGATCTTTCAATAAAGGACGCTCGTTGGTGCCGTCCGCGTTGGCGATGTATAGTTCCGAGGCGCCAGGGGCGATTCTGTTCATCAACAGCAGTCCTTTTTTTCCAGCTGTTGCGGAGGAGGTAGAGGACGCATCACTTGTAGTTGATTTGCTAAGAATAGCGTCTCGAGGTAAGTGTGTATGGAGGATGACACTGTGGTCAACCTCAGTGTCTGCATCTCGGGCATAAGGGCAGTTCGCTGACGCCGGGGCAATGGCGAGGCCCACAACAGTGACAATGCCAAGACGCATTTCAAATACCGTGGACGACTTTGAAAGACAAGGGTCTCGGGTAGAAAAGGATATCTTCAGGGCCCTTCCAATGTTACAAAAAAGGAGTTGTCGCAGTACTAATATGAAATGCGGGAATGAAACCCCGGAAGGTGCTACCTACTTGTAGGTAGCTGTATACATGGACATGTAGTCATAGGTTTAAGGAGTTTTATTTGGACCCCCCATCGAATTCTTTGCCTACAAATGATCTATATAATGAATCTTTCGATAGAGAATCTCCAGTTCAGCCGACCCCGTCATCTGGATCAGCTACCTATTATCTTACATTCGTTGGGATCCTGCATATTCAACAAGATCCACGTCATCCTTGCCATACGCCATAATACCTTGGCTTTTGGAATAGAAAGCTGGCAGACAGATATACGATACTAGCTAAGCTATTTTGACCGTCAGAAGAGCAAGGGTCTGAAACAAGGGTCGACTCTGCATACTTCCCTGAGTAACCCTAACCACACCACTTACCACACCAGGAATGTGGAAGCGATCAAATAGTAGTTGAAGAGGGTAAAGTGATATTTCAGACAGGGTTCACACTTCCAGCCATGTATAATGATGTTATGCTCAAAGGCAGGAAATATTGTACCTAGCGTCAACTGGTAAACACCGAGAGACCCCAGCCTAGGCCCGAGGATCTGCAGAACTAGCTCCTTGTGGGAGGAAGCTGCAACTTGAGGGATTAGATCAAGATGCCACGAAAGGAAATAGCCACGTTGATATGCATATTTTGATTGCTTTACGAAGTATTCCTCCGGTCAGTGTTCTTCCAGGGTAAGCATCCTAGAATTTAGCACAGAGGCGGTAGTTCTATCAAGTCAGATCGGAGTACAAGGATTTGCGACATGAAATTACAGAGCTACAATGGATCACATTTGGGTGGAATTTTCAATAGCAACTAGTAACATGGGGCAATGCATGGTGACTCCTTTGGCTAAAAGCCACAAAGAAATCGTGAGACATACCCAATCGGAGTCAGCAAAGTGCTACCAGGCCAGCCCAGCCCAGAATTTTGTCGCATGTGGTATAGCTAAGAGATATTTATCTGGGTACACAGTTTCACAAAAACCGGTCGGTAGAAACAGATGCATATATTCATACGAGCCTAAACCGATCTATATCTTCCCATACTAAGAAAGTGGGTAACGCTACAAAATGTTTCACGGATTTCTCACTGAAAGCTGATGTTAAAAGTAATACAGTCCTACTATTAGACCATATATTCTTGTCTGACAGCTGACATTGAACACGAGGGCCGGCGTTAAGTGCCGACGCGGCTGAGGTCGTGGTAGAGCTCTCTGCCACTTTCTGACTACTATTGTTACTAAAACATCACCTGCCATAGGTACTTGTCTCGGGCTTTTTAATTAAATCCCCACATTTCCACCTATGGTAACTTTGAAATCTTAGCAAACAACCTTGGAACCTATCGGATATAAATGTGGGGCTGTAGATCGTGGACTCGGAGATGGGGCTGATGCAGACGTAAGCCATGTATTTCGCCATTTCTGCTGTTTAAGATGAAATAATAGGTTCTTCCTTGTGCTAGAAAATAAGAAATATAATAGCTGCACACAAAAAATGGCAGTGCCAGTTCGCTCTATTGGTTCATGCACCTATATCCAACAACCCAACGGGCGAATTAGAGCCTTGGTGCTTCCAACACGGATTCCACAACAATTCTCGAATCCTGATCAAATGTAACAATAAAAGTCTTCCACTTTGCCTGTCCAACTTCTGTTTTCTCCTGGCCGATGACGGAGCTCAAAAACCCGCCATGTGTAACAACGACAATGTCCGGTCTTCCGCTGTCCTTTAGTTCTTTGAATTTCTGCTCCAACCGACGCTGGATTCGAGCTCCACGCAACTTCAAGCTCTCGGAATCACTGGCATAAAGTCCTTCCTTTGCTGGGAATGTGGGATTCAAATCTAGAATTTCCCAGGGTAGATCGTAAAACTCCGAGCGTAAAATCGCGATATCCGAGCCAGTATCACATGGCCGAGCCGAGTGTGCCTGTACATCTGGCTCTAACAAAAGACGCGCGCCATTTTGAATTCCTGCCCCGGAGCCTTGCGCGTAATATTTCTCATCGATGCTTTGTTGGAAGCCTAAACGGGCTGTTTGAAGAGTGCGTCGGAGTGGAGATGTCATCACTAAGCCAACACTCTCCTTGAATGGAAAGTCTTGACAGAGTTTTAGGCATTGTTGGATTCCCTTTTCTGTCAATGGAGGATCGAGAATGGTTGTGTCGTGACCGGGATTGTGAGTTCCCTCTGCGTGTCGGATGAGGTGTAACCGGAAAGACATTTCGGCGCCGGTTAGATGGTGATTTTGTGACCGGTTTGAGAGATACAGTAGAGTGATCAATGCGAAGAGACAGATGAGTATGAGTCTCATGAATATTTTCATTTCCGTTTTGAATCTAATGATCGGTAAGAGTACGGGACCCCGAACCTTATATCCGACCTCGGGAGCTTAATCGGACCTCCATTCCAACTTGGGAAATATCAGCCGCGTGTCTAGAGTACATCGGCTAAGTTCCGCCGGAAGTCCGAGAGATGATCTTTGACGAATAAGAAGATACCCCGGGGATGGGTTTTATTCGTGGCTATACTAACATTCAAAGAAATAAGAAGGTACAGAAGAATGGTAAAATAGGTTATGCACCAGCCTCTGTCGGAAACAATGATGGAAGAAAACAATTGTTCTTTGGATGGCTTCAGATCTCGCGGGATAACAACTTTGAAGTGGGCCCAATAGCTGTCGTAAGTTCTCTCCACCCCGGGACCCTCCTAACTGCGTATGTGGCAATGTACTATCGAGAAGAATCATCTTCCTTCCTGGCGTCTCGTTCCTTCACAAAGGTATTTTCAAAGTCAAGCCCAGAATCTTGACGTATGATACCGTACCCAGACGATGAATCTAAAGGCCGGCCGCCATGCGCATCTGAGAAGTCCTTTGCCCGCACCATATTATCCAGTGCCACCTCGGCAACTTTTAATCTCGCACCGACATCTTTGGCGCAACTGATGCCATGCTGAACATCCTTGATCCCGAGATTCAGGTTGGACCAAGGGGCTTGACCTAGAGTATATGATCAGCAAAAGCAGAACAATTTGGGTATTCTCAATTAATGCCATGTTCTTACCTTCCTCCGGCAGGTAAACACCCTGCGTCATGCGCCTAGAGCTGGAATGCATCAAACCTCCAAAGTTCAGCTCAAGCAACTTTTCAAGCATGTCTGTGCCAAGGTCACTTTTCTCTGCTAGCATTTGGGCTTCTCCTACGATCTCCATTGTGCCTGCAACGAGGAAATTACTAAATAGTGTTAGTAAGACTGTTATGACAGACACAGTATACTTGTTGCAATCTCACCCCAAAGTCTTGAGAAGAGTGGCTTTCTCGGGTTGATCCGAGACAATCATCACATCCCGAGCAATGACACCCTTTCCGTAAGGTGCAATTTTATCAATGGCTTGACTTGGGCCGGCCATCGCCATCAACACTGTGCCACTTTCCGCCGCAGGGGTGGCTCCGAAGACAGGTGCTGTTGTAGTCCATGAGAAACTGCAACATGACCGAGGTGCGCTTGCTTACCAGCAACGAAGGATGCATTTCGTTTCTTCAGCTTTTCATTTGTCTCCTTGGTCGTATTAGGATGCACAGTGGTAGTATCCACAAACAACTTGCCGTCAATATCTTTGACGGTCAATATTTGGTCAACGATAGCATTCAAAGCCCCATCATCACTGGTCTGTTGCTCAATGTTAGTGATAAAGGTACGTTATAGATTTTCGGAGATCTGTGAAGGGTCTCTGCAAAATGAAATTCCCATTCATATATATACTCACAGATATGAATATCAGGTCACACTCAGCGACAAGTTGGGCGATAGACTCGCATCCAATACCTCCAAGTGATTCAAGTGGCGCGCCGCGAGATGCCGTTCGATTCCAGAATCTTAATTGTGATATTGTGTCTTGTTGGAGAAATCTGTGGACATTCTGTGCCATTGCAAGTCCCATACTTCCGAGTCCTAGGGGAATTAGAAACGTGACGCCCTATGTGATTGTTCCTTATTGCCGTACCTATCCATCCCACAACTTGCGGTTTGTTTGACGCCATGGTTGATTAATTCGGTTATAGCTCGTGTGTGCTGATACTGCTTGATATGTGTAAATTATTACTTGATGTATCCCAAAGCGAGAACATCAGCAAATATACGTAAACCCTCGGATGTGACCCGAGGGATGACTCACCAATAGGATGCCCCGGGAGGGGCCCCGAACACTCTGGTAGCTCCCTGAGCCAAAACATCCCCATGTGGGGTAGGATGACACTGATCTACAAATCTCAAGGTGTGAGGAGGGATATATTATTCTAGGACATAGATAAAATAAACCTATCCCAACAAGTAAGATCAAACATGACTAGGAAATAAATTCCACAGAAACCCCACAGCTGCAACCCATTTTACTGTCAACCTTCTACATCATCGTATTCTTCACACGATGCAATAGCATAGGTAGTAGGCAGGTCGATCCAGTAGCTCTCCTCCACTACCAGTGGTCAGTATTGATTCCCGCCAAGAAAAAAAAAAAGAAAAGGAGAGAAAAGAAAAACAGCTCAATCTTACCTCCTCTACATCACCATAGCACTAATAGCCCCAGGTTCACCACAATTCGCACGGCGATTCAACTCCTCGGGGTTCCATTCTTGTACATGGTAAATGGGTTGGGGAATCTGATCCTGATCCGACTTCAAATCATAGTACAGAGCTCAGGAGGTTGGAGACATCTCTGAATCTAGACCCAGGCCCTTTTCAGTCATATCAGCATGCATGAAGCGGAGCACACGTGCTGAAAGTCGAGACATGGCAACGGGGGAGGCCCGACGTGGGGTGTCTGATCCTTCGGTGAATTCGTAGATCACATCACGCATCGGCCAACCCATGTCCGCTGGATTGAACTGTGGAAGCCAAGTAATCACATCTGCTTCCTCCCCAACACCCCAGCTCGATGGGCCCATTTCAGTTGTCGGCGTGGGTGGCAGGAAAGGTGCCTCCCTCGAGGCATTTACGCCCTCCACTATCTTGCTCCAGTCACAAACCTGACTGATTCCAACGGTATCCTTTCATCGCGGTATCTTCCTTCTTAGGATCCCAAAGCGCCCCATCGGGACCAACACACGGTTGGTAGGACCCTCTCCACTTTCTCTTCCATGCAGCACTGTTGTAGTCCGGGTATGGATTATATGGGACAGGTTGTGACGTGGAAAAATAACCATCTTTCCAGAGGCGTAGCGGGATGATGTACTCATTGTTATGTGGACGATGCACGATCATTACAAACACAACAGATGCAATGATGATCATGCTGAGCTTCTGGAGCGCTAGGTCATTACGTTTAAACAACATGGGGAAGGCGCACGCCAATGTTAAAAGATCATCTATTCACGGTCTAGGGTCACAGAATACGTGTTGTGATATGAGTTACCAATATCCTACACCTGGCGATAGGTTGCCTATTTGAACTACATGGGGTGTCAAAATGGCAGAGGACAAAAGTTATACATATAACTGGGGTATTACCCCATAAATAGCATTAAAACTTCACAAATTTTTGAGGTGCCTATACAGGGGACATATCCAAACCGCAACGCCCGGCAAAAGCACTATCTAACATGCACAAATGATCCGAGCTTTAGTTCTTCTCGCCCTTCTCGCCCTTCTCAAGCTTGCGTCTCTTGGAGCGGAGCTTGGCGGACTCATCGGCAGTCTTCTTGTTAGAGTACATCATCTTCTCAAGCAGCTTGCGCTTCTTCCGGCTCATCATCATCTTCTGTCTTTCGAGCTCCTCGTCCTCGCTGCGCTTCTTGGCGGCAAGCTTCTTGGACTTGGAGTTCTTCTTCTTGGCAGCTTCATCAGCGGCGGCGTTGGCGGTGAAAGGCAGACCAGCGGCTTCGGCCTCGAGCTCCCTCTGGTGCTGGGTGCGGGCAGCCTCGTCGTCATCTTCGGACTCGGACGCGGCTTCCTCGTCAAAGCCACCGAAGTCTTCGTCTTCCTCATCAGACTCCTCCTCGCTCTCGTCGTCGTCGGTGCCGGCGACATCCATGCCTCCGTCGACGGACTCTTCATCGGACTCCTCGGCAGTAGCAGGCTTGGCGTCAACTGCGGGCTCATCCTCCATCTCCTCGTCGCTATCGGAGGCCTCGGCGGCAATCTCGGCTTCATCCTCATCCTCCTGATCGGCGAGAGAGGCGCGGGGGTCGTAAGCGCCACGAGTGGCCTTGACCCAAGGGCTCAAGTGGGGTGGGAGAGTGGCACCGGGTGCGTAGAGATCAGCTCGGAGGAGCTTGCCCTCGTTAATGCAGTCCCAGACCCACTGGGGCTGGATGTAGGTACGGCCAGGAATGCGGGATCCAGGCTGGACCTTCTGAACGGCGTTCTCATCGGCAGCGGGAATGGCGGGAAGAGACTCCTGGGGAAGTTGGGGACGATCGACAATTTGGTGAGTGATGCGAGGGTCGGTCTCGTCGTGAGTGAAAGCTCCATCGCCCAGAACAGAGGCCCATCCAACGCGCTTGCAGCCGAATGACCGCAGAATGAATTCGAGGGGAGCCTTGGGGGCTTCGCGGGAAATGTAGAACACGAAGGGGGCAAAGAGTGCACCGGCCTCGTTACCGCTCATCGCGGGCTGGGGGAGGGTGTCGGCTTCGGGAGCGGCGGGTTCGAAGTGGTCGATGGCATCGGTTGCCTCGTCGGTAGTGTCGACCATCTCCTCGTCCGTGCTCTGTTCCAAACCGGCCTTCTTAATCACCTTATCAACCTTGGCTTGAAGTTCCTTGGAAACTTCCTTGTTGGAGTTACCCTTGCTCTGGGCCTTGCTAGCCTCAAGAGCCTTGGGCACCTCACCCACTGCGCGGCCCTCAAGAGTGAAAGCTGCCAACTCGGCGCCGTTCTCATCACTGCGGGTATCGAACTTAGGAGGGTATCTCAATCCAATCGAAGAGTACAGGCGGAAGTTGACGAAGCCCAGAAGGGTGGTGTAAAACTCAACAAAAGTAGCCATGATACGGTAATCGACGTCACCATTGACACGCTGGACGAAACGGTATGGCACAAGCCACATAATGTCTTGGCCCTGAATCGTAGCCTGGTAATAGATACCCTTAATTGAAAGGAAGGATCTGCGCAGAGAGTTGGTCATGATCAGGTAGTGCTGGAACTCATGGCAAAGGCGCTGGCAGAGCGCAACGGTCTTAGAAGGAACATGGTCGGTGGAGGGAAGGGTAGCGAAGAGGAAGAGAAGAGACAGAGCGTCGTCTAGATCACGGAGGGCATCGATAAAGGTCGGGTAGCGCTCTTTAATGACATGGTCCAGAGTGAGTCTCGGGGCGTTGTTCTTTTCTAAACGGGAGGCATCGCTGACTTCTCCACGGCCGAGAGAGCGAGCGATCTTCTTTGCAAGTGCCTTCTGGTCACGGAACTTGTTGAGCAGGGGCTCGTGTAGCAGATACTGGATGTCCTTGGTGTAGTAGAAGGTGGTGTTGGGTGTAGACGTCTTAGAGGCCTTCTTCTTACTACGGGGCTCGCGAGGGTAGATACCTGATATCGGACATCATGTTAGTCTTGCGATTCAGATGGAATACCCATGGAAGAGGTAATTACCCTTGAAGATGCATAGTCGGCGGAAATCTGGCAGAGAGATCTGAAGTTTGCGCACGGCCTGAGTTCTGGTAATGTAGTTCTTGGCTGCGCCAGAGGTACCTGAAAGGAGTGTCAGTAAATCCAATTGAAATTCTCGGTTCATTTTAACATACCCTTCTTCTTAACTTTACCCATGATGAAAAATGGTTGTCAAAAGATCCAAACGGCTGCTGATAAGAAGAAGAAAATTTCTCGATAACTTTTTTTTCTTACCGCAACAGAAGTGGTCCGTGCCCGAAGGCGGAGAGAGAGCCCTGGGTCCATAGGGACCAGCTGGAATCAAACAACTAAACCCTCCACCCCGTCATGGCTGTAGACCGACGGAAGATTGCTGTGTTCGGCGCGGCTTTTGTGCTGCGTCTAATTCTTACATGTCTTTTTCCTTCATTACCTGATTTGTTAACGGGGAGAGTCGAAGTTTCCACTCCCGTCAATAGCTTCAAACGCCGTACGTGTCTCCGACTATTGACTCCGCATTCTATAAACTAATTATATGTAGTGCAAGAAGGTCTATTCTTGTACACAAGAAACGTGTCACCTTATGATGGTGGCGTCTTCCACCAGGTTCGTGGATCTAGATTCCTCTGATTCCGTTTCTTGAATTGACAATTCAATCCGATGATCTAGGCGCCGCTCCTGTTACCTCTGTTCGACCTACTCCCGGATGCGAAGAGCTCGCCTTTGCCAACCGCAATTTTCTACTTCATTATCGACCTCTTGAACGCGCATGCATTGGTGACTATTTCTGCCTCGGGCCAATCGGTTAAATCGAGACTACACTCGGCGGTCCGAAAACATGTCCGATGGGATGGAGTGTCCGTTGCAGCATGGTATGCATCTTCTGGCCTGCCCAATAATATATTTGCATACTTACCATGGAATAGGTTTTTGTTTAATCCTTTCACAATTGCGACATGTTTGGCGCGATCAACCAGCGTATTTACGACATCAGGAATCCTTTTCGCCGTTTCCAATGCAGTCGGTGGAAATAGCATCAATGCAATACTAGCCCTGGGATTCGCTTCATATCTGTCTCTATACCCAGCGTTGCTCTTTATCCCGTTGGTTCTACTATGCTATGACCGGCGCTTGGAGGGACCAAGCCCACCCAATGTTGGGTCTTTTATTGTTCAACACGCTGCCCTCCTACTGGCCAGTGTGGCAGGCCTGCTTGGTCTCTCTTGTCTGATCACTGGCAACTTCTGGGAGTTTATCTCCGCAACATATGGTTTCCATCTGTTGGTTCCAGACCTGACCCCCAACGTGGGGCTGTGGTGGTACTTTTTCATTGAGATGTTCGACTCATTCCGGGAGTTCTTCCTCGGCGTTTTCTGGCTTCATTTGGCCAGCTATGTCGGGGGCCTCACGGCTCGCTTCCGCAGCCAACCCCTATTTGTCATCACCTCGCTCTTGGGTGTCTTCGCCATCTTCAAGCCGTACCCTAGCATCTCAGATGCGTCGCTGTTCTTCGCGTTGCTGCCATTATATCGCCACCTTTTCCCATGTGAGTATTTCCAAATTTTTAGTATATCTTAGAATCATGACTAACTTGGCACAGTGATGCGATATACCTTCTTTGCGGGTTCGGCAATCTTGTACTCCAGCCTCCTCGGCCCAGCTTTCTACTACCTTTGGATCTACGCAGGATCCGGAAATGCCAATTTCTTCTACGCCATTACTCTAGTTTGGAGTTTGGGTCTCTCTATCCTGTTAGCTGACACCGTCTTCGCCGCTCTCAGAGACGAGTGGGAGCAAGAACGCCCAGATCGGGTGGGCGAAGAGGTGCGACAGGTGTAATGTATATTAACTTTTGCATATCACTATTTTCATATCAACCATTAGCATTCAATCCCTTAACAAAGAGATATCCAGCTATCATAATTTCAACACCTTGGACAAGATCAAATAGTCCACATCTTTAATCGTCCCATTGCGTAACATGCGCGGTCGGGGCGAGTACTCATCAACCCCATACCCAAGTCTCGCATAGAACCGCCGAGCAATCTCATTCGACTTAAAAACCGTCAGCATAGACTTCTCCAAACCGACAGCACGACCGATTCCCTCCATCTGACCCATAAGCAACCTCCCGACGCCCCGTCCCCGAGCCGCCGGCGACAAGTGAATCTCATAGCAGTAAACAACCTCCTTTCCGTCTTCGTATGTAACCATAAAGGATAAAAAGCCAAGCACATTCGGAGAACCGGCACCAGTGGATGGAATAGACTCGTCGCTTTCCTTCGGAGGTGGAGACAAAGGTTTGTTGTCATCAGCATCGCTCTTCTTCTCTCCGGGAACTTGCCCGCTAGAATCACCAGAATCATTCGGCGTATCCCGCAGAATCAAATACTTCATGTCAGGCAACTTCATCTCTTTCCGCTTCTTGGTACGCGACCAGCCTGCGGGCGACGCGCTGTAGGCTTCGCTTGAGGTTTCCTCGATTAGATCCAGACATGCTTCCAGATCAGCAGCGGAGATGGTTGCCGCGGAATAGATGTCCACGCGCGGTGTGGGGCTCATATCCTGCTGTTGCTGATCTTGGGATGGAGTTGGTTGATCAGTCGCACCATTTTTGGCTGGGTCTCCCAGTTGTGTTGGTGGAGTCACATATTGAGCGATAAAGTCATCAATGGATAATGCGTTCGTCTGTTCGACCAGTGGGACTAAGTCATTATTAGCACGCGTCATTAATTGAATGCGATCGAATCGTGTAAATCGATAAAACAAGCTTTGGGGCTGAACTAGCTTGCCAGAGTGGAATTTACTCACTTTTGTTGGAGACGCGTCTGGTTGTGGTTCGCGGTCTCTTGGCTTTTAATTTCGTGACTCGGCCTTCTTTCACGGACGGCATGGCTAATTCAAGGATTTATGAAGGGGAGTTTGATAAGTCCAATATTGTAGCTTGAATGCAAGGATCTTGGGTTCATAGAAGAATGTTGTGGGTGAAGGGCCGGCCACCCCGGACTTTGACCGCGGGAAGTATAAGCCCGATGGCAGTGGTTGCGCTTCTCCAATATCAAACCTTCTTCTTTTTCTCCTTTCTCGCTTCTTATCTTTTACTTCCGTATGGAGCTAAGAATAGCCGTCCTTCTTGGCCTTTCTTTTACAGAAATACGCATTTCTCTCATAATTTGACAAATATATATCTTAGAACCTCAAGAGGTTGGTTTCTTATTTCACCAAGGTATACTTCCCATCTAAAGCTTCAATCTGACAACCCCGAAAGTTCTTCTGGATATATGTGAAGCTAGACCTCCAAAGAAAACCAAGCAACGATTTACCTGGATAGGTAACAGGTTTTCTTAGGCCCTCTTAATAATCCTTCCGTCACCACTTAGGTGGATCTTCCGCCCAAAACAGGCATACGTCAAATACGTCAGTGGCCTTGATATAAACTCCCCCTAATTCCACCATCAACCATTTTATCCTACGCTGTACACTGTTTTCTTTTTTCTCGTATAGTTATCTATTCCTTATAGTAAAATGTCTCCCTCCACTATGAAGCAATGGGTTGTTGAAGATAAGGAGCACGACTTTGACAGTCTTGTTTACAAGGACGCAGCTGTTCCGAAAGTCGGCGAAAATGAAGTCTTGGTGAAGCTCCAAGCTGCGTCGCTGAACTATCGCGACCTGACTATTCCCAAGGTATGGACCTACAAGAGAAATTCTGATATTTTCATTCTAGACTGAATTGTCTGCGCAAGATTATTTCTTTGCCATAACCGACTTCTAACCTATCTCCCACAGAACCTCTATCCATTTGCTCTCAGTCTTCCAGTAGTGCCAGGCTCTGATGGCGCCGGTGAAGTTATTGAAGTGGGGTCCAAGGTTGTTGAATTCAAAAAGGGCGACCATGTTGCTACTCTCTTCAATCAGGGCCACCAATATGGTGAGATTGATACATACGCAGCGGGTACTGGCCTGGGTGGTGTAATCGACGGTACCCTGCGCGAATATGGCGTATTCAATGAACAGGGTCTTGTGAAGGCGCCGAAAAACCTCGATGCCCGCGAAGCTAGCACCTTGCCATGCGCGGCGCTCACCAGCTGGAATGCACTATACGGTCTGAAGCCTCTGAAGCCCGGTCAGATCGTTCTCGTGCAAGGAACTGGTGGTGTCAGTATGTTTGGGTTGCAGGTTAGTACCGAAACTCTTATACACTTCATCAGAATGGACTCGGTTAACGCAGCCTTATAGTTCGCCAAAGCTGCTGGCGCGACAGTTATTGCCACAACCTCTTCCGCAGAGAAGGCTGAGAAGCTCAAGAAGCTCGGTGCCGATCACGTTATCAATTACAAGACTGAGCCCAACTGGGGTGAGGCTGCTCGCAAGCTGACTCCTGACGGAGCTGGCGTAGACCACGTTATCGAGGTGGGTGGTAGCGGAACGCTCCAGCAGAGCTTCAAGTGCGTGAAGTTCGAGGGTATCATCAGTGTTATTGGGTTCCTTGGAGGCGTGGACCCGAAGACACAGCCGACTGTTTTGGAGACATTGAATCACATCTGCACTGTGCGAGGTGTTTATGTTGGTAGCAAAGCTCTCATGAGGGATATGATCCGAGCCATCGAGGCCAATGATATCCACCCTGTGGTGGATGAGAAGGTGTTTAGCCTTGACAAAACACGGGAAGCCTATGATTATATGGTAAGTTGATTTTTATCAGTGAAGAGGGATTGCATGCTAACAGATTGGAACCCAGTGGGCCCAGAAGCACTTTGGAAAGTTGACTATCAAGATCAACTAAAAAATGGGACGGGAAGAGGCTAGGGAGCAGCGTGAATGTAATATGTGTGTTGCTGGCATGTGTTGGAACTAAGTACCTTCCAAGGTTGGAAATTGCAAGTTAAAAGGAAGTGCAACCTAATACTAGTGGGTTCCCAACAGCAGGTGGCCTAGTGGTAACAGGATGCACCTGTGTACTACGAGGGAAGTGCCTAAGATCTTCCACCACCTGGTCTGTTCCGGTTCGATTCCAATCGTTCTCGCGTTGAATCCCCTCTTTTTTTTCTCTTCATTGGTTGAAGCTGTAAATCTTCCAAATAAACAATGATTTAAGGTTTGATAGTGGGACCTGCCATATTCAAAACCATCCCAGGGTCTATATTGAAGGTTTCTTTTTTGAAGTGTTTAGGTAGTTTTTGAGAATGTAGATAAGTCGATATCACAACTTTGGAACTAGTATTTCGTACTATGTTGATGTTTGGTGTTGAGGTGAGGTCATTCTGGTTGGGAGACAGGGAACCTGCCCACTTACCCAGGTAGCTTCCCCGCCACTTCCTCCTGCAGGAGTTAAAACCAACCACCTGCCAGCTTCTCTCTCTCTGTTACACTGAAGCATACAAATTTTCTATAGTCTTTGAAATATTTCATAAATAAACCTTTTTTGTCACTTATTTCCCGCTACTGGGCCAGACACCTGATTCAACACCCCGCCTTTCTCCAATGCAGGTCAACAATAGAGATACCTCAACCCTCCCAATTCAGGGCCCCAGCCAAAGCGCTCGAAAGCCCCAAGCATCATTTGTTAGTCCAGCTCAGATGGCCATGTTTGCACGGGTGACATCCTATCCCCCGCTGGGACAAATCACTTGTCTCCAACCAGAGCAGAAGGCATTACGGTCTGAAGAAGATGCGGTGAGTCTCTCAATATCATCATCTCTGATGTTGCCAACGACAATTTCCTATATTTATTGAAGCTAGAATGCAAAGACATACTAACATTACCGAAGCTGCGTTTCACGGTTACCATCGAGTCCAGCAGCTCATTCCCCGCACAGCCATGGGAAGCGCAGATCTGGCATAACATCACTAGCCCCGAATGGGAATCTCTGCCATTGAAGAAATGTGACACAGATCATGCAGCTCTTTTAACCGGAAGTGATAACGACTGCAACTACCGTCGCTATGTATTCTCAGAAGAGATATCCCTGCCAGCCGCAGGAGGTCATGCCCAGTTCACTATCCGGTTCCGAACTGGACCAGATACCGAATGGCAATGGGCTAACCAAAGACACCCTGTCAGTGACGGTGAAATTGTATATAACGCACGCCACTCTGATCTCAACAAGGCTGTGTCCACTGATGCCGCTGCACCCGCTCCTAAAGAGCAACTGTCGAAGTACATTGATAATCTTCATGATGACTTGCAAATTGAGTCACGGCATAGTGAAGCTCCTGGATCGGTCCTTTGGGCACTTTTGGGTGATACAGATGCTGCTCAGAATGGATCTTCAAGCATCAAACGACTTGCGCTTGGCACCCCTTCGTCGGTGGTGAGGTATTTCTCACTAGTACGTGTTTCAAGCCCATGGCTGGGTCCTAGACATGGCAAAAAAAGCTTTCAACTTACCGAGGACGCAATATTTTGCTCCTTTCTGCGCGAAGATGGCGTGAATCTTGTTCTACTGGCTGTTTCCGGAGTCAACGATATTTTGACAGTGTTCCAGTCAGGCGAGAACGGTGAAGTTGTGATCTCCGCAAAGAGTGATGATTCAGAAGCATCAAGGTTCCATGTACTTGTCAGCACCGCAGAAAATTTCGAGGTTGCCATGTCTGCAGTAGTTTATGAGGCACGGAAGGTGGTCAGGCCATTTGCTGATGCGGCTCATCTGGATTTGGAAGATTCGGTCCCATTGTCTCCCCCTGATGATGATATGGTTCTTGTCGAAAAAGACCCAAGTGCACAGTGGCTGTCCGAGTGGTTTGACGGCCTCACATATTGTACTTGGAATGGACTAGGACAGGACCTCAGTGAAGAGAAGATCTTGCATGCCTTGGACTCATTGAAGGCGAATGGGATCAGCATCGTCAATCTTATTATCGATGATGGCTGGCAGACAAACGACAATGAAGGGGAGTCTCAGTTTAGGCAAGGTTGGAAGCAGTTCGAGGCACATCCCAAAGGATTTCCTAAAGGATTGAAGCATACCGTGGAAGGTATTCGCCAAGCACATCCGAATATTGAACATGTTGCGGTCTGGCACGCCTTGCTGGGCTACTGGGGAGGTATTTCACCAGATGGAGATCTGGCTCAAAGATTTAAAACAAAGCAAGTGAAGATCAAAGATCCCGCCGCTAATGGGCCCATGGCGGAGAACCTTCCAGATGGAACAATCCTTGCCATTGATCCCGATGATATTAAAAGATTCTACAACGAGTTCTACAGCTACCTGACGTCTGTTGGTATCGACTCGGTCAAGACCGATGCACAATTCTTTCTCGACCTCCTCGAGGATCCAGCTGACCGGCGGAGATTCATGACCTCTTACCAAGATGCATGGTCTATCGCATCACTCCAGCACTTCAGCACTCGGTCAATCTCATGCGGGTCAATGACCCCTCAGATTATCTTTCATTCACAAATGCCCACCAACAAACCGACACTTCCGTTGCGAAATTCCGACGACTTCTTTCCAGATGTTGTTACCTCTCACCCGTGGCATGTATTCTGCAATGCTCACAATGCACTATTCACCAGATATCTGAACGTATTGCCAGACTGGGATATGTTCCAGACAAGTCACGCATACGCATCATTCCACGCCGCATCACGATGTGTATCCGGAGGACCAATTTATATCACTGATGAACCAGGCAAACATGACTTGGCCCTGCTCAATCAGATGACTGCACCTACCGTAAAAGGAATCACGGTGATCCTGCGTCCTAGTGTTATTGGACGCACGATAGACATATACCATGATTATAATGAAGGACATGTTCTGCGCGTTGGAAGTTACACCGGCTGGGCCAAGACCGGAAGTGGAATTTTGGGCCTTTTCAATATTCAATCTGCCGAGGCGTCGAGCATAGTCTCACTGATGGATTTCCCAGGAATTCACGACGACTCCGAAGGCCAGTATATCGTGCGTGCACACAGCAGCGGTAAGATCTCGCACCGCATGCGGCCCACCAGGGACTCCTTGGTATCACTTGTTCTGGAGCCAAAGGGCTGGGAGATTCTCACTGCGTACCCGACTCGGTCGTTCAAGCTGGGGGGAAGCCACGGCAACAATGTCAGTCCGACACACGTGGCTGTGCTGGGCCTTTTAGGAAAGATGACTGGCGCAGCTGCTGTAGTGACTTCGGATATATCTGTTGTTGAGAACGGCCGGTTGCGAGTCGATATCAGCTTGAAAGCCTTGGGGACTCTGGGGATCTATTTTTCAGATCTTCAAGACAGGAGCATTGCACGGAATTTCATGGTCATGATTCTGGGCCAGCCAGTTCCACAAAAAACAGTGTGGAAGGAGGGCGGAGAGAATGCTAATGTGCTGGCAATTGATGTATTGGCGGCATGGAAATCTATGAAGTTGGACAGTGGATGGAGTAACGAGGCCTTTGTACAGGTTTTCATGGGTTGAGGTAACACCTCAAAGCCAGTCGTGTTTGGACATTACTACCGTGTTTTTATTGATAGAGATAGTATTATTCCAACACAGCATCCTTTTTGCAACGGACCCCAGCCAATATATACTTCTTTGGCCCTAAGCCCTTGGTGATGTCCCGATTGGGAAATCGATCAACATGTCAGAGATAAGGCCCGCATTATTAATGTTCCGGACTTATCGAAAGAATCTCGGACATCTGGAGCTAGCCCTGGAGGTATTGATCGTGTCCAGATTTAAGTCCATTGCGACCCATTTTTATTAAAATTCGCATTCTCAAACCGGTCCAATGCGGCCACAGTCGGCATCGCTCGGCCAAGTGCCATACCGCAGCCTTTTCAACCCCCGTCGGATCCCGTGCGGAGCGCGCAGTTTTGCCGCAACAACAGCTATTCCGCTGCGCGGTGATAGCACTCGGCCTGTATTGTCCGCTTCGCAGTCTGGGACATGCTTCCGGCAGCAGAGATGGATTACACAAAAGTATATTCAGCGTATGAAAGACGGTGAGAAGGAGTGGGCAGGGTTTGCGAAAGAAATCAAGGCCGGGAACCGCAAGAACTTCGCGCAACACTTGGAGGAGCGAGGCTTGATTCATGATGTTGTCGGGTATGTTACACCGGGATATAACGAATTTATGGCGTTTGCCGCTGGAAATTGTTTGAATGACTCGCTAATCGTTTCCTTTGGATTACAGCGAACGGGACTTGTTGCATAAGGTCTTCACTGAAAAGCGCGCTGGAATATACGTTGGAATTGACCCAACTGCCCCCTCAATGCACGTTGGACACATGCTTCCTTTCATGGTTCTCGCCTGGGGATACGTCTGGGGTTTACCTGTGACATTCCTAGTAAGTTGCCTCCAACACCACGACCTCATTGAATACCTCAACTAACACCCTATAGCTTGGCGGTGCTACCTCTAGAATCGGCGATCCCAGCGGGCGCCTCAAGGGGCGAGACGCTGTCCATTCTTCAATCCGAAAGGCAAATATGGCTAGCATGCACATGCAATTGAAGAAGTTGGGCTCCAGCATTGAGCAGTACGGCAGGAGACACGGACATGAGAGACAACCGATGTGGAAGCGGGCATTGGAGAACAATAACACTTGGTGGAACTCGATGCCTTTCCTTGAAGTGCTGCGAGACCTCGGCGCTTTCATGCGACTTGGTCCTATGCTCGGCAGAGATACGTGAGATTAAGCAGGTCTGACGATGTTGTTGCGGGTATACTGACGATTTTTGAACAGTGTCAAGACACGGTTGAACCAAGGCGATGGCATGTCATTCGCCGAATTTTCCTACCCTATTCTCCAGGCCTGGGATTGGTGGACGTTGTTCCAGAAGGGCACGCAAATCCAGGTCGGAGGTGCCGATCAATACGGAAACATCCTGTTTGGCATGGAGGCTGTCAAGTCTATCAGCCGAAACACTGCCGACGAACAAGTCCGCAACCCATTAGAGTCAGAACTAGATCGGCCGATCGGTTTCACTACGCCACTACTGACAACTGCGTCCGGCGAGAAGCTTGGCAAATCTGCTGGAAACGCTGTTTGGCTTGACAAGGACCTGACTTCTACATTCGAACTTTACCAGTACTTTGTGCGCACGCCTGACGATGTTGTCGAGCAGTACCTCAAGCTGTTTACTTTTATTCCCTTGCCTGAAATCGCCACCATCATGGAGGAGCAGAACAAGGATCCATCTAAGCGCGTTGCGCAGCACAAGCTCGCCCTTGAGTTTGTTGAGCTTATTCATGGCAAGACCGAAGCTGATGCCGTGGCTCTTCAACACCGTCAGCTTTTCCGTCCCCGATCCTCAACTGCAGAGCCCACCCCTCTTCTCAAGTCATCCGCTCCTCAAACTGGTCACCCGCAATCTCCCACCGCTGGCTTCCAGACTCCTCAATCTGGGAACCCGTATGCTCCTCAAACAAACTGGGCCAACATGGGCGATATCAAGGTCACCCTCCCCGAATCCCTAGTCTTCAACCAGCCCTTCAACAAGATTCTGTGGTCGGCCGGCCTTGTTTCATCCAAGAGCGAGGGCCACCGAGTCATCATAAACAACGGCGCCAAGGTTGGAAGCCGTCCTGGTGACAGTGGTCCCATGTCGGACCAATTGTCCTTCACGCCTATCCGGCCGTGGGAGGCAGACAAGACGAAGGAGTTTGTCCTGAATGGTAATCTCCTGATGCTGAAGTTGGGCAAATGGAAGCTCAAGGCCGTTCACATTGTGCCCGACGAAGAGTACCGCGCACTAGGGCTCACAGCTCCTGGATGGGAGACTGAGCCCGCTGAGTCCACCGAGTCCGCTGAGCCAGCCGAGCCGACCAAGTCGGAGTAGGGCGCATCTCCACTAGATCTGTAATTCTACAATATCCAATCTGTACAATAGTATAAATATTATATCCTCACCCCTTCAGACAAACAAAATCCAAGTAACAAGTACTTCGTAGTGAGGTAAGACAATGTTGCGGGTGTCGATCAATTGATAGGTCGAGTCTCGGAGAAACCTTGGAAGTGCTTTACGCGTCGACGCGATCCGCGCCTTATCTCCACCCTGTCCCCGATTCTCTCACAACTCCCCTAATTACCATGTTGAGTTGAGAGTGTATTGCCATTTAGTCTCAATTGCTTATATTCTATAAAAACAAAATATGGCCAAACCATCGGCCTCATCTCCGTCTGCCGCGTCATCGCCCGCGCTCAAGCGCGCAACTCCCAGCACCCAGAACATGCGCACCCAGAAGTCGATTCTTGGTTTCTTCCAAAAGTCCTCACCAGCGACTCCCTCGAGTAATCGGACGCGAGAACCCGCATCATCCCCCGCGCAGAGAGCTTCAGAGAAGCGTAGTGAGAACGCTGTCAAGCCCACACCAAAGGAACAAAAGCGAAGCTTCTCAAGTTTTGCGCAGGATTTGAGTCCTGTACCTAGCAGTGATCTCCCAGTACCAGAGGAGGAAGAGGATAATGGCAGTGACTTAAAGGTATATCAATCCGGTGTGTCCTGCTTGTTTGTTCCTTCACTCTGACTGAACTCTTCTCTCCTTAGACCACCAAAGAGGCACAGCAGGACTCTACCATGTCGCCGTCGCGTCGAGTACGTGTAATACTTTATTGCTCAATTGATCTATCCCACTGACTTGTTTTCCTAGGGAAAAAAGAAGGTCAGCTACAAGGAGTCTGACTCCGAGGGCGAGGACGACGACGAGGTTATCTTCCGTCCTAACCGCAAGGACCGTGTCTCCGGCCGTGCAGCCAAGAGAAGACGAACTGAGCCGGAAAGCGAAGATGAATTCAATGATGCAGGGGATGGAGGATACTCGGACGATGGTACGGTATTCTATCGCTGGTTGGTTTTGTTGGCACATGACTAACCTGGATGTAGAAATGGACGATTTCGTTGTTGCAGATGACTCTGATGAAGAGATAGCCGCATCTTCTAACAAGCGGAAACGACCATCCACACAATCGGCACGCAAGCCTACCTCCAAATCTTCCTCCGTTCCCGCCCCTCCTCCACCCGACAATGACATCGACCTTGATCTCCCGGAGGGAGAAGGTTCAGCTGGAACCGCGAAGAAATGGGCGTTTGATCCGGAGAACACAGAACCTAGGAAAGAAAGACCTGCTGTGGCGTCTTCCAAGACAGCATCCAGCGCAAGAAAAGAAAAGGCCCATGTCAAGGAGCCTGAACAGCGCTACTCATGGCTTGCTAATCTCAAAGACATCGACGGCAACCCCCAGGGCCACCCTGACTACGATCCCCGAACCGTCTACATCCCTCCGCTCGCATGGTCCAGATTCTCGCCTTTCGAAAAGCAATACTGGGAGATCAAGCAGAAATTCTGGGACACTGTCGTTTTCTTCAAGAAGGGCAAGTTCTATGAGCTCTACGAGAATGATGCCACTATTGGTCACCAACTTTTCGATCTGAAGCTCACGGACAGAGTGAACATGCGCATGGTCGGTGTTCCCGAGATGAGTTTAGATCACTGGGCGAACCAGTTCGTGGCCAAGGGTTTCAAGATTGCTCGTGTGGACCAATCTGAATCCGCGCTGGGCAAAGAAATGCGTGAGAGAGAGGGAAAGAAGCCCACCAAAGAAGACAAGATCATCAAGCGAGAGCTTGCATGTGTGCTTACTGCGGGTACACTGGTGGAGGGTTCCATGCTTCAGGATGATATGTCTACATATTGTGTTGCGATAAAGGAAGCGATTGTGGACGAGCATCCCGCATTCGGTATTGCATTTGTCGACACTGCTACGGGTCAATTCTTCTTGTCTGAGTTTGTGGACGATGTTGACATGACCAAATTCGAAACTTTTGTCGCGCAGACTCGTCCTCGGGAGTTACTGCTGGAGAAATCTTGCGTTTCACAAAAGGCCATGCGCATTCTAAAAAATAACACCGGGCCCACCACTATCTGGAATTTCATGAAGCCTGGTAAGGAGTTCTGGGAATCTGACATCACAATTCGAGAGCTTGAGGCAAGCGAGTACTTCGTCTCGGCGGATGATGATAATCTCACAGCCTGGCCCGAGACCCTACGTCAAGCTCGCGAGAAGGAGTTACTGATGTGTGCATTCGGTGCTTTGGTTCAATATCTGCGAATGCTGAAGATTGAGCGGGACTTGATCACCATTGGCAACTTTACGTGGTACGATCCCATCAAGAAGGCTACGAGTCTTGTACTGGATGGCCAAACCCTGATCAACATGGAGATCTTCGCCAATTCATTCGATGGCGGGTCTGAGGGCACTCTATTCCAGTTGCTCAACCGATGCATCACGCCCTTCGGCAAGCGCATGTTCAAGCAGTGGGTATGCCACCCATTAATTGATTCAAAGAAAATCAACGCGAGACTGGATGCTGTTGATTCACTCAACGCCGATCCCACTGCCCGGGACCAGTTTTCCTCCCAGTTGACAAAGATGCCGGATCTCGAGCGACTGATCTCTCGTATCCATGCTGGCAACTGCAAGGCTCAGGACTTCGTGCGTGTTCTGGAAGGATTCGAACAGATCGACTATATCATGGGTCTGCTCAAGGAAAGTGACACCGGCTCAGGCGATAGCATCATTGGTCAATTGACAACCGCGATGCCCGATCTTGCCTCTCTGCTGGGATACTGGAAGACCGCATTCGATCGTCCAAAGGCAAAGGAGAATGGCATCCTTGTTCCAGAGTCCGGTGTCGAAGAAGACTTCGATAACTCCCAAGAGATCATTGAGCAACTCCATCGGGACCTTGACACCCTGCTGAAGAAAGCTCGCCGGGATTTGGGGTCATCTGCCATCTGCTACAGGGATAACGGCAAGGAAATCTACCAACTGGAAGTTCCAATCAAGGTGAAGAACATTCCCAAGGATTGGAACCAGATGTCTGCAACCAAGCAGGTCAAGCGATACTACTTCCCCGAGCTCCGAAGCCTCATTCGCAAGTTGCAAGAGGCCCAAGAAACTCATAGTCAGATCGTTAAGGAGGTTGCTGGACGCTTCCATGCCCGGTTCGATGAGCATTACAACACATGGCTAGCTGCTGTTAGAATTGTATCACAGCTCGACTGCCTAATCAGTTTGGCTAAGGCTTCTAATGCCATCGGCCATCCGAGTTGCCGACCAGTGTTTGTGGAGGATGAGCGAAGTGTCCTAGAATTTGAAGAGCTCCGTCACCCTTGCCTTCTTTCGTCTGTCGAGGACTTTATTCCCAATGATATCCAGCTTGGTGGCAAGCACGCTAGCATTGACTTGCTCACCGGTGCTAATGCTGCCGGAAAGTCTACCGTTCTCCGAATGGTGTGTTCGCCCCCCTCGCCCTTTTATTTTAATCATGTTGCTAACAAGTATAGACCTGTGTTGCTGTCATCATGGCCCAAATCGGTTGCTACCTTCCCTGCCAGTCAGCTCGCCTGACCCCAGTCGACCGAATCATGTCTCGCCTCGGCGCAAACGACAACATCTTTGCCGCCCAGTCAACATTCTTTGTCGAGCTGTCCGAGACAAAGAAGATTCTTTCTGAGGCTACTCCACGCTCACTTGTCATTCTTGACGAACTCGGCCGTGGAACTAGCTCTTACGACGGTGTCGCCGTGGCTCAGGCCGTACTTCATCACATCGCTACCCATATCGGAGCCCTGGGTTTCTTTGCCACCCACTACCACTCCCTTGCCGCTGAGTTTGAGAACCACCCCGAGATTGCACCCAAGCGTATGGCCATCCATGTTGACGATGTCGAGCGCCGTGTCACATTCCTGTACAAGCTTGAGCAGGGTGTTGCAGAAGGTAGTTTCGGTATGCACTGCGCATCCATGTGCGGGATTCCTAGCAAGGTCATTGAATGTGCGGAGAATGCTGCCAAGCAATGGGAACACACTAGCAGGCTTAAGGAGAGCCTGGAGCGTCGCAAGGGCGGTGGCTACGTTGGTCTGGGCTGGTGGAGTGATGTGGCCTGGGCGTTGCGTGACACCGTCAAAGAGGAAGACTCGAATGCAGGCGATATCTCGGATCGCGGCTTGGATGTCTTGATGAAGGCAATTGAGGCGCTTTAGTGACTGAGATACTTGTTCGGTGGTGCTTCGTTCTGTTTTTTCCCCCGTCCATCTTCATAATGTGGGTCTATGATCTTTCACCTTTCATTTCAACTGGCTGTTCGTGTCAGATTTCGTTCTGTTTTTTATATCTTGGTTCAGAGGGTGTCTCTGGATCTGTTCGGTTATCTAGTCTCCTATCCCTACGTGTATGAATATGTATTCATCTCCATAGCAAAGAATGTTTTTTCATTTTAAATCAGCCCGAAATTCATTGTCGAATCTAACAGTGAGAGTAGGTCACCAATGCCATTGCTCCTGTTTCTTTTTCTCGATTTTCTTCTCTTTTCTTTCTGGTCGTTCGAACTTGCTAGTCGAACAAAACACACAACACAACACAACAATTGCCACAAACACTCAGTTGCACAGTCTAACAATTTGATCATAGTCCATACCTACATGTAGATTCCCACTTCCCCTTGTGGCAAGTAAGATACCTCGAACCAATCAACATCAGACATCATCTTCGTCGGGCTCCTCAGATTCCTCGTTTTCCTCATGCATGGGGTCAGCCTTTTCATCGTGCTTTTCCTTTGTGGTCCTCGCAGTAGCATGCCCGTTTGTCTTCGGTGCATCCACTTCTAGAGTAAGACCATCCATAGCTCCCCCAACGACGTCTTTATCCAGGGACTCAGCTTGTCCGTTGGTTTTGTAAACTTTCTTGCGATTCCCATTCTGGGACTTAGCCTTGACAGACATCTTGACAGGAGTAGATTTGGCATGTGCTCGGGGAGATCGACCATCTGTCTTCGGTGCCTCCACATTCCCTCCCAAAGTAAGACCATCCATAGCTCCCCTAACAAGGTCTTTATCCGGTGACTCGGCGAGTTCGTTGCTCTTGTCAAGCTTCTTGTGATTCGCAGCCTGGGACCTGGTCTTGCCCGAAGCGGACTTGGCATATGCTCGAGCAGGTCGGCGTTCGACTTCTTCCTCCATGTCACTATCGTTGTCCGAAGTATCATCCAGTTCACCGAGGTTTCCGAGCCGCTTACGCTTAACTCTGCCATGGCTTGTGCGGGAAGAAGTGGCGTTCATCTCTTCGCCAGAGGACTCGTCGGCACTTTCTTCTGTGGAGTCATCCTGGTACGCGTATTGGCTTCTGCCACGCTTCACACCCTGGTTGCGCTCGATATTCTGGTAGCGTGCGCGGGAGGATGAGATGTTGGTGCCTGCATACAAAGGACTATCCCTTCCTTTTCTCACTTCATGACTTGTAGAGTGCTTGTTGTGTCTGTTGTGTCTCGTGGCCTTTTGTTTAGTGTTCCGGCGTTGGGTCTTACTTGCGGGGTTGAAGTTCACCAGTGAAGAGTCGTCGTCTTCGATCTCGCTGTTTTCAATGTCCTCACTGTCACCGTCCAGAGACACGCGCTTGCCTTTTTTCTTGCGTTCGGCGTAGGCTTTGCGCTTATCGTTCTGGTGATGGGTCTTTGATTGAGTCTTGTCGACTTCTAACTCGGACGACTCCGCTGCGCCTCCTTCAGCAGGGAATGGCCATCGAGTCAAAGTCGACTCGAACCTATGATCAGCAATACATAACGCGGATAGGTTTCGCTTGGCGTAATTGAGTGCGCGTAAAGCATGCTTTGGTGTTACATTTGCAAGACGTCCCAGTTTGTTGGTGTCAATATCCTGAAGGATGTTTAGTAGGCACAAGATAACATTCAGTGTATGTAGGTAACAACCTCCATGGCAATGCAAAAGTGTGCAAGAACTAGGAACTTGATATCGACCCCTGCTAGGCCCATCCATTCAGGATTCTTGACTCCACGGCTGAAAAACATAATGTGTTCGTGATAGCCTTATTTCTTGTTCACCCAGTGAACAAGAATCAAAACCGGAAGCACAGAATAAGGGAGTATGTTGAAGGAACATGGAGGACAAAGGGAAAGCAAGGGCAATTTATACGAGGGGACCACACATAGACAATTTCTACGCACATTCACATTTGCCGGTGGCTATACCATGTTGTGCAATAGGTTTCATTGTTGGGCAAACATCTGTGGCCATTCCCGTAGGAGAGGGCGAACTAGGTACACTTGATAAACAACCCTTCTGTCATGTGCCTCCTGATAAATCAAGTTCTCAGATATCTCGAATCCCATGGAAAGTCCAGTAGGAAGTCCCCAGTTAAGAACCTCGAGAGAGACTGCATTGACAACACGATCACTTAGTCGATAGGCTCCGGCTTGATTTTGATATCGGCATCGGCCTTGACCTTCACCAGACTGTCGGTGCTCTCGCCAGATTCAACCACAATCTCAACCTTCACAGTATCTTTGGTATCCTCTTCAGATTCAGCCTTGGTCTTGATATCATGTTCGGGCTCGGGCTGCGGGTCAACAACTTTGTCACGGCGCTTCTTTGCGCAGCTGTTGCCTGCAGACTTGCCCTTGGCATTCGAGTTGGTTTGGTCGTTGTCTAGGTTGTCCAGTTCATCCTCGAACATCTTTTCCAGCTTGCGCTTGATAGATGGAAATCTGCTGGCTGCTGATTTTTTCTTCATATTGCTCAGCTTTCCGAGCTTTTCGGTGTCAAGCTAAAATTGTAGATACGGTCAGTTTGAGTCGTGGTTCGAAGGATGGTACAAAGACTGTGCGTACCTTTCCACCCATACACAGGACACTGGCCATAATGAGCTTTATTTCACCGGCTGTGAAATCACCCAATAGCCCAGACTTCTTCTTGGGAGATGGGGTAGTTGACATCGTGTCAGTTGGTAACATAGGTGACGGTGTATTTGGTAATGGATGAGTTCGTTCTTTTTGATGAAATGGGGGGTTATTGTGGTGTACAAAGGCACTGGATATGGGTTGTGGTGAACTGTTGATGTTGGAGAACACGGTCTGTTGGGTGGTGAAGAAGGAACAACCTTGGAACATTACGTGCAGTTTACTTGTGGTAATAAGAAGCTTGTGATATGGTATTGGAGTCGAAGACTACCATCTACATTACTTCCCTCGACATACCCTTATATGAGAGATTCTATTACCATTCCAAATATGGATCTTCAAATTCTGCATGATTCACTGCAAATGAAGCCGTACTATGTGATTGAGCTTGACACAATATGTAGGATCCTTGAAACATCGACCCTGGGTCAGAGCTGCAAAGTTGACCAATGCTTTTTTGGTCTAACCACTGATGAATCTCATTCCATCCTAACCCTCAGTGTCATGGCCGCGTGCAGCCTCCACAGCCTCATCAGAATCCTTGTCATCCTCCTCATCCTCCTCAGCTTCTTCAACTTCTTCAACCTCTTCCACTTCCTCGGCTTCCTTGATAGCCACTGCAGCGATTCTCTGTTCCTCCCATTTCTCGAGGCATCGTCGGGCCTCGGTGAAAACGGTTCTGGCAGAGGAAGGCTTAACGTTGCAAAGCTCCCCAAGCTTCTTCCAGTTAACCTGCCAAGAAGACTCACCTTGAGCTCAAATACCGTGGAGATTAAAGAACACACTCTTTCACTTACCTTGTTCTTTTCCATGCATAGGTATCCCATCACAAGGCGCTCTGTCTGGCTTGGGGTGAGTCCTACTGACTTCACCGGGTCAGAGGTCTTCCCTTGTTGCTTCGAGTGTGACATGATTGTTGATTGTTGATTGTGATTTTAGATAGTGATGGAAGGTTGAATATGGGATTTTAGAAGCGAGTCTTGTAGATATTAATCTCAGAAAGGCAGATGATTGTTGATGGGGAAGAATTACGAGGAGGGAGACCTGAGAAGTCAGTGTATTATATAAATTATCAACCCGTCCCAAGTCAAAGCCAATTTTAGCCTACATATTCCGACAAAGCTGATTCTAAATCATTCACTATGCTTTTTTTTTTAAAAAAAAAGTTTTCTATCGCTATCACGGCATTTTCTGATCTCACGTTTGCTCTTGATTTTACAGCTCCTCTCTAGTGCTTGAAAATGAAAGATGCTGCAGAAAGCTTAGATATGGATCGTCTAGCTGAGATATGGATCGTCTAGCTGAGATATGGATAGAGAGCGTCTGTAAGAGATGTCAACAAAGCTTTTAGACTATGATTCTTCTGTGCAGGATGAACATGTTCTCCCATTTATGGAAGCGGCATCTGAGTCAATGGGAATCCCAGAGATTTCTTCTCACCATGTCAAGCTTCTGGATAGTCCGTTTAAGATGGCGAACTAAGTCAATGGACTTGGGTTCTTCAAGAAATTCACCCTAGCTGTGACCATGCTTATTATCCTATCACCTGTCGAATGAAGTTGAATTGGTAATCAATAAAGATTACCGCTAGCTGTCCATCCAAAAAAGCACAAATTTATACGCAGAGACCAGCCTGACATGTAAGGCCAGGTAGAACCCCACAGGGGGTGCCATTCGGACGCTTATCAAAGTATTGAATAAACCCCCTCCGACAAGTAACACGGCATACATCCCCTGATACTTCAACACCTTTACCACACTGGAGTTATCAAATCAGCACGCATTCATAAGTTAAGTCTCTCATGGGAGGAACGGACAAGTTTGCCCTCCATATCTGTAGAGGGGACGTCGGTGTCGCGAATAGATACCTAAAGAAAAAAGACCTATCAGCTCATACTGTTCCTATAAAGTATGCGGACTGCTTTGATCTATAGCCGTAGCTTACCTGCCGCTGTTGAAGTGTCAGTCCACCTGTTGGACTAGCTGTTCCCAGTCCACAAAGGACAGCCAAGACAATAAAAAATTTCATATTAAGCGTCACCAATGGTATCAAATTATAAAGCCAATCAAGAGTCGAGAGCAGCTGGTTATAGAGATAAAGTCAGGAATTGTACGAATAATTCACCAATGAGGAAGGGAATGACTTTTATACCTTTCAGACGCGCCAAGACCCAAATTTCAAGCTCGAACCAGTCATGTTGGCAGGGGATAGAAATTAAGGAGATATAGTTTTTACACAGGTCAGACGCAGCTCAAGTGGAGAGCATGGCTGTCTCGGAATTTACTACTCAGGCCCTTACATATTCGAGAGGCTATGTAACTAGTTATTCTGCATATCCCTGTATTAGCTAAACGCCTGAATTGGTGCAAGTGCCGTTTCTCGATCTTCTTTCCCTGTACGGTATCATGTGCAGTGTCGCTTTATAAATTTACACCCTCTATCTGCTCTAACATAGTCCATAGACGAATGCTATATATAGTAAATACTATATGACGAATAGAGTATGATTATAGTAAGATGTTTATTCTAACTGGTGACCATTTTCTACATCCTCATGTGTTTTTTTGGTTTAGTATGTTGCACATTAACCCGACGATAGGAGGTGGGACGTGAAGGCACGGCGACCATTGTTGGTCGTTTCAAGCCCCGATTGGTCCGTCCGCAAGTATGGGGACGGCAGGACGGCTACAACGTATTTTACAGCGCTACTAAAGGTTTCTACTGTATGAAGCTTAGACCTGGCCCCTGCATACCACACCATTCATTATTGGAGAAGGCGTATACTTACAGTATCCAATTTCTAGAAGGCGAGGAAGACCTGGCTAATGGTAATGTGACTGGAAGCTATTGGTATGTCTGTTCAAAGTTTTTACTTTAAGCAAGAGGCCGACCCTATTACACCTATGAGTAATACCATTAATTATCACGTTTCCCCGTCACATACTCGTTGCAAATCAACCAGACACCTCCCCGATTCTTAAGCTTACAACACACTTTAAGAAAAACACCACCAACATGCTTGACTATCATCAACCTAAATATGGCATTGGCTCAAGAGCTGCCATAGGAACAGAAAATTCAAATTTATTGAATCGAGCACCGGTCACCTTAGAAAATGTGGATGATGGTGAAGATAACTCAGCATCGAAAGACACAGCAACGAAAAGCGAACCCTATTACGTCAGAAGAAGGTATTCATTATCTCGTTTACTAGGTTGGGTATGATTATCTATATGATCGCAATCAATATCATCTTTCCCGTGATACCTATACTCGAAAATGATTAATTACAGTATGACGTCTGCGCAGATAAATTTAACTATCACTATATATATGATTATTTAAGGGCTTTCGCTAGCGTTAATATCTACGCTTTCTGATCTCTTAGGGCGGCGCTTAGTATAGATACTTATATATAACTGTATATGATAGCAAATGTTTTACTTAGACTTCCGCACGACCCAGAACCCAACCCAGACCCAGTGACTGGGGCCCCAGAAAACCCAGTATAGCCCCAGTTCGACCCAGTTTCTGCATAAATTATAGCATAAATATTTAAATAACATACCGTCATTTCCCCTGTTATAGTTTCTATATCGAAATGCTACACTCTCTACCAACAAGGCAAATGAGATTTTATCAGTGAGCACTCAGTGAGCAAATCAGAGTGCTCAGATGATGATCAGTGGGTGGATCAGGGTGCTCAGGTGATGATCAGTGAGCAGTCATGCTGACTATGTAATGATCGATCAAGTCAGGGTACTCAGGGGCGTGCTCGATTTTACTCAGTAGTCAAATAGCGGCAAGAGGTGAGTACTAAAACGGAAAGGGAAAGGTATCGAGTGCCAGGGATTATCCGGTACATATGCATGTTATCCCAGATGTACGTAAGATGTCTGATTGCCAACATGTGCAAAAATGCCGGATACGTAGTTGGAGCGAGCGGCAAATGCAATTCCCACCATTTTCTTTTTCATTTGAGTGCTCATTTGAATGCTTTATCACTGGTTTGGAACGAAACCCAGTAGATACATATTTTTGTCTTTTTTTGGTATAAAGAGCATTCAGAATCCCCCTTGATAGCATCGCATTCTCCTCATGATCATGTGAAAATCTGGTAAAAAGCACGAGTTCTCAAATCTGTTCCACCTCGTGCTCTGGGAGTTCCTGGGCTGAGAATTAATTCTCAAGCTGGCCGTTCTCCTGAGCCTTTTCTTGCTTGCAGGCATCACCCTCTTCATCGGGCAGTGGGGACTCAGGGAGTTGCTGGTTCACAGCCAGGTCAAGCACAGCGTCGTTGTTCTCATCGGCCTTGACTTTTGCATGCTCCTCCTCAGTCTTGGGCTTGATTGCATCAGCGGTAGTGGCAGTTTCAGTGACAGGCTCAGCAGCGGCAATAGCGGCCTTGTGGGTAGTATCCTCAGTGAGGCCAGCGGCGAAATCAAAATCATCAGTGAAAGGGCTAAACTCGAGCTTCACGGAGACCTCCTGGTCGTCGGCTGCCTCGGACTTGATAGCAGCCTCGTCACCCTTGGTAGCCTTGGCCGACTTGGGGGTCTTGGGAGACTTGATAGCGCGAGGCGCCTTTGCGTTTGCCTTTCCGCGCTTGGAAGAAGAATCCTCAGGCGACATGGGAGCACTGGCACTGGCACCATCCCCATTGGCGTGGTCATCAGCGTACAGCTTGTCTAGCTTGCGCTTCGCAGTGCGGAAGAGCGTGTGAGCAGACGAGGCTTTGATGCCAGCATTTGCAGCAAGCTTGTCGTAGTCGATCTTTATGATCCACTATATTAGCAAGGTAACTATAGTGTGAGAACTCGGGACCGGCTAACATACCTTGTCATTCTTCAGGCAGACATTGGCCAGGACCAAAAGCTTGGTCTCAGTGGCGGAAATGCCAGGAAAGAGGGTCGGCTTCGCCTGAGAAGACATTTTGAAACAGTTTGGCGAGACTGGATAAAGATTTGGTGGTTAACGCTGAGTTTCAATTTCAATTTGAACTTCAAGTAACGGATGTAGAAGGAAGAAAGAGAAAATACCGGGAAAGGTTGAAATGGCAAATAAAATAGCAAGCCCCGTCGATCCAAAACAGAATGAACGTTCCCAGAACGCGCGTTGGGGTGAACTTTCCTTGATGATAAATCGTTCTCAGAACCCGCATTGAAGTGAAGTCTCCTCGAAGATGAACTGTTCTTAGAACGCGAGTTGAAGTGAATTTCTCAGCGTAGAATGCAATTTGATGAGCCTGGATGTGGAAATAGAAATTCGGCGACATAGCGATTGACGGGAATTTCACTGCATTCAACCGCTATATCGCGGTTAATCTGGGGGGCCTTTGGTTCAGATATGCTCAAGATGAGAGCCAAGTGAGAGACCTGAGGCCATGTGAGCGGGCCTCATCCCACCCTAAAGCATGATAGAACGATATGGTTGCAACTGGATTCTTTGCATTAACATAATCCACACAAGTTAATCGCGGCTGGGACCTCATATGTTTAATGTGTGAAGATCCAAGAGCCTGAGGTAAATGGATATGAAATATACGACATATTCAATTATTAATTCATAGCTACCTTCGATCAGAGTGACTGAGATTAGGCCCCATCGATCAATAACTAAGATAAATAGGCGCTAGACCATCAATGGAAGCAGTCATAAGATTGCATAGATCAATGAGGCCGTGACTTGGCTTTTTGAATCTGCTGGTAAATTCCGTTCCACAATTCAGGGAAGAAAGCCGATGTCTGTCTCCCCGGTTTGCTGTGGGTTCCAGTATAGAACTGGGTTGGAGCTCTTCCCTGCCACCATCGTTGGGGTGAAGGATTCAAATTCTGGAATGTGACAGGTCGCAGAGCGTCTTTGAAGGGAACGAGATCTCCAAGACGGACAGTTGTTTGCCGGGGAATGGTATTGAATCGCATGCTGGTCAGATATAGCACTGCCGTTGGAGGCAGGTCTTTTGCATACTGGACAGCGGCTTCCCGCGACTTCCTCGCAAAGGCAGGAAGTGCCAGATGGATAAAGTTCACATACGGGGCAGCAGTATATGAGACAAATAGCATTGGGAGGGCGCCAGCAGCAATCACTAAAGCAAAATCAGCATAGACGCATAGGGGATGTAATGTCCAATTTAGCTTACCCGCAGGTGTGCTGTACCAGGGGTAATCATCAGCCACAGAGCATGCTGGTGCAACGATTAGACATGCTGCACCAAATAGAAGGACTGTCGTGATCCGCAGCGTTCCTAGAAAAATAGCTCTACCCGTCCCTCCATAATAGACTAAGATTCGTTCTGGTGGCCCTGTAACTCTATCTCAGCAAACGCGCATAATACCAGGAGGTAGGTTTCGCATTACCTGTCCTGATGGTTGTCTTTGGTGGTGTGAGGTTTCTTGTGACTGGAGAACGCGCAGCTGGGAGGGTTTCCTTCGATTTGGGTAATGGTGAAAGATGCTTCTGCGACGGCCGAGGGATCTGCGACTTGAAGCGAACCCAGACGCTCCTACGAAGACTGCGTTGGGCACATTCTGGTAAAGTTGTGCGTAATTGAGGGTGGAGTAAAACCTGTAGTCGCATTGTGCCTGTGTAATGTAGTTGGCTTGGGATTTGGACGTTGATTGATCTCCCCAATAAATCGACGATCACCCGGCAAAAAGGGTGACCGCCTTGGCCTCCGCTCTGTTTAGATTGCTGGATGTGCTGACCTACCAGCTTTTTGACACATTCTCCCTTGATCTCATACCATATAATATCGTTGATTACCTAGCTAAATTAGGCTTGGATTCATCCGATCGTTGCTTTGATGCAGGTCGAGACCCGTTAGCGCGAGCTTTCCTTCCACGCCATGTCTCCGGCTTATCGCATGACACCTGGCATTGTGTCAATTTGGCTATGCATTCTTGTAATGCTTCTAGCATGTGTAGACGCATACGAGGAAATATCAGATAAGACGTTGACCGGACTCCCGCGGCCCAATAACGACTTCGACATTCACAATGGCGCTCTGTTGTCACCTATACTAAGGACCCGCGTCCCTGGCACCCCCGGCTCCACCGCGGTGCTCAGTCACTTCGCCAACTTTTTTCGAACCACATTGCCCAGATGGACTATTGAGGTTCATAATTCCACGGCCAAAACGCCACTATCCAAGGGGAAGGACGTACCTTTCCGAAACTTTATCGCTACTCGCGATCCTCCTTGGGCCTCGGTTGGCGACGTTGGCCGGCTCACTCTTGTCGCCCATTATGACAGCAAGATAGAGCCAGAAGGCTTCATCGGAGGTATCGACAGTGCCGCGCCATGTGCGATGATCATGCATGCCATGCGCAGTATTGATGCCGCGCTAGAAAAGAAATGGTCCGCGCTGCAGGAGCAAGGACTACACACCTATCTCGAAGAAGAGCGGGGTCTCCAGGTTATATTCTTGGACGGCGAAGAGGCCTTTAAAGACTGGACTGACACCGATTCCCTCTATGGAGCTCGTGCCCTGGCTACACATTGGGATGACCAGGTCTATCCCGCGATGTCGGAATTCAAAGGTCCCTTGTCATCGATATCTCTGTTTGTCCTTTTGGATCTGCTGGGCTCGAAATCCCCGACAGTTCAATCTTACTATGAGACAACACACTGGGCTTATCAAAGCTTGGGCGCCCTTGAAAAACGATTCAACTCATTGAAGCAGTTCAAGTCTGCCTCGGCTAGTTCATGGTTCGTCGATACTGAGAAGGACGGACACAATCTGTCGCCTATGGGTGGCATCCAGGATGATCACCTTCCTTTCCTCGCCAAGGGGGTTGAGATCCTGCACCTGATTGATTTTGCACCCTTCAAGGGATTCCCTTCTGTTTGGCATACAATCGACGATGACGGTGAACATTTAGATTTGGATACCGTCGAAGACTGGAGCATGCTAGTAACCGCCTTTGTTGCGGAGTGGATGGAATTGGAAGGCTACTTTGACCATCAATTTACCCTCAATCCACGCAGTAACGACGAATCTGCTGAGTTGGAAGCCCTCCGCATGGATAGGAAGACCGAGTTGTAAGCTATTCTTCCGTTTGCTCACCTCTACATCTTTAGTCCCCTGTCTAGTCTTTTTCCCTGTTATATACCCAATGCATTTATTCACGGACCAATTGCATCTATTTTCAGTTGAACCGACTATGTACATATTCGATGGCATTATTACCCTTGCTAATCAAGCCTCGGATGCAGCTCTTAAGATCTTCGGACTTCCATATTTTCTTTTCTTGCATAACCATCCACCGATTTCGACTCTATTCCCCCGAGAAGACGCCAATGTTCAACGAAGCTAATGAAGAATTAAATGTCTATAATTTCTATATCCCATTCACTTTAAATCAGGTTGCCCATCATGTAACCGCCCATCGTGATTAGTCCCCAGGTCGGCTGTAGGACTGTTCGCAAAATTGCAGGGCCCGGGCAAACCCCTCTCAGTCCCCAAGCTAGTCCAAACGTCGCAGCACCCGCAACAAAGCGCCAATCTATGTCGCTCACCGTGGCCGTTGGGAGTCGCCATTTCTCTGCAAGGGTAGGCTTAGCAACAGGCTTTCCCTTTTCAACCGCCTGGCCTGGTTTCTCGGCCAGGAAGGTGAACAACGATGGCCCAATTCCAAACAGGATGATCAGCGCCAGCGACGGATCGAATCGGGATGGGTCAGTCACAAAAGCAAAGAACCTGAGCACCTTGGCTGGGTCAGCCATTCCAGATATCAAAAGACCCAGGCCAAACTCCAACCCTGCCACATAAGAATAGACAACCCTAGATTTCTCCGACCGATGGACTTTCTGCGGGACAACGATGAAGTTTGTGACAGCCGCCAGCAGTGCTGCACCTGCCATGAAGCCGAACTCCGGCCCAGATGGATACATTGGCGTATAGCACGGGGTCGAACCACAAGATGGGATATTAGATCCGCCCTCAACAAGGTTCGCCGTGAGCAATGCAGTTGTGAAGAAGATGGCGGTTGCAATCAGCGAGCGGGGCGAGAGACGCGAAAGCCCACACAGCATGTGTCCGGAGGTACAGCCTCGACCGTTCTACTTCACTTAGTCAACTTGTTCCTGGTTCTCCAATTATATCCGATACTCCTGACCTTTGTTCCCCACCCCAATAGGAAGCCCACTCCCAATGTTGCTGCAGCAGAAGCCCATGATTGTGGAGACGCGGGATAGTCCGGGATCAGTGATGGTGCCAGCAAGTATACTGGTACAATGCTGGACACCAAACCCGCGATGATGGGCACATTGTCACGACTCGGGTTGAAGGCGCACCCAGATAGAAGAGAGGATATGCCGAAGACGGCACCGTTGTGTATGAGTAGGCCGGATGAGCCTTGGAATAGCAATAGCGCGCCCAGCGTGGTATGAATTGGGGTGAACATGATGTTGATGCTGTGTCGATTCGTCTTTGTTATTAAGGTTTTCTCCCTGATGTCATTGCGGGAAGTGCAGTCTGGTGTTGAATGAGGTATAGAACACCAAGAAAGTTGAGGGAAAAAATAAATAACCAGGGATTCTCTCGAATTCAACGTTTGAAAAAAGAAGCGAAGAAGTCAAGAAACAAAGAAGTCCAGTTAGGGTTTCCATATTGCATGACAAGGGATTTCCGGATCGGGGACCATTTATGTCGCCGTTATAGTTATAGTGGTCCCCGAGCAATTTCTTTCGGCATCCCCCGGTATTCACATAGGCCATTATGAGCTCATTGGTTGACTATGCTATTCGAATATTTGCTCTTGATTCCATCATCTCAAGCACTTTCATGTACTCATTCACCGTGTTACACCAGAGTCCCTGCATGCAGTAGCATGACAGGCCAAGTCGGGTAACTATGTTTAGACGAAGATCCTCAAAAAATCAGAAGACCCTCTTAGTACTAGCAACGAATGTGACAACCGTGACATATGTAACAACTGTGACACCGAGGAAATGAGACGTCGGAGAAAGCAGAAGACTTGGCTAGGGTTCTCCGTCTCGTGAAGCAGTCGCGATCCCGCCGCCACTTCTATCTGTTCCACCGGCCATTACGGATCTTCTCTTTTGCATTAGCCTCCACTTGACCATCTCGTAGGTGGCCTTCAATTTTTATTCTCGTCTAAATGGGGAACACATCCAGCGTCGCCGGCCGTGAGTGCTTCATGGCCGCCGTGGGAGGAAACCCTACTATGGCGACCTTTCGGGGAGATCTGTCATATGAATTTCGGGCCCTGCCGTCCTATAACCTGGCCATTCCTGTCCACCCCGCGGTAATCACTTATCCGAACACTACGAGCCAGGTCGCTCAAATTGTGCGTTGTGCCGTTGAGAGAAACTACCGGGTACAGGCTTACAGTGGAGGTCACAGCTATGGAAACTATGGTATGGAAGTGCCTCATACGTCCCAATCATTGTTTACCTTTTGCTAAGTCAACTATACTATGGTAGGTCTGGGAGGAGCCGATGGCCACGTCGTCGTCGACCTAAAGAATTTCCAAAACTTCTCGATGGATCCGGACACCCATGTTGCCACAATTGGAGCCGGTACAAATTTGGGTGATCTTCAAGACCATCTCCTACATGCAGGTGGTAGAGCGATGTCACATGGATCTTGTCCACAAGTCGGAGTTGGCGGTCATTTCACCATTGGTGGTCTTGGCCTCATGTCACGACAATGGGGAACTGCGTTGGATCATGTGTTGGAGGCTGAAGTAGTTCTTGCCAATTCCAGCATTGTGATTGCGTCGGACACCCAGAACCAGGATATTTTCTGGGCTATCAAGGGTGCGGCCGCCAGCTTTGGCATCGTCACTGAGTTCAAAGTTCGCACGCAGGAAATTCCCAAGGGCGCTGTGCAATACACGTATACATTCAGCCAGGGAGACATACTTGACAAGGTCAAACTTTTCCAAGCCTGGCAGTCCATCATCGCGAAGCCGAACATTACACGGAATTATTCCACCGAGCTCACAATCTTCCAGGACGGTATTGTAATCACGGGCAGCTTCTTCGGAACCAGAGAGGAGTTTGAAAAATTTGAGCAGGAAAACAGCCTCCCAATCCAAAACAGGGGCAATGTGGCATACATCACAAACTGGCTAGCCTTGCTAGCCCACGCGGCTGAGAATTACCTAGTCTCAATCGGTGGAGCTTTGCTCACTTCGTTCTACTCCAAGTCATTATCGTTTACAGTCGACGAACTATTCGCCGAGCACGGGCTAGTTGCCTTGTTCACGTACCTCAACACCGCACCGAAGGGTAGTGAGAACTGGTGGGTTATTTTTGACCTGGAAGGTGGCGCAACCAACGATGTTCCTATGAATGCTACGGCCTATGTTCACCGTAATGCTGTCATGTGGATGCAATCGTATGCTGTTGTCGGCTTTGAGCCTCCTGCATTCATTGCCAGGAGGTTCCTCGATCGCTTGCATCAAGTTGTTATTGAAAATCGGCCACCCGGACCTTTGCGTTCCTATCCGGGATATGTTGATCCTTACCTTCAGAATGGTCAGATGGCCTACTGGGGATCGAATCTTGGGCAGCTCCAACGTATCAAGACTCTTATTGATCCGAAAGACGTCTTCCACAATCCGCAGAGCGTGACTGTTAATCCCATTATCAATTCTCACGATTAATACTACTTGAGGGAGAAGTTGGATGCTAGTCTCATATGTTTTATTGACACACGAGCGGACATTTCGATACACCTTTGTAGTGGTTTTGTATTTCCCATGGGTATATAGGTTTAAATTGAAAGGATTTTCATGACATGCTTACGGAGTAGATATGGATGATTCCAAAAATACATTAACCCAAGTTAAATACAGTTAGCACCAAGAAGGCTAGTGTTATCTTATATATTAAACAGTTACGAGGTTCCCCTCTTTGTCTCCGATCTCCTTAAAACCTTTGATCCCAACTTATATCACTGAGGTATGCATGCTACTGTGATGTCGTCACCCGAAATTTACAAAGGAAATTGCCATTGCGGTCAAATTAGGTTCAATCTGGATCTACAGCAACCCTTACGGCAGGTTTTCAGCTGTCGTTGCTCGATATGCACCAAGAAGGGCTACCTCTGGATATTCCCGGAAGAATCCCAGTTCCAAATTACAAGCGGACATCAATCTATGGCTAGATATACTGCGAAAGGTCGCAGTGGAGATCATTTTGTAAGCACGTACTTTTTTTCGGTCATATTCATCGCCAAACTTACCTCTTCTAGTTTTGCCCTATGTGTGGTACAGGAATAATGGTGAAGAATCATATGATACAGGCCGGAAAATCAAGTATTGCTGTCAATGTCAGTAACGTTTATCTCAGTCTGTCAAGTCTATGGTTTTTGTTTGAATCTGACCCATTTATAGGCAAGAGCATTATTTGGAGTAAATCCCTTCACTTTGGAAGTTGAAGCGTAAGTACCTCAAGGCCCTACAAATTAGATCTGATTTAAAATATGAAAATAGGCTAGACTGCCCTTCCGATAGTACATCTATCTCTACTCCGTCTCGCGGACAAGTAGCGGAAGTACCAGGCGACAACCTAAAGCTATACACTGGCGGTTGCTATTGTGGTGCTGTTACCTTATCTGTGAAGACAAAGCACTGGTCAGAGGTGGAGATTAAGGAAGATAACTGCAGTATTTGTCAGAGGGTAAGCATCCAGCCCCGAAAATTCCGGTGATATTAGTTCTAACTAGAATAGAATGCTAATATCTGCATATACCCTCATCAAGACAGTGTTTCCATTCATGGAAACGAAAACACGACCGAATATCTGTTTCAGCGCAGGTTTAATGGCCATTGTTTCTGTCGGACATGCGGTGTGCATGTATACATGAAACTGCATGGACCACCCAAGGCAGTTGTGGACAAGTTGCCATTAGAAAAGCAGCAAATGGTGCGAGAGATGCTTGCTATTGTACCCATCAGGCTCTCTATTTTGGATGGCGTGGAGTGGTCGAATTGCCATGTCAAGAGGTCAGATGAAGGAACAGCAGGATATGTGATCTAATAGCCACTGTCGAATACCATCTCACTGGATATATTTCAATGCACCTCCAGTTAAAGTCATGGGTCACGGGTGTAGTTTTCTCATTCACGAGAACATCCCGTGTTTTCAATGTGATTGGAATACAGAGTTTCGCATATCATCCACACTAAAATCCAATGGGCAATGAGCTCGAGTCTGCGGTTGTATAACGGTGGAATCCAGCTCATTTTTGCTTTTGATGTAAAACATTTAGGCAGGGATCACGGTATCGTTTCTTCGCGATGGCACTCTTTCTTTTTCCCTAGGTATTTTGTAATAAGGCTAAGATAATCACCCCCTGGTGTGATTATATATATATATATATATATGGGAAAAGTCGACGACCACCCTAGCTTCTAAGTACTTCAGATTTAGAGAAGCTGTCATTTTCAGCGTCGATATCGCGAGCCCTCCGGTCCTATAAATATATAATTGACGGGTGACTGGTTGGCGTTTTCCGTCCTAACATGTTTCATATCGTTGGCTCTGCCAAAGCTTCCAAATTTGGAAGTCAAGCTTGTTACTAAGCCATCTGCGACGGACATCCACCACCTCAAGCTCCGTCTGTAAATGTCATGCAGGCAATACATGAATCCAATAGCATCAACGATGCATGTCATGGCTGTAACTCTCGCTTGATCCCGCCTGCGACACGTTAACCCAGATGCCCCAATCATGAAACGCGCATGCAGCCCAGAATCCAGCCCAGAGCATGAGCTAAGAAACGAAATTCCACTAAATCACCAGCGCCCAATTCTCTTAAGCTTAAATGCGCCCGTCTCTCCGCCACAAAAAAGATCATCTATCAAATGGGCCAAGGATGGAGATGGAGGAGACGCTATCCCGTCGAACGCATCACAATTAAACGCCCCACCCAGCCTCGCTGCCATCGAAGCAGGCCAGGCTGAAGTGACCGACCATCTGAGCACAATTTCAGCAAAGCTTAAAGAATGCGTTCGCCCATTTCCAACACTACCATTACCGCGGCTACCCATCAAGGAATGGACGGAATTGTACAGACGCAACGAGCACCCCGAAGGACGCCATTTCGTCATCCATCAACATGACCATCCCATCGCGGGGCCCCATTATGACCTCCGTCTCCAGTTCTCGGAGACCAGCTCTGTGAGTTGGTCGGTTATGTATGGGATGCCTGGGGATCCAAATAGCCAGCGACTGAACCGGAATGCAACTGAAACTCGGATCCATTGTTTATGGGTGGGTTTTTGTGATCTGGGATGAGATGGTATAATAATAACTAATTACCTCTTCACAGAATCATCTCATTGAAACAGCTTCTCACAAAACGGGGAGCCTGATTATCTGGGATACTGGAGAATATGAAATTCTACCTTACCAAATGGACCCATCTGGTCCGGAGACCGATGACTCTCGATCAGATGTCTCCGAAGATAGCCATGTTTTACCGGAGCCAATCTCGGATAGTGCGAAGTTGCGAGAAGCTTTTCAGAATGTAGGTATATCCCTGTACAACGCGGGGGACAATGGGCCTTTCTAACGGTGAGACACTAAGCGCAAAATCCGACTCCGACTGCACGGAACCCGTTTACCAAAAAATTACACTATTATATTACGGATGGATAAAACCACCGATTTTGCGAGGCCAATTCGACAAGGCCCCAAACGGCGTCGTCGCCAATCTAGGCCAAGGGCGCCACAAGCGCCCTTCACCTCGGACTCCGGATCACCTTCGCCTCCACCAAGCAAACAAAATTTGAGAGTGGATCCAACACCGCAAAGTCAATCCGAATCTCGAAATAGCCCGACTAAGACACATGCAGACGATATCTACACCGCCGACATGGAAATTCAAAGAAACAATGCCTACCCAGGGTCCAGCAATACGATCGGCTCGATCCACCAACGGCGGTGGTATCTCAGTTTGGATCGGGAATCCTCTGGATTTGAGCCGACGGTAAATGCAAGGGAGGTGAAAGAAAAAGGCAGGAAAAAAGTTGGACCCCCAAACTCGCCGGGCAAGGATTCGAGCCGTTTTACGTGCACGGCCCAGATTCTGAGCGAAGCGTTATCACTGCACGATTGGGGCGTGATGTTTTGGATGATGAGGCCGTGGAAGAGTTTGTGCCGAGACGCGGGTGGAGGCCGGTCCTGCATTAGGTGGACATTAGATGGATACAAGCTATACAAGTGGGGAATGGTGAATTTTCCTTGAATTCAAGTTGAATGTTTAATAATTGTCCTCCGGTTAGTGCTTACAGATATGCTATTCCGCACATGACCATTGGAAGACGCAATCCTCTCCAATCTAGGGGGTCGGAGCTCGGAGTTAGTGCTGAGGAAGAGGAATATGCAGCCACTAAGAAAAGTTCAGTCATTGAACACGAGAACTGCACTATATCGTGCGTGTGACTCAATGCACAGCCCTGGAGGGAAATTGATCTGACAGTTAATATCGATGTGAGGGTGAAAAAAGGTAAGATATTCTGAGTCACTGGTGGTCTAAGATCGGCCTATTCCTGGTTCCCCGCTCGATGTCACGATAGCTCGCGCTAACATTTCAGCGGATTCGTTATAGTCGCTGATAACGCCTTCATATTTCTTTTTTTGTCTTTCTTTTCTTGTCCTTCTTTTTTTTTCTTTTCGCGTTCGAAAAAAAAAAACAATGGCATACCTGGCGACATCTAGCTATCTAGCCTTGTCGCTGGTTGCTTTGGATAGTATACCTGCTATTCAGAGTATTGCCTACCGTATTTCCTGCAAAGCCCGTGATTATGAACCTGTTCAATTAGCCAAAGAGGTGTACAGCGATGAAGATGGAGAAGCGACCGAGGAATCACTCCAAGCTTTCTCTGATAAATGGCAAAGAGCCTTCATCGCCTTGTTCTCCATCGCCGGGTTTCTGGTGACTCTCGCATTGGCTGTTCTTGCGACATTGAAGCTTACAATCACGAATTCCACGCCATTGATTTGGCTGCAGTTCGGAGTATGGGTATGTAGAAAACCCGATCAATAACACAAACTCATTTGATTTGAATCAAACTAATGGCTAATTCTTCTTCTTATTATTATAGACTCTACTTGCTATTCAAGCTATTGCTTTCTTCACCGAGCCCCGACCGACAAGCCGATATGTTCTCGGCCACTTCGCTTTCTGGGGCAGTATTATTGCCGCTGTAGTCCCGAGTATCGAACTAGGAATCTTGATATTCTCTCAATTCGGACTTCCCCATGGACAAGTTTGGGTCGGGCTGCAATCGGCGCAAATTGCTAGCGCTGCTCTTCGCGCCGTATTCTGTGTTCTGCTACCACGTCGTCCAGATGTTTACCACGAAGACAAGCTGGTTGAGCGGGAACTTTCAGTTTCCCTACTCAGTCGCTTCACTTTCAGCTGGGCCAATGGGTTGCTAAACTACGCCGTGGAGCACAAGACCATGGATCTCGACGATATTCCCAAGCTCACAGCATCGAAGCGTGCTGATCGTCTCCGTGAGAAAGTTGAAATTGCGCTACAGGGCCGGAAATTGTGGCTAGCGCTTGTCTTTGCGCATTTGGGAGCACTGAGCGCCCAGATGATACTCAGTCTGCTGATTTGCTTCCTGAGCTTTGGACCCCAGGTTGCCCTGTTTCAGATCCTGAAAACACTCGAACTGCGCGATACTCCGGACTGGAATGTCGGAGCATCGTACTTTTGGGTCCTGTCTTTGGGTGGTTTGCTGTTCCTTGCCTCGAGCGTCGAGTCATGGCTGTTCTGGATAGTCTACTCTAAACTTGGAGTTCCCGTCTTCGCAGAGCTGTCAGCAGTCATTTTTGCCAAGGCCATGCGTCGGAAGGATGTGAAGTATACAAAGAAGTCCAAAACGGCAGATGAATCCGATAGTTCCAGCAAAGGATCCGGGGAGGCCGACGACGAGGACGAGGACGCATTGAAGAAAAGCCGTCAGAGTATTATCAACCACGTGGCCGTGGATGCTCGCCGCGTTTCCGACTTTGCCACTTTCAACTACGTTATCCCGCAGGCGGCCTTTAAAATCATTATCGGTGCCTCCTTTCTGGTCCAAATCCTCGGCTGGCCTAGTGCCTTCGCTGGTCTTTCAGTCTCTCTTCTTGTGACACCACTGAATGTCTACGCAGCTAAGAAATATTCAAATGCCCAGGATCGATTGATGAAATTCCGTGATCAGAAGCTGGCAATCGTTACTGAAGTGCTACAGGGAATTAGGCAGATCAAATTCTCGGCTTTGGAGGAACAATGGCAGAACCGCGTTCGGGAGACTCGAGAGACTGAACTTGGCGCATTGTGGGCTTCCTTCGTAGCTGATATTGGCCTGCTTGCGATCTGGGTTCTCGGTCCCGTCGGTTTATCCGCCGTTTCATTGACTACATATGCCATTCTTCATGGTACTTTGTCGCCCTCGGTGGCTTTCACGGCTATGGCAATCTTCAATTCTCTCGAAGCGTCGCTCGCTATTATCCCAGAGCTCACATCGATGGGTCTGGAGGCGAAGGTCAGCTCGGATCGTATCGACAAATTTTTGGCTACCTCTGAAAGAATTGTCAACACTGTCCCGGCTGATTATATCGCTTTTGAAGATGCCTCCGTTGCATGGCCTGCGGAGGAGGAAGATATTGAAGATTCCGAGGATCGTTTCATTCTACGTGACCTGACCTTGAAATTCCCGACCAAGAGTCTAAGCGTGGTATCGGGTAGAACTGGCTCTGGAAAGAGCCTGCTTCTCTCGTCGATCCTAGGTGAATGTGATGTCCTCTCTGGAACGATCAAAGTACCAGTTCCACTTCCCGTTACCGACCGATTTGATCACCTTGCGACTAAGGCAAATTGGATTATCGACTCCGCCATTGCCTATGTTGCGCAGATGCCCTGGATTGAAAATGCTACGATCAAAGCGAACGTTCTCTTCGGACTCCCGGACGATCCAGAGCGCTACCAAAAGGTTATCTTTGCTTGCGCTCTGGCAAAGGATTTCGAGATGCTGCCAGACGGCGATTTGACCGATATTGGTGCGAATGGTGTCAATCTGAGCGGTGGTCAGCGCTGGCGTATCTCCTTCGCCCGCGCATTGTACTCTAGGGCTGGTATACTTGTCATGGATGACATCTTCAGCGCCCTCGATGCCCACACAGGTCGTCACGTCTTTGAGAATGCTCTCACCGGTGAACTCGGTCAGAACCGAACTCGCATTTTGGTCACTCACCATGTCGCACTGTGCCTTCCTCGCACGGATTACTCCGTGCTGTTGGAGAATGGTCGTATCAAATATGCAGGTACCATTGATGATCTGAAGGAATCACACCATCTAGAGGATATCCTTCGCGAGGAACAAGCCGCTGAACAAGTGGATCTTGTAGCAGATAGTGAAGATCGTGAATTCCTCAACGACGAGGAGACAACGCTCCAAAAAGTCATCTCGAACACGTCTCACCGAAGACCGAGCACAGCTGTAAATGGCCAAGTTCCTAATGGAAATGGGGTTGCTGCTACACCGAAGACGTCTACACCGAAGAAATTCACTGAAGACGAGAAACGGGAAATCGGTTCTGTGCGACTATCGGTTTACCTTGCTTTCTTGAAGAAGGGTGGCTCCGTGGGCTTTTGGTTGGTGACACTCGTGGTATACCTGATGTATTCGACTCTCTTGGTTGGAAGGGTACGTGCATATAATCCTAAATCTGCCCCATTGTCTGTATCCTTTAACTAATCTTTATTTGTCACAGTCTTGGTGGGTCAATATTTGGACACGTTCAGCGTCCAGTACACAGGCCCATCCTGAGCAATACAGTGTCCTATTGCAGCATGCCATGCAACCGACTGCACCGGTCCAACAACACGATGACCTCTTTATGTACCTCGGAATCTACATTGCTATCTCTGTCATCGCCTGCATAATCGGAACAGTCCGTTACTACTGCATTCTTTCCGCGTCAGTCCGAGCCTCGAGGAACCTGTTCAATGGCTTGATTTATACTATCCTCCGCGCGCCACTCCGGTGGCTGGACACCGTCCCATTGGGACGAATTCTCAACCGCTTCACAGCCGACTTCCACTCAATCGATTCACGAATTGGGTACGACATCGGCTTCTTCGTGAGCAAGGTCCTAGATGTCTTTGCAATCATGATTGCAGGAATGCTTGTCGACTGGACTGTGATCTTGCTCGGCGGAGTCCTGTTGCTCGTATGTGTAAAACTCGCCCTATCCTATCTGGCAGGTGCCCGTCAAATCAAACGTCTGGAGAGCACTGCGAAGAGTCCTGTGTTTGAGCAATTCGGTTCTAGTCTCGCTGGACTGATCACTATTCGTGCCTTCAGCAAACCAGGCACCTACGTCGATATCATGTACAGCAAGATCAATCGCCATGCACAAGCATGGTGGACCCTGTGGCTGTTCAACCGCTGGCTCTCATTCCGCATGAGCATCGTCGGTGCCACCTTTTCAACTATCACTGCCGGACTCGTGGTCTATCTGCCAGGTATTAACGCTTCGCTTGCCGGTTTCGCTCTCAGCTTTGCGTTGCAGTATAATGCTGCGATCACAATGGCACTGCGACAATACGCCAACATTGAATTGAACATGAACGCCACAGAGCGTGTCATCGAGTATTCCAACATCGAGATGGAGAACCAAGGAGGAGCCGATGCACCCGCAGCCTGGCCTACAGAAGGCCATCTCGAAGTCCAAGACCTCGTGGTGGGCTACGCACCAGATCTCCCACCTGTATTGAACGGGCTCAGCTTCTCAGTTGAGAAGAACCAGCGCGTTGGCGTCGTTGGACGCACCGGAGCAGGCAAGTCCTCTTTAACACTTGCACTCTTCCGATTCCTAGAAGCACGCTCTGGCCAAATCTTCATTGATGGAATCGACGTCTCCACGATCAAACTACACGACCTCCGCAGCCGACTTGCAATCATCCCGCAAGACCCAGTGCTATTCTCCGGCAGTGTCCGATCGAATCTAGATCCGTTCGACGAATACAGCGATACAGAGCTCTACGATGCGCTAGCACGTGTGCACCTCATCTCCGAGGCCGACGACGACGAGCTCACCCTCACATCGCGCACTGCTACGCCCCGCCAGCCCAGTGAAACGGGCGCCACGACACCACCAAAGCCCCAGAAGACGAATTCTAACGCTTTCACTTCTCTCTCGTCGACTATCTCCGAAGGCGGCCTTAACCTCTCCCAGGGTCAGCGCCAGCTCCTCTGTCTCGCCCGTGCTATCGTCTCGCGACCCAAGATTATGGTTCTGGACGAGGCGACCTCGGCTGTTGATATGGAGACCGATGCGTTGATTCAGACGTCTATCCGTGCGGAATTCGGACGGAATGCTACTACGCTGCTCGTCATTGCGCACCGGCTTAGCACCATTGCAGACTTCGATCGTATTCTCGTCATGGATGCTGGAAAGGCCGCTGAGTTTGGCACGCCTAGGGATCTTATGGGGATTGAGAATGGTGTTTTCAAGAATCTTGTTGAGAATAGTGGGGAGAAGGAGGTGTTGGAGAAGATGATCTTTGCGTGAAAAAACGTTCAAAAAGATATATGCGATTAGGGGACAACATTTTAGGTTATTTTTTTTTTCTGTATAGATTACTACTTGAAGCTGGGAAAAATCAGCATACATATCAAAATTCATTGTTGCGCTTCGAAATCCACATCCATGAAGAGCTGTTTTCAAATAAACATACGAATCAAGGTAACCCCTTTAGATTGGGGATAGCTATAGTCTCAAAATACAAGACATACATTCGAGGGAGTGATGAGTTTAAAAAGGTTTTGATTAAGTTCCTGGTATTTGCTAAAATGTCCGGTGTCTTCTTTTCAGTATGATTAGAGTCAACAGTGACACAGGCGACTATGCCTGTGAAGCAATTGACTCTTTTATAATCCTCCTGCGGACCCAGACATAAGAACAAATCCCTGAGAACAGTATAGCTAACTAGACACGAATATAAGAGCCAAAAGAGAGGACCTAGGACATAAAGGCGTTGGTACCAACAACCCGTCCAACATCCATCTCCCAGCTTCAAGGGAAGCGCCCCCAAACCATGGCCCAAAGCCAATGGTCACACCTTCAAGTCTTGTGAATGGATCAGAGATGCCTTCATCGCGTCCGTCATGTAAACAAGGTTGGTATGCCGAACGCATATATCACATACCCTGCCCTCGATTCGTACAGCCCTTAAGCCCTCCGAAGAGAGAGAGCCGCACGTCTCAGAGGGAAGAGACTGTCTCATATATAACACACTAGGCTTTCATCATTCTGGGAAACAGTTAGTACAGTGATCAAAAATAGTAATTCCCTTTGAAAGGGACCTGGGAACAAGAATACTCACAAGTATAAAACTTGGAAGGATGAAGAAGAAAAGAAAACGGACGAGCGAAAAATCCCGCGCTTTTTATTTCTGCGGGCGCTAGTCCGCTTCTAGGGCGGGGTGGTTTTCTGCCGGTTCTAATGGTCAGGTTGTCTGAGCATGACTCGCTTTCTTCTAGTTTGGCTGCAATTGCATTCGCGACAATTGAAATATGCCAATTGCTGCCGTGCAGCTCCGCTCTTTGCGGTTGAGATCTAGTTACATTGAGATCTCGAATCTTCTGCGCGGTCGATCCGCTGCTTCGCCGAGACAATGTTATAGCCCCGTTCAGACTCCGCGGCAGTTCCATGCTCGGGCTTGTTTGCGACAGGAGGAGCCTCCTAAACAGCTCCCTGCTTTTCTGGAAGCTTACAAGCGGGCTGGTATGTGAACAGCTTCCGCTGAAAGCTTGGATTTTCCATAGTTTGAGAGAGCCGTGGCTAACACATGATGCGCTACAGTGGACTTCCCACCTGCCACCCACGACTTCGAAACGTTCTTCGCACAGGCTGAGCCAAACACGGAAGTAGTGCTACATGGATACCTCGGAAACCGCGCAGATCTTTCTAAGAAACTTTCCTTCGTGCGCCTATCCGATCCCACCCTGCAACACAGCCTACAGGTTGTAGCATTCGCCAAGAACGATGCCTTCGAACAGCTAAAGGCCGTGAACGCAAACAGCCCTGTGGCTGTGCGCGGAACAGTCCAAAGGAAAAAGACCAAGCCATCAGAGGGTGAGAACACACCAGTCGAAGATCAATGGGAGCTTGCATTGGAAGAAATTCACCCGCTCAATGACTTCCCTAAGGACTTGATCATGACACCTGAAACGGTCTTCCCACCTGAGCAACGATATCTTCAACTGCGATCGGATGCAGAGCTGCGCGAAGCACTGCGTTTCCGCGCCCGCGCACACAATCTTTGTAAGAAAGAGCTGGAGCAATGTAGTCCACCGTTTGTGGAGATCGAGACTCCGCTGTTGTTCAAGTCTACGCCGGAAGGCGCACGGGAGTTCATTGTGCCTACACGGAGGGAGGGACTGGCTTATGCTTTGCCCCAGAGCCCGCAGCAGTATAAGCAGATTCTCATGGCTAGTGGGTTGCCAAGGTATTATCAGTTTGCGCGCTGCTTCCGGGATGAAGATTTGCGTGCGGATCGTCAGCCCGAGTTTACTCAGGTATGGATATCTATTGTTTGGTTGGGTGACGGATGGCATTTGCTAATTTGATATCTACAGCTTGATATGGAGATGTCTTTCGCGACAGGCGACGACGTCATGCGCACCGTGGAAGGGGTCATTCGCCGACTTTGGTCGTCGTTGATGAAGGATCCTGCCCCGGAGGGCCCATTCCGCAAGGTCCCTTACCAAGAAGTCATGGCCAAATATGGATCTGACAAGCCGGACACGAGATACGGGATGGAAATCATTCGACTTGATCATGTTCTCCCCGTGGATCTAGTCAGCAAAATTTCTGGCCTGACCAATCCCATCGTAGAGGCTTTCAAGCTCGAAGGAAATAATAACGACCCTGCTGAGACACACAAGTTCATTACCCAGTTCCTCGACTCCCCGGCAGGTGCGCCGTTCAACAACAACCCAGACGGCGGCCCAGGCGTCTTCATCTACAATGGCAAGCAGCCACTCTGCGGACTACAGCCCTTTGGCTTCGAAGCCGCCGAGCAAGTCGAAGAACTACTGGACCCTGACCACGGTGATCTGATTGTTCTACAAGCACGCCCCCGTGCTCCTTTCTCCGGGGGTTCAACCCCCGTTGGCGATCTACGCCGTGCACTACACGCAGCCTCAGTCTCAGCAGGCTTCAAGCCCGCTGCGACCGGATTCGACTTCCTCTGGGTCGTCGACTTCCCCCTCTTCTCCCCCTCCGTAGACTCAGAGCCTGGTCAGGGCGGCGCAGCAGGCTTCTCCTCCACACACCACCCCTTTACCGCACCTAAGACCCCCACCGACGTCGATCTCCTCCTCACAGACCCCACCAAGGCAGTAGCTGACCACTACGACCTCGTCGTGAACGGCGTCGAGCTAGGCGGTGGTAGTCGTCGTATCCACGATGCAGCAGTGCAAGAATTCATCTTCCGTGATATTCTGAAAATGCCAGCTGAGCGGTTGACCGACTTCTCGCATCTGCTCGATGCCCTCCGCTCTGGCTGTCCGCCGCATGCGGGTCTTGCGCTGGGCTTTGATAGACTTGTCGCTGTTATGCTCGGCAAGGAATCCGTGCGTGACGTGATCGCTTTCCCGAAGACTGGTAAGGGGGGGTGATGATGCCATGGTTGGTGCCCCCAGTCCCATGACCGAGGAGGCATTGAAGACCTATCACCTGCAGCTGAGGAAGTAGATATTGCCTGATGCCACTGGCGATTGTATATCACATTGTCCTTGTGGACTATACATTTTGTACTATATCGATGTACTATACTTCGTACCCGAGTTTCATTCGCATTTATCTAGGAAACTCTATAATTCTCTTCTCAACATCAACTACGAAGCCAAACAATGTAAAACGTACACCGTACTTTGTATATGTTGTAGTCGTATCAGGGGGTTGCGCCCAGCTTCTTGGTGGAGTACGATACCTGAGACATTCTAGAGCCACCCCTGAGCATCGGCCGGGTCCCACTGAGAGTTCAGGAACTCCCTGGTACAATTCCTGCGAGTATTCTCCGCCCTTCCTGGACCTCTTTTTAGGGCTTCTCTCGCAGGATTTGGGGTCCAACGGCTAAATTTCCTCATTGAGTGCTAATTGACTCATTTTTGAGAACATCGCAAAATCCTGGACTATAACAAGGTTTGGCCGGCCTTCATTTAACTCAAACCCTAAAAACCCTGTGTCTCAGGACTTTTGTGGTAGATCCGTCACATCTTCACATATAGCACTTCGTTTTACATGGATATAGGAAATAGATACATCAGCTGAAGATAATTTCGAGATGGTTTGTATAAACTAGAATACCTTTGTTGGGGGATAATTTGACCTTTTATCTGACTTTCATGTTAAGATCTGAACACAGAAAACGGGAGGCCCCGGGATCCTTTGAAGATCTCTTGGATGTCTTGGATCTCTTGTAGGGCTACTCCGTGTGTTCACCAACTGTGCCGGGACTAAAAATGGTATATCCCCCCACAACAGCCACAACAGGGGTCCAAGGATGAAACAGGATCCCCGTTTCACTATACTTTTAGTTTAAGACATTCTCCGAATATACCGTCCTTCCGAGGTAAATCCGATTCCAAGTGCCGAACAACACAACAAATACAAGTATATAAGAATGAATTATTCCTCTCGACTATGTTATATTCCCATTCATTCACTCCAATCTTCCATTCATTCATTCATTATTCTACACTGCAGAGCCGGTCTCTCAGATTCATTCTTTGACAAATATACTTCCCTCGTTTCAACATGAAGTCTACTATCATCCTCGCCTTGGCTAGCATGGCCATCGCAGCCCCCACCCCCCACCATCGAGAACCGCCAGCTGCCCGGTCTCGGTTCCAGCACTGGAACCAGCAGTGGACTGGATGCCCTGAAGTCTCTCATCCCAGGGCTCTCGGGGTCTGGTACCAGCTCCGATGCCTCTAGCTCCACAGGCACCTCCTTGGGCAGTGGACTCAGTGGACTTAGTGGACTCAGTGGACTTAGTGGACTCAGTGGACTTAGTGGACTCAGTGGACTCAGTATTCCCAGTTTGCCCAATTTGAGTAATATCCCCTACCAACCCACCTCAGCATCCAAAACCCCAATGCTAACAGTCAATTCCTAGGCTCTGGCTCTTCGACCGAGAACGGTGTCACCGAGAATGCCGGCTGCAAGGAGTACACCTTCATCTTTGCTCGCGGAACTACCGAGATCGGTAACATGGGCACAGTCATTGGACCCCCCCTCGCCAAGCAGTTGAACTCCCTGACCGGCGACAAGGTCACCGTGCAGGGTGTTGATTATCCCGCGGATGCAGCGGTATGAGAACCCCTTCCTTTTCCTGTCTTCAGTACTTGACTTGGCTTTGCTTTGTGTACTATTGTCAAGATCAACGAACTAGATCTATCAAACTAACACTCCTATTCGAACAGGGTAACGCAGTGATGGGTGCAGCCGGCGGTCCCGCCATGGCTAAGCTCGTCAAGCAGGCTCTCAGCCAGTGCCCTAAGACCAAGGTCTTGTTGGGTGGATACTCCCAGGGTGCCATGGTCGTCCACAATGCTGCCCAAAGCCTCAGTGCTGACCAGATTACCGCTGCTGTTCTTTTCGGTGACCCACTCAAGGCCCAGAGTGTCGGTCAGGTTGCCAGTGATAAGGTGAAGGAGTTCTGCCACCTTGGTGACCCTGTCTGCCTCAACGGAGTAAATGGCATGGCGCATATTACTTATGGTACTGATGCTGCAGCCGCTGGAAAGTTCTTGATTGAAGCTGCCGGTGGTGCTTCTACTTCTTCCTAGGTTGATGTCTGTTTGAGGTCGATTGGAGTGGTGGTGATGTGGAGTGGGTGGCTCGAATAACATGTGGGATAATTTCCGTAGGAGAATCAGTGTCAATACATTCACCTATTGGGAGTTCTGTTTCAATGAGTAGACATGGGAAATGTGTACATACGCACCGGATTTTGAATCTTCGCCAGGCTACCATACGGAATCATACGTGAAAACGACATAACTACTAACAAGCAATCTCGGGCGGACGGCGATGCTCCGTCTCCCAACTATTTCCACGTAAATAATAGTCAGGAACAACCATCATGCCATTGAACGGGACCTTTATCCACCTCATATCTTCCAAAGTACGCCCTTCCATCGCTTCATGCTCATCCCCAACCCTTTCCCCTTGATTGTACGGGTCATACTCCTCCCAGTCCCTTCGAATAAGTCGCACAAACCCCGCCTCATTATCATGGGTGAGGACAGAGTCTAAGATATCCTGCATAATCTGTAGACGGTACCTATATCGATCCGACCACAACAGCACCGGGCTAGTACCCTGTTCTTGTTGCACTGTGGTTGTTACCCACTGCTCAAAACGGTGTCTATTTAGTGCAAAAAGTAATATTTTACAATAAGGGGTAGATAGATCTATAAGGAGGAAGGAAGATATATATAGCTTTATTTCTATATATAAAGAGATTAGACAGTTTTATAATTTCAATTCTCTACACATCGTGAAAGACTCATTCCAAAGTTCTTACATGCTTTTAGTATACTTTGTAGCATATTATGCAGCAATGGGTGCTATATGTAAGAAGGGGGCTTGGAGGTGTATAGTTGAGGAAGCCCTAGTCAGTGTATATGTGGCCATCTCTAGTACATTTCTGACAGTTTTTATTTTAAATAGGTGCCCTTACGGCAATGACAATTAATATAATATACATCTCGCCATTAAAGAACTTAGAGAAGTATTCATAAGCGATCTACAAGTTTTATGGCGGAACATAAATTCCGCTGATGGACGACATTACACATCTTCATTCTCAGAGACTTTTGGAAAATTCTCAATTGTGGCTCCGCTTACTATGGGCTGATAAATCTCCAATTCGTCTTTCTCCATTTTGTATACATTGTACTCTAAATCTACACTTTTTCCGTCCTGCCCAAGGGCATTCTTCATTGCTTCCCATTCTACATCATGGCTCCCGGTAAAACCAAGGTGCTTTTTACCGGAGCCACCGGTTATATGTAAATTCTCTCTGATTAATTGCATAGGAGATTCCACTAACTCAATATTAGAGGAGGTTCAGTCCTGGAAGCTCTATTGACTTCTCAAATCGAAGTACTCCGAGACGAGATCGTTATCAGCGCACCGGTTCGAAAGCAAGACCAAGCGCAGATCTTAGAGTCAAAGGGTGTCAAGTCCTTTGTTTTCAATGGCCTGGATGATACTGCTCAGATGGAAAACCTATCCAGAGAGCATGATGGTAAATGTCTACTACCTGTGATGATGTTAATGCCATGGTAAAACTGACGTCCCACTTGCAGTGGTCATCCATACGGCTTCCACCATGCACACGGAGGCAATTGAAGCCATGATTACTGGATTGGCAGGTAGAAGGGAAGCCACTGGAAGTAAGGTCTTCTTTATACACGTATGACACCCCATTCCTACCGCAAACTTCTCTTACTGGCCAGCAAATCGAAGACTGCGGGAACAGGCAGCTTGGCAGATCGTCCAATTACAGGTTCCCTTGTAGAACACCGGATCTTCTCTGACAAGTCTGATAATATTTACCAGTACTTAAAGGACCGGCAAGAGATAGAAGATTTACCTGTCCGTCGCAGTGATGTGGCGATCGTCGAAATCGGCCGCAGACTTGCCGTTCCGACATTCATTCTGATGTCCCCATTGATCTATGGCGTGGGTACGGGATTGTTCAACAAGCTATCCATTCAAATTCCCGCCATGGCCCGTGGAGCTATCCAAGCACAGCGAGCTGAGGTCGTGGGTGATGGGTCGCAGCGTTGGGGTAATATCCACATCGCCGATCTCGGTGATCTTTATGAACTGCTCCTCTCCAAAATCCCACTCGGTGACAACATTTCGTCTGGGGAAAATGGCATCTATTTCACAGTGGCGGACGAGCATATGTGGATGGATATCGCGAAAGGAATTGCTAGCGTCGGTAGTGCAACCGGCACGTTGAAATCTGGAGTGGAATCTGTGTCACTGCAGGAAGCTGCAGATAGGTGGATGAATGGGAATACTATATTTACCGAAACTGTTTTTGCATCCAAGTATGTTCAATGTTGCTCTTCTATTTCTATCAAGTGGAGACTAATAAATTCCCCCAGCGCATGGGCGAGATCTGATCTGGCAAGGGAACTGGGCTGGAAGCCGAAGTTTGATGCGTCTCATCTTCAGTCCGCCATCGAGGCAGACATGAAGGCTATTTTGGGATAGAGGTGCATCAATCGAGCTTTGGAAGCGGAACATTCGACAGGAAACATGCCATGTTGAACATCCGCAGGTATCATCCGACATCTGCAGCTCACCATATTCTTTGACAGCTACGTCTCTGATTTTCAATGGACATGGCCTCTTTTCGAAACTGGATCAACAACCATATTGGAAGTCGTCACATCCAATCCAGGAGAGTGAGACGGTAGAAAATTGGAGTTGTTAGGCGCGGCCGCGGCCTAAAATCTGGTACATGCGGCTACATATAGGGGAAGGGTGTTATACAAAGTGAAAAAAAAGGAAACGCCACTCCAAACCGCTGTATAAGACAAAATCCCAGAACGACAATGTGGTTCGAATGAACAAGGTGAGGTAACCCAGGTAGATGAATGAAAGTGGAGATATCTAGCACGAGAGACATGTGGTTCAAAGCTCATGCAGTGGACAAAGTACTTGTCCGGGTTGATGGAGCACGGGATGATGCAGCATCTTGGAGCTTAGCCTTCTCGCCTTCCAACTCTTCTTCATCCTCATAGTACAGATACTCCTCATCATCTTCATCGGCTTGCCCGAATATATTCCTCCAAACGCCATCCCAGAGACCCTTCTTAGTCACTAGGCCGCCGACCAGGATAATAGGCAGTTGCCAGATACTGGCCCAGAACAGGCCACGTGCAGTGCCGTTTGCACCCTGGTGTTGGTAGAAGCGGTATGCCTCGCGGACTAGCCAACCATTGGCGAAAGTGCTACTAACAAGGAAGCCATGTCCGACGACATTGACCCACCAGAGACCAATAGAGATGGGGAACATCAGAATAGAGTAGCGCAGGGCAACCCGAGCATTGCAAGCTGGGTTCACCCAGCACAGCATCCTGTAGCCAGCTGCCTTGTACTCATCCCGAATCAGGTGGGACAAGGCGTTGAAGTGGGGGAATTGCCAGGCGAACAAGATTGCACCTAGCAGCCATCCTCCAATGCTATCTTCGCTGAAGAGCATGTCGCGCCATGTGTCATGACCAATTGTCGCCGTCTGGCCTGCTGCGGCGATCCATCCCATGAGTGGGGGGATAAGACCCACGACCGCGCCAACCCAGGTATTGATTACGTGGATTCGCTTCAGTGGTGTGTATACAAAAGCATATAGGAAAATATTGGCAGCTGATAGAGCGGTAGTTGTCGGGTTGGTCCCAATATAAAGGAGAGAGAGGCCCGTGATGGCGGTGCCAATCGCGAAGAACAGAGCTCCCCGGCGCGAGATAAGTCCGCGCACAATAGGACGATTACGCGTACGGGACATGAGTGCATCGTATTTCGGTTCGAACATCATGTTCAGCGTATTGGCGCTGCAGCAAGAGAGGAAAGTGCCCACCGTGAGGTATATTAAGGTCAGGGTCGAGGTCGAAAGTGTGGGGAGTGGGGTCATGGCCGGGTCGAGGGTGAGCAGGGACGAAATTGGGTACATCCCATATGCAGAGGTGGTGGTGAGTACCACCAAGAAGGACAGTCGCGGTTTCGTCAGGGCGAAATATGCGGCAAACTTGCGGCGGAGGGAGGTAGTGGGGAGTGTGGATGAGAAGTTGGACAATTGCGCTGAGGCATCGAGAGGGAGGCTATGTTCTGGTTGTCCGGTTGAATTGCTTTCCTCCTTCAAGCGCTTCCGCCGCCGATGTGGCAGCTCCTCTGGTATTGCTTCTGTCGCAGTCGCGGCGGACGATGCGGTTGCAGACGAATTGACCTGACTGGAGTCTGGATCGCTGGGAGATGAAGAAGCAGTTGATTTGCTTTTCGCATTGGAGGTCGCAAGGGAAGACAGTAAGCCGCCTTTGCTATTTGATCCGTCGTAGAATCGATTGGCCGAGAAATATGATTTGTGGAATACTGAAGGGGACTGGTCATCCGCAGTCCGGGTCCGCCGTTTCGAGGATGATAGGAACCCCCGAATGGCCCCGGGGCGCACAGAACGAGGCCCGAAGAGACATTGTGAGCACACAAGCGCCTCTCGAGGCCTCCGTAGAATGGGTGGCCGCAGAGGGATCATGGCGGGTCGGTCATGCAGAAGGAAGAAAAGTGGACGAGAGAAGTTGAATTTCCCCGGTGGTGCACGGGCCACATCCGTTCAACTGGGAATGTCAACAAATTATTCTTCGAGACATTGCCTGATCCAACACTGTTCCCTCCTTTGCTGATAATTTGCATTCATTATGGATACCATTCAGAACACAGTGATTACCCCTCTTCAGCCTTATTTGGCGCCTATTGTCTCGGCTATTCCCGAGCCAGTGCACGATGCCGTTGTGTCCTTGATTGGAAAGTCTTGCCACGGTGCACTGTTGGTCGATCTCGATGTCACTAAGGACCCTGCTTGCACATCACTGGCCATCTCCAAGGCCCTTGGTATTGCCATCGTCGGTGCCAGTGCAGTCGTCAAAATCCCGCAGATTCTGAAGCTGATCAACTCCCGCTCCTCCGCCGGTGTCTCATTCGTCTCTTACGCCCTCGAAACCGCTAGTTTGCTCATCACCCTCTCGTACGGCGTGCGCAACCAGTTCCCATTCAGCACCTATGGCGAGACTGCTCTCATCGCCGTCCAGGATATCGCTATCGGTGTTCTGGTCCTGAACTATGCCGGACGCTCCGCCGCCGCCGCGGCTTTCATCGCTGTCGTAGCTGCCAGTGTCTATGCGCTGTTGTTCGACCAGACTCTTGTGGATGCCCAGACTATGGCCTACCTGCAGGCTGGTGCTGGTGCTCTGGGTGTTGCTAGCAAGGCCCCTCAAATCTACACCATCTGGCGCGAGGGAGGAACTGGACAGCTTAGCGCATTCACAGTACGATTCTCTTTTCCCTTTAACATGATCTCCGCTCAGGCACTAATTGCTTTTTCTAATCAGGTGTTCAACTACCTCCTCGGATCTTTGTCGCGAATCTTCACAACCCTCCAGGAAGTCGACGACAAGTTTATCCTTTACGGATTTATTGGTGGTTTCTCCCTTAATGTGATCCTCGCTCTCCAGATGCTCTGGTATTGGAATGCCCCGGCGCCCAAGCAGAAGGCCGCCGCTCCTCGCCCAAAGGCAGTTGAGAAGGCACCATTAGCCCAGAGCACGGGAGCCTCTCCCAGATCTAGCGTGAAGACACCCACCACCCGCCGCCGGGGTTAGATAGCCCAGCGAATTCTCCCCCTCGCTTTTTTCGGGTTTGGTTAAAATAATAATAATGCCGTCCGTTTTTGGAACCATGCAATTGTAGGAACAAGCTACGAGAAGTTGTATTCATGGGGGAAAACCCATAGACCAAGTAGCACCGTAAACACAGACCACATGTCCCGAGTCAAGACCATCAAGCCCCTAGAGATCGCAAGACTACGGCATGCGCCCAGTCGTCATATGTCGCAAAATAAGATCCAACGGCACAAACGGCTGCACAGGATGCGGCTGATGAGGAGCAATATTGTACTCCAACTCCGCAGCACCAGGCTTCCGATGAACACCAACAACATCCATCTCCTCTCCATCCCCTTCCTCCCCATCACTTTCCTCTTCGGAGCCATCGTCATCCTCCAACTGCCTCCTCAACCCAGTAACAACATTCTCAATCCCAGCCTCGCGCTCCTCAAGCGTATAATTCCCACCCCAGTTCCTCCTTCGCGCTTCCTGATTCGCCTCCAGTGGCGCCCATTCCCATAGCTCCGCGAGCTGAGCTTCGCTCAGCGGTTTGTGCGCGGCATCGGGGTCGGAGAAATTAGATTGTCCTGCGGCGGGCTCTGTACCAGCCGTGCGGCCACGCGCAACCCAGTCTTCAACACGGGGATCGAGTTTTGTGCGGAGGAGCTGTTCCAGGATGTTTGCCTGTGTTCGGCCTGGGTATTCTGGGCCTGGGTAGGCGACTAGGTTGGAGAGGAGGTCGCGCTGGTCGGAGAGTTGGTCGGAGACGCTGATGAGGTTGTTTGAGATGATGCTTGCTTGAGATTGGAGAGAGGTCCTGGTTTTTTTTGGTTAGTTTGATGGAATTGGATACTTATTGGCTTATTGTATTTGGCTGCTTGGGTCTGGGAATGGGATTGGTTGGAGAGGATGGTAGAGAGAGCTCTTACCAGGGCGGAAGAGGGTCGCTTTGGTTTAGACTTGCGATCAGTGAGCCTAGTGAGCGTGTGAGCTGCACGAGACGCTGTCGCGATTGCTCGAGGACTTTGATTTGCTCCTGGGTTAGGTTGGACATGGCTGGTTGAATTGTTTGGAAGGTCAAAGAGCTCTCCAATGTGAGGGGAAGAGATAAAAGTGTAGATCAACGGGGAGAACCTGAGAGTCCTCCAGCTGACTTGCCTTACCCCAATTTTCTTACTTTTCCTCAATTACCAGTTCAATTTTGTTCCTAAATACTATATCTCTAGTTGAATTGGAACGCTTTTAATTTATTGATTCTATCTTAAAACAATTTACAAAATACCCAGGTGCACAAGTGACAGTGCTCAATTACACTTAACTGGGCATACCGCTAAGCACTCAGCGCCACGCCCTCCAACGCCTCCAAACCCCCATAATCAAACCCAGAAAATCACATCACAGTTTACAAATCCAAAAATAACCTCAAGATCGACCATCCCACCTCCCATTGGACCCTTGGACCCTTGGCGGTGCGTGCTGAAACGCCTGCAGAGTAGCCAACCAATCTGCAGCAACACTGGACCACAAAAGCCCACTTCCAAGAGGGTATATAGCCGATCATCTCGTATTATCTGACAGTTTGGCTTGCGTAGGTTTTGCCTGTCCCGTTGTTGGCATTGCTGGGCGGCTTGTCAATGCTATTTTCGGATCTGTAGTATGTGTGTATGTGGGTATATTTAGGTTATAGAGGGGGGTGATAATTGATACATAAGTCCCTTTGCCGCCCTTCCTGGTGATGCTGGATGCTGTTCTTTTGTCTCTTGTTTTCTTCTCCTTCTTCTATTTTAAGTAAAACGTTGTGCTTTACCAGGAATCTTTGGGTGCTGCACATTTTCTTTCTCTCCATTTGACTATTGACTATACTATATACGCCAAAGACATGCAGACATTGCAAGATGTCGGGGATATATTGACGCGATGGAGCAGAGTAACTCCATAAAACAAGAACCCAAACGCCGTCAACAATGGGGTGAGCTGATATCCTGATCTCATTACATCCAAGCCACAAACTGACTCTGCTATCCACAGACATTTCATCAATGCTATACAGCAACAAGGTAAACACAACTAGGTACAGGTTGTCATAACGATCATTGCCACTGCTGGGGGTTCTTTTGATCTGGATCAAAGGTCTGAGGGTGAACAGGTACCTGACCATGCTGACCCTTTTGATCCGGCTCAAATACCTGAGTGTGAGCAGGGACCTGATCATGCTGCTGATACTGTTGTTGAGCATACTGTTGTTGCTGGTACTGCTGCTGAGGAGATTCCTCGATAATGTCCTGCGAGAAACCAGACTTATCCTGACCCTGGAAGTGCTGCTGGTACTGTTGGTTTTGATAATGTTGGTTGTGGTGGCCATACGCAAGCTCCTGTCCACGGCCATCATTATCAACAAAGCCAAACCCAGATCCATGCCCATACCCGCCAGAGTTATACATCTGCTGCTCGGCCCAGGCTTGCTGCTGCGCGCTGGTCGGCGATGCACCGTTCCAGTGGTTGTACGGGTTAACCGTCTGCCGGTTCCGACGGGTCTTCTTGCGTCGGTGCCGTATGAAGAAGAAGCAACATAACGCGAGGGACGAGACCAGGATTAGGAATCCTACGATTGGCACGGCGATCACCACTCCCAGATCTAGTTTTGAGATTTTGGAAACGGGCGTTGTGAGAGAGAGACTTGAGGGGAGGAGGGATTGGGTGAAGATTCTTGTTGGGGTTATGTCGAATGCCTTGCCCGTTACTGTCTTGAAATGGCAGTTGTAGCGGATGGACTCGAGGACTGGATTTGGAGGATGGTTAGTTGTGGTTTCTTTGGATTTGCTGATATCATATTGATACAGGAATGGGTTGCAGGGCATACGTACAGTTTGCCATGTAAACTTGGGTGGTTGTCAAGTTGTAGCAGAACTCGCAGGTGTTGACGACGTTATCTGCGAACGACGGTGTGTCACACCACGAATCCAGGTTCGATGTATCTGGGTCTTCAAGGTTGGTTTCGACTGCTAAACGCACGCCATCGCATGCAACCGGGCACGGAGACGAGACATTTGAGATCGAGTCTGGAGATCCAAATACACAGGTCGAAAAAGCGTAGCGCAGGTTATCTGGTTCGATTGGTTAGATCTGAGCGACAACCCGCAATTTGCGATCTTTGGAAGATGGTACGACATACAGAGTCCCCAGTTCACATCCGATTCTCCAGTGTTCGCGTCGTTGAACTTGCTGTCCAACTGGCAGGTGATGCATTTTTGGAAACTTTTCCCTACTGATGATTGATTGTACGATTGATCCAAACACGCAATCTCGGAAGATGTAGTGTTGGCCGTAGTACCGCACACATCTGTACAGGGCGAACCCGGTGTGGTTTTCAACCCGAAAACCACTGGAGCTGGGCTATTCAACAAAATCGCAGCCAGGACGAAAGCCAGCATCCTGGAGGACCTTGAACTTCTGTCACTTAGCCCGAGCATGATGAGCCGGAGTGAACAGAAAGTTCAATAGACTTCTTCTGTTCTTACAGCGACCGCCAAAGAGGTGGGATGGGAGTAGGCAGAGTGCCGGATAAAACGATCTCACGATCGCATGAGAAACAGTAAATTGCAACTTATGATTCTGAGTTTTTTCTCGGGGCGGGAAAGCTTCTTTTTTCACTGCGAGCAGCTCTCGCTCCGTTCCGTTTGGATGTGACGACCAGGCGGAGTGATTTAGTCGAAAGAGCTAACAGGACAGGGAAGTACTGCACAATCCAAGCACCTGCAGAGCTGCTAATGCTTGGGCGAAGGAACGGAAGGGATGCGCCGGTCGAATCAGGCACATTCTCTTCCTCCCAACGTTGGTCCTCAGCGCTTAGAGAACGCCGCCTACAGGCTGGTTGGTGACTGCACGCTAGCTATGGGAATCGAGGAACGGTTGGTGGGGATGGGGTGATCGCCCCGTCATCCTGCTTCCAGTAGATATGCTGCAGGCGTACAGAGTGTGATGGGCTCTGACACTTGATTGGTGAGTGGTGGTTGTGACTGTGATTCCGTCTGCATGATGCACGGGCGCATATTCACCCCCTCATCTGAGTAAAATCGCAAAATCCGGTCACGACTTGTTGGAAACGGGTGTCGGCATCTCTCGACTGGAAAAGAGAAAAAAAAGTATTTGAAGTTTTGATCTGCCAAGGGACCCCCTCTTGTTAGGGCCGGGAGAGGAGGGGACTCCGGATTTTGAAGTAAAAGATCCACCCTAAGGGTATAGAGATACCGGTACTAACTATGTATGTTGTAGTTATGTACAGATGTAAATTTTCCTGATATTCGGTGCAAATAATTATATGAAGTAACTCAAATTGCAAATAAAACCGCCATAATGCAAAACAATTAATAAATCAAATTGAGGCGAATCCAGTCCAACGGGCGACCACAGGTCTTCCGAACGGGGCTGGTTCGAACAAGATTGATTGGTTACGCCCAGAAGAATAAGCAACAAATAAACCACCACATATAGACTTCTAGTTGAACAGAGAGTTTCTTCAGGACATATCAACCATAGAGCTCATCATAGGAAGGCACCATTTCCTGTCGAGGCGCAGGCTCGGGTTCCCGCTGTTTTGTACGGGGAGGGTATCTTTTCTCTGGGAAGGGAGGGTGCTTTGGGGTATTGTATGCAACGCGAGGTGTAGAGGGTGGCATAGAGGGGGCAGAGATAGAGGATGCAGCGGTAACACTCGTTCGTCTCGAGTTGGTACCACCAGATATAGATCCTGTGGGTTCTGTTGCACAGCTTTGGAGGCTGCAACGGCGCATGCGTGAAGTCACAGCAAGCGGAGGAGACTTGGCTGGGATATCGAAATCTTCGGAATCGTCGCGTGTTCTGTGCAACATCTCTCCCATGCCGTATTCTCGGGGGCTTAATTCAATTCGTGGGCCCAGAGTATCTCGTTCTTCCTCTTCTTCTTCATCGCATGACTCATCGGTAGTGCATTCGTCGTGGATGATAGAGCTCGAGGGTCGGCGATTTGGTCCATGCCTGAGATCACCGAGGCCGAGTCCTTGCCCTGATGGTGTATGGGATGGCAGTGTGTGTGGATCTCTATCTCCCACACGACGCCGTATGCTTTGGTCGAAATACCCAGTAGGGAAGGATGGAGTGTCTCCCACTTGGTGTTCTCGTGTGGCTGTGCTTCGCGATCGTCTGCTCGAGGCGCTAGAACTCGGCTGGCGTAATGGGCCGCCTGAGAGATATTGTTGATTTTCTTCAGAGTGTATGTCTGCCCTCGCCGGTGCATTCGTAACAAAACCAGAAGTTTGATCCCACTGATTCCAGGACCCTTGTGTGGGATAGGTGATAGAAACATCACCCCAGCGAGAGTGGAGTTCTGTGGACACTCTGCGCTTCCTTTTGAACTTCTTCATAAAAGTCGCCATGGTCTTCAACCAATTCTTCATGGGAGCTAGAAGAGTGACGCGTTCAGAGTTCAAATTTAGCAAAGGGAGGACAAATCACCCCCTAGTGCGGTGCTCATCTCAGAACTTATGAAACTCCCCACAGAGAGCATGGGTTCTTTCCCCAAGGCAACAACTCAAGCGCAGCAGACAGACAAAGAGAGATAGAGAGAATGTGGCCAAGGCAGACAGATCGCCCGCATGTGTTGAGGTTATATCAAAACGAGACGTCCATGGAGGCACACTAACCAACCACTGCATATCCGTTGGTAACCAAGAAGAGTGAAGATCTTCCAAATGAAGTGCCTGACGGGGATGGTGTTAGTAGCCAACCGACCCAGCGAGTGATTAGAGACCTGGGAGAAACCCGGTGGTCTGGTACAACCCCTCTGCTGGTGGTCCCGGGGGCAGAATCTAAGAATCGAGACAATACTGTATCTCGCAGAGACAACAGCGCCTCGGGAAAGAAAAAAAAAAAAAAAAAAAACCCCAGCGAGATGCAGGGCTAACAGTTGACCGGCTGAAGGTCCAGGCAGGTCGCCGAAAATGAGAGGCTCCCATAGCTGCATCGTGGGTAGAAAATGCATGTGGGAGGGGTAGTTACGACCCCTGTTCCCTCTGGTCATTCTCAGCGAGATATTTAGTTAGTTGCGAGGTGCGGCGCAGTGAACTTGCGTGGACAGATTGACGCGGGTCGGCCACAGGCTGCATATAGTGTGTCTGTATTAACGTACCCTTGTCGTTCGTCGTCTTGGCATGGCGCTTGTCTAGGGATCTGCACTCACAAGAACAAAGACCCTCGATATGATGATCGGATTTGGGGCTAGATAATTTGAGTGGTAGATTTATCTCCTGAATTCAGGGATCACAATGCAACAACGGACATGATAGAGACATTGAAGCAGCTTCTTCTTGACCAGTCATTTGCTAGCATCGACGAGGAAGGGAAAAATACCAGGTGAAAGACAGGGATCAAAAGAGGGGGTAGCCCCCCTCCCAAGGCGAAAAACTCGAAAAAGTGCAAAAAGGCGTAAAAAGGCGTAAAAAAGCACTGTTTCACTGTGACGCATCTGAATCCCTGCAACGAAGTGGAGTTGAAGGGCCAATATTCACAGTTGAGTTGGCGTAAATGAAGTGTACAGAGCAGACAAAGTACCTGAAGGAATGTGCGCTTTCTGAAAGAGGAATTATTAGAGACCAGGACCTAAGGAATGATCAATTTCGAGGTAGTTGAGCCGGAGATACTCCGTTGATGTACTGTAGGCGCCGAGAAAGAGTGAAAAGGGGAAATTTCCGGGATGATCGATATTGGAGATCATAGCACAGACCAGGTGTCTGCCAATCTACAAAGTATTTTACTATGTTGTATGACAATGACAACCTTTTCACCGGTTAATGAAGGCTGATTTTCGAAGAAAACTTGAATAAATCAAAACATAACCAAATAACAAATATCCACCCCCCGTCACATTTTCCGAAAAAGAAAGCGCCATGTCGTGATAGTCGTAAAAACAAGAAAACAAGCCCAAGCCACTGTCACAATTTCAACGGAAATTGGTGATCAGCCGCGACAAAACGGGTTTAGGTTGTTTTGGGATAGTCTGGCCCGACGGCATTGGCTCAGATGCACTCCTCTCCCTCCCGTCCCTGCGTTCCTGTCTGTTCGGCTCCGGTGGAGGTGGCATAGCTGCCTGCTGCCTCGACCTATTTGGAACAGCTACAGGACCAATTGGAGGCCCATAGTCCGCCATTGAAACCGGACGGGAGGTTGCTAGCCTGGCGTCACCGTAGTGAACTGCACTCAGGCGGGAAGAGGGACCGGGGTGTGGATTGGCATGATTGGTGGGGTTATAGGTATAGGTGTGGGCGTTAATATCGCCCACCATGGACGTTGGCCGAATAGGTTGATATCGTGACGGATCATATGTTGGCAGTGTGGGGTATACTGGAGGTTGATCATATGAAGGCCGAGACAGTTGCTGTTGGTACTGTTGCGCGTACTGGGCCTGGCGACTGTAGTCCGGCGCGAAGGTGGACAAGGGCCGGGGTTGAGAGTGGAGACCTCTGGGTGTGCCTAGTTCGTCCGTTTTATAGGCTGGCGGAGGTTCAAGAGGAGAAAAATCCTCGGGTTGTTGGGCGTTTCTTCTTCTGGCCCGTTCTTTTCGCGAGAAGAGATATAGTAAGCTTCCAGTCACTAGTTTAGGTTAGCTTGCTTCTGGTGGGTTGCGGCTCCGGCTGCATACTTGCTAGGAAGATGAGGCTGCCAGCTATCGCGCCAATGATAATCACGGGGGTGCGAGAAGAGTAGTTGTTATCAGAGCGGGGGTCGAGAGAAGAATTAATTGACATAGCCCAATATTCAAGGATGATTCAACGTAGATGTGTTTGCCGGGAGGACATCCAAGGTATAGATATCCAAAGTAAACAAAGAAATGAAGTCAAGACAGGTTTGAGCTCCACGATCTTGTATTAAGACCAGAAAGGCTTTTAGAATTGAGCCTCAATTCTGTGGATGCTAACAACAACCCATGCTTTGAAACTGCGAGGATCTAGATATATAAGACCCTGAAACGGGACAAGGAAGCTTAGTGCCATCCTGACACACGGTCCCTGTTTCAAAGATATTTTGAGCGACTCGCGGGGGAAAATAAAGATAGTATCAATTAGCTATAGATAGATTCGCCCAAAGGTGACAAAATTAGCCAGCATTAGTTCAATTAACCTGCATAAACGGCCTAATTTGGTGGGCTAGCCCCTCGTAAATGCGCCTTAATTTCTAAATTAAAACTGCTGCATCAGCGAACAAATCACATTCGTGCATTTGCCGTCACCAACAATCTTGTTGTACATTAACTGGTTCGTCCAAAGCGCGTGGTAATCAGCAAATAATATTCCCCGATTAATCCAACACCACTGTGCAGAGTTATATATAAATGAAAAGGGTATCACCGCTTGTTCGCCCGAGATTATGAAAGATCTACAAGGTGTGATGAGTTGTTCATCAGTTGACAGTGCTCTGGTATAGTCCTCGTCTCCCTATTTTTGATTTGATGGGTCTCTTACCAGATATGGAAACCTTCACAGGGCTTCAACGCCCGCATACAACAAATCTAAAACAGCGCAAGCCCTACTTCAATCTTCCAATCCCCATTTTTCAAAAAAAAAAAAAAACAAGTATTCTCTTTTTTCAATAACATACAATTTATACCCTTTATCTCCATCCCCTCCCTCTCAAAATGACTCACTAAAAACCCCCCACCTGAGCCTCTTACAGCCACCTTTACTCCGCATACGCCCGATAAACCGCCATGCCCTTGTCAGTCCCAAAGTCCAACGCAATACCCTGCCCCACAAAGAAAACATATCCCTCCTTTAACTCAGCGGTCTGATTACCAGGGAATTTCATATGACCATCACCCTTGGTAACAATCATCAAACTCGGCCCAAGAATGGCCTTGTGCGTCTCATTCTCCCCAGCCCCAAGAGTAGTACACAACACCGCAAATTCACTGATGGGCGGTGCATAAATATCCGTCTTGCCATTCAAGCCCTTGTCACTCTTTCTATGCGGCAGCAGCGCATCCTGCGCATTATGCGGTACAAAGCTCAAAGCCTGCCCGAACAAGTCAACGCTGTCGCGGTCTGCAACCGGACAGAACCCTGTGTTGATGACGTTGTCTGACCGCGCCATGCACTCCACGATATCACCTTCCAGGTAGGCGTGGATGCTGTCTGCGGGAACGAAGACGGAATCTCCCGGTCCCAGAGTCAGGTAGTTCATCAGCAGGGCGGCGACTAGGTTTCCGTTGTCGCCTTCGCCGTATTGCTTTGCTAGACGGCTGAGTAGACCGGGGATGTAGGTGTGTGCGCCGAACTGAGATTCGGGGATGGCTTGCAGATCTTTCATTGTCTGTGCGACTTCTTTGGGTGGAGCGCTTAGTAGAGACTTGCATACTTGGCGCAGGGTTTCGTCGTTGAATTTTCCGGATTTGGGGATGTACTTTGCTAGGTGGTTCAACTCGAACAGCGCTTGGATGTCTTTCAGGGGCTTCCAGCCAGCGAAGAGCTCGAATTTTGAGAGTGCAATTGCAATCTCTGGCTTGTGCATTGTGTCGCCATACTTTTCCGGCTGTTCTTTGTGTAGTTGTGCCGCGAGCTTCAGGTCTGGGTGGATTTGTAGGGGTAGCGCTTTGCTGAAAGATAGAATCTGGATCAATGTTAGTTTATCTAGGTGACCACACACTATAATTCTTGGCTTTTGCGCTTGCCTTCGGGAGGAATGGAATCTCTGGACCCCATCGGTCATGAACGGACTTGCCCACTAGCTCGGGGTGCTTCTTCAGATACTCTCCCAGGTGTTCGCCCGTCGAAAGGAGATAGGATGGGTTTGAAGGGTACGTGCCCAGCCACATCTACTCAAAGGTCAACATGACTGTGGCCTGTAGTATACAATAATTCTGAGAACCTTACCTCAGAATAATGCTTGGAGTCGTCAATTGCGCCATTGTTTGGGGTTTCAGACCATAGCTGGGCAACAATCGAATCTTTTCCTTTCTTCCCCCAGTCGTCGTTCTGTAAATCCAGGGTAAATAATTAGTATTGATATAAAATATCTGGGCAGAATATCCTTGCCTTGACACCACACCGTAGTTGGACTACTGCGTCTGCCATTGTGGTCAAAATGATATTGAGATATCGAGCTCTTTATTGTTAGTATTCAATTTTTAACGTTCAACTCGTCAACTTGATATTAAATCGTTTCAAGTCACTGCTTTTACGTGGAATTTTCTATTGGCTGGGGCAAAAGACGTTGATATGTCGTCATGGTGATATATGAAACCTGTCGCCCCTGACATGAAAATACCTGGCAACCGGTTATTTCAAAACTTGAATTAAATGATAGAATGGGGGAAATCCACCAATTGGAATGGTATGACGAAGTGCTTGAATTGCACGTCCCTGAGCGGCTAAGATTGAGCCAGATATAAATTCCAAGGTCGAATACCACCAAAACTTTAAGCTAAATTCACCAAAGCTACTTTAGAGTGAATAGTGAAAAAAAAATCAATGGTTTCATTCTGAGGCGCTATGAAAAGGCCAGTAACCACCAAAAACACCCAACACCGTGCAATGATGCTCAATAAAACCAAGACGTAACAACAACGGAAATACACATCGCCCATTATTCATAGAGATCGTCAGGATCAGGAACCATGGACATCGTCATAGACTTCGAGATCGAAGAAGCCCTCTTACTATCAGCTGCAACAAAAGGCGACGTCCGCCGTCTAGGTGGCAGCCCATAATTCCACCTAGAGCCGTCCGAGCTATCACGAAAACTAGTAGAATACAGACTGCAACGGTCATCCTCGTGATAGGTGCTCCCTCGGACAGTCGGAGTGTAATGGTCACGATCGCGACCGCTGTATCGCCGATCACTAGACTCGGACAACGAGCCGCGCCGCGAGTGGGGGCTGCGGGGCGAGTTGACAGACTGGCTGCGTGGAGTTTCAGCGCCCGAGCTTTGAAGGTACCGTCCGTTGGTCGGAATGTACCTAAAGCGGTTGTTGGGATGGGTGTTGTTATCGACTACTTCGGAGGTGTAGTCCTGCTGGATTGGTCGATATGCAAACTCATTTCGCCTTTGCTCGGAGCGCCGGGCATCTCTTTCTGTCTGTGATTCGCCCCGCAGTTGTTTCGGACGCGAGGCGAGGCGCACTGAGAGCCGACCCGGTCGCAGGCTTCCGAGGGAGAGTGAGCTGCGTCGCGAAACTGTTGAGGCTTCGCTGCAGACGCTTCTGGCGTCTTCGTCTTGGTCCTCTTCTTTCACTGGATGGGGATTCCGGCGGTCTTGCGGAGAGCAGTCGGGCACATAGCCGGGCCCGTAGGTTGATCTCTCTTTGGGAGGTCGATGGGGATTGTCGTATTGATTCCATGAGCCATCTGTGGGCACGGAAATGGACACATCCCCCCATCGAGCATGGAGAGGTTTTGCAGAGTCCGACTTGCGGAAGATAGATAGAGGTCCGTTGACAATTCCCGCCATGATTTCTGTGGGATCGTTGTGTGATGTCGACTCGTACTGCTCTGATATGGCCCCCCAGGAGAAGCAAAAGGTGACATTCGTCTAACGGGGGAGAGTAATAATCGAGTGGGGGAATTGTTGGACAGGGTTGATATTAATGCGTTCTAATGAGAACCAGCAAATGACCGGTGACGAGGACCAGCCGATAAGTCTGCAAGTTGGTAGAGTAACGGGATTTGGGTGGCTTTCAAGCAAATCCCCTTCTGCAATGCTACAGAAACAAATAAGTGGCTGAGACCACGGATTGGATAGTAGCCAGGATGACGATAACAAGGGTCTCGAGGGGCAATGGAGGGGTCGCCAATGAACTGAATCCTTGTAAAGAAGCAAGCTGAAAAATAACAAAAAGGAGGCAAATCAAAAGCAAATCAAAGCAAGCGCAAGTCCGCCAGGGACTTCAAGTCAATCTGAAACTGAGAATGAAAAACCTTCATTTCAGCGGAAGGGATCCGGATATAAAGCTTGGTCTCAAGATGGGGCCAGTCTAAGACCGCTCTAAGCAATGTGTAAAGCGCTTTGTGCCAGTTGGAGATCTCATTGTAGCTGTTGACGCCACCGACCAATAGGGCTTGGGCGTTACCGCCGAGAGGTGATGCAGAGATCTACACTCTGCGTTTGACAGGGGGATTGTTCAAATGTTCCTTAATTAGTTCGCATATCGGCCACTTTGGGTCTTAAAATAGATGTCAATTAGCTGCAATTTACGTTGCTAGCTTGCAGCATGCATAAAGTACCGTACCTTCGGGAAGTGTTCGTCGACTTCAATTCTTCCTATATCCTATTTAATCTCTATTTTGGATGTTTTCTATAATATAATGTGTCGGATTACTTTCGCTTTGAAACATTTAATCAATAACTCCTATAAAGTTTCATTTGAGAATCTCTATTTGGTGCTCTTTTCATTGCTTTATTTTATGCTAAGCAATTACTTTCGATGCTACGCTAAATACATGCACGACGAATGTAACCCACCATGAATAAACCCAGCTAATTAACGATATTTATAGAAATTCTCATTAATGCGAAACTGTACTTAATGTATGTACTGACTAATGCATGTGCTCTCGGGTTACCAACCCTACATATGCACTCTAGCGCTAGAATTTGAAATTGTATACAAGCATCAAGGACAAGCTCAAAGCCGAAAATCAAACCCCAGGCCGATTTTGGTCTTTTTAGTGGGTTTGAAGGCAAGGAATGCAAAAATAAGAAAACAGGCGCTTATAGAAATACCTCCCTTATCCTGTTCGGAGCGTAGATTCGACCGAGCTTCCGTCTAAAGGTAACTCGACTAAAACAGAAAGCCGACCAAAAATATTTTCTTGTGGCGGATCGTGTAGTATAGGGTCAATATCGGGACCAGGTTTAGGTCCGTACCTATTCACATTCCTCGTTCGAGTCGTATTCGAACTTGACCGTATATCTAGTGAAGTGTCCGATGGTGTTGGCCGACATCTTCATCTCTCAATTCGCTTGTCGTCTCCGATGTCACCGGTACCTGATTGACCTTGATTGATCATCGAAAAATTCGAAATGTTTAGTTGATAGGGAGCTCGCTAGCTCGCGGTCCAAGGTTTGGTGAAAATGCGCGATCGTGCACGAAATGAAAAGTGCTCTTCTCCTGAGCTAATATGCTCTCGGGTGGGGCCCGCTGAGGGGTGCCGGGGGTAACAATGCCCCAAAGGCCTACTACCCCAGCTTATTGAATTTGATGAATGTGATGAGTGCATGGGACGAGCAAGGACTCATAACCTGATAGAAAGCTAGGAGAAGATAGAGAGAATAATACAGTTGTATTGAAGTGCTAACTCTTGTAGATGAAGGGGAAAAGAAGGAGAGGGAGAGGAGACTATCTAATGGTGCCGGACCCATCGTACGGTGGAAAGAAGACGTTTATTGTCCTTGGATGTCGTGTATGTCACTGGTCTTCGCGGGAGTATCATAGTTCTGGGTGGCGTTTCTTGGGCCCTCTTGGTTGTCAGGGGTCTTTGTTAGAACCTATAGGCAAGTAAATGAAGTCACAATGTAGTAATATTGATAGTTGTAAAGTACATGGAGGAAAGAGAGATCTAGACCACTACTATGGGGCCAGATTGGGTGACCATGAGCGATATCAAACAGTCTTCCAGGTTCTTTATGAAGCCTCCAATGTTGTTTAGTAGCCAACCCATCTACATATTAGCGGCATCCTTGGACTTATAGTACAAGAAGATTTCGTTTTTAGTGATTTTTTTTTCTTCTAGGTAGCTCTCTAGCCTCTTGTACTCTTAACCTTCGACTAACGCATAGTCCTCATCGGCTCCTTAACCTTCTTTTGGGGGTTTTTCATAATGAAAAAGAATCTAGCTCTTGGTGAAAGCTAAGATGAGAGTTATGATGAGAACTGAGACTTTCAGATTAACGATAAAGAAAGTAACGCTTCGATGCTCAGAGGTGTTCTGGTGCGAGGCGTCGCTTGACTACCCTCTCGTACACGTGAAGATATCGCATGCTTGGTTCAGTTCTCGATGGCCCCATACTTGTTGGTCCCCTCTCCAGCCGTCGCTTCCTCGTTGTTGGGGTGGCCCTGTGCCTGCTTGCCGCGAGGAGTCCCATTTCCCTTAACCTTGGTCCCGTGTTTTTGTTGAAGTCGAATGAACCATATGCGACATGCGGCCTTGGAGATTCCAAGGGACTTGGAAGCAGTGCCGTGATCCACTTATAGTAAGGTCTCGGTTAGCATAATCTTTAGTCCAGCCGTTATCTAAAAGTAGCAGATAACCAACCTTCACATTTTCGAGAAGGGTCATCATGTAACAGATAATGTTGGAGGGTAATAATCAGTAGATCCTTCAAACGAAAGCTGAAAGAAGCAGGCAGGGGATGTATGGAGAGAGGGAGGAGAGAAGAAGTAGAAGAGAGGAGGTAATTAGGAGTCAAGATTTTCAACCAAAAGTTGCTGCCACGAGAAGTAGGCATACGAGAGCTGGCGTGTAGATCTCCCAATTTGATGAGACAGTAAGGGACGTGTACTACAAATAACCTAGCTCTCAGATCAGATCTGATGCCCAAGTAAGGCTAAATTATTCCACAATATAGGCCAAGCAATGCTGATATCGTTGGAATGAACTGATCACAATGAAGACGCTAAAAGCAACACACTTAAACCAATTGTCAATATCACTCTATCAGATTCTGCTCAAACTGACTTTACATCATTTATAATCTGATATGGACGTACCTCACGGAGATGTTGATTGATGGGTAGATTCTTCGAGTGGGATTCGAATGCTTTTCCTTTTGCTGTATAAGGCTAAGCACAAGAACCCTGTATCTCAAAGAGCCACCTGCCACTTTAGATCAAGCAAGCTCTTTCCCCTTGTCCTTCGACTTCTTGATTGCTAGAACCATGGTCCTCGTAGCTCTGGGATAACCTTTCCGCTAGCCAGGTCTTTAGAATCGGCTTAAAGTCGGTTCCGTGTGGATATTGAACTCAGAAATCGACAATGAGTAGGAAGCTAATTCAACAAACGTTTCAGTCAACCAACATACAAGATCTGTTTCATGAGCATGTATGTGTATGTCAACAGTTAGTCGTATCTGGTGCTCAGTTTCCGGCTGATACCCCTGCCCTCAGAATTCGGGCACGCAGTGGTAACTTCACCTGTCACTTGAAGAGGGGTCATGTGCTCTTATGGAGTGCCATTTAGGAAGCTCTCTTGTTGGCAAACCAATGCTCTCATCTTCTTCGCCAATAGGCTCACTTGTATGCGAGGGGTATCATACTGCTTTGTTTATGCCAAGAGCTTTGGGTGCCGCCCTGTGGTCGATCCAGTTGTACTAGGAAACCTTGGTCAATATAAATTAATGTCCAAAAGCAACCACCCAGTGAGTGAGGGAATACTGACCACAGCACTACTATATTTGATAGCCACGAAAAGGAGGATTCTGTGCTTAGCAAATGCCTCCCTGGTATGGGCTATGGCTTTCGCTAGTTTCTTTCCTTTCTTCAAAATCAGATATATGAATAAATAGCAGAAAGTCAAGGCTCTGAGTAAAAGAGATGTGGCGAGTAATAGAGAGAGGTGAGGCGAAGAAATAGAAAGGGTTCCGGGCATTTGTATATCTGCGCTTTGAGGAAGCACGCCCCGGGTAAATGTAAGACTTTCTCCGTCAGATAGACTTGCTGAGAATAGCCATATAGGGACTCAATAGCAGATAAATATATAAGAACAGTAGGTTATAGTCGCACAGAAAGAGTAAAGTAAGGGGACCAGTGATCTTGCATCTCACAGGAATAGAAGGGGGACTCTGAACTTGAGAGGTATAGAGGCGGAAAGAAGAAAGGAGGGTAATTACTGAGTCTACTTATCAAGTGGCAATAGCCAAAATTTCTGGTATTCAGGGGAGCCGGAAGGAACCATGGAATCCTCATTGCTGGCCTTAGCACCTTTGCTGGAGCCTTGACAGGCTCTTTGCCTTTGGCCTTTGGGGTTACAGGATCCATGGCGAAGGTTTATTCGTTGTTTGAGACAGTGAGGTTATGAAGAAAGGCACGATTCTCCTCTTGAGCTTAGGGTGAGAACGAGCACAGCACAGCGAGGGATTCCTTGCAATGCTATCAGGGTCAAAGAAACCAGCTCAACCACACACCTACCCAAACAAAGTGTCCGAGGAAATGGCACTCGAGGCAGTGTGTTTCAACTTTGACTTTAGACTGCATCGTTCGAGGAGGGTAGGGATCAATTTGACGTTATCGATACAGACAGGGCCCGGGTTGGATACAGGGACATAGTCAAATATGCACACCCTGATCCAAGGAGGTCGCTCTCGTGTCATAGCCACGGTGATCTAGAGAAATCCAAATTTGATATAGGGCAAGATCCGACAACAAATATGTCAGCCGCCACCAAAGACAAAAGGAGAGCCCACTGACTTTGTTAGATATTGCCTAGCTTCCATAATTTTGAGGGCCATGCTAAACCATTTCATTTCATCAGCCTGACGCAGATGTAGCCTTTTCTTCGTGATATCAACACTGAGACAGATCTTTAATAGGAACAAGAGAGGCATGGAATCATAGGGTAAAGCTCTCGGCCAATTATGAATCTATTCAATAACCAAGTTGATGAGTGAAGACTCACTAAGAAATGAAGAAAAAGAAAGAGGAGAGCTGAGTCTGTTAAAGGCAAACTGACTCAATGAAGACCTGATCTGTCAGGCATCAATGAGGGACAAACATCTATTGACGAAATAAGAAAATCGATCCTGAAAAGCATTTGTGGATTGCCCCAATTTGCTGTGTCTCGCGACATTGGGTGAATCGCGGTCAACTGTTGGGGTTCTGTGTGTTACCATCTTCTGGGCCACCTAGCCGGATATTGATGAACTACGACGCTGCAAATTTACACGTAGATCTAACCTTGGGGGAGTCAGAAGTAAGAGAATTGTGAAGTGAGAGTAAGGACTCTCTTTCGTTGTTGCATATCACCCCCCCCCCTTCCTCCTTTGAATCAAAACTTAATGCCACAGCTGTGGCCATTGTATTCCCGGAATCTCAGTCTCAGTTCTCGGTGGTATTATCGTTGGTGGCCTCCTCTCCGGCCGTCTCTTCCTCGTTGTTTGAGGAGGCCTTTTCTTTCTTGCCCCGTGGGGTTCCCTTTCCTTTGATCTTCAACCCGTATTTTTGTCGAAGGCGGACAAGTCGCATCCGGCATGCAGCCTTGGAGATTCCAAGGGACTTGGAGGCAGCCCCGTGATCCACCTGTAGTGAGGTCTCGGTTAGTATAATCTTTAGTCCACGCGTTATCTATAGAGTAGCAGATAACCAACCTTCACATTTTCAAGGAGGGTCAACAAAAATTCTTCGTCAGTAGCCTTCTTCACATTCAGCTTGAGCTGAGCCTTAGAAGGCTGCTCGGTCTTTGCCTCCGAAGTGACAGGTGCCATGGCAAAGGTTTGCTCGCTGGTGAGGTGTTTTATTTGAGCTGAAAAGCTTCGAGGGTTGGATGGTGTTTGGACGGGAAGCCCAATGATGTTTATGTCGGATTAAAACCCAATTATGGTATGATGGTATGTGTATGAGAGAAGAAAGGAACAGAGAGGAACTAAAATCTGGAGGGGCCTTGACCTTTATACCTCTAGATTTTGGAGCAAAAGCGCGGGGATCAATATAACGAGCACTGGTTTGTAGGTACCGTACCAATGCAATATATTACCCAATATGGTACATATTAGAGCCCCGAGGAACAATCGAACGATTGTCACTACCTGTATCTCAAATACGCAAGCAAAAATACTCCGTTTAGAACCTATAGCAGCCCATCATAACTTCTCGAGACACTGACCCTGTTGGGGACTTGTCTGAAGCCAAGCTTCACTCTCTACCGCCGGCATGACATCGGAGGTGACAGGTCCTTTCTCTGTACATTGAGTGCATAGGCTAACCTTAATTCCACTTTGCAGTTACATTCCCACTCGTCCTACTCTAGAACCCTCGTCTCTTCGAACTTAACATTGCGAATAGGCCATCAAGACGCAAAGAGAACACGGATAGCCCCAGAGATCATGTTTTAAGGTGATTAGTGCATATACGATGGGTTGAAATCTCTTGAATGGTTATAGAGCTCAACCCAGCAACTCTGAGCCGACAATAAATGATAAAGGCACCCGGTTCTTTGCCGCTCCCCCTCTTCACTGCTAGCTAGACCTTAATTTTCCTTCCAATAACATGCTTACCTTCAACATGTTTGTTAGACTCCGTGATTTGGGGGTCGGAGTCACGATCAGCTCGCAGTAACTCCAGTGCGTCGAGAGAGACTTCAACACGACGACAACATATGGATGGACGATCTTAGGTATCTCATATCCTTAAGTGCCTGAAGAACACGTGGATCGCATCTCTACTCGGGACTACAGACAGATCTTGCTTCTAATCAACTCTGGAACTGTGACAGATCGGTTATTTAGGAGACTATAGTTGACAGGGTGTGACCACATGTGAAGTTTCGATACGAGTCAGACGACAGTAGAAATGCAGTATCCTTCAGATTTCTAGGCACTGATAGTTCACCAGGAAAATACAGAAATATATATATGAATGAAGTTTCAGCCATGTATCCGTCATGTACCATTCATATGCCGGGTCACTTCTAAGTCTGAGGCTCTTGCATTGCATCCCCACATGTGCCCCACTTTAAACCTTAATTCCAGATGTCATCCACGGATACTCCTAATACAATCAGAATATACACAAATGAGACATGAACAAGGGGGGGGGATTGAGACAAACGTAAACCCAGTAAAAAACAGTGGTCAAAGCTGAGAACAACCGGAAGAAATAGATAAGTAAACAATGGTCAAGACCGAGAACGAACGACAAACCAAGGCTATCTAGGTGCATCAAACAAAAGAGCAAAAATGAGAAAATGCCCTTGGGCGTTAGCTCATAATTCCAGGTAGCTAACGCCAAAGGGCATGGAATATACAGAAATGGGTATGTACAACAGAGAGGTCCCCAACCAAGCTAATAAAGTCGATATTTTTATTTCATACAATGTACATCTAGTGCTAATTAGCTTCCAAATATGCGCCCATAGTTCATCAGAAAGGATGTGGTATTTGTTGGTCACTACCAAAGGACACGTAATTTTGCCATCGATATTTGTAGAACCGGCGTGCAAGGCGTGCTTATTACAACATCGAAATCACAATGATACAAACGATCGACCACAAGTCGATAGGAAGGGGAAAGGGACACACTTGTATGGAGTATGCTAAAGAAGACGATGATTTGTTTGGATAGACAAAGCATCTCGGGTGACTTTTCGAGTAACTTGATCATAGGCAGAGTGTAATTATATGATAATGGATAGACAAGTCCAGTATAGCAGACTAAATTTACACACTGTGGCTGGGCCATATAAGTGGTGGGGATGGTGAATAAATGGTGATAAACTTGGAGGTTTTCTAATAGCCAAGCCAAACTAAAAGCACATAAGATTTTTATTTTCATCGGGTTATTTAAATACATACAATCCTATAATTTGCGCATCGCCCTACCTAATAGTCTTGTAAGGTTATCTCAAAATTTAGTACAAATCCAGGGTAAATTATAGTATCGTTGTATGGGAATAGATTATGAGGTCTCTTGTAGTACTATATACCACAGGCTCATCTCTTTCTTGCTGAATTCTTGACTACTCTTGATATGAATCAGGTAAAGAGAGTGAGCTTGGCCTCATTTTCTCGCGGGGCATATTTAAGACACAAATTCGATGGCCGTAGACGTAGCTAGAAATCAGTATATACCTAGTATCTTTTGTAGAAACATGATAGTATGTATTAACGATGTCTGTCAGTCTATATGTGGTATACCTTGCTATAAGCCTTGATTAATACATAATAAACTTAAGAATTGAGAAGAGAAATTTAGTAGGGAACTTGGGAGGTGGCTGCTCTTCTCATAATCCCCGAAAGCGTTACAAATTACACCCAAATCCACTTGTGCTTGTGGGTATAAAGCCAAGCAAGCTCTCATCCATACGGGCTTTCCAATGTAATTAGTGGTTTGGGAATGGTGATTGACTCGAAATCAATTCGGTTCACTGGCTCCGAATCATACAGCCGTCGCTTTTAGCATTTTAGTTAACGGATTTATCTTTTTGATACAGAAACATCAACAGAATGCTAGAACCTAGTACATATAAACAATAATGTGTTGTAAAAAATGGATTGTCGGGTTAGTTAGTAAGAGAAATACCTGTAGATATCCATGGATAACGCCACTTACGACTCCTTGAGAAACCCACTCCGAGTCAATCTAACGTTATGAATGTCAGGAGGTACTAAAGAGCATTAAAAATAACAAAGAGATGAGATCGTCACCTATAAAACTCTACTATGCGCATCAATGTAACAGCTAGTTATCAGCAGATACCGTAGTATAGTATACCGTTCAAGGATGCCGATTTCCCCATGGGGCAAAACTCGGGGTAGTAGTATGAGTAAGTCTGTTTCTGGAGTAACCTACAATTAGAGACATAAAGTTTGTTGGAGTACTATAGCTAGATTGTCTCGGGCCGATTTTCGGCTGAGATATTTGGCCCTAATGTCAGGAGCATGTAGTCTACTATTCGAAGCATTAACACTAAAAAGTATCAATATCTCAAACGAGTGTGTATTCCAAGGTGGAAGTAAGGAATAAATTTAAATATTGAAACTGACAAAAGAGCCTGCGCGTAATTCATAAATGATAAATCGTCTCGCAGACCCGAATCTAACGAAAGAAAAACTTTCCATCCAATCTATCACATGGCCCGTAGCCCATATATCCTGTATAATATACAGTACTGGGCACTTGAGTCAATCAATCCCAATACATCGAATCCTCACCCCGCTGTACAATATGTACAAGGCGCGAAAGACGTCTTGGGTGTGACATCAAATATCAATTCATATCACAAGCCCAATACTGATTTCAGCGCAGCAGTATATGGCGAGGCGTCATCCATCCGCTCAGCTACTCAGTATTTACTGAGGGGAGGGGGTGGGAGGAGGTCCAGTGGGAGTGGGGAAGCCAGTGGGGAACCCCTGGAGCTTCTCGAAGGGAATGGAGGAGGGCAGGTCGGTAGGGAACCCGGAGGGGAAGGCATCCAGGATTCCACTGGGGATGGGGAAGGGGAGGTCCGTGGGGATCTGGCGCTTCTCAAATCCGCTGGGGAATCCGCTGGGGAATCCACTGGGAATGCCACTGGGAACGCCACTGGGGAAGCCACTGGGGAATCCCGAGGGAGGAGGACCAGTGGGAGTTGGGAAGCCGCTCTGAGGAGGACCATCGAAGGGAGGGCCCTGGTGGTCGGGTCCGTTGGGGAACTCGCGCTTCTGGAAGGGGAGACCAGTGGGCGCGGGGAAGCCGCTAGGGAAGCCACTGGGGGACTCAGTGGGGAAACCACTGGGAATGCCACTGGGGAAGCCACTGGGGAAGCCACTAGGGAATCCCGAGGGAGGAGGACCAGTGGGAGTTGGGAAGCCACTCTGAGGACCATCGAAGGGAGGGCCCTGGTGGTCGGGTCCGTTGTGGAACTCGCGCTTCTCGAAGGGGAGACCAGTGGGTGCGGGGAAGCCGCTGGGGAAGCCACTGGGAATGCCACTGGGGAAGCCCGAGGGAGGAGGACCAGTGGGAGTTGGGAAGCCGCTAGGAGGAGGGCCATCGGGGAACTGGCGCTTGTCGATGGGGAAGTCCGTGGGAATACCGGTGGGAGCGCCGCTGGGAGTACCGCTGGGGAAGGCGCTGGATGGGGTGGGCGCGTCACTGGGGGCGCCGGAGAAAGGAGGGGGGCCCTGGGGCAGCTCGCCAATGAAGGGAGGAGGACCCTGGGGCAGGGCGAGGGCGCAGCCCATCATTCCCATAGCAGCGATGCCGGTGTACTTCATTGTAAATGGTATGGATTAATTGGAAAATATAATGTAAAGAATGGAGTGATTTGGACGAAAGTCAGACACAAATATATGAGTAGTATATCAAAGACAGATCTTGTATGGAGTAATTTAGAGAAAAATCTCGAAGGGCCTGGGGCGGGTTTATAAGGCTGGAGATTTATCAAGCTTGCTGATCTGGGAGCTTGGTCCTCACGAAGTGGACTCCGTGATCGCGCCATGACTTCAGTCTGGTTGCCTCATCAGAGGCTGGGCAGGCCGGAAGGTGGACTGGCCGGACGACGATAGTACCTTGAAACGGTAAAGGTGGATGTGTCGATCTTAACTTGGAGGACCTTAGGGTCGTCCGGGACCATACACAAAGTACTCGTGGATAGGCAGAGGTGCATGGCCTGGGGCTGAGGTATTTTCCGTCAATCCTTCGCTGGGGCATCAAAAAAAGGTAAAAAATTGGTTCTGGTACGTTCGACGAGGCAAGTATCGACGGTACGGTTGAGCTACAGACGCCACAGCCAGGTACCAAACAATAGTGCGACGATCATCTTCCGGGTGCAGAATAGCATAAAAGGCAAATCGGTGATTGTCGGGATGTTCTGACCGTATCAAATGCTTCATCTCAAAGCGTTCCTACCTGACAGGGTCGCAACCTGGCACGGCCGAGAGCGAAGCTAGTTCTTACTCGGCTTCAGGGCGCCTAGCACAATTGACCCCTTTTTTTGGCCGTAGCACATCATGTCGGAGATGATGTGCTCGCCACTCCTTTTCCAGCGCCATCAGACTTTGTCTGGAACAAAATGGCTGGTTACTCGTTTCATGTGTATTGATTTCGCCACGGCTTGCGTAGCAGGAAGGCTGATACACAGCCTGTGTGAGGATGTGATGGTTGTCCACAGACGAGGGTGGGCTCAAGGTGGCTGCAAAGGGATGAGAGAGCCACTGATTGATAAGTGAGGACCAATTGTTACGTCCTGATCGTCGAATAGGACCACTTTTGTGCCCGTATTTTCTGAGTTGGGAACATTTACTCCGTAGGCTGGTTTTGGATCCGCAATGGAGACACTCAGAATATGATACCCCGTAGTCTCCCCAAGGTTGAGCTGTGGTATAATCCACTGAAACAGGAGATACTTCCACTGAAACACAGAAAGTATCCCCTGTTTCTACTCTGTACAGAAGTTCGAGAACATCGAGATACAGGCCTCAATCTTGGAAATGGCCTGGAACATTAGGTGATGGCCGAGTCGTCGTCAGCCCTGGGGTCTAGCTGGCCCACAGTGGACCCCGTGACATAGAATCGACGTTGGTAGTGGACACTTCCACTTTGCCCTTAAAACACCTGCAGCATGGACATCACGATAAAATATGGACCTGTTTCGTGTTTAGCTTCAATCCATCGGCATATTGACGGGTATTAACATCCATGGATGGCATAGACACGTGTACGGGGTAGGTAACCCCTATACCCATGACCCATCAATGTTCACTGCCGATTGTTTCCTGATGTTAATTTGCCTCTGTACTCCACTAGCTTCTCTCTAGTTCGCTGTACACTAAGGGCGCCAAGCTTCCTTTGTGACTAGTAGTATTAAGCTCACTCAGCGGCATGCTCTCGGGACTTGAGATGGGAAAACAGCTTAGTTTCAGGGATATTAGCACCGACTGTGGAGCCTGTGTCAACCCTTAAATGTAGAATAATATATCCTTATGTAACTTAAAAATGACAAGCTGCTTAAAGGTCTAAACCCAAATTCCATTTCATCTTAGGATTCAACGCCCCACGGTGTGTACGTGGAAAACTTCCCCACTATATACAGAAAACCGCCGTATGCATGTCATATGTTGTAGATAGCAAAAAAAACGAGGCGGAAAGTGAAAGAAAAAAAAAAAGCAAACTCCGCGAATCCTGCGGGTTGGATATTCCGAAAACAGAACCCCAAGGAGGGATACACAAGAAATAATAGAAATAATCTAGTATGAGGACTTCCGATTGAAAAGACAAACAGAGAAAATATAACCTAGCCAAGAGATGCAGTGGATGCTTAGGCCGCAGGTATACAGGATCACAGAGTCCGCAAAGATCAAAAAGCCTTCTGGTCCGAGTGTCTTACATCGTGCGGAGTACGGGGGCATGAAATTAGTTTGATTTGAGGGGCAAGCTTATATGTGTCAAGGGGGCCGGCGTCTGCGACCCTCGACTCCTGAGGAAGTGAGAATGGAGTATGAAACACAATTGGTCGTATATTCCTCAATAGCGCGGGTTGCGCATTAGGGGGTCAGGCGAGCTCGGGTGGACTGTTGGCGTTGGAGTCATACTGAGCAAATGGCGGGAGGAAGGTGGCACGGTCATGGAGAGATCGCGAGCCGACGGCGCATACGCCTGCTTTGGGGAACTGTGACGAGCCGTAACGGAAGAATTGTAGGCCGAACCAGAAGAGAATGAGGATCGTCGGGACCGAACGGGGCTACGAGGTCCGTGACTCGCAGGTACTCCACCGAATGAAGATGAATCCGAAGATGCTCGGTGGCCTGCAAGTTTGGGACGTAGGATGTACGATCGTTCGAGCTCATCGTCACTGCTTGAACCGATGTCGAATATTGCTCCGTTGAAGGATATTGAGGATGTGCGGCGGTGGGTCCTTGCTTGGGTCGACATGAGGATTGACTCACTCGACTGCGAGAGAGGTGGATTCTCCAGTGAAACAGTGCTTCGTGCCTTTCTCAGCTCCCGGTTCGGTTGATGTCGTGCTTGTCCGCCAGAGTGCCTCTTTTCCAGCTCGGGGCTGTGGGATCCTCTTCGTCTGTCGCGATAACGTCCCCTTCCACTGCTGTCTGCCGAGTCAATAGAGTGACGACTACGGTTTGGCATGCGTAGATCAACCTGGCTCGGACTGAAGGCTACCCGGGCCCGCATATTTTGAATGGCATTATCAAGTGCCAGCTCAATGGCGCAGTGGTTTCGGATGCGGCTTAATCTCGGCCATGTCGCCCGCTCGCCACTCAGGCATGCTGACAGCATGAATTCCGTTGTCGGATTCTCCAGGAGCCGTGGAAAGTTGGAGGAAATGAGTTCCGGGTATATGTTGATGTCTCCATGATATTTCTGGTTTACGATAGAGGCAAACTTGGTCATTGATGTTGGGAAGATCCCAAGCTCCGAGAGCACGTTCATCCGATGTAGCACCTCGTCTTTGGCAAGGTGTGTCATTGTGTTCATCCATCGAGGGATGAATGAAGGGCCGCCATTTGTTTCATCCTGTGGGCCTGTTTCTTTTGGAAGGAAAGGTACCACATGTGGGTTCACCTGAGAGACAATGAAATGATTCACGTTAAACATCTCTGATAACCGTGTCATGGGCAGATCTCCATCAACAGAGCCATCGATATACTGTTTGTGAAGATCATTCCACGGCACCGGTTCTCCTGTCAACGGATCTTTAGCCATCAACGTGAATGGCCTAAAGACAAAGGGAACAGAGCATGATACCGCCCTTGAGAGACGTCAGAAACGTGTTGAGAGGAAGAAAAGGGGGAACTTACACAGCAGACCAGATCAACACATTGGGCGCAGAAATATAGTTCAACAGTCGTGGAAGCTCATACATGCCGGCACTCGATACACAGATGTTCAAGATTCTGCGAGTGCGGTTATATGCTTCCTGGAAGGTCATATCTCCCAGCCAATTCCTGATAGTCTTCGCCAAGTGGGATATGTCAAGAAATGATCCAAACTTCAAAAAACGAGTCATCTTCTGCAGGATATTTTCCTCCTGGCCCTTCTCATTGAAGACATCAAAATCCCCATGTACGTAGGTGTCCAAAAGCGCCGGCAGTTCTTCATCTGTGCGCGTGCAAAAGACCGCGCAAACAATGCTACCAGCAGAGGCACCTGAGATAATCCGCGGGATCATGTTTGCCTCATACAGAGCCTTGAGAACCCCGATATGGGTCATGCCAAAAGTGGCACCGCCGGAAAAGAGGAGTGCACTGCGACCGAATGCCTGCCGAGCTGCCAGCAGCTGGTCCAGGATATACTTCAGCTCCAGTCCATCGCAGCGATCATGTACCGACAAATCTACGAGTGTGGCGATGGTCGCTAAAGCCGTGGTAATATACCTATCAATCAAGTCCTTGGTGCCGATATGCGAATGGCGATAGAGAGAGGCATTGCTCATATGCGCCAAGTCCCGACTCAGCGCAGTGCGCACCAGAAACAGCATTCGGCTTACGTCGCAGCTGATCCGAGCATCTTCCAATTGTCGCAATCGATCCTGTACCAAGCGAGGATCATATTCGGTGGACTCGAGCGTCTGCTTCCAGGAATTGTTGTCCTCTAGTTCATCCAGCTCAATGGCGCAACTTCGCCATTCCTCGTACGACACAGCCTGCAGCCCAAGGGTTAGAAAGGGTCACTCTGCAGATGCGTTCGCCCCTCACAGGTTCACCGATTGTACTGACATTCTTTATTTTCAAATATAGGACTTGTTTGCGGTCCTCGATTTCCGCCCTTTGTTTCCGCTGTTCCTTGGAGAGGCCATCGCGGTAGGTGTGCAGAGTATCACCGGCCCAATTCCACGAATCCTTCACGAGTGACGATACAGCTGGGATGGAGATTGTTTTGCGGAGGGGCCGCGGAGGTGGTTGGGATAAGGGGTGTTCTTGGGAGTGTTTGCGCCCATGATGGCACTGAACTATTGTGGGGTCGCCCAATACCGACATGGCAGGCCTGTGCATTGGGGAAGCAAGCCATCAGCCGGGGTATGAAATGCGGAGATCTGTTAACTCTAATAAAGCTGGTATAAAAAAGAAAGTAAATGAGTTGTAAAAAGTAGAGATTCTACAAATTCAAGTCAAGTTTGGCGGTGACCTAACAAACGTCACGAGGGCCAATGGAAGCCAGTTTCCTCAGGCTCTTTGGGCTGACCACTTTTTGGTTCCTTTTTATGACGATTTCACTATTCCTCAAATACTACTGGACTTTAGTACTCCAAGTGGAGATGTTCGATCCATAATATTTCCGCTTATTTGGTCTCCTGTAGCCGATGAAACATCAGAAGACCTGGTTTTCCCCATGATCTCACCCCACGATCATGTACCCCATGACAGTGGGGAAACATATAATATTTGTTGTCTACGGGGTACTCCGTACAATATACAGAGATTTATCATAGTTATCACAGTGTTCTTAACCTATTCTCAATAAATATGCCTCTAATATTCTTTTCTACAATCATTGGAATATGAGATTCTCAAATAATTGGGCATCAACCCCGTGGAGCCCCGGCCAGGGGGCATCTTCACATGCAAGCGGCATGTGAGCCCTTCAGGGCTGATTTTCGCCTTCCTATGTCATCCTTCGAGATTGTGTCGCTGCAATTCATGCGTATATGCGCAGTACTAGATATGATTGGACGGTCAAATAACCAAAAGCAGAAGGTTATCATATTTCACTGAGCCACTGCTTCAGCGCATGTCTTGCTCGCACCTCGACCCCATTCTCGCGCCAGAAGTGGCCCGCGCCATCGATCATCCGAAACTGGAACTGACTGCATGGCATGTGCACCATCTCGTCTGACCACTTCTCTAGTTTCCCAGCGGAGGTAAAGGTATCCTGGTCCCCAAACAGCGCCAGGGTATGGTGCGAGCTCTGCTGGTCTGCTGGACGTGGGCAGGGGATGTGGGGACCTTTAGGCGTATCCGTTTTCACGTTCAGTGATAAGGTCGAAAATACAGTTAGGAATTGGCTAATCGGCGGCAATAGCGGAGACACGAGGAGATAGGAGATGGATGTCGTCAATGCACGGAGGTCTGGGACATCGGCCAGATTGTGACTCATTTGAATTTGCTCCAGGGACAATGCGGCTATGCGTTTTGCTGTGCTCATAATCTCGCGCATTGGTGTTGGTTTGTTTGTAGGGGTTGTGATTGGCGCGAACTGGAAAAGGTCGAGCATAGTATCAAGGGTCGGTACATTTGAGGCAATCAATGACCCATAAGAATAGCCACCAAGGATGAGATGGATATCTGTGCGATTTTTCACTCCGTCGCTGACTTTGTGGGGCTTTGAGGAGTCTACTTCCTCCCCTGGGGTCAATGCGAGCTTGAGGAAGTGCAGATATTGCAACATGAATCCGTAAAACGACACATAGTCACCAAGCTCAGGCTTTGCAGTCCAGCTTGTTCGTCCCTCAGAGTCTCCAGCTCCACTACAAATCATTCGTTAGCAACTTGGTCGTGACGGAATGTTAACAATGGGCGATTATACCGAAAGTTGAAGGTCCCCACGATACAGCCGGCTTGTAGGAGCTCACTACCAATAAAACCGACGACTGGGTCATCGTAACACCCTCCTAGAGTTGCGTATGGATGTGCGACAATGGCACCGCGGTTGGGCCAGGTTGTTGCCGATTCTATATTTTGGAGCATGGACGGGAGATAAACACGACATTCGAGCTTGGTGCCATCGTAAACAGACGGGAGGAAAAAAGAGAAACTTGCTGGTGGAAGATCCATGGCCGGGTTCAACTTATTTCATATTTGTTCGGTTTGAAATGCAATGCTTACACTTCGCTGTTAATAGGAAGAGGTGGAGGGTGCGGCGAGGTTTCGGTGTTCCGCTCACCCCAATAATTCGGACGAACTACCACAATGTGAACATCGCCTTTAGAGCAAAACCTGAGAAATAAGAGTATATGGCGAGAGTGATGGTGATCGAATTTGTCGATAATTCTGATAGGACAACACTAGAAATACATTCAGATAGCGGAAAGATGAGACTACCACTTGGCTGGAAAATGCTATGTAGATCGTGTAGAACTGGATTATTATTCATTTAAATATGTACTAAGCCCACTGATTTAGGTCAACCATGACGGATCTGGCTCATCGTCTTCTTCCGACCTAGCATCCGAATGATGGGAATCTGCATCCTTGAGCAGATCGGCTGGAGGTTCTGGGTCGTCATTTTCCAGCTGCCCAGCGCGGAAGTCGTCATGGTTCCCCTCCAAGCTGTGGTCGACCAGGGGAGAATCTTTGGGAGAAGTAGAGTTCAGGGGTACATCCTCTTCATGCAATGGGAGACCGAAGGCGGGAAGAAGCAAGCCCCTTGCTTCACGCAGGGCCTCTAGCTCGGCTCCAATGCAGCAAACCAATAGCTTCCAGTCCTTATCCTCAGCGAGCTCCAGATGCGATTCGATCCGCTGAGTGGTTCTCTCCAAGTCATCCAAAATACTCCTTACGAGTCCGTCTTTGTAACCTGGCGGTGTGGAGCCTCCTGACTCGGTCGTTGATGTGGTCATATCGACATAATGTCGCATGTTGGCTTGTAAGCGCTTCTCAAAACCAGTGACCTCGGACACCGCTTGTTTCCATACTCCGCCTCCTTCTTCCAGTGCCAGTATTTCCGCATCCACTTTCTGTTGCCTACCGTGCAAACTGGCTTGTTCGGTGTTCCAATGCTCCCGGGCCATGTCAAGTGTGCGACGTTTGGGGTTCAAAGAGTGAAAGGTGGATTCGCCTGAGTTTTGCGATAAGGGTTGGATCGGTGGGTCACAGAGGTAGTTTCGGATGTCGGAGTCGAGTAAAGACAATGATTCGGTATAAGAAGAAAGCTTTGAATCAACCGAGTTGTTGATGTCTGAAATCTCGTTCACAAGATGTCGATGTTTAGCCTTCATCTCATACAGCCTGGTCTCCAATTCATGAATGTCAGTCTCAAGGTTCCGAGCCTCTTCTTCTAGTTGCTTTGAACGTCGGCTCTCCTCATCTCCATGTATAGTAGTAATAGCATCTTCTAGACCAGTTCTTCTCGACAGGAAGCCCTGGATCTCGTGCAGTGCGTTGTCCCTTTCATTCGTCTGAGACACAAGAATCTCTCGTTCTTCTTCTCGTAACTTCAGCAGATCATATATTGATTGAAATATGCCCTCTCGGGCAGCCCGAAGTCCGATCTTCTTGGGCGCAGGCTGCCTAGTGGGCACTGTGGGAGGGGACTGTGATCGACTCGCATTAGATGACATTGTTGGAGTCAAAGTTCCGGCTGAGATATCATCTGCTTGAGGCCCAGCGAGAACAGAGAGAAGGCCTTCACTTTGAGCATCGATCAGGACTTGGAGATTGTGTTGTATGTGTTTCGTCTGACGCTCAACGTATAAGAGAGGGTCATGGTGGTATGTAGAAGCTCCGACCGGCACTGGTGGCAGCCTTTTACCACGAAAGGATTGTTGAAGAAGCGTCGACATGACGGAGAAAGGAGGGTGGATGGCCAAGCTTCAACCAGAGGAAGAGTTGGAGCTTTATCGGGACAATACTGGGTAGGAAGACTATTTAGTAGTTTCAGTCCAAGACCTGACCTATTCTTAAAACCATCACCGGATTAGAAAGAAATAATTCATTCCAAGGTTCGCCAGGTGATAGCTGTTTACCGCGGACGGGGGCCGCTCGCAGCTGACCGAGCGCCATCCACGTGATCCTTCATGTACAGTCAGCTCCGCTCAGGCGTTGACGTTGCTCTCGCGCCAGCAAAGCTTCTGACAACTGCTCCCAGCTTCCATTCGTACGTGCACTTCATCCATTTCGTCTCTTTCATTTAATCAACTTTTGTCTTTCTTGTCATATTCTCATTATTTGGGGTGACTGATTCCCCCTTTGAAACCTTGTTCTGCGCTGGGGCTGATTCGCTGTTACAAGCTCTCTCCCGATTGACGTTGCTTCATCACAACAGCAACAAAACACCTATCACTCCTCCAACTCCGTCCAGCAAATTGTGACGCGACTCGTTTCTCAATAAAGATGGTCGGACTCGTATCGGCCGCCGGTTTGGTTGGCTTCCTCTCCGAGCCTGACCCAGAGCTTAAGGTCTTTGCTTTGAAGACATTAGATTCCCAGATCGATCATCTCTGGACAGAGGTTGTCAACTCTGTTCCTGAAATGTGAGTTTGTTCTAAGTAGACTTGTGAGAATGAGCTTCATCTCCATTGTTGCGTCATTTCTCCCGAGTCTGACCGGCTACGAGGCCTCTGCTGACTATCCATCTAGTGAGGCTCTCTACGAAGATGAATCATTTCCGGAACGTGGCCTTGCGGCATTAGTCGCATCAAAGGTATATTATCATCTGCAGGAATATAACGAGAGCATGGTTCTTGCTCTAGGCGCCGGAAAGCTGTTCAAGTTGGAAAACGGCGGCGAGTACGAGGAGACTATTATCGGTATGTTGAATAAGATCCGCGGCATCGGCTATATTTGATACTAACATGTTTCCTCCTGTAGCGAAATGCGTTGATACCTTTGTCTCTCTATCTGCCGCCCAACGGCCAACCGCGGGTGACCAACCAGCGAATCTGAACACTGCATTCCCTGCATCGGGTGACGGTGCCACCAGCACATCTGCCAGCCTCACTTCCCCTATCACACCTTTCTCTAAATCTGCACTGCCCTCGAAATCCTTGCTTTCCCGCGCGGAGGTTCCCGGCGTGGATGCTGCACACCCTGGTGGCGATGACACTAGCGTTCAGCACGAGGAAAACTCCCTTGTGTTGAAGCGTGGTGTCCAGAGTCAATTGAAGACCGTCATTGAGCGATTGTTTGAAGCATGCTTCCGCCAAAAGCGATACCGCCAGGTCATTGGAATCGCCATCGAGGCAAAGAACCTGGATGTGCTCCGCATGGCCATCCTTCGCGCCAGCAGCGACGAGAAGCAGGAGGAGGGCGACTCCCGTGGCAGCGAGGAGCTCATGGAATATGTTCTGGACATCTGCATGGGAATTGTCCAAGAACGAGCCTTCCGCAGCGAGGTTTGTGTTCCCCAAAGATTTCTACAACATCTGCCCGCATCAACTAACCAAGGCTTAATTTTCTAGATCCTCAAACTAATTTTGGAACTTCTTAATGAAATCCCGGCACCCGACTTCTTCTCGATCGCCAAATGCGTTGTCTACCTTAATGAACACTCGATGGCTTCCGCTATTCTCCGTCAGCTTGTTGAGAAGGGAGATGCGCGATCCCTCGCCGTTGCTTATCAAATTTCCTTCGACCTTTACGACAACAGCACCCAAGAGTTCCTTCAGAAGGTTCGACAAGAGATTGCTGAGTTAGTCCCTGAAGACGAGGCGGAGAAGGAGAACAACGAAGAGGACAACGAGCCAAGAGAATCTGACGCATTGCTCGAGGACCAGGGAAGCTCTTCCCGGCCGTCGGATAAACATTCAGATCTATCAGAGGATGCGGTTACTGCATTCAAGAACATTCTCTCAATTCTTGATGGAATCAAGACCATCCAGTTGAACCTGGAGTTCTTATACAGAAACAACAAGGCTGATATCGCGATTCTGAACAAGATTCGTGACAGCCTTGAGGCTCGCAATTCAATCTTCCACACGGCTGTGACGCTTTCAAATGCGTTCATGCATGCTGGAACCACTCACGATAAGTTCTTCCGTGACAACCTAGAGTGGCTCGGCAAGGCCGTCAATTGGTCCAAGTTCACAGCCACTGCTGCATTGGGTTGCATCCACCGTGGCAACCTTAGCCAAGGCCAGAAACTCCTCCAGCCTTACCTACCCCGCGAGCACATCGCTGGAGTTGGAGGCTCAGGATCTGTCTACAGCCAAGGCGGTTCTCTCTACGCCTTCGGTCTCATCTATGCCAACCACGGCGGCATGGCGGTTGACATCATTCGCGATCACTTCAAGAAGGCTACGGAGGAGGTGGTTCAGCACGGTGGTGCTCTTGGTCTCGGTGTTGCGGGTATGGCGACAGGCGACGAAGGCATTTACGAAGACCTGCGAAGCGTTCTCTACACCGATTCCGCTCTCAATGGTGAGGCTGTCGGTCTCGCCATGGGTCTCATCATGCTTGGCACCGGTAACATGAAGGCTCTTGAGGACATGATCCAGTACGCACACGACACGCAGCACGAGAAGATCGTTCGTGGTCTGGCTATGGGTATGGCTTTGATCATGTTCGGACGCCAGGAAGCTGCAGACGAGCTCATCAATGGTCTCCTCGGCGACCCCGACCCAACTCTGCGCTACGGTGGTATCATGACCATTGCCCTGGCTTACTGTGGCACTGGCAGCAACAAGGCAGTTCGCAAGCTTCTGCACGTCGCTGTCAGTGATGTCAACGACGATGTGCGCCGAGTTGCGGTGCTCAGTTTGGGATTCATTTTGTTCCGCAAGCACCAGAGTGTTCCTCGCATGGTCGAGCTGCTTTCCGAGTCATACAACCCTCACGTCCGATACGGTGCCGCCATGGCACTCGGTATCTCCTGCGCCGGTACCGGCTTGGACGAGGCCATCGACCTCCTCGAGCCTATGCTTAAGGACTCGACCGACTTTGTTCGTCAGGGTGCTTTGATCTCCCTTGCTATGGTCCTCGTCCAACAGAACGAGGCCATGAACCCCCGTGTTACCAGCCTCCGCAAGGCCATGATGAAGATGCTTGGTGACCGTCACGAGGATGCTATGGCTAAGTTCGGTTGTGCCATTGCTCTCGGTATCATTGATGCTGGCGGCCGAAACTGCACTATTAGCTTGCAGACGCAGACGGGTAACCTCAATATGCCCGGTATCGTTGGTGTTGCGGTCTTCGTGCAGTACTGGTACTGGTTCCCTCTCACACACTTCTTGTCGCTTAGCTTCACCCCCACATCCGTGATCGGTGTCGACCAGAAACTCGAAGTGCCACACTTCAAGTTCCACAGCAACACCCGCCCCAGCCTCTTCGACTACCCCCCTGAGCAACAGGTGAAGACCGAGGAGGCACCGGAGAAGGTGAAGACTGCCGTTCTTTCCACCACTGCCCAGGCCAAGCGTCGCGCGCAGCGTCGGGAGAAGCAAGCACGCCGTGAGAGCATGGACATTGACCAAGCGCCCACAACACCTAAGGCTACCGATCAGCTGGACGCAATGGACACAGACGATGTTGCTAAGGAGGAGGAAGAAGCCAAGGAGACAGAAAAGGGTGCTGCCGAGGTACAGAAGAAGAAGGCCGAGCGGGAGAAGGTCGGGTACGAGCTGGATAACTTGTCAAGGGTACTTCCAGCTCAGCTCAAGTACCTCACTTTCCCCGATCCGCGGTACGAGCCGGTCAAGAGGGTATGTTCATTCCTATTTGTCCCAATGAATCCAATGCTAACATAATTGCAGCCCACCGGCGGTGTCGTCGTTGTTCTCGACAAGCAGCCCGACGAGCCTCGCGAGGTTATTGAATTGAAGGCCAGCAAAGAGGCTCGCCAAGCGCCTCCTCCGACCGAAACCCTCCAGGACCGCCTGCAGGCCGCCATTGGAACTGCTGCTCTGCAGACCCCTCAACGGGCTGATGCTCGGGCTGCCCTATCTGCTGCCACCTCAGGTGGTGCTGCGGCTGGTGCCGGTGTTCTGACTGCGGTGGATGAGGACGAAGAAGGCGTGGAGGATGCGCCCGTCCCTGACGAGTTCTTATATGAGTCAGACGGGGAAGAGCAGTAGAGGGCTGATGCGGCATAGAATCTTGATGCTGGATGTATTACTAGACTAATCAGGCTGTCTACGCCGACGTGATCTATTTGGGGGGGCTAGTATGGCTTTCCGTCACTGTGATTGATATGAAAGTTCCTATGTTTAAATTACCTCGCATTCTTTTCGTATTATATGCACTCGTCGGAAGGGCCACTGCCGGCTTGTCTTGATTTGAACACGCCGGTTAGACCGCCTTGATACAAGGGTTTCGGATGTAGGACATACACATGCGTACTAGAGGTACATCATGAAACCACGAGCCAGCCTAATTATTCAAAGGGCTTATTCTTCTATATGAGAGTTACACTTTACACTTTATACAACTGTATTAAGATATCTCAGAATTGTAGCCAATCTGGAATATAATCCAATCGCAAACCGGCCGATACTTATATTCACATGTTCACATGTCTCGGCCTTACCCCGGGGCACGGCCAGTATTTCTGACTCAGCAATCCACTGACCCGTCGTTGACCTGGGGAGGGCTGTTGTGCCTCGGCATTCATATTATGACGCAGCATGAGCCAATAAACTGTCTGTGAACGGCGATGACCGAGATGATCAGCAGCCAATAAAGCACCGACCCCTACAACGTATGTTTCTCAGGTCCCAAGGTCTATGTTGTGTGGGAGCATGTGAACTGGTACTATGATGCTCCGAGGCCCCTTTTGGTGCATCTTCACACCCAGACTTGGAATATCACCCGAACTTAGCGGAAATTGTTCCTTGCCCCATAACTCATATATTCCCCAGCTTCCCCGGACTTGAAATTTTCTTCTCTCTTACTACTATTCTTTGGCCATAATATAAATCTTTGTTGTGCGCATTTTCCCTTCATTCCTTACTCTTCACCCATCGCCACCATGGCAAAGACATTTAGCAAAGAGGACGTCGCCTCGCATAGTAAGGGCGACAGTCCCTGGGTCATCATCGACGAAGACGTCTACGATGTTTCCAAGTTCCAAGATGAGCACCCTGGTAAGTGAAGTCAGGTGTGCAGATACATGGGGATCACATGCTAAAATTTCTTTTTTTGAACAGGTGGAAAGAAGAGTACGTTGACCCGAGAGTATCCGCTACGCCCAATAAATCCATATTGACAGTGCATGTTTAGTTCTCCAACGAGTTGCCGGAAAGGACGCTTCAAAACAGTTCTGGAAGTACCACAACGAGGGCATTTTGAAGAAGTACAAGGCTCAACTGCAGATCGGTTCGTTGGATACGAAGAAAGCGGCCCCGGCACCCCCGGCACCAGCGCCAGCCCCGAAAAAGGCTGCCCCCGAGCCGACGCCCACCGCCTCTTCATCTTCCGTGACACCACCTGCCACCGGCGAGCCCCAGGACCCTTACGGAGAGTTGATTCCTTTCGCCGATCCTTCATGGTACCAAGGTGTAAGTTTCGCAAATTGCTATCTGTCACATGTGGGTTTACGGTTGCGCAGAAGCTAACATATATATCGCTCATAGTATGCATCCCCTTACTTTAATGAATCCCACGCCGCACTGCGAGATGAGGTCCGCCAGTGGGTCGAGTCCGAAATCGAGCCATATGTGACCGAATGGGACGAGGCCAAGGAAGTGCCCAGTCACATTTACAAACAGATGGGTGAGCGTGGCTACCTGGCCGGACTGCTGGGCGTCCACTTCCCCGAGAAGCACACCCCGTATCGCGTGAAGTCTGTGTCGCCAGATCGCTGGGATCTGTTTCACGAGATGCTGCTGACCGACGAGCTGTCGCGTGCCGGCAGCGGTGGTCTGGTGTGGAACCTGATCGGTGGCTACGGAATTGGCTGCCCGCCCTTGGTAAAGTTCGGCAAGAAGCCGCTGGTCGATCGCATCCTGCCGGGTATCTTGGCTGGCGAGAAGCGCATCTGCCTAGCCATTACCGAGCCCGATGCGGGCAGTGACGTCGCAAACTTGGGTTGTGAGGCTAAACTCACTGAGGATGGCAAGCACTACATCGTCAACGGCGAGAAGAAGTGGATCACTAACGGTATCTACTCCGATTACTTCACGACCGCCGTGCGCACCGGCAAGGACGGTATGAACGGCCTCAGCGTGCTACTCATCGAGCGCGAAGCTGGCGGCGTCAGCACTCGCCGCATGGACTGCCAGGGTGTGTGGTCTAGCGGCACTACTTACGTCACCTTCGAGGACGTCAAGGTGCCCGTGGAGAACTTAATCGGCAAGGAGAACCAGGGCTTCAAGGTTATCATGACCAACTTCAACCATGAGCGCATCGGCATTGTGATTCAGTGTGTGCGCTTCTCCCGCGTCTGCTACGAGGAGTCTATGAAGTACGCACACAAGCGCAAGACCTTTGGCAAGCGTCTTATCGACCACCCAGTTATTCGCATGAAACTTGCGCACATGGCTCGCCAGATCGAGGCCACCTACAACTGGCTCGAGAACATCATCTTCCAGTGCCAGTCCATGGAGGATACTGAGGCTATGCTTAAGCTCGGCGGTGCCATCGCTGGATTGAAGGCGCAGTCTACCCAGTGCTTTGAGTTCTGTGCTCGCGAGGCTAGTCAGATCTTCGGTGGTTTGAGTTATAGCCGAGGTGGTCAGGGCGCTAAGATCGAGAGACTGTACCGTGATGTGCGTGCCTATGCTATCCCCGGTGGTAGTGAGGAGATTATGCTTGACTTGAGTATGCGCCAGAGCTTGCGTGTTCACGGTATGTTTGGCATGAAGCTATAAAGCATTTTCTGGGTGATGTCGATTACGGCGGTAGAGCATGCCCATTTTGATTCATTTCCCGTTGCTGCTTTTGGTTAGATATCCTGTTGTCTGTGACGACATTTATTTTATTTTGCTATGATCTGCCTTGTACGATAACATTACATTGGCTTAGTTTTGTATATTTCACGATTTACGGTGGACGTCGCCGTCTTATTGGGTATTCGCTGCACATAACTGATTCTCATTCATAACCAAACTCCCGGTGTCTCTATAGTTTACGATATTAGCTGCCCATTACGTTGGCAAGAAGACCCATGGCCATGCCTGATAACGAAAAACATCAAAGAATCCCTCAAAGAAATAGGAAATGTCAAGGTCTCATGTCCCGAAATCCCTTCTTTGTTCAGACGACTCAACTATTCTCGAGAGCCCAAGTTTCATTTTCCGCCCACCGAACTTCCTTCGATCTCACTCCTTTATTCTCATTTTCTTTGATAGGATTCAAGCCATGATCAGAAAAACCCTGAGAACCGTTGGGATTGTGTTCGAAGTCCTTTGATGCCAATCCATTATTAGGTAAAAGTAGTGAGCTGGCTTCCTTTCGAGTCAAAAGCCAGGAATTCGATGCAGAAATATAACATCGAGAGCTGCCCGTCTGCCTATTTAGGGCTCTCGAGGCAAGTTATTTGTGCCCACGCATTCCCTTTGAAGGTCATTTGCCAACCGTTGGCGATGTCTCTACGATCATTTGACATGAACGATGATGCATATGATATTGCAAGTGACATCGATGGAATGATTCAAGTTGTATCTGATGAGCATTCCGCCACATCGCTCATACTTGCCAATCTAGTGGCACGACGAATGCGCGAATTCCAAGAGAACGAAGACGATTTTACCGGCTCTGGGACTGCTCCAACAGATCTCCTGTCAAGTCTTAGCTCAAATGATACTGATGAAGTTAGCCACGAATTCCTACGGAGCATAGCCTATTCCATGGATCTTACGACCATGCCTGAAAATCTGTTGGTTCTGGTTCTCCCTATGCTGCTGCATGTTGATACAAAACTTCCAACACCCGGGGACCTTCATGCTCTACATGAATTTGCTGAAGCATCACCAATGCACCGTGAGCATGTGGAAACATGGTTGAGATCTGAACCGGCTCAAAGCACACTTGAACAAGTTTTCAAGCCATGGATGAATTACTACAGCTTCAAACCCGCGTACCAATGCAGAGACGAGATTGCAGCTTACAAAGCTAGCAGAGGAGGTTTGGGGTTTGACTATGCGTATGAATTCGTGAAAGAATGTCAATGTACAAGCTGTCTCTCACTTCTCGGCAATCTTGAGTTGATTGATTTCAGGAACTACGACCAAAATGGCAGGAGCTTCCTCCATGCAGCTATTGAGGGTGGAGATGCCGAAAGTGTGATGTTCATTGTCGCTATCTTGCTGAAAGGAGACTTGGATCCTCGGCACTTTCCTACGTCTATCGATGGAATGTCTATTCCCCACCACGTCGCTTTGATGCATGACAACGACGTCTTTAGGGGAGTCACCGAGTTTCTAGAAGATGCAGGCTATCCTCTATCTGTGTGGAACGACGATGGCCTCAAGCTCGAACTATGCAGCTTCATCACTGCTGACATGGCCGAACGGTTCCTGTCGAAGGGGTTCAATATCACCAAGCTCCCGAGAAATACACTTCCAATGTATCTGCCCGACGAGGATGACTCCGAGTAAGACTCTGGCAAGGAGTGGAACCGCGATGCAGAATATGGTGATCCTATCATTCGGGGAGAAGACTTCGACCTGGAAAATGACAAGCTCGACGCAAAATCGATTCCATATGATACTATTGGAGTCAATCCCATCGAGCTCCATCCCACCTCTCGAACCATCTGGCACCGGGCAATTGAGAACCCCCAAGGCCCACGAATCCTCGACTGGCTATTAGATCACTCGTATTCCCAGCCAGGGTGTCGGACGGACTTTGACCGTGACACCGGTGAGACTGCTTTGGTGGCAGGAGCAAGAGGAGGCGAGCCAGCAGGCATTGATTGGTTCTGTCAACACTGTGATCCCATGGCGGGACGGGTCCGGAGTTCCCAGGATACCGAGGGTGATGAGACCACAGGTGCTTATGCGTTACAAGTAGCAGCTCACAACCTGCGGCCACATTGCGATATCATTTTCAAAAAGATTTTGCGCCATGTCGATCATAAATTTTACTTGGACATTTCTATCATCAAGGGGTTGTATTGGTTGATTATCAAGAATTATCGAGATATGTACCAAAGGTTGGAAGATCATAAGGAGCCGGGCCGTGAGAGAGCCCAACAGATGGCTCTTCTGCGCTCCCTCACTTCGGCGAAAATCAGAGCGCTCAATAACAGACTCGAGCCGTTCTGGGATACATGGGGGCCGTCTGAACAGCGGAATTGGCTCATTCAGTACTGTACAATTCTTAGGCTGAATTTCCTGGTGAAAGATTTAAGTTCGGATGTTGGGGATGATTCTGATTAGGAGTTTCAAGGGCCAATGTATCAAATTTTCTGCAGTATACTCTGTTGTTTTCACTCGCACCAGTGTAGTTGCGAGGATATTGTAGTTCGTCCTGGTTCTCCAATCAACCTACTTCACCTCGTACACCTGGTAAGGTTTGCATTTCAAATTCGTAAACGGGTGAAAATAATATATATATATTGGCGTATCTAGATGGAAATAGAATAATCATAGCCTCTTCATTAACCCAGTGGTATAATGTATGTTCTTTAAGCTTAAGAGGTCTTCGTAAACGATGGAAGTTGAGACACGCCAGGCTCAAAGGCGGCGAAGCCAAGTACGGCGCCCCACAGCAACCGCTTACGCAAGGATTATGCCTCTGAGCAACACGACCTCCACGCTCCGTCACTCCAAATCCTCATTTGCCCTTTCTCAAAGTACCGCTTACAAGCAGTGCTATAAATTGCGCCTGCATTGTGGTGTGGTTGCTTCTTCTTTCTAACCCCGAGATCTTCATTGCGATCCGTGTTCTTTGTAGGCGGTCGCGGAACTCGGTGATTGCCCGCAGAGCTCGACTGTCTGCTGTGCTCCCTCTTATCTTTCCAGTCGCTTTTCTCTCATCTGGATCAGCTTCATTTCACTTGACCCTATTCGGAATTGCCTGTCCATCGGGACATACCGGACAGTTCGCATCTTGTTGTCTACGTCTTGTCTCCCAAACCGCAAGTTGTAGCGCGGTTTCCTTGGATACGGTTTGTCTTGCTTCTCCCATGTTCTCTTTGTCGTTTTAGTTGCTGATTCTCCTTGTGATTGATAGAAATCTCACTGTATTTCAACTGCAGATTACGACTTGCCGAAAGTGGCGACCGGATCATCTACAATAGCGCGTTAGACACTATCTACCAAAATGTCAAACTTTCTCAACCAAGACTTTGGGTCCGAGGACGAGGAGGATGACTTCAACCCTGCTCCCCAAGAAGAGTCTGATGCAGAGGAGCCTAGAGCCAAGGTCGGTCTACAGATTTCTGCCAAGCCCCAATGGATAAAGCGCTAACAAGTGAGTGCGAAACAGCCAGCCAAGAGAGAACACGCCGGTGGCGATGGTGCCGATGAGGATGATGATGATGATGTGAAGTACCCTCGCAACACACAGGCACATGACGAGGAAGATGCCAAGGATGTCGAAGACGACGACGAGGAGAATGAGTTGGACGACGAAGACGAGGAGGAGGAGGATGACGAGGAAGAGGATGTGGTATGTTCTCCATGCAGACCTGGTAGTTCACGAGCACTTTATTAACCCATAGTCTCAATTTCAGGCGCGTCCACAAAAGCGAATGAAGCGCGCTGCCAATCCTTTCATCGAAGATGAGGCCGGTGTCGATGACGAGGAGGACGAGGCCGATGACGAGGAAGATGAACTCGCCGAATATGGCATGGAAACACATCCGGATGATCTTGATGCGCTGCCCCAAGGCACCGAGACGGACGACCGCCGCCATCGACAGTTGGATCGCCAGCGCGAGATTGACGCCAGCATGGACGCAGAGAAGCAGGCCCAGATGCTCAAGGAACGATATGGACGCAACCGTGCTGCCGCAACAGATTCCCTTGTAGTCCCAAAACGACTCCTGCTTCCTAGTGTGGAAGACCCCAGTATTTGGGGTGGCCGCTGCAAGCCCGGCAAGGAGAAGGAGGTCGTATATTCAATCCAGAAACGAATTGAAGAGCGTCCAGCAGGCTCCCGCAACCCCATTCGAATTATCTCGGCTTTCGAGCGCGGAAACATTATGCAGGGCTGGTTCTACTGTGAAGCGCGCAGGCAGGCCGATGTTATCGAAGGCTTGGAGGCTATCAACTTCTACTACCCATCCCAGAAACTGACTCTAGTTCCAGTGAAGGAGATGCCAGATCTTCTTCGTGTCCAGAAATCGGAAGAACTTTTGCCTGGTGGCTGGATTCGCATCAAGCGTGGCAAATACATCGGCGATTTGGCCCAGATTGAGGAGGTCGAAACCAATGGATTGAATGTCACTGTGAGACTCGTTCCCCGACTGGACTATGGAATGAATGACGATGCTTTTGGTGCCCCTGCTGCCGATGCTAAGCGCAAACGCGGTGCTGTGAACACCGCCCGCCCTCCCCAGCGCCTTTTCAGTGAGACAGAGGCGAAAAAGAAGCACGCAAAATATCTCTCGTCTACTTCTGGTTTAGGCGGAAAATCATGGAACTACTTGAACGACAACTATGTGGATGGGTTCCTCATCAAGGATATGCGTGTCCAGCACTTGAATGCCAAGAACGTCAACCCCCGCCTAGAGGAGGTTACAATGTTCGCGCGTGGAGGAGAAGACGGAACTGCCAACTTGGATCTGGCTTCGCTGGCTGAGACTCTGAAGAACTCTACCGCCGAAGACTCATACCAACCAGGCGATCCAGTGGAGGTTTACCGGGGTGAACAGCAGGGTCTTATTGGTCGTACAGTGTCAACTCGAGGTGACATTATTTCATTGCAAGTCACCGAGGGCGAGCTGGCCGGTCAGACAATTGATGCGCCTGTTCGAACTCTCCGTAAACGATTCCGGGAAGGTGATCACGTCAAGGTTATCGGCGGCAGTCGATACCAGAACGAACTGGGTATGGTTGTGCAGGTCAAGGACGACACTGTCACTCTGCTCAGCGATATGAGTATGCAGGAGATCACAATTTTCAGCAAGGATCTTCGACTTTCCGCTGAGATGGCTGCCGATGGACAACTCGGTATCTACGATGTTCATGATCTCGTCCAGCTTGATGCCGCCACTGTCGCTTGTGTTATCAAAGTAGACCGAGAGTCTCTCCGTGTGGTGGATCAGAATGGTTCTATCCGCAACATTCTTCCTACGCAAATAGCGAACAAGATTACCCCCCGTCGCGATGCCGTGGCTACTGATCGCAATGGCGCAGAGATTCGAAGTGGTGATACCGTTCGCGAGGTTTACGGAGAGCAGCGCAGTGGAGTAATCCGCCACATTCATCGTTCGTTCCTTTTCTTGCATAATAAGGCCCAAGCCGAGAACGCCGGTATCGCTGTGGTGCGGACAACGAATGTTGTTACCGTGTCGGCCAGAGGCGGTCGGACCACTGGACCGGATCTCACTAAGATGAACCCTGCTCTGGCGATGCAAAATCCTGGGGGCGGTGCTGCAATGCCACCACCTCGTCGCGGCCGCGACCAGCTGATCGGAAAGACTGTGACTATCCGCAAGGGTCGTTATAAGGGTCTCGTCGGTATTGTCCGCGACGCAGACGATAGCTCTGCTCAAGTTGAACTTTACACATCTAACAAACCCGTACACATCCCTCGTGACATTCTGACACCCAAAGAGTATGTTCTCCCTCTCTTATGTTTGATCCGCAGTCCTCCTAACCTTTTACAGTCCCGTTTCCAAACAGCCCCTCTCCATGGGCCGTGGAAGAGGAGGTGGTGGCCCCGGAGGGCGAATTCCGTACAATTCTTCAGGCGGTCCTGGACGAGATGGGTGGGCTGGTGGTCGAACACCGATGGCCGCCGCTGATTCGTCTAGAACACCTGCTTGGAATGGCGCTTCTGCCAGAAGTATGTACATCCATATTATATTGGAAACATTGACAAAGATGCTAATCATCACATAGCTCCCGCTTGGGGTGGCGTGAGTGGTGGCCGTACTCCGGCCTGGAAGAACGACGGCTCTCGTACCGCGAACCCCTACGAAGGAAACCGCACCGCATATGGAGGAGTTGGCAGCCGCACCCCGTCCTGGACCTCGGGATCCAAGACACCATACGACTCTAGCTCCGGCTTCGACGCCTTTGCCTCTGGATCCCGCACTCCTGGCTGGAATGCCGGCGGGGCCAACGCAGGAGGCCGTACTCCCGGCTGGAACAGCATGTCCGCCGGTAGAGACCAGCGTGATTTCGACGATGCCCCGACACCTGGTGGAAACTACTCCGCCCCTACCCCCGGTGCATACGCTGCTCCGACCCCTGGTGCACCAACTCCCGGCGGATGGCCCGAAAGTGCCCCCACCCCCGGTGGAGCTTTCAGCGCGCCCACTCCCGGTGGTCCCTCCAAACGAGACTATGACGCTCCAACCCCTGCGGCATTCGATGCGCCAACTCCGGCGATGGGTGGAATGGCTGCTACGCCTGGTGCTGGGTATGGAGGTAATGATGGCGGACCACGGTACGACGACAGCCCGAGTCCGTAGTTCTTGTTCTCTTTCTCTTTCAAGTACCAAAAGCTTGTCCTTTCCACACACCTTAAGATATCAAACGGGATAGGACCGGTTTCACATATGTATTCTACCTTTTGAATTTATTTTCTTGCAAAGCAGCAGACGGCGCCAAATGATATTTCCTAGTCACTGAACTCGTATTATCTTGAATGGCTTACTGGTGGGACTTAACATCTATAGTAAGCAAAAAACCCCCTCCCATGACTTCATGCGCGACGGAGCTAGTACCCCTGAATATCTCAAGTGCTGCAAACCGACCAAACTTCCATTTGGGAAGATTTACGGGGATGGACACATTGCCATCAGCAATATAGCATGCCCTTATTCCTTGCTATAAACGGCCAGAACCCGGTCGATGATATCCGCTGCCCACAGACACTTCTCATCTTGGAAGCGCGGCGTGATGACCTGGACAGCGCATGGAGCACCATCTACCTCATCGGGCAGATCTAGTATCTGTCAGAAATATATTCAATAAAAGGGGGCGGCTCACTGACAGTCCGGCTGCGCATCATCACATGTTGTCATAGGTTCGGGATCAAGCTCTTTGGAAGCTTTTCCAAATGGAATAATGCATGCGGGATACTATATTGATATAAGTTAGTATGCACTTTATAGATTCAAGGCCACAACAGCAGAGCGAGAAAAAAAAAAAAAAGAAAGACTTACATCCAAGACATTCCACATAACCGTATAAGAAGGCCATCCATAAGTATCATGGCCTACAGCTGTACTCTGAGCTCCAGGAGCCAGAATCACATCAAGCTTCTGATCCACCCATGTCTGCCTCCAGGCCTCATGAACCCGCTGGCGAGCCGCATGCAACTCCAGGATAGTCTCAAACGGTCCTTGACCTTTCTGAGCAGGGAGCGGACCAGATGATATCGGGCTCGCAGCCTTAGCAACCGAAGTTACAGGGGGCTCACCACTGGCCGCAATGATATCCCTGTGTGGGCCATAGGTAAAATACTGGAAGGCAATACGCGACGTATATGCTACACTCTGTGCTTCATCGTCCGCACTAAGTCGGACTATCCGATGTCCTGCGTGCGCCAGGGCCTCAACAGCCCGATCTAGAGCCCTCTTCACAGGCGGGTGCAGCGGGAAATACTCGTCCTCAGAAAGCACACCGATGGTCAAGCTTTCGCTGGCGTTGATACTAGACGGTATGGTTTGCCAGGGAACCCCGACGGCAGCAGAGTCATACTTCCATGCCTGGCCGTCCGCGACAACTGAACTCATCAGCAGCTTGAGATCGGCGATGTTATGTGCCAGCGGACCTGCGACTGGAATAAGTCCCGGGATCCCCTTCACGGCGCCGGAAACCTGTCCACCGAAGGGGATACGGTCGGTTGTGGGCTTGAAACCGTACACCCCACAGCAGAGCGCAGGGATGCGGATTGAACCAGCGATGTCGGTCCCCACGCCTAGAATCGATCCCCGGAAAGCTACTAGTGCACCCTCGCCGCCGCTGGAACCACCGGCTGTTAGGGTTGTCTTGTGTGGATTGAGGGTACGGCCGAAGATGTTATTCTCCGAGTCTGCTGTCTGGGCGATTGTTAGCCTCATGTTCTGAGAATATTCTGAGCTATTTGGTATTTTTACCATCAGTGTCTGTGGAATATTGGTCTTCACGTATAACACGGCGCCAAGCTCCAGAAGCATCTTCACTAGTGCCGAATTCGTTTTCGCGGGCTCGTTCTCGAGAAATGCGACATATCCTATTGTTGACTGCACGCCCTCGACGCAGAAACTGTCTTTTACACTAATCGGTAGGCCATGCAGGGGACCAACAGGTTTTCCCTGCCGCTGGAGGTACTCATCCAGGTACTTAGCACGCTCCAATGCCTGGGGGAAGAAGGTCTCTGTGAGACACGAGGTCTACCAAAACATATGTTAAGATCATTCCTTTTTTTATTCTCTCGGGGATACATTGTACCTACAACCTGCTGCGCAATAGCAGCCCTCTTACAAAACGCCGTTGTAACAACTGACGAGCTGACCTGCCCTGATGCCAACTTATTCAATAGCTGACTTGCGGTATAATTCTCGGTCAGGTCCAATTCGACCTCGGAGAGCAGACCACTGCGACGAGGAAGATTAATATCCAGTACACGCGGGTTTTCCTGCGCGAGCGCCAGCTGGTCAGCGCTTAGGAGCCAGTCGCGAGGAATCTTCTGCTCGCATTCAGAACGTTTGGCGGCGACTAGGTCTTGCCAGTTGCTGGGGTGTGATTGGGATGCCATTTTGGAGATGGGGTAGATGTGATTTCACGCTTGTGACCATTTCCCTTTCTATGTGATTTTTATATACTTTTCATGCTCGGCATCACGGCATTTACCCACTAGAAGATGTTGCCACCTCCGCCTTTTTCCACTTGATTTGACGCCCCGCTTGGTGTGGTGATGTTCAAGTGTGTGTCGACCTGCCGCTTTGGGATAGCTTGGAGCCGGGAGGAGTCTACGATAGCGCTTGATCGTATCATTTGCATTAGTATTGCTCTTGCGGGGTTCTCTTATCACATATTAGAAAATTACCGCCATAGAGTGAGTATCGGCTATCGTAGACTCTAAATCTCCAACTCTCCAATCGGCAATGTAACCCCTCCATCTGCCGTCGGTTATTCAAACCCCTCTCCAATATCAAATATGTTGATTAGATTTACTTGGTTACAACATCTTTTGACTTGATATCGGGAGCGAATTGTCTAGATAATATACATCGATCTAGATCTCCTCCCCCTCACGGCACATAACACCGAGATACGCTAGCCCATTCTGCCAACCGTGCAGACCAGCGAATGGCGAGGTGGTAGCTGTCGGATGTGCGGACGGTGTAGTGGAAATCTAGAGCCATGGAGTGTGAAATATTGGAATGATAAGCTGCTTGGAATCGTTGACATAAATAAGAAAATGAACCGGGATTCCCCAGATGTGTTCCCTTCGCTACTGTTTGCCTAGGCTGTGCCTCTTGGAGCCAACGTCATAGAATGAGAGCTAGACGATGAGATAGAAAAGGGCTAGTCGGCGTATTCTAAAGATATTCGTGATATTGATTATCTTTATGGCCTCCGGATATGTTCTAAAACTCCCCACAATCTCCAAATCTCAAACGAGAAGGTTGACCCACCGGCGCATTATCTTGAACTCTATCAGATGGGGCATCTGCAAGTGCCCAGGTAGTATCCACGGAAATTAAAACCTTGGTCATTAGCTCATTATCTGAATGCATAAGTGGATTAGTGTTTTATACTCAACCCTGGGAAGTGTCATAGGTACCAAGGTAGGCAGGTCCAGCAGGTCACTTCATATTTGCGATCTGATATTGGCCTGACTACTTCAGCCTCGTCTTTTTATTTTCTTTTTCTTTTCTCTCACACGTATCTTCTGAATCTCGCGTAAGACCCCAAGGTGTCTTGTCACCTAGTGCTCTTGCTATTTGCTACTTATTCTCTACCACCCACCTCTCTTCTTTGACTTCCTTTCACTCAACACAACTTTCTACCTTGTACCGTGGCTCTGACTTTTCAGCAACCATGCCTTTCGCTACAGATATTCTGACTGACCCTTCGATCTCAGCCTCTGCTAGACAGCAAGCTCTCAACCGCATCTACTCTGACCCAGGTCTTCCCCAGAGTTCGACAACCTCGTCGTTCTGGACCCTGGATTCACACAGCTTCAGCCAGGGAGCTGCAAAGCCTCTTCCCAAGGAAGCTGATGTTGTTATCATCGGATCCGGTGTTACTGGAGCATCTATTGCGCGGACTTTGCTTCAGAACCGTGCTGCAGATCCCTCTTCTCCCTTTCATCCATCTGTTGTCATGCTCGAAGCCCGCACTGTTTGTAGCGGCGCAACCGGCCGCAATGGTGGCCACATCCTAGAGACAGCTGATGAGTACAGCGAGTTTGCTGATGCCTTTGGCGTGGACGCCGCACGCAAGCTTATCCGCTTCCGATTAGCCCATCTGCAGGAGATGCTCGCTGTTGCAGAAGAGCTTGGCATCACCACTGAGACACAAGCACGAAAGGTGCAGTTCCTGAGCGTTTACTTCGGTGATGAGCCTTGGAAGGCGGCATTGGAGCGTATGAACCGTTTCAAGGAGGGAATGCCGGAGGAATCTGCTGAATGGACATCTTATGAGGGAGACTCTATCCCGAGGGTACGTTGATATTGTATCCCTAACACCCAAAATTCCGACGCTAAGGTTCATTTTAGGAGTTGTGTTTGACTCGTGCCCGAGGTGTCATTGCCGGCCCTGCAGGCGCCCTGTGGCCCTACAAATTCGTCGTCGGCGTCCTTACTCGTCTCCTTGCCGACTTCCCAGATGACTTCTGCGTCGAAGAAAATACCCCCGTGACCGCTATTCATGACGATACTGCCAGTAATGGCCCAAAATACAAGGTTGAGACAAGCAGAGGCATCATCAACGCTCGACATGTTATCCATTGCACCAATGCCCATGTCAGCCACCTGGTCCCTGGCCTCCGCGGCCGAGTCTTCCCCGTGCGCGGACAGATGTCTGCTCAAACACCCGGCGACAACTTCCCCAACCAAGCAGCGGATCATTCCTGGATTTTTAACTACGACCGCGGATTCGACTACATGACCCAGCTGCCGGAGGGACAGATGATGCTTGGCGGAGGCTTTGCGCAGGGCGAGGCCGGTGGGCTAGCGGATTTGGGCATCTCTACCGATTCTGATCTTAGTCTTTACATTGATATCCACTTGTCTGGGGCTCTGCGTGCCATCTTCGGGGCTAAAGACTGGGGCTGTGTGCAAGGCGAGCCAGTGCAGGCGATGTGGACCGGTAACATGGCGTTCAGCTCCGATGGGTTCCCGTGGGTAGGACAATTGCCAGGGCTTGTGACAGGTCGGTCTGAGCATGGGTCTGAGGGGGCCGAGTGGGTTTGTGCTGCGTTTGGTGGGGAAGGAATGGTTCAGGCTTGGCTTGGTGGTAAGGCGGTGGCAACTATGTTGCTTGCGCGAGATGCTTCGCTGAGTGAGACTGTCAGTGGGGATCTTTCGTGGTTCCCTGAGCAGCTGCTTGTTTCTGAGGGGAGATTTGCTGAGACGGCGTTGCCGAAGGAGGTTGGGGATGACGTGCACAAGGCGAATCTTTAGATTTCCTCTTGGGATTTTGCGCACTAGATTTGCGACTGCTTTTTCGATTTTCCGCTCATCTGACTACGCGGCATTTCTTTTTCTTTGGCCTACCATCTTTGATACTTGAATAAAAGAGAACATTTGTTGTTATGCAGTCTTGCAATCACATTCTTAGTTCTGTTGTCGTGCATATGTTAGGGTTAGGGCTTTTCTCATACGTTGGCTATCTCTTTCAGGTCAGGCTTCCATGTTATCTCGAGGCTGAACGAGGAATATGAAACCTATAACTAGTGACAATTGGTTAAAAGGACGTTCCTTGTACCCTGTATCATGTACCATATCAAGGCACCCCCAAAGCTACTGTATCATCTCGTGCAACCTCGGTAATCTCCTAGAAAAGATATCCAATGCCGCAACGTCATGACCATAATGTCAATAAATGCAGATTATCATTTGGAGTATCCAATGGAAGCTATAATCATCAATAAACTTGATTCAAATAACATACCAGGGGGCATAAGCCAATGTCACCCGACTCTCAAATGGCCCGACCCATATCAACTTAAGTATCTCAACCCAGGCAGCTAGATTCTGTCAACTTCCAGTCGGAAATCCCCATCGCAGGAAGTGAAACATGCAAGATTCAGGTATGACGTAACTATCGAACTCAGCAAGCTGTCAAATAACATGACCACGCTTCACGATATCAAGATACCGATTTGTCAATGCGCGCCGAGCAGACTTTCCCCAAATGACCATTGGGATGGTCATGGCATTAATAGCTAGACTCATAATTCCGCACGCTATAAACATATTTTGGATACCATTGTGCTGGATCCATGGGGTGGTCGCGAATGGAATTGCGATACTGACTGTGTTGCGCATGAACGCCACAACAGTGAAAGCGTCACCGGTGATCTAGAAATGGGCGTTAGTATAAACAAGTCACTCAAAGTAAAAGATGTATCATATAAAGTGTATCATGTATCTCGAAACGAGATAGGTTTGAACGCAACCAATCATACCTCTCTGTAACTGTCCATGACTAGCACCAATGCAGTGTCACTAATACTGCCGAGGCCAAACCCGAAGAAGGCGCCTGCAACGTTAGGCCAGATCCAGTGCATTCCCTATCATCCAGAAATAAGAATGTCAGCACTCGCTCGTCAACAGAGCCTCAGCCTGAATGAAAACTTTGATTGTGAATGTTGTTGACTTACCCTAGAAATCGTTGCACCGAACATAATAAGGCCACCTGCCATGAAGATGGCCGGAAGATGTAAGATGTACAACCGCATTTCGGGCTCGTAATAGCCCCTGTTCCGTTTTGCGTAGTACAAAATGGACCGATCACCGAGGAGCCCACCGTACACTACACCGAGGGTGTTCCCAATCAGGGGACCAGCGTTGGTGTATCCCATTTGTGCAGGTGAGAAGTTGTATGGTGGCCCCGGGAACACGCGCGACAAGACGGAGGAGGTCGCTGTCAGCCAGCCTACTCCAGCTGCGTACTGAAACGCGGCAAATGCCACGGCCGGAAAGATGAGAACGCGGAATGGGCGGTGGAAATGCGGCCAGATTGGTTCTGATGTTGGCGTTACCAGGGCAAGCCGCTTGCGCCATGAGTTCCGCAGTATGGTGATGTCCAGCGCACGGTTGAAACGAGCCGGTTCAATGAGAAAGAGACCATTGGCTGCACCTCCCTAGTTGAATTTGACCAGACCATCTTCTCTAATTTCGATCGCTGGGTCGTCTTCTTCAAGGGTAGCGCCGACTTGCCCAATAAACGCAGGGACGTATTTCGTTTCCTCATACAGGAAGAGGAAGACAATCAAAAGGATGGCATTGAAAATTCCCATAGTCTGATAGGACGAGCGCCAGCCGTACTGTGTGGCTTGCTCCCCTGCAGCCATGGGAACCAAGAAGCTCTGTAGAGTTTCATTAGCTACGCTACATAAATTTCCAACGTGATGGGTTTAGGGGAGATACACCGATCATGACACATGTCAGGTATAGACCATTCATGCTTCCCCGGTGATGCACAAAGAACAAGTCGGCAACCTGTACAACATTAGCAGGCTACCTTGTTATCGGTCCAAGGATATAACTCACGGTTAGCCCAGCTATCGACTCATTGGTTGCACCAGCCAAGCCCTGCAACAAGTTCGTCGCATACAGCTCTGTCAAGCTGGTCATTTTGGATGCCCGAAACGCCGTCGCCAACATCAGTGCCGTTGATACGATATAAACTGGTCGTCGGCCATACTTTTTTCGCAAAGGGAATGAAGATGATGCAGCCAGTTGCGAGTCCAGCGAAATTTACCGATACCGCGTTGTTCAATTCATTGTAGGTGACTTCCATGTCAACAGTCATCTCCTGCCAAAAAATGGGTTGGATATTGATCCTGATATGAATGTTACCAGTCTGTCCCATATAAAATGATTCTTTCCCACTCACGCCGTGAAGATGATTATAGTCATGGCCAAAACAATCGTGAAATTGGCTGCTTTGCGTGTGGTGCTCCAGTTCTATGTATAATTTCTTTAGCCCGTGACTTGAGTAGGATTCGAGGGATAGCTCACTAGAGGCTCATTTGGGTCGGATGAGGGAATCGGATCGAGAACAATAATGTGCTGCCCTTGCTCATCTGCCCCGTCCTCTAGAAGACGACTTGTCAACAACAGCCCAGGTTCAAGATGTAAAAGAAGTCTAACCTCGGATCAATTTGAACGTGCCCGGAGGCTGGTCTGTTTCATTCTCAAAAGAGGTTATAACGTGGAGGTCCGCCATCGAGTGAGTTGATGTATTTGGTGATGAAATTGTGCCTCAGGGATTACAGTGTGTGCTAGTTGATATTGAACTCTCGAAGATGTTGAAGCTCGGGGATGTGGTTGAGGTAAAAAGATGAAGTGATCAGGGTAAGTGAAGATGGAAGGAGTTTGCAAAAGATTGATCTTGACTTGAGAATCTCTTGTATAAACAACCCGCAGGTCATTTTGAAAGTCTTTTAGTGGCTACACATGATAGACCTTTATCCTTTGCCCCCAGTGTTACCGATGCCACCGATACAGGAATCCAGGCAGAGAGATAAGCCATGTGTTCTGTGACCCGGATAGTATCCAGAACTCGCATATCCTTTATAGATACGGAGAGAAAGACCTCTGAGATAGAATGAATTCCGGTTGTCAAAGGGCTGATGGGGGTCAGCTTATCTTCTGATGTTCCCTTCCACCCAGATTATCCGTTGTGTCAGTCTTCCTGATTGGAATAACGTGCGTTTATACTTGGAGGGTATAAAAAGGACCACTTCTCCTAAAATTATATAGAAAGATTGGAAATAGGCATCATATTGATCATAATTGAAATTTTTTTGTAAAGAACTGCCTCCGTACCTTATATATGTATACAATATGTCCCATGCATTAGAGGGAAGAACCTAAAACGTTTCATTATACGATCATATCGAAGGCATATAAACAATGGAACATCCCCTATCACAGGGTCTAGACGACATGAATGCTCTTTATCGTTTAATAATAGCGCGCCAGAAGGTAGAAAGTCCAAAAAGGGTATGCTCAAAACAAGAGCAAAAGGAGAAAATCCGGGGCATCAACCAGCAGATATATAGCTAGTTATACGGCATTTAGAGAGAAAAGTGGCCTTCTAAAAGAATGAACTCCCAGATTTTAGGGCTAGAAAGCTGCGATAACAGTGTTGCATAGATGGAGTTGCCGCGCCGGTTTAAGCCGACGACCCGGACCTAGACTGTATACGGTAGGTAGACGCAATCGCTTCACTAACCTCCTATAGAAGACTATATTCTACTAGACTGTCGTTTATTAGTTCTCTGGGTATTTTTGGACATAAAACTCCGCCAGTACTTTCTAACTTGGGAATAACCATGTATATATATTACTTGCTCTTTGAGTTCTTGTCAATTGCAACCCTCAAAGTTTCCGCAAAATGTCTGCCAAACCGCTAGTCAAGCTTGACCTCTTTCGTGTTCACAAAGGTACGGCTTTTATCTGCTCCTCTCTCTTAAGTAGGCATAGACTACGCTTGTGGAAGTGGCGATCAGCGAAACTGATAAAAGATCAATGGTGCAGAGTATCTTATTCCCGCCATCGGGAAAACGGTTCATCGCGCTTTCTCTTCTGATCCTTTGATCCAGTGGCTAAGGCCAAATGCTGCACCATGGGATGAACAGGATACGGGCAGATGGAGCTGGCAGTATCGTCGTATCCAGCGCATAATGCTCGAAGGCGAGGTATTCAGTTCTGCCAACGTTAAACAAATGGCAGAAGATCATCCTAGAAATGGCAGAAACCAAATATCAACAGACACCCCCACCTCTACTGTTGCTGCATTGCCAGGTAAGGAGTCCGGGACATCTTCGCATGAAGACGACAACGCCGGTGCTGTAGTGTTTCTGTTCCCACCGCCGGGACGAAAACCCTGGTCCCTACCGCGAATTTGGCTTGCGTGCAAGTTGTGGTTATTAAACCTTCTTGCACCAGCACACGAGAGCGGATCGAGAGACAAGGTAAGCAAAGTGCTATCTATGGCCCTGTTTCTATATTGACTCGGCCCTCTTAGCGCGTTGAAATGCTCCTCAACAGACATGAAGCTAGTTTGAAGTTATTGGAAGCAATATACCCTCGACAAAAGCTATGGTACCTTGAGGTTGTTGCTGTGCATCCTTCACTACAATCACGCGGACTGGGTGGGGGCGTGATGAGATGGATCTTGGAACACGTTGCCGACGAGCCCGTATACCTTGAATGTACTCGGAAGGAGAACGTAGGGTTCTACGAGAGCTTTGGGTTTCAAGTTGCTGAAGAGGTTGAACTGGTGGATTATGCGAGTCAGACTGGAGAGCATGTGTTTAAGCACTGGGTCATGGTGCATCCGGGAAGCTCAATGCTGTAGATCCCCAATAACACAAGACAGAGGTGGTCTTAAGCTTCACTACTTTATGTCACCTCTTAAAGCACCTATACGGATGATCCGAGTTTAGCAAGTAGCTTAAATATCCCATAGTCAGATTAACATACAGCCGTGACATCTTTACAATTGTATCCATCCATAAATCATATCAACCCCATCTCCAAACCTTTTTGTCGAGCCAACTCATGCACACTCAGGTTTGGATCTTCCTTCTGCCATAGCTCTTCCAACAGACTAAGAAGTGTTTCACACTGATGAGATCCTAACAAACCCTTCCTAATAGTTTTTTGCCATTCCGGCTTGTGACACAGGATACCGACTTCCGATCCAGCGACAAACATAGGAAACACAATTGCATTCATGATATGAACATCTTCGGTTGGGCGCTCAATTGATGCGAGACGGAGAGCATCAAGGCTAGCCAGGATCCGTGCAACAAGAACGGATGTATCTGCCGGACACTTGGTAGGCTTCCGCCATGCTGAGATATTGTCGGGAATATGAGGAGAAGAGGTTTTAGCTTGTTTTCTGAGGGCCAGAATACCTGCCAGCTGATGCGCCTCCCACAGATAACACTGTAAAAAGTTCCCTGGCTCTCCAGGCCAGTCCCAAAGGTTTTGCTCCGTGGTCTCTGTGCCTATCCCGGCAAGGATATCAAGTAGTGTACGAGGAAGACCGCTGACAGGCTCAATACCATACCTGGGTGCTGCTGGCTGGCAATATCGGCGCCAGATGCCAATCTCTGGAGCCTGGCGACCGACAGAAAAGCAGGCCATGTCCAACACCCCCATCACCTCGAGGAGGTGGATACGAAATTGGGTTGGGGTGGAATGGTGGTGCATATTATCGAGGCCATGGCTCTGCAATATTTTGTGCATACCTTCCAAATGCATAGTCCAGGGCAGGCCGTGCATGAGCTGAGATCAAACCAGTGTCAGAACCTTAAGCCAGAGGATAAGTGAAAAGGAAGTTGAGGTTACACACGCCAATGCTACACAATAGGAGCCCCGAAGTCAAGGTCCCATCGGAAAGGGTCGTGCTGCACGCTAGTTCTTCTCGAAATGTCCTTAATGCGGTGTCGAAGTATTCGCAGAACTGAGAGGTGACTGTGCTCGATAGTGCGAGTTGGAATGCAATGCAGATAGAATACAAGGCGCTGGATTCTTGGCAAAGCTGCGGGAGACGCGGATGAAGCATGGTATCTCTTGCTGTTGTTGAGTGAAGCACGTTAAATCCATTATTCATGACTACTCGATGTCATTATCAGTGTTGCAGCCCACCATACTCAAATGTTTTCATGCTAGTAACTCACATTCATTGAAAAGAGCCTCATCCTCAACTACCCTCTGCGAAACCGCTGGTTCCACCTCCCGACTCGCCTCCGCTACTAGCCAATCAATATCAAATAACCTCATTATTTCGCGAACCACACTAACCGGAATTCCCCTCCAGTTCCATCCTCCTTTTTCTCTCCTTACTAAGATCCCTTTGTCTTCCCCTCTGTCTAAATGGCACAGAAGTCTTGACCGGTTTATCAGCACCAGTAAAGTGACCGCGCGACGCAATCCCCGTACCCCATCTTAGCCGAACCTCGTAGCCCTCGCATGTGGTCCCGCGCTCGACACAGTTTTGGCAAGAAGGGCGCGCGTTGTCACAGCGACGCCGACGTCGTTTACACGTCCAGCAGCCCTGGTGTGAGCGGGTCGACATGCCGGATTTGGGGGTATTGTACTTGGAAGCGTTGGGCGGAAATGTGAACCCACCGTTTAATGCAATGCGGGGGCGTAGATCATGTGGATTCCCGATAGCGCGTCCAACTGCCTATTTAGGATAGCTCGTTTATGAAACCCAGAAACGTTCTAGATGGTCTTTTGATTTGTTTCATAAATCAAATCTGGTTTGAGATGTCAAATTATGACAGGAATATCTCGTCAGACATCGAAGTGTCGTATTAATTGGCCAAGAAGCCGATGATGTTTACTTCGGTGTGGACTTCCATATTGGGACTAGGGTATCTCGGACATTCGGCATATCATCTTCGACTTTCTCCGAATTCCCTTGATTTTTGGTATTGTTGGAGTACATCCACTGTCGATCAACCGGCGCATCAAATAAACATGCTTCTTCAGCAGTGCCACGTGGCGCATGCCGAGGCCTGACAGACAGCCATTGGTCTCCTCCTATATTCAGGGGCAGTTCCATATTTACGCAATCATTGTCCAACATGATCTCCACCGGGGTTAGTCTATAGTCCGCGTAATTATCGATTTTCCATGGAAATATTCTGAATTCTAGGACTACTAGGGCTGAGTCTATGTTCATAGAGTGTATAAAGTTCTGCTGATCGCCTCTTAATTAATTGTACCTCACAGAACAGTCGATCGAGAATATCTTCAAAGTTCCAATGTTGAACTTCCTTCAAATTCTCCTTGCCGCCCCGGCACTCGCCGCGGCGGCCAGTTTCCCAGTTATCCAAAGTAACTATGGACCTGTCAAGGGTGCCGCATCACCTTTCCGAGACGGCGTAACTGTCTACAAGGGCATTCCTTATGCCGCACCTCCGACAGGCTCGAAGCGTTGGACCCCTCCCACCAAGCCCGAGTCATGGACCGAGACACTCCATGCAACTGAGTTCGGTCCCCAGTGTGCACAGCCATACTCCGACGCTGGTATTTTCTCTTCTGGGAAGAACTCAACTAGCGAGGACTGTTTGACCCTGAACATCTGGACCCCTACCTACGATACCACCTCCGCTGCCGAGATTAAGAACAAAAATCTTCCTGTCTACGTCTGGATATTCGGCGGCCGTTTCGAAGGAGGTTCCGGAGATGTCATTACCTACGATGGAACCGGTCTTGCTTCCAAGGATATCATTGTTGTTACTCTGAACTACCGTCTCGGTGCCTTTGGTTTCCTTGCTCACCCCGACCTGTCCACTGAATCTGGACACAATAGCTCTGGAAATTACGGCATCTTGGACCAGCAGTTTGCTCTCCGTTGGGTTCGAGACAACATTGCTCACTTCGGTGGAAATGCCAGCCAGGTTACTGTCGGTGGTCAGTCTGCGGGATCCGCCAGTGCATTGGACATGATGTGGAGTCCTCTCAGCAGCGGTTTGATCCACGGTGTAATTGCCGAGAGCGGTGCTCGTGGACCTCATGATCCTGCCACTGGTAGTGTTGCTACCAGCTACAACACCAAAGATGTTGCTGAGAACTTTGGTGTCACTTTCCTGAAGACTATGAATGTTTCGTCGATTGCTGAGCTCCGTAAGCTCCCTATGGCTGACCTTATCGATGAGGGCCAGTTGATGGAAGACGATTACTTTGACGGTACCGCCTTCTCTGACCTTTGGTCTGGGCCTCCCCGCTGGCGTCCCGTTATTGACGGCTATGTGTTCCGTCACGGATACGGCGAATCTCTGAATCTGGGTGCTCACACCGATGTGCCGATCATGACCGGCAATAACAAGAACGAGAATGATGGAGGCGCTTCCACGGTTTCCGATTATAAGACTCTGTGGACAAAGGTGTTCGGCAACTACTCCTCTGAGTTCTTCTCTCTCTACCCCGCCAAGACAGACACTCAGGCCAGCGATAACAGCGATGCTGTACTGCTCGATATGGCCCGTGTTGGAACTTGGGAGTGGGCCGCCGAATGGGCTGCCGGTGGTGCGAAGAGTGATGTCTTCGTGTACTACTTCACCAAGGCTCCTGCGGAGAATGAGGAGGGCGGAGCATACCACGGTGCTGAGATCTGGTATGCTTTCAACAACATTCCTTACTCGGACTACTCCAATGTCACTTGGAATGCCACCGATTACAAGATTGAATCTGTGATCTCTGAGTACTGGGCGAACTTCATCCGCACGGGCAACCCCAACGGTGACGGCTTGGTCCACTTCCCTCCATCGTCCAGCAACTACTCTGCTATGCACCTCGGCGAATCTTTCGGTGCGGTTCCAATTGCCGCGTCCAAGAAGCGCATCACCTTCCTCCGTCGCTGGATGTCTACTTTACACCAGTACTAAGCAGGGCAAGTTTTACCGTTGTTCTGGTGCTTCTACCACATGAAACAATATTTTCGTCATGTAGTTTAAACTACCCTTGCAAGGGCCTATGTTAATACATCCTATTTTTAACATCTCCACTTTGACGCAATCTTTTAAACAAGCCGTCTCGGCTTTTAGCAATCTATCGATCAAAAGTACTGGCTTAAGGCTCCACTTCGGGGTTTAAACAGATGCTAAACTTATCTTAAAACTAAATATTCAAGTACATTCCGATTATGATGCACATGACGTGAGCTCTAATGGTTTCACGATCCCCCACCCCGAATACGAACCCGATAGCCCCGATGCAGATCTACAACTCCACATTTATGTCCGAAGTCTCGCCCCTACTTTCAAATTTAAAAGGAGGTATCATTGAAGATGTGGGTTGGGCCCAAACCGTAATCATCACTTTGTTATTCTGATTCGGAAACATGGAGGGCAGATCGTTGCTCAGCAGCCGCGTATCATCCCCTGGATGCATTTCCATGTCTCGATATATTAGCAACGTGTGCTATCTGTATAACATTCGAGCTCACAATCTTTTTCTTTAGTTTTCAGTCTTTCGCTTTGATATAGCTTATACATTCTTTTAGACCTACCATGAAGCTGCTTTCCACACTCGCTGGTGTGGCAGCCTGCGGCTCGTCCATCGCCTCTGCCCTAAGTCCCCCAGTTATCGACACTCACTACGGTACAATCCATGGTGGTCTCTCCCCATTCCGCGGAGGTGACAAAGCCTTCGTCTACAAGGGTATTCCCTACGCACAGCCTCCTACAGGTGCAAACCGTTGGACAAAGGTTGCTGGACCATCAAAATGGGGCAAGCTCAACGCGACCGAATTCGGACCACAATGCGCGCAAACAATCAGTGATGCTGGCATCTTCTCCAGTGGCAAGACCACGACTAGTGAGGACTGCCTTTACCTCAATGTCTGGACTCCGGCCTATAAGAACCAGACCAATATGTCCGCTAAGAAACTGCCGGTGCTTTTCTGGATTTATGGAGGACGATTCACCGGTGGTTCTGGTGATGTCAAGACCTACGACGGCACTGGTCTAGCACAGAAAGACATCATCGTAGTGACCATAAATTACCGTCTGGGGCCATTTGGATATCTCGCCCATCCCGAATTGACAGCTGAATCGGGCCACAACAGCTCTGGCAACTACGGCATTCTGGATCAACAAGCCGCTCTGCACTGGGTTAACGAGAACATTCAACTGTTCGGCGGTGACCCTAACCAGATTACTGTCGGAGGGCAATCCGCTGGCTCGGCTAGTGCCCTCGATGTCATGTGGAGTCCGTTAGCCAAAGGCCTCGCAGAAGGTATCATTTCAGAGAGTGGTGCGCGAGGAACACACGATCCTATGACTGGAACTGTTGCCACTAGCTATCGGACCAAGGCAGCCGCTGAAAAGCAGGGAGTTGCTTTCCTCAAGGAAATGAATGTGACATCCATTGCCCAGTTGCGGAATGTGTCTATGGAGGCCCTCCTAGAATATGACTCGCTCTCCGATACCATTTGGGAAGGAACTCCTTTCGCTAATCTCTCGGACACGTTCATGGAGCCACCCATGTGGCGGCCCAACATCGACGGATACGTCTTCACTGACAACTACGCGGAATCCCTGCGCAATAACTCTCATGCCGATATCCCCATTCTTACTGGAAGCAACAAGGACGAGTCCGGTGCCAGCCCAGACCTGTCGTACACTGCTTCCAACTACCACACTCTCTACAGCAACCTCTTTGGCGATCTTTCAGAAGAGTTCTTTGCCCTGTATCCCGGTGCAAATACCACCCAAGCATCGGAAAGCGCCAACGAGTTCTACCGTGACCTCAGCCGTGTCGGTACCTGGCGTTGGGCTGTCGACTGGGCTGCAGGCGGTGCAAAGAGCAACGTCTACACTTACTATTTTACTCACGCTCCTGCCGAAAACCGTGAGAGTGGTGCTTACCACGGCTCCGAGCTCTGGTACACCTTCAATAACATTCCCTACTCTTCGTACTCAAATGTTACGTGGAACACCGCGGACTATGCTGTCGAGAACAAGATGGCTAGCTACTGGGCAAACTTCATTCGCACTGGAAACCCTAATGGCAATGGGCTGCCGCAGTTCAAGCCCACTACCAAAGCTTCTGAGAAGACTATGTGGCTGGGTGATTCGTGGGGAATGGGTCCCCTGACTATGAACAGCAAGCGCATCCAGTTCTTGCAGAAATGGACTGCTAGTCTGCCGGCTTGGTGATTTTCAAATTTTGAATATGGTCTGTGTGACCTATATGGCTAGAAACCTACATTCTTTTTGATATGTATCATAAATTATGGATCACTGTGTGATGTGAATAGAATCACTTGTATACCACTATTTCTTCGTCTAATATTTAGCAATATGGGTCCTTGCGGTAAATCGTTGGCCATATTTGAGCGAGTTATCTCCCTTCAGGCTACGTAGGTAGCTTATGGAATGGGTAGGGAATGCTTCCAAGGTTCTCAGTCTGTCGTCAATAAATACTGTGGGATGGTTTATTACTTTCTTTTATAGAACATCTACGGAGTACACCGAATATATTTAGCCAAACCGAGGCGACCAAAAATGATGAATTTAGGACATTCCCTTGTCTAGGTAATAATGTCGTCCTAAAAACAACATATAACCCATGCACGATATCTATTGCAGTGTACTTTTTTTTACCACAAAACCAAAAACCATATCTGCAGTGAACCACAAACTAAACCCCAGTAAAGCCTAGACCAGAAAAAAAAAATACATAATACAAGGCGGCTAAGACCATCATGATCATGGCGGCACCGCTCGAGCCAGCACACGGATATTATCCACAAAGCCCTTGACGAGGTCCTCGTACTGGTTCTTAGGATCGCCGGACATAGCAAGCTGGCCCTGACGACGGATTTCCTCAGCCGAGACTTCAACTTCAAGCTCGTGGTCGAACTCATTTTTGCCCGGTTGTTGCTGTGATATGTGGTCAGAAGACTATTTTCGAGGGTAACACAGAACATTTGATAAACTTACATCTGATTTGGCTACCTGGGTCAAGTCCACCTGGTAGGCCAAGTGGCTGTAGCTCATGCGATCTTTGATGCGATCGCCTCGTCCGCCCTTTACAACAGCGGCATCTATCACTGGGAGATGGCTGACGTCGCCCGTGTATTCCATTTCCAGATTGACACTAACGCGCCAGTCCACGGTCGTCCGGGGACTGCAGACGTCTACGTCGGCAACTCGACATTTGACGATTTTCGCGATGATTTCACCGGTCCGTTCATCGGTTGTCACCCGGACTTTGGGTTTATGTCTCGGGTTCAGGTTTTGACGAATCACGGGGGGCAAATCAGATGCTTGGATCTCATAGAAGGTGTCGCGTTCTTTCTTGTGCACGTATGCAAGTGGGATTCGGGTCGAGTTGGCTTGAGGCATTGACGCTTTCACAGCCTCATTCAGGAAATTGTTCATGGCTCGGTGTTGTTCCTGTGGATTGTGGTAAGTAAAGTTCATCGGGGTTGAGGCATCCTTGCTAGGATATCGGGGAATCAACTTACCACAGTCATTTTACTCTCGAACGAGGTCCGAATTCGTGTGTTCTCCCGATTGAGGACGCTCTCGGTTAGGATTGGAAGGTGGATTCGATCTCTGCTGTCCATATCGATGATATGGCCCAATTTCGCCTCAATTTCAATGATTGTTCCCTTGCCGGCAGCAGCGGAGCCCGTTGGTCCGGCATTCACGTCATTTCTCATGACCACATGTTGAAACAAGAAATCACAAAGGGTTTTTGTAACCTCCTCGTGTGGAATGAAGCCCGTAATGGATGGCTCCCAAGGGCCTAGCGATCCTACCGTCTGCGAAGTACTCGGCGGACGAAGTGAGGGAGCGGGCAGAGCTGGGGGAGCTTGCACGCGAGGCATACTTGTGCTTGGTGAAGCAACAGCAGGTGCTCGTGTGACCCGTGTGACGGGTGTGACAGCCTTTATCGAGGAAGACCGTCTGCGAGCAGCCAGGGAGGGATACTGTTGACTCTGTCGCGCGTGTTTCGGAACTGGGGGACGGGGATTGGGAATAATCGGCCGTCTGCTTGTGTTGCGGGGTGTCAGCCGAGCATAGATTGGAGGCTCGTTGTATCTCCTCCTCTTTTGCTTGGGCTGTTGTGCATCGACACGCGGTTCGTGGTCGATTTCCATGTCCACGGCGTGGGCGCCTCCACGAGCGCCGGAGGGTGAACTGTTCATTTGACTGCCTGGTGCCAATGGGGAGGTTAGGAAATCCGACCCTGCAACGGTGGGCTTTTGTGCTGTGGGACTCTCAACCAGCACTCGGTCTTCTGAAGAACGAATTTGACCAGCGGTCGCTGACTCGGAGGCCGTGATGATGCTGTTGTGACGGGAGATGGATTTGGGACTGGCGCTCTCGGTTGGCTCTTGCTTTAATCCGCCCGGAGGGAGGTGAGTCGGCTCGGAGGGTTGAGAATTATGCAGAGAAAACTGTTGCTGAGTGACAGGTGACTGTGTTGGAATCTGATCTCGTATTAATGCCTCCTGTTTCGGCCGCGGGCTAGATAGGGGATTGCCGGGGGAATCGTGCCCGGAAGACGGCGGGCGGGCGGTTGACGGCGACTGATGGGTGGTAAAGGCAGGAGGTGGACCTAGGGGAGTACCGGGAACAGATCGATGTGCAGTGGGAGAGAAGTGCTGCGATGGAAGAGGTTGCGATGCAACAGGAGGGCTGCGGTAAGATTCAACTGGAGCTCGGGGTGTTGTCATCACAGACTGAAGTGATTGAGAACGCTGTTGAGAACGCTGCTGGGCGAAATAAGACGGTTGTTCTGGGTGCTGCGGTCCAGCACTCAGCGGCTGTGGTGTGTATGGCGAAACCAGAGGACCGCCGGGGTGTTGTGGATGCGACCCGTATGCCGACGCGCCAAATTGATCACGCGTGCCGGGACCATACGGTGTCGAGATGTGTGGAGGTGTCTGACTGCGCTGAGACCTTGCTGCTGTATTGATCACTGGACCCGAGTTGAATTGTTGGTAAGGCGATTGAACGGATGCGTAAGGTGAGCTTCGCTCTGGGGAAGCGTGCTGTGGGTGTTGCAACGGAGGAGGCTGAGGCGGACGTGTAGGATATTCTGAATAAGAAGCTGCCTTCTTTGGGCGCTTTTGGGGGGTTTGATCGGATATGGGAGAACTGGCCGAGTTGCTTGGAGGTGGAGGATTGGAGGCGCCGCCGTCGGTGTTCATGATCGTGCGCAAATCCATCGTGACTGCACCCACTTCGGGACCACTTCGACCACGCGAGCACTTTTATCAAGAAATGCACGCGACAGGCGATCGCGACATACAGATCGTATCGCAAGATGCCGGGGAGCAGAAAGAAGGCGGCGGGACAATGAGCGTGGATGGACAAAGAGGAAGGGAGAAGTTCTCGAACTGCGGAATTGCGCGAATCAGGGAGCTGAGAGGATCGTCGCCGCTTTAGGGAATCAGCGACATCAAGGTCCAATGGTCTATATTGTTTGTCAATCTGTATCAGTCACAGAGATGTCTAAGTTCTACGTTGGGAGCTTTGGAGCTCAAAAATGTCCAGCGAAGCTCCCGTAGAAAACGGAGCTCTTGGAAGTATGATGTATTCGGAGAGCTTGGTAGAACGAGCTATGAAAAATATCTATTATCTTTTGGAAATCATCCAATCCATACAAGTATCTAACAGTCTTTGACATAATATATGTGTTTTCAACCTCTTGAGTCCTCTGCGATGGTAAAAAGGCCACGGTTGTGATCTCGAGATGTCTTGGCATCAACACCTGAGGCATTAAATCATACGCTAAGCCGTTTTTGGAACTATACACTGTCCTTCCATCAACCTACAACCTCAAGTTATATATGAATATATATATGTAGGAAAGACATATCTCGGTGTAATCTAAGTATAATAGTATTTAGTAACTCCACAGCTTTATTGCTTCTATTAGACTCTTATATACCGAACTCCTTCGCACCTCGGCATCCCATCTTCTTAATTCTTGTTTACCTCCAGGGTTATACCTACCCTTGTTTGTCAAAGGCCTCCTTTCTTAGGCCTCTATGAGATATATATAGTTTTTAAATGTTTTGCCTCTAAATTAATCCATCTTCCTTTCTCTCTCCTTCTCTCTGGGACATCCCTGTAGATGTCCTAGAAGTCCCTCTTCAGCCATCCCCCTATTACCACTGCTATGGCACCAAATTCATCAAGCAAACCCCGGGATAGGAGTTTTACCTCACTATATACAAGATTTTAGCAGTCTAACAGATTCATATAGCCAAAAGTGCCCTAGGTTGAGCAACGAGTCCTCACCTAAGGACCCGAAGCACAACGCGTTAGTTACTTTCTTTTCGCTTAGCAGAGAATTGCAATAGTTGAAAGATATTTCATAGTCAGATATAATCTTAGCATTCTAGTTGAAACGGTGATAGTATTTTGAAGATTCACAAAAGAGCTTGAGACCGAAATTAAATCTAGACCTCATGCTCCCTCTGGAGTTAGGAGAACTATATTTCAACATGATAGTTGATAAATCAATATGTTGAATAGATGGAATAAACCGTTGGGACCCGAATGCATTATCCTCTCTTTGTATGATCCTGGATTAGCAATAACATCGAAAAATGAAATTTACGAGCTCTGCTGGTCCCACTGAACTTCCCAAATCGTCGTCGCGATTTCCTCCAGTTGCTGTTGTGAGATCTCGAGATCTTTCTCCCTTGGGAAAGTTGGCTGGTAACGGAACAGACTTTCAAAGGGGATAAGAAGAGGATGGTCGGTGACTTTGATTTGGCCCCCTTGTTTAGTAACCCAGATGACCTGGGAGCGATGGGCTCTGTCGTCTTGTCTTTCCCACTTTTCGATCCGGATTTGTGGCCGGGACCTATCGATCCGCAGTGTCAAGGAGATTTTCGCATTGCCGTGATCAGTGTTCAACCAAAACCGGACATCAGTGTTCAATTTCGAGTCCGATTCTGAGTACGCAATTTCGAGAGTAACAGACGGGTTGCGGGGTTGACCAGGCACTTTTCTTCTGGGTCCCCAGCCATAATCTGGTTGTTTTCCTCGATCCTCCCCTTCGATATTTGCACCCGGATATCCGTGGAGAGCAGTCATCAACCCCATTGGTACCAGGGTCTGGCGAATCATAGTGTTCACAACATCCGCTGCTACAGAGTGTGGCTCAGAAGGCATGGTGACCAGGAGGAGTTGTTCTTTTTTATCGAATGAAGTGCTAAGCTTTGAGATAGAAGGGTCTTCGTCTTCGTTCCGAAGATCGAAAATGTTTTCGATGGTCTCTCTACTGACGTGAAAGAGGAGGAATTCGCTTGATTTAATCGAGGATTTGAAGTGAGCGGATTCAGTTTTAAGAATATCAAAGAATTGCGACTTTCCATGGTATGTATATCTCTTAATCAAAGGGGGCAGGTCCTGAAGGAAGCTGCCATCGAGACTAAGGTCGTAGCTGCCTTGCTTTTCCACCATCTTGGTGATACTGAGACCGGGAAAAAGAAAATACAACAGGCAGATCTTCAGACGTAGGCCTGTTTCAAAAGACGAAGATGGTTCAATCGTATCACAAGAAGCAGACAAACACACTGATAAGGGGAGTAATGAACTGGAGGAAGGATAATTAGGCTATAATTTATCTGTTAACTTATACTACTCGGCTATCCCTCGGAGCTTAGTTACTTCATGATGACACTTTTAGTCCACCGGCAGCAACGAGTCTCCTCGCTCGTCTTTAGAGCCTAACTCCCCTCCTGGTTGGAACCGCGAAGTTGCTGTTTCAAAAAGTAGGTTAAGTTATTATATATTTCTTTTGGTGGTTCTCAGACCTCTTCCTGCAGTTTCATTCTAATGTTTTCAACAGCCCACCCTACACTTGATACTGCAGGGAATCCAATGCTCAATCTTTGCAACACTTCTGTACAAATTGCAACGACTTTCATGCCTCCAATCCGCGATGTTGACTGGCATTCTGATAAAAGCGATATTGTCCGTGAGCCTCAACGTCGCGCTGCGCTTGGTCAACGCTTAGGTACGGCCGCTTTGTCTGGACAAGAGTGTGCATAATGCATCCACGGGCAAGGTCCTTTCAAATCTTGTGTTGTTTTCCACCTACCAGGCTTTACGAAACTTTTGTTCAGTGGGGCATGTATGACCTGCGCATATAGTAAACACCTAAAGTGCAGCCTCCGGGACTATCAGCCTCCGAACGGCCAGTGGCTTCGTGCGAACAATGTCGATCTCCCCTTGCCAGCTTGTAGTGTTGCTCAAGTTGCGGCACCTATCTCTGTTTGTTTTTGTATTGGCGTTCCTTTTTTCGGTCGATGCAGGATCGGTTCTCTCTTCTACTTCGACTCGATCCAAGCAGCATAGTCCCGAGTACTCCGCCATATGGTACAAAACCCCTTCGAATGATAGATCGCTAGCAAATGGTATCAATTGGATGATTGCCGTTCGTGAGGATCTACGTGAGATTCGCGCTCGTGTGGCGTATGATATCAAGAAGCTGTCTCAGTTTTCTGGAGACTGTGGGTCGGAGGAGACTCTTGAGGATGACGAGCCGCCCAATCTCTTTCACAATTCTGATTCTGAACATGATGGTGATGATACTGGTTCGGCGCATGCCGGACCTAAGAGTGATGGGTCGGAGGTTGGCTCTATTGATCTGGATTCGGATGTTGATTCTGATGATGTTCATGATGTTGATGACGTTGATGATTGATTCGGATATGGACACAAGTGATATTGATGAGTAAACGGATTGGTTTCTTTTCTACCTGAAATACTGGGAAATGATATGAGAAATTCTACTGTTGATTTAAGAAGTAGGAGAAGTAGCATAGGAACCTTTCAGCTATTTAACAGGGAGTACGGCGTAGTAGAAGTCGATATCTATCATTATTGACTACTACTGTCACATCAGACACCCCGAGGACATATCCATAGAGATACCAACATCTATAAATCTTGAACTACGGAATATACTGTATAACCTCATTTGTATAAAAACGCCAAGTGCTTTTATGGAGCATCACGTTCTAAATGCGGGTTTACGAAAACGGTAATCGATCGGCGTCTCTGTCTTGTCTTTGCTTTAATCTCCTCGACTCTTCGATCTTCGACTCTCCTTGAATAATATCCCTAACTCTCATTTAATTTCCCGCTTTCACCTCCCTGATATATTTCGCCATTTTCAGTGGTGGTGAACCAGGCCCTTTCCTGCTGACGTATTTACCCGAATTTGCCAACCTCAGCCCCCTCCCCCAAGACCGCATCATCAGCTTTACACCTCGCTGGACGAGCGAACTGTCCAGTTCCCTTCTCTCGGCTGTCTCAATACCCTATACTGGCCTAAATGCTTCCCTCTGTCTATCAGCACATGTAAATCAAGGCCGTTGCCCCACCGGACATGCCCACTTGCGATCGACCGACCTGCAGAACATAACACAAAATGACATCCCACCTCGAAGATCGGGCCACCACCTCGGCCTCCGATATCCCTTTGAAAGATCTCGAATCTGCCTCCTTGGAACCCGACTCGACGATCACACCCCGCTGGAATGGCTTCTCACAATTTCACCCCTCAAACATCCTCGCGCATCCCGAGGGACTGACACCGAATATGTCGCAAGAGGACTGGCTGGCATATTCTGAAGACACATGGCACAGGTTGGCACTTGCACTCACCCCAAGTTTCCTACAACACTTGGTGGGCAATTCGCCACCCCAACCTGCGAAGCTCCACGCCATCGCGGCTCTAGATGGGCTGCGTGGCTGGGCCTGTCTGCTGGTCTTCAACTTCCACTTCTTTTTCACATACACATGGAAGGTCGCGATAGGATGGGGATTTGGCGGGGAAAACTTTGGAATTCACCAGTTACCCTTCTTCCATATGCTGATATCTGGTCACATTATGGTGGCCATCTTCTTTGTCTTATCCGGCTACGTGCTGTCATATAAACCGCTGAAAACTATTCGGAGCAGGTCCTTCGATCAAACTTTCACCGTGCTCGCATCGGGCACCTTCCGCCGGGCATTTCGTCTATATATCCCCGCAATTACTGGCATTCTTTGCGTCTTCGTGGCTGTTCGTCTCGGACTGTACAATTACTCCCACGGCGTCATTAAAGAGGGACACACAATCCTCGGCACTAACGAGCAACATCCACATGTGTATAAGTCATTCTTAAAACAAACCGATGACTTGTGGGTCACCTTGGCAACCTTGATGAACCCATTCGATTATGCGCTCTACTACAACTATTATAATCCGCACCTTTGGACAATTCCTCTCGAATTCCGCTCCTCGCTTATCCTATTCGTCGTCATCATGGGGACCTCACGCTTGGTGGCACCTGTGCGCATGACAGTGGTTTCTGGCTTGACTTGGTTCTGCATGCGTTATGGTCGCTGGGAAATCGTCCTATTCCTCTTTGGCATGCTGATGGCCGAAGTGGATCTCATCAATGGAACCTGGGAGCCCTCCGCACGACCGGCAGCACGAGACGATAAAACAACCATTCGCCTCAGTCCCGGCAGCAAGACTACAATCAGAGTGTCCCGCCGCGGGCTATGGATCTCACTCTTCGTAGTTGGTCTGTACTTCGGTTCATGTCCCAATATCGGTTTCAAATGGACGCCTTTCTACAGCTGGCTGTGGCACATCACCCCCAAGACCTACCCAGAGCCACACCGTTTCGCCCAGACTATCGGGGCCGTCCTCATCGTCTTCTCTATCAACCACTCCCCTGATATCCAGAAACTCTTCACAAATTCCTTCTCCCAATACCTAGGCAAGATCTCCTTTGCATTCTACGTCGTCCACGGCCCCGTCCTCCATTGTCTGGGCTACTCCATCATGCCCAATATCTGGAAGCTCACCGGCAAAGAGACAAACTTCCAATATTGCCTTGGCTTCCTCATTGGCTGGCTGATCTGCCTCCCCGTCGCCATCTGGCTAGGCGATGTGTTCTGGCGTGCCGTGGATATCCCCAGTGTGAAATTTGCGCGCTCGCTCGAAGATCGTCTTATTTCCAAAGGTCCAACACTCGGTCGCCCAACCCTGGCTACCCGCGCAGAGTGAAATTCTTCATTGCCTTGGCATGAACCTGTTTATATTAGACCGCGATTGTCTAGTGGTTGCTTTTTCTGTCTTACTACACCTGTACTCCATATGATACCTGCTCGCTGGGCGAGGCATTTTGGTTATTTTTACCGCACTGTACTGTCGGTCTATCCATACTCCTGTTACTTAGACTCGTGATTGAAGCAAGGCTGTCACGTCATACACTCCTTCAACAGAAAATGAAAGTAATTGCATATCTCATTCAAGCTATCAAATCCTCACGGCAAGGTTGACCCCTATCATCAATCCTAGTTGTTCCCAAAGGGGCTACGAGCTCGGGTAATGTGATTGCAGTGATTTACGTAGAATAGACACTCGAGACCAATTCCCAACCAATTCCCAGCCAATAGAAAATGATACATATCCAATGTATAGTTCATTCATTCGTTCACTCGTACCAAACAAGTCAGAAGTATGGCCAATCAACAGACACAAGAGTCGCCCATGAAGATCACCGGGTTCTCACTCGACCTATGCAAAGAACTTACCGGGTCCGACACAGAGAAGCCGACCGGCACCAGCGAAGCACACAACAGCAAAACAAACTAAAATAGGAGATGCCGTGCGCACGCGAAGCAATAGATCGCGGCAGACAGAAACAAATATCAGAGAGATTGGACCATCTAATGCCAGAGCCATGGGCGGTCGGAAGCTCCAGGGAAGAGAAGAGATGTCGTAAGGAAATCAAGACTTCTTTTTTCGTTGGCTCATAATGCGACTCCTGTTAGTCCTCTTCCGCCGCACACACCCAGCCACTCTCGTGGTTGGCCGGTGTGGTTGGGTCCGCCTTGTGGGGACCAGCTGATGTTGGACACTTCGTATTCGCTCTGCCAGACGCCGGCTGGACCGCGCTCCGAGGTTGTGGAAGGTGGTGCTCCCGGGGTGCTGGAGGGAGGGGAGGCAACTGGTGCAGCGTTGTGCTGATTGATGAGATCCCAGAGGAGAACCATGCTATCGTCGCCGCCAGATGCGAGGATGCCGCGACGGCTTGGAGACCACTCTACGCAGTTCAAGGCAGCCGAGTGGCCCTTCAGTTCCAATAGGGCTTGGCCTGGTTGTCGGACGTCAAGAACGCGGACAACACTAGAGTCTTGTGAAAATGTCGCCAGGAGATGGGCATCATGAGGGGATGCTAGGATACTGTGTTAGCTTGCGATTCTACTCTGTGTTGGGATCGTGACACCCATACCTGCGATTCTCAACAAAGGCGGAGGGTAGAGGCCGGTCTGCGATTGTCCAGGGGGCTGGAGCTCCCGGGAGTCATCACTGCTGAAAATATTGTCAGTATTCGTAGCCCATAATTATATTCTGGCAGACACTTACGCTTCTCATTCTTATCCGTCGGCTCGTAAATGATTGTGCTATGCTCCAGGCTTCGCAAATCAAACATCCGCACACTGCCATCAGCGCCACAGCTTACAAAGACATCGACACTGTTAGCACAGAAGCGAACGTCATACACCTCCTTGTCGTGGGCAATCAGCTGCGTCTTCGCTGTCAATGTGGGAATATCCCAAATGGTGCAAGTTGTATCAATGCTCGAAGTAATGATCAGACTTGGAGAGATTGTATTCCAGTCAAGCGAGGTGATAGGGGCAGTGTGCTCAGGGGATTTTGAGTTAGACAGCAAAGCCAGCGGGGAAAGCTTGGATGTGGCAGGATCTCGCTGGTTCATTGGACGAGTGATCGAGTTTGAGCTTTGGAGAGGCTGAGAATTCGGTAGTGACCATAGGCGAAGGTGATCTCCTGACGTGGCCAGCAAATCAGTCGATTGCTTCTGAGATGAGGGAGGTTCCCAGAGGATGCGAGTAACCGGGTAAGAATGTGTCGCCTCGGCCGTTTTCACGTAGTCCAGTTTGATTTCTCCCGCGGCCGCATCTGGCGTGTCGGGATCTGGTTGTGTCCAGTGTGCATCGAGGATTTGAATCTATTGACTGGTTAGGATGAACATATTTATCCTTAGGATGAATGCACATACATAGTTATGACTGTCTTCTAAATAGCTTCCCATGGCTAGCTTTCCACCAAAGCCCGCGTTGCCTGTGATAGGCCATTTGCACCAATCCACTGCATATATAGGCCATGGTGCCACGTAATTGCTGTTGGTCGGCACCTGGTTCTCTCCGTTGCTGTAAGGCATCGATGATATTCCGGGGTTCATAAGTGCCTCGCTCAACATGTGTTCACCGGAGGGTCTGATGTCAGACAAACCCAGGGGAGAGTACTTGGAACCTTGCGGGGTGTGAGGCGGAAATCCTCCAGGAGAGGAAGGATACTTGGAGCCATCGGGCGCACCATGTTGTTTGTACAAGGATTGGTCGAACCCGGCCGGGCTGGATCGCGAATGTCCATGTGAATTAATCATGCTGGCTCGGTGGTTGGTTTGCGACGACGACTGCGACATGGTAGGGACGACTGATGGAGCGGTATTTATTGATACTGCGGCCGGGCGGTTCTGATTCCCTGGCTGCAAGGCTCCGGGAAGGGCAGTGCTGCTGTTGTTCCCGTCGCCGCCGTACTGAGAGCTCTGTTGTACGTTAATCGAGGGAAGTCGGGCACCGCCGTCCGGTGTGGCGGGATAGTCGTGCGAGGAGGATTGGCGGGACAGGTTTGGATTGATTAACCCGGTTGGTGGAATGTGAAGCTCCTCCGGCTGGCGACTGAACACAGCTGACCGCCGGTGGGAGTCGTAGGAGGCGGGATTCGACATGATGTGGTCTATGCTGAGGAGCAAGAACGCCGTCTATGCAGGGGATGGTGCGATGGATCTTAGTTGGAGGATGAGCTCCACTGTTTCTCGATCGAGATCAGTGAAGGAGGTTGGGAGATGCACCAAATCGGGGATATAGCGGGACTTTGAAGGAGCTCCAACCAGAGGACCGTGTCAGCCAGGTATCATTCCAGCTTATCAGGTCACTTGGCTCGCAATGGCATCCTCATCTCAATCGGAGAGTTGTAGAGTGGAGGACAGAGGGCGGTGTCATCCCACGAGAGCAGCTGACTCAGCCGGATACCCCAGCGATGGAGATGGATCCGATCAGTTCTTCAGGGTGGTGGTTCTTTTAGCTTCTTTGTGGTTTCTTGGTTTTTTGAATGCTTTGCAAATTTGATATCTCTTCACTTTGAGCGTGAACCCCAGTGCTCGTTACTGTAGTTATATATTCCTCACACCATGGCTTCCGATCATACCAATTCACCCTCGGCTTTACTACTACTTCCCCCGCCCCCCGCCTTTTCTTTTGTTCAAGTCAAAGATGCCTTCCAGCCATCTTTGGTGGATGTCTACACTAAGCTCTCAAATGCCTTGATTGGATCCAACCGTACAGCTGTGCTGGATATTGCTCTGGCCATTCCAGAGCTTCTTTCCCCAGGCTGCCAACCTCGGGCCAGAGTGTTTGCACAACTCCAACATTACCTGAGCAGCATCTATACCCTGGTTGGTGTTGTCTGTGCAACACAAAAGATTGAATTGGATTCTCCAGGTGGCATTGATACCCGGGTGGTATTTATCGATGCAAGTGAGAGCACCTCGGCTATCCAGGTTTCTGATAGTCCTCGCTTTGGGCCCATTCTGGACATCCAATCACTAGCAAATTCAAGGCGCCGTTGGGATTATGTTTTCCATTTGTCCAACACAACTGGTCAAAATTTGGCTAATTCCTTCACCAACAGTGTTGGCAGTCAGGTTCGGGACGGCACGGCGGCAAGCATGCAAGCCATCACAAGCCAACCTGACTGGGAGATCTCTGACCACCTGTTAATTCCTGACGACCAACACCCATCCACTCCATACTATTCCGTGGTCGTTGGTGGCACATTTGATCACCTTCATGTTGGTCACAAGCTCTTGCTCACAGCAGTCGCATTGGTCCTGGAACCGCTGGACCGGGAGCGGGAGGGCCGCCTGACCATCGGAGTGACCGGGGATGCGCTGTTGGTCAATAAAAAATATGCCGAAGTTCTCGAGAGTTGGGAGGAGCGTTGGCAGAGTACTGCAGATTTTCTGACGGCCATTATGGATTTCTCGCCTGAAAAGAAATCACCGCAGATCGAGCGTGCTTTTACGCCAGGGCCCAATGGGAAGACCGTCCTCGTAAGGATCCAACCCAACTTGGCTTTTGAATTTGTGGAGATATCCGATCCTTTTGGGCCTACGATTACCGAGGAGAACCTTGGAGCAATCGTTGTTTCAAAGGAGACACATTCAGGAGGGGCGGCTGTTAATGAAGAGAGGGTGAAGAAGGGATGGAAAGGCCTTGCTGTATTCGAGGTAGACGTGCTCCAATCTGGAGAAGCAGCCACGGCCACTGATCTTGAAGGCTTCGAGTCCAAAATCAGCAGCACAGATATCAGACGGCGCCGAGTCCATCTTGCGAAGGTCTGATAGGTACATACGGCACGTAATGGTATGGGAGATCCAACAGCTAGTAGATAATCTCTCAAACACTTGTACATACATTAGTCTATCTTGATTTCGGCCATTAACCCCCAATCAATCGTTGCCTACCTCTTGGGCAGACACATAATCCACACGCATGGTCCATCACTCTGCATGATGTGACGACTTCCCGGCGGGGTCTGCATTGGCCCCTCCAACACTACTCGCTCTCATTCAATGGCCTTTCCTGCAGGTTCGCGCGCTGGCTGGCCGCAGAGTCAATCAATCATGTGATTCTTGTGTGGCAGCGTTACCAATGAAAGTAAGCGGATCGGGTCAGAGAGTCCGGCTTGTCAGTGCAGAGGGCGCTAAACCAGGCACTTGACGATCGTCCCCGGTCGCGAAATCAATCGTTAGGGCGAGAGCTCTCGTTATGCATGGTGAGACAAGTCAACTGTCCTACTAGTGTCTGCAGGAGAACGACGAGTCGAGTATTCGATATGGTTTTTTTTTTTTTTTTTTTTTTTTTTTCTCATTCTCTCCCCCTCTTCCCAATTCCCTCCGTGACTTGTCTCTCCGGTCTTGGGGACAGGTTAAGAACATCGATTTTCCCTCAATTCCTCCATATTTCCATGTTGCTGCTACTTCACCAAGCAGCCGATGCTTCGGCTGCGAGCGCCGATCATGGCCCAGCCACGTCACATTTATGATCTTGCTGACGAGCTACTGAGCGAGATCTTGTCCTTTCTTCTCGAACCCGCACCTCAAGCCCTAAACGGCAGATTCAATGGAAATGGACATACTTCCAGGCCTGGCAACCACGAACACGAAGTGTCCGATCTTGATCACTTTCGCCTCGTCTGCAAGCGCTTCATGCGAATCGGCACTCCTTACAAGTTCAGTCGATTCACTCTACGCTTTTCTGAGCATGGCTTCCGGCGATTAGATGAGCTGGTAGACATGCAATTGGCCTACTATGTGAAAACCATCACATATATGGTGCGACCCTTTTATCAAGGAAGCGGTACCAGCTCTTCAATATCCCATACACAAGCGAGCAAATCAAACTAATAGCAGAACATAGGATGGGCCCCGACACTACGAACTTTGGGGTTAGAGAATCCCGAAATATCCCAACTACACAGCCGCCGGCTACGTGAACAAACCAATCTAACTGAAACCAACAACGACCAAACCCGCCTCCGCCGTGCAATTTCATCGTTCTCGGCTCTACAGGAAATAAAACTCCTAAGACTGCAAGACGAAGCAGACGAGTACCTCATCGACTTTATACGCGACCACTCGCTAGTAACCGGCACCAGCACCGCAACAAGCATCCGCTTCGACTGGGAAACCGCCTGTTCGCGCGCAGTAACAAACCTCAGCATCGCCCTCCTCGAGTCGAAATGCAGCTCCATCCGCTTCACAGGGCCCCAAATCAGCCCTGAAGCAACCCTCCAGCTTCTCCGCGCCCCGTCAACAACCCTCGCCGCCATGGGTGGCCGCCTCACAAGCCTCGACATAAACTTCCACTCAACAACTGACATAACCACAACGATGGCCGATCTCTCAGAAGTCTTCCACCGCTTCTTCGTCGCAGCCAAGAACCTCATCGCCATCCACATCGGCTTCCTCGGAAAAACACCCCTAGACCTCGATCTCGAGCTAGTCTTCCACCACATCCGCTGGAAAACCCTCCGCAAACTCAGCATCCAAGGCTGGCGTCTGAGCGCAGACGAGATCATCGCACTAGCACGTCGTCATAGTCCCCAGTTGCGTGATTTCCGCTTACTTAGCGTCTACCTCCGACCTGGTGGGCAGTGGCGCGATGTGCTGGTTATCCTGCGTGAGGAAATGGAGCAGCTGGAGCGGCTGGTTCTGAAGGATATTGATTACGCTGCACACTTTGATTCGGTTGCTGTTTCAAATGGTGTCGAGGTGTTTGATGATTACCCTGCTGGCCCTGTGCCATCTTCTTTTACGGTTGCGACGGGTACGTCCTCGGCTGTTCAATCGCCGACTACTACCCCGCTGGTATCTGATGGACTCCCTGCTTTGGTAAGGGGAAGGCGACTGCCGTTGAGGCGGACTTCGCTCGAGAGACTGCGTGCCTTGTCTAGTGAGGACTTGGGGGATGACGGTGTACATGTCCTGCGTGAGCAGATGCCTCTTTGGGAGGCGTGGGTTGTTTCTGCCCCGCATCAGGTGAAAAGGAATGGTCAGCCACATTGGAGCATGTAAAGGGGGGAGCGAGAGATAAAGATATGCCTACAACGTGCTGATTACTATTTGAACTTTTTTTTCCCTTGGAGTTGGGGGCTGTTTGAATTACTTTTTGATGACTTGCATGTGTTAGAGCCGTTTTATTATATATATATATTTCGGTATAATTATATCGTTTAAGGCACAAATTTCGTAGTAACATGTACTGCATTAATAATGGCCAACAAAATAAGGATATGTACACAAGGATGCAATCTTTAGGGTATCGTTAAACAAAAGTATGTTAGAAGAGGACCAACCCTGCACCAATTATTTTCAAAGTCCCCTATTCATAGCACTGGGACCAATCACCGCCGGAGCGTGCAAAAGTGAGGCCCTTGACGAAGTCGCGACGGCGACAACGGCCAAGCTTATCAACGGGGCAACCGTGCAGCGGAACAACACGGTCGTTAACGAGGACTCGGACGAGCGGCTCCGGATCGCGGCGACATTGCATCATCTCAACATAAGCACGAGCACCGAAAGGCACCGTCCAGGCAGATGAAAACCCGTCTGTTTCCTTAATTGACTGGGCCTTAGTGATGGAGAGCGGAGCGGTGCCGTTGTACAGTCCCAAAGCAAAGAAGAACGGAATCATTCCATTGTCGTGCGTGAAGTCTGCGTACATGGTGTAGTTGAGGGGGAATGTCGCAGCGCCGGGGGCATCGAGCGTACGGTTTGTGCTTGTGTTGTCGACCACTGGGGTGTGAGTGAGACGGGCGATGAGTTCGTTCACAAAACCGACACCCTGGGTTGGGCCGAGCGGGTTGCCTGCGCCATAACCGTAGTACTTGCTGAGCGACTGGAGGTAGTCGTATTGGGTCCATTCGGCCTTAGTGAAGAGGTCGCAGAATGGAGATAGCTCAGATCCATCGCTAGTCCGGGACACCGTATCGAAAGGACAAATGTCCATCAGACTGATCACATCGATGTTTTCGAGTTTGATGCCAGGAAGATTAGCCTCGAGACGGGCTCGGATAGGCGGCACAAAGATGGCCATGTATTTTTCTTCGACCTCGTCGCCTAGTTCACTCTCTTCGAACTTGGCACAGATCTCACTGTGGTTCAGAGTGTTGTTGGTGCCAGACTCTTCCGAGATGAGGACATTGACCTTAGGGCTTGATTGGCGGTGATTGGCATGCTTGTCATTCAACTTTGCCTTCTGGAAGCCCTTGATGAAGTTCACTCCTGAAGCCACAACCCGCTCCCGAGTCAGAGATGCGAACGAAGGGCACGGCCTTCTTAGCCAACGCCTCATAGCGCTGGTAGAACTTGGTTCCCGAGTTCACCATCTGGTTCACTCCAAAGGGAACCAAGTCATCACCGCCCATGGTGTAGTTGTATGAGCGGATGAATTTCGTGTTGCCCTTGAATGAAGTCGCGTTCGCTTGGATGCCCTTAATGAGCGCGGCATATCCCTTGCTCTTTTTCGCCGACGGGAAGCGAGCACCATGGCGGGAGATCACCTGAGCAAAGGTGATCTGACAACCGTGAGGTACCTCGTCTGAGATGGCCGATTCGTCGGAAAGAGAGAAATAGGGCGAGTACTGGCCCCACTTGTGCGAGATCGAGGAGTTGCATTGATAACCGCCGTCAACAGTATTGCAGGCATGTTCGTGATGCGATGATCTCTTCGACTTGATCAGGGGAGAAGCCACGGGTAGGTCAGGCTGGGTTGTGACATGCGAGGGGGCGCCGTTGCACTGGGATCCCTTCGCGAAGTACACAAAGAGAGCGAAAGCGCCCAGCAGGGACACGAGGGTAATTGAACGCCATTTTTGGGACGATTGCTGGCGTTGCTGCTTCTGGCCTTGATCTTGGCTCTCGCCAAGTAGGCCCTCTTCCTCCTGCTTTTCTTTGGAGAACGCTGCCATTGCACCTAGTGAATGAGTAGATGGTATCACGACAAGTACGTGGAACCTGCAAGGATATCGAATTCAAAGAAAGGGGGAAACCAGTCCATTTTTAAATGTCGACCTGACTCCAAAGCATTTGGGTTAACCCTTGCGGACGTTGTGCTCGTGAGTGTTTTGGCCCCGCTGATTGGTCCGTTGTTCTTGTATGAAGCTGAAACACGTGGCCCCGGAGATGCCCTACCCGCGTTGAGATACTTAACAGTACTTGACTCTTAGTATGTTTTAGTATGAAGGTGGATGTCACTCAAGGTACCCTGTTATCTACTAGCCCAATGAGGTCCCAAAGTTATTTGACATGTGGTGATCTTCCCAATTTTCGCCCTACAAGGACAATTTTATGTGCAACATGGTCCTCAATTCATATCAATCTACATCTTTTCTTTCCTTCCGGGATAGTTTCGGGCAATTGGCCCACTATGTCTTACATCGCTTCCAAGGAAAGTCCAAGAAAGTCCCAAGGTTAGCTTGTTTCTTAGCTTACTTGTATGCATAAAGTTTTTGTGGCTCTCACCTGGTGTGGAGCCCTTCCACATATTTATTTCCGTCCCTATCAGATGAGATTATCTTTGCCCTGGATTGATTTAGCGTGTTGAAATGCAGGGGTACTAAGGTAAAAAAGAAAAGAAAAGAAAAATGGTGATCATTGCTAGCGACCTCGGTTTACTGCTTTGCACATGTATACTCCATATATATTTGTGTAACTCCCACCCCTGCCAATATGCTACGCTAAGAAAACGGTTCCCACCAACTACAAGAATCAACGGCCCCATGTGCAGTGAATTGACTTTCTAATAAATTATGACAATATAATTTTTAAAGATTCTAGAAGAAATACGAGGAAGAATAAGCGAGCACGCATATCATATACACGCCTACTGTGGGGTCTATTTAGGTATTACCGAGGTATATAGGTGATAGACCAGGCTAGAAGTCATTGGCATCGAAAGTACGGAGTACGGAGTACGCGTTGCCGCAACGAAAAGATTAAGGCATGATCATCTGTTTCAAAGATCAGCAGACACGTAGATCATATGTAGATCAATTCGATCACTCTGACCGGGAGCCCATAACGGTGCTAGGCGTACGGGGTACCGACACAATTATCTACAACAGGGGATACTTAGGATAGATACTCCGTATGGAGTCGGATATAAATACTAAAGGTATACCATAGTGCATGCTATAATAAACTAACAAAGAACTACTTCTCCTAAGAAGTAGCCCACGAAGGTAATATTTGTTGTGCATCAGAATTCATCCACACTGATGATGTACTCCACTCACTCCACCTCGACTGTAACGGTATAGTCATCTCCCTTCTGCCCAACCACAGTGATTTTGACTCCATCCTCGGAAAAGGTCTTCCGGCCCGCCTCGGTTGTAAAATGGGCATCATTGAGTTCATCATCATCGCAGCCCCCAGAACCTGGAGTCGCATCATGGACGCGAATAGGGCCAGCACCGGAAGCCAGGGATGTTGATACGGTATAGATGAGGACTCCGGAACTGCAAGCCTTGCTATCCGCGCCAGCCTTGGCTCTGACCTCAGCGACAATAGCAGTAGTCTCGTCCCGCTTCACAACGACTGCTTTAACGCCCTCCTTGGTTCCAACGGGGGTAATGGTGTGAGTGGTCGATCCAGCACCGGCCACACAATCGAACTGGTTGTCGGAAAACCATCCCAACTTCCACTTGTGCCACGCAAAGTAATCTGGAAGCACTCCGCTGATCAAACCCATAATGTCATGCCCACCAACATACATGGTGGTGCTGCCGCCAGAACCATCCGAGGGATACAGATCCGGTAAACCCATTGTGTGTCCTGTCTCGTGGTTCATGACCAAAAAGCCCCATGCGTCAGGAGCGTCTTGGCCGAAGGTGACGGTTTTGCTGATGACAGTTCCATCCCCTGCCGTCAGTTGGCCCATGAAGGTAGGTGAGAACGAGATGTGCTTTGCTGCCTTGGTCGGGACGATATAGAGAACATCGGTGCCGGCGAAGCTGATGGCCTTGCCGACTGAGTTGAGCGCATCTTGGATGTATTTTTCTAGAAGCTCCGAGGTGATTGACCGGTCGTAGGAGTAGGTGGAGGACTCTGCGGGCATGCGGTAGAATCGGGATGTGTCGGCGGTGACATTGAGAGTAAGTTGGCCAAAGGAGGAATTGCTGTACCAGTCTGGTGCGCCGGGAATGAAGAGCTGGTGTAGTTCCTCAGTTGGCTCTGAGGCCTTTGCATCAGGGAAGTCGACAAAGATCATATAGGCGTTGAGGGTGCCTGTGCTTGGGGCAAAAGTCTGGTCTGTAGCACCGATGCCCTCGGTGAGATCCACGGAAGTCGGCTTAAGTTTGCAGGAGTTAGTTCCGGCGGCGCGTGAGTTGATAGCACGAGCATGATGGTGTTGGTGGGTGAATCCAGTCTTATGGGTAGACGTCGAAACCGAAGGGCATGCATTGACAACCTGTGTCAAGAGGCAGAGCAAGCCCCAAGGAGCGAGCCCTGAAAGCTGATTGAATTGGGTCTTCATCTGTATAACTCTGTTGGCTTGGATGATTCGTGCCTTGTACTACATGATTGACTGGCAATCGAGGGTTTTATAGTTAGGAAGAGCATTATGGTCCAAGTGAGACACAAGGTGGGATAGTATCATCATGAAACAATTAGGGTAAGTCAAAGGATTCCTTGGTTCCATATTCATCGAGCCAAGACCTATTAGCCGTCTGAAATAAAGAGAAGCAACTGGTAGATCGGACCCTGTTGATATTAGACCCTTGTTGATAGATTACCTCTATTGTTACCCCGTATATGGTCTATCATCTTGGCTTCGTACTCGTATAAGAGATATGTACACCCATATTCCGGAATACTTCGGTAGGGACGATAAGCAGCATAGATGCAGCTCTGCATATATATTTACCCTCTTTCGACACGGACATGCTGGAGAACCTCGTGGTTTCTTAATTTTCTTTCTTGCTCCTTTCTTCATACTTTTCAAGGGGAGGGGACACCTGCATTATGAGTGGGGTTCTCAGGGGCTAGCTATGTACTCCGCATCACGGCCACCAGGCCGACGAGAGATAATAGGGGCATTACTTCATGAATCACGCTTGGCCGTATTATTGTTATGCATAGCATTAGATCAACCGAGTCTGACTTATGCTATATATTAGTGCCTTTTCTCTTGAGTCATGCACTTCGACTCTTTGAGGGTTGAGAAAATTCACGTGGTACCCATAAGTCAAAGGTTATACTATACAGAAAACTGTCTTGCACAAAGTATGCTTTTGACTGTCTTCGTATACATCTAAAAGTGCATCTAAAAAGAGCAACTAAATGACTTGAAAAGACCATCTAAGCGGCCGACTATTCTTGTATCATTTGTACGGGAAAGTCATACAAAAGATACCTGACTCCTAGATTTTTGTACAACTTTCCCATGCTAAGATGGAGCAACAATGACTTTGTACAATTAGCACTACTCTTAGTATATTTCCAGCGAATATAGTAAAATATTCTCCATCTAATCTATCTTTATATGTAAGTAGAAATAAAGAAGTTAAACAATTCGATTCTGTAGTTCGGCTGTGGGGGAATCCAACCAATCAGAATTCCTGGGGTTGCCGAGACGCGCCCGACCCAAACATTCCGACTTTGCTCCAAAACAAACCACCTGGGCAACTCCAATCCTCAACTTCACCTTTTTACCCTTAGAATGCCTCCAATGAGCAGAAATTCTGGTTTAAATGACGATTCATTTTCGCTCACCAATTTGGATGACGAAATAATGGGCACCTCAACACGACGTGTCGATGAGGAGCTTGACTACGATATCAACACATCAACACTTGACCGTGCTTTCCCCGAATTTTCGCAAATACAGACCTCCGAAGAGGAGGAACACGAGTTGGACGACGACCTCTCACATAGCGATCTCGAGATGTCCGTCGAGATGGGACGCGGTGCTGGAAAACCAGAACGCGACGACTCGCGCAGCTCCATTATGAGCTTCGAGAACAGTGTACGCTCATCCTCGCCAGCCATTCGCGTTGAATATCCCACACCACAAAAGCCAGTTGCTGCCACGCGTCCATCGCGTCGTGCAGTCAGTGAAAACCTACGAAAGAACGCCCAGGTGCGACGAGCAACCCAAGCACAGAAAGAAACTATGAGCCCCCAAGTCTCAAAGGCTCAACGCGACCAGCGTCGAACATTCTCCGATATGCACGCAAAAGTGCGCGACAGCTACGAGGGTTCATTTTTGGGAGATGAACGACCTGCCCCTATCACAACGAAGACGCGTTCGACGCGTTTTGGAAACGCAAACACCTCTCAAGAGATTGCAGACGCAATTGAGCGCGCTTCGCGGGACGCCTACGCGAAGGAAATCCGCAAATCAACTTCCAACACCGCAGGAACTCCCCGCAAAAGCAGTGCCAATGCAACCAACAATAACACTATTGGTGATACCATGACCCATCAATCCTTCCTTCTTCCCGACCTCCCTAACATCTCTGAACTCGTCTCCGGTGTGTACGAAGATGGCACACCCGTTTACTCCCGACAGGGCAAGATGCGCTCTACCCGATTTGTGTCCCCACTTCATGACCAAACAGACGCGTCTCTCCCTCACGAGCACATGCCGCTTGATGCAGTGCCTGTCCCCGAAGATGAGAAGGCCTTGTTTGTTCATTTGAGGCTACTTCAGGATAAAGTGGCAGAATTGGAGATGTTCAAGTCCGAAGCAGAGAAAAGAATCGATAGTTACCGCCAGGAGAATTCATCTTTGAAGGCGAACAGACCTCGCCAGTCATCAGCGAAGTATGAATCAGAGGATAATTCGCACAGAAAGGGATCTAAGCGCTTGGAAAATGAGAACCAGAAGTTAGACGCTGCCAATCTCGCTTTACAAAACCAGTTGGATATTGCCGATCGAAAGGCGCAGGTCCAAGAGTCTGCCATCAAGCGCTTGAACCACGACAGAGAGTCTGCTATCTCACAACTTGGAGCCGCTTATCTCGAAACTCGAGAGTTGAAAGCCGAGAACGAGGAACTGCGACAGGAAAATGCAGAACTCAAGTCTCAGCTCAGCCGAACCTTGGGCCGCAAGACTCGCGAACAGGATACCGTCGAGTCCGAAGCCAGTTCAGCCGCGTCTGATGATGTTGATGATAGCCAATCTTACACGGAACCCAGTGGGGACGTTAGTCGAAGCACCAGAGACATTACATCGAAGAGTAACCGCTCCACTACGAGAACCAGACGCCAGGATGACTCCCGCTCTAAGGTGTCTACCCAAGTGAATAAGGAAATTTCCCGCCTTGAAAAGCAACGTGCCGATGAGGCTCTCTTCTCCATTGAGATGCCATCACCAAGACGTACATCAACCTCTAAGCCATCAAAGTCAGCCGTGTCTCGCTCCGCCGAGTCCAAGAGCTCCCGCAAACAACCCAGCACGAGCAAGCAGCGCGTGAAGCGGGTGGTAGTTGAAGAGGTGACTGGGCCGGAGGTGTCTGAGCAGACCAAGGCTTCATCCGAAACTGACGTTACCTTGTTGAGTGTCATTGATGAACATGAAATCTCTCGTCTACGCAAGACATTGGAAGAAGAAAGAATGATCCGCAAGCAACGACGTTCGAGTGCCCCCAAGGAATCCAACCCTACAGAGACTGTCAACTCGACTAGACAGAGCATTTTGAAAACTCCTGCGCCCCGCAAATCATCTCTTCGCGAATCCAAAGCAGAAATACCTCGCCCAGCCTCTGCCACTGGAGATATTACTACCGCCTCAAAGGCCAATACCGATGGAGACAGTAGTCTCACAGTACCAATTGCCGAGCGTTCTCGGCGTCATTCGGAAAATTCGTTGCCCGCAGCATCCCAGCGCAGGAAGCAGCGAAATGCCTCTGACATGACCTCCGCTTTCATTCTTCCTGATATTACCCTCCACCACATCGACCTGGCGGCCGCTGATCCGTCCAAGTTGCCACAAGCCACCCAAAAAGCATTGGATACCATTGCTCGACACAATGGACAGAACTGCACAGTTTGCAACGGTCACTCCGCTGACGGCACCTGCAACCACGAGTCCGTGAAGGTCGCCAAGCCTATCCCTGTGTCAGAGCGTATGCCCAAGCCATCCGTCTGGAATGAAGAACCAACTATGCGCCCCTCGCAGCCCCCTGCCGTCGCCCTTGCTACTGTTCTCAAAGGCCTGGAGGATGAACTTTCTCACCTGAAGATGCAACTGGCCACATACCAAAGCGCTTACAACAAGCTTGACGCATCGCTCGGCAAGCGCCCACGCAAGGCCCTCCAAGAAAAGATTGACAAAATCTTCAAGGACATTGATATGAAGTCCGACCAAATCTACGCTCTTTACGATGTTCTGGAGGGCCAAAAGCAAGATGGTCGTGAGATGACCGAGCATGAAATGGAAGCGACTCTTGAGTCAATTGGAATTGACGTCGACATGTCCCATGCACCTGATGTCACTGGCACTACCGATAAGTCTTCTCACCACAGCCAGATTGAATTGGATGATGAGGAGGATTTGCCCTGGGAGGGTATTGAGAGCACTGGTGAGATGACTGGTCACCTTTCTTTGGGCGGCCACTGAGTTTATTGCATCGCTTGCGTGTGTTGATACTATTCTGGTTACTTTGCTGCTACTTTGGCGCTGTTTCATGGAGTATGGTTCCATTTGTATGTTTAATTCATTGATTTGGGTAATCAATTGTTGGTTAGGTAGTTCTTGATACTCAAATGTCATTGCGGTCGTGCCACGGCCTTGGAAATAACCTTTTCCATCTCAAGAGTTCGATGTAGCGGTAGCTCCCTTCCCGAACGTTTACTTGTTGTGTGCTGTTTGTATCAATCTCAATATCTTTATCAAATTTTGGTTAGATGATGGTAATACCATATGCAAGTGGCTGGGATGCCCCAACTGAACAGAGAAAAACGCCATCGCTGTGCTATAAAAGAATCCGAATACCATGCAAGCCCCCAAGCCATTGCAACCCAAGTCGAAGTAGCATTTAGGCAGTGTTCTCTCCACCCTCCACGGCCATAGCAGCACCCTCCGTAGCTGTCGACTTCGAAATATTAGCAGCATCTCGCTGTGAGATTTCCTCCCCAACAAAGCAGCTCAACCCAGCAAAAGCCTCAAGCAGAGTACGCGAGTAGTATTCACGCAAATCATAACCACCAGCCAGCATGCGCGCATCATTGCGAATAGGATCAAGATACTGCGACGGATAATACGACTGGAGAGAATAATAATCGCGCTTGTCGGCCACATAGCCCATAAACGGATCGTACGGTTTCTCCGGTTCGGGCGTCTTGATCTTGCGCAGACCCTTGACAAGCCCCGTATCCGCCGCCCCAGCATGATCCACCGTAGAAAGATTCGTCCCGCGCTTGGTCTCCGACCGCAGCGCAGCCTGTTTCTGACGAATGCGTTCTTCCTCGCTGCGGCGCGCGGACGACTTCTTAAGTAGCACCTTGTGTCCTTCACGTGCGATGGCCGCAGCATCTGTCGATGAGCCGGAGGCGAGTCTTGAGAGGAAATCCTCTCGTCCGGCTTGGATCTCGCGGCGTTCGGTCTCATATTCCTGGCGCACTGCTTGGCGGCGCAGTCGGGCTTCTTCTTGTTCGAGGGTCATTCGGGCTTGGAAGGAGGAGGCTTCCTCGGCTTCTATGGCTTGATTTGTGCGGATTGACTGCATGTTGTCTGCTGCGTATTTTTGGAGCTGGGCTTCGGTCTTCGCCACGTCGATCCGGCTTACTAGGTTCGCGATTATGTCCTCTCTTTGTTCGAGGAAGTCGTCGTATGCACGTTTTGAATCGAACTCTTCTTCACGGCGGTTCAGGCTAATTGAGATGAGTTGTTAGTGCTCCTATATCATAGGGTGCTTAGGGGTGTGGCAAGAGACGTACATGTGCATCACCCGCCGCCGGATATCTACCTCTCTTTCCACCCCGATATCTTCGAATGTCTGCTTGCGGAACCGATTTTTACGCAGCGTCTTGCGACAACCGGCTACCGGACAGTTTGCAGGGCCGGATGAAAAGATGCGATCCACGCACGACTCGCACATCTTATGGTAGCATTCCGGGTTGATGAGAAAGCGCATGTCCGGGTTGAGGTATCGTGACGATTTGCAGACAGGGCAAACCTCTGTGAAAAGATGTAGTTAGCATTATAAATCACAAAAAAGCTGAGCAAGACCTTACCATCTTCATCACGGCGAGAAGCCGCATCGGAGGCCATGGTGAGAGTAAAGTGACGTGGGAGAGATGGACCACGGACTGGCTTGAGGCTGATAAGCAACTTATGCGCACGGACCACATCATCGTCACCTTTTTGCGACTTTTTTTCTTTTTGCCTCCGGCAACCCCTCTCTTTACTCCGTTTTATTCAATTTACATTGCCAGTGCAAAGCTGCCACTGAGTTTTCGCTTTTCACAGTCATGGGAGTACCGAACCCCAACCTCGACGCCCTCGAGGAGCAGCGCCTCACGCTCGAAGAAAACATCCTCCAACTTCAAAAATCGCTTTACCACTGGCGAACCTGGGAAGCAGAATACGATGGACTCCGCGAGGAGATCAGCAACTTAGAAGATGACGCCAGCACAGACGACTTCTTTGCCGTGGCCCTGGACTTCGGTGGCACACTGGTGGACCAAAAAGAAATGCAGACAATACTTGGTTCGCGAGGTGCGGCGCGGTCTCGCCAGCAAGTGGTTGATCTTCTTGGAAGACGCATCGACTACGTGCAGCAGAACGTTACGATTATGGAAAAGAGGCTTTCGAAGGCCCAAAATGAGCTGGATGCTTTGGTCTTGAGTGATCAGCCGCCGCTGCAGGACGGTGCGGAGTTCCCGATGCAGGAGATTATGGAGGAGCTTGATGAGGATGGAAACGTTGTCTCAAGCAAGATAAATACTCCTGGGAATGATGCTTCGGAATTGCTGGACGTGCTGAAGAAGGCTGGTGTCAAGGATATTCCGGAGACGAATGAGCCGGAGAAGACTGTTGCCACTCCCGCCGATGCTATACTTGAAGACATGGCGGGCGAGCCAGTCAGCTCAACGGCTATAGATCAGCAGAATGGTTCCTCGAGCGATAATGCAACCACAGAGCGAACTGGCGCATCCCTGAAATTCTCTCAGCCCCAGTCTGTGGTGACTGCCGAAGATCGCATGCAGCCGCCTGTCACGGACGTGAATGAATCTGCGGAAGAAGCAAGACTCCGGCGTGAAATGCTCGAGTATGGTATCAATGAGGTGGGGGCTATTGTGGCAGAGTTGGAAATGGATGAGTCCGGAAGTGACATTTCCTTCGACGAGGAGTACGATTATGACTACGACGAGGAAGATAACGAAGACGAATATGGCCGCTCTCACACCCGCCTCCCGGCGGAGTACCACCAGCAGATGATGGAATTGGAGGCCAAGCTCAATGCCCGAGGGTTGATGAACATGGGCAAGGATACCGAGACGTTCCCCGAGGAAGTGCAGCAAGAAATCGCAGCACCTTCTGAGGTTGAAACTGCTACGCAAGAGAAGAAGAAGCCTAAGAAACGGGTTGCATTCGCCAATGACCTTGATATCGCACCAGCTCCTGCGCCCCCCATCGCCACCGAGAGGGCTCCTGCTTCACAGGCCGAGCCTCAGGTGCTCGCTGATTCCATTGTTGAACGGACCAGCCGTGCCCCAGAACCCTCTCCAGCCGCCCCTGCTGTTCCCAAGAAGACGTCGCGGTTCAAAAGTGCTCGTGCCGCTGCTCCGGGTAGTACTGCTAGTGAATCTATCACTGCCGGGGCTACAATTGCAAATCCCTCTGAAGTCACCGAATCCCGCCTTCGCAAACAAGCCAATACCGCTCCATCTGAGGTACCCCCAGTCCTCTTCCCCGCGAAACCCAAAGAGCCCAAGCCCTTCTCGGCACCGATCTCCGATATCGTTGAGAAACCTCTGCCGCCTCAATTCCCACATGACCGAACTCTGGCCGAAAAGGTCTTTGAGCGACAGGTCAAAACGGGGGCAGCAGTGGCCCCTGAGTTGGACCACTATGACGAAGAGCTTCACCAGAAGCAGATTGCGTCTGAGTTCTTCAATATGCAAAAACGCATGAACAATACATCGAAAGATGACGAGGAACAGGATACTCTACCCCCTGAAGAAGATCAACCCAAACGGGTGAGTAAGTTCAAAGCTTCACGAATGGGATAGTTTTGCGAGGGTTGAAGGGCTATCTAGACTCAATATCACCTATGTATGTACTTATTTGGAAAGACCATTCAGCTGTTTGCTTTGTTTGTCTCCCTAGTCCCCCTAGTCCTTATTAAAACCCTCCTTCTCTCTCTGTCTCTTCTTCTTCTTCTTCTTCTTCTTCTTCTTCTTCTTCTTCTTCTTCTTCTTCTTCTTCTTCTTCTTCTTCTTCTTCCTTCCTCTGACCAACGGGCTTCCAATTTCTTGTGGGTTTACCCTCAAGGAAAAATACAAGGTGCATACCCCTGTCTGCTCGTGAGATGGGAAACTGTGGTATCACTCACCAACTGAAGCCCAAGATCAAAAGAGAGCTTCTCTGGCTGCCCTCCTTCAATTCTGTCAGAACAGCAGAGAAATCGTATGTTACTCGGGCTTCTCTAGGGAGGTTCAGAGCAACTACGGGAGTATTGACTGCCTGGAGGATCGATAGATGGAGCTGTGGTTTATTTATTCTCTCTCGACATCTCATATGTAGTTAATGTATTTATGTCTTCCCACCTGTCACCTGCTTTGGTGCCTTGTCACGTAGTCCCCCTCTTGATGCTTCGTCGTATTTCCACCCTTACCCTGAGACTGATCTGGCTCCTACCTTAACCTACATGACTGCATGTCTTTGGGACAACAAGGATTGAATTATCAGTATTACTATAAAATCCCTCATTCTCTATTATTAAACCTATACCTACCCACGACAGAGCACACAAACGTGCAACATGATTCCTATCATGTCAACAAACGAAGGACGACACAACCTCACAGGCAAGATGTCACGCCTGGTGCAATCCTCTCCAACTTGGTGACCAACTCCTTGAAAAACGCTTCCTGAATCAGAACTCCCTTCTTATCGGTCACGATACAAGAGGGACTAGAGAATAGAGTTAGCCGACTTGATTTTCCCAGATAGACACCAACAACCAACTAACCTATGAACGTGACAGTTTGTCAAATATTGCCCATTAGTTTTCTCATCAGCCATGATCCCGTGTACCAAAGCCCGACTACCCTCCTCAGTACTGCGCGCCAGCAGCTTTTCAAAAACACGGAAACCGACAGTGTCCGTTTCCCGCGCCAGTTGAGACTTGCAGAAGCTAGGGTTCGGCGTGTTTATGATAACCAACGGCGCGTTACTCCGTGCAAGCTGATCTGCCAATGCACGCACACCGAACACCACCAGCAGCTTTGACAATGGGTATCGACCCGCCATATTGGAAGCTTCTTTGTTGTTGAGCGAGTTGAAAATACCGCCCTCGTTTTGCGGATCCAGATGCTCAAGAGAAGCGGTATAATGCAGAGCCGAGTTTGGAATGGTGATGCGAGGTGTTATATTGAACTTGGAAGCTGATTCTTGCAGTTTGGGAACCAGTAAGAGAATAAGCAAGAACGTGCTCACCACATTGACAGTGATGGTTTTCTCGTCTTCCTCCGATATACTGAATGTATTGGTGATTATCCCAGCATTCGGCAATAAAGCATCAAGACGCGGTAGAGCTGCAGCACGACAGGCAAAGCTTTTGACTGAGAAATAGCTATCCATATCCAGTAGCCACACCTCGACTGAGCTTTCTTCGCGGTTGGTGGATTGTAATAGTTCTTGTCTGGCAGCTTCACCCTTGTTCAGATCGCGTACAGCCATGATCAACTTCTCCACACCTAGGCGCAACAGGTGGCGGCTGGCTTCGAGGCCGAGTCCTTGGTTTGAACCGGTTACGATGATTGTCTGTCCACTGAGATCGCCTTCGGGATATGGAAGCTCGATGAAGGTGTTGGAGAACAGGGTTGATGAGACACCTTCCAGGGATGAAAGTAAAGGCATGATTCTGTCTTGTTTGATTGAATTTGAAGAAATATGAATAAGATAATGGGAGTGTTGGCGAATTGTAGTAGCAAAGTATGACCGTTCAAAATCCAAAAAATGCCTTTCTTGACGCTTTAAATAGTAAACCGTTCGGTCTGGCACTCGGACTTATTATATCCATCCTCGTCAATTCAATTCGACTCTATATAAGAGGCCGAAAGACGCCTCATAGGGTTTGATTATCTCCGTCTACTCCGTATTTATTACACAGATTCGTTTGCGGAAAAAGGTGTGTAATTATGAATTTAAGGTATCAATACCGTCAAATAACAAACCTGGCGGGGATGGAGATAATATCTCCGCCTCAAATCGCCCCCCTCATTTTCTATACTCCGAGAGATAATCTGTTAATCTGTTAATCCGTTCGAATACGAAAATAAATTTAAGACTTTTGCTTGATCTAGACTCATTCCTGGAAATGTCTCTGAAATTCGAAAAACGAAATCGACCACCTCTGTCCTGCGAACCATGTCGCACACGGAAGTAAGCATGCATCGCATACTACCCCCAGGATCTCACCTCATATACTCACTTTCCCTAGGTTGAAATGCAACAGATCTCTGCCCTGTGATACATGTATCAAACGCAATGTGGAATCTAATTGCACATACGCTTCTAACGCCGTACGCGGTAAGACACGTACTTCAAGGGAACGTGCCTTGAGTGATAGACTGAAGCGTCTCGAGGATACAATCCAATCATTTGTCGGGGGAGAGAATGTGTCCTCAACAAACCCACAGCCACAACTAGAAGGGACACATACATTTAATGAGAGTGGAAGCCTTCTTGGCCCCCATGGAGTTTCTGTCACCGCGGCTGGGTTGGCTACTAGCAATGAACCTCGCACCGGAGACCAACATCCCCAAGAAAAGTCGTGCCCAGTACTTTTCATACTCATAACGGTAAAAATAGTCACGTTGATTCCAGTCACTGGGCTTCTATATTGGAGGATATCAAGGAAGTCCGAGAAAGCTTGTCTACCGTTGATCCCTTTTCGCTCAGCGAGCCAACAAACGACAGTGGAAGTGGACAATCAGACGTGAGTCTTGCTCCTGGAGCCGAAGCACGATTAAACATCAAGGATATTCTTGCCTCGCTTCCAACGCGCCCTATCTGTGATATGTTGGTCTCTCGATATTTCAATGCTCCGTACATGGTACTAGGTGGGATATCATTTGCAACTACCCTTCATCATATATATGGCTGATTCCAGGACACTGGCAGGTATTGTGCACTCGGGGAAATTTCAGGGTGAAGTGAGTTACATATTTTGTGTTGTACTCTTTTTGAAGCTACTCGATGGAACAACCCTGATCCTGGCTGACTCGTGACCATGACAGTATGAAGAATTCTGGAAAGCACCATACAAAGCTCCCGTGCTTTGGATCGCGCTTCTTTTTGGTGTCATTAGTGTATCAGTCCATTTCTGCATAAAAATGAACGCAGACGGGGCTGTGAATGGTACAATTCCATCGCCCGAGATCCTTCAACAGAAGACAGCGCAATGCCTTTTGCTAGGAAGATATAGAACAGCCAATGCCTACGCACTAGAGGTATTGATCCTATATCTCCAGAGTGGCTTTTTGGGCGACATGAAGACTACCTCCCGACAATGGTTCGACATGGGGATCATACTGAGGTTAGCATTCCGCATGGGCTATCACCGTGACCCCAGCACTTTCCCCGGGACGACCACACCATTTGATAGCGAAATGAGACGTCGAGTGTGGCTACATATCTTCCAGCTGGATGCCCTCTTGAGTTTCCAGCTAGGCCTTCCAAGCATGATACCGGCCGACTGCTGTGACACACATGTTCCCAGGAACTTAAACGACACCGATCTCCAGGTTCGGATGTCGACATTACCTCCATCTCGACCATCCTCGGAATACACCCCTTTTCTCTATTTTATTTCCAAGGCTAGCGTAATGAGCATCTTCAAAAAGATCGTTGCACATACAATTTCCCTCGCAACCCCATCTTACAGCAGGACCACTACTTTGGATGCCGAGATGCGAGGTGCTTACAGTCTGGTTCCTGACTTCCTAAAACGGAGAGACACGAACCAATCCCTCATGGATTCATCTGAGATAATCTTAAACCGATGCAACATCGAACTCCTATACCTGAAAGGACTCGTCGTTCTACACCGACGGTATATCCGCTACGAACACCAAGATGCCAAATTCGAGACTTCACGACGTTTCTGTGTGGAAGCAGCTCTCGAAATCCTCGCCCGCCAGGTAGACTTGCACCAAGCATTCCAACCAGGTGGCCGTCTACACGAAGACCAGTGGATGCTTTCCTCACTGACAATTCACGATTTCCTCCTAGCTGCAATGGTCATATGTCTGGATATATCTGTGCGTCTCGAATCTCATACGACAGCTTTTGTAGACGAGCGTGCAGACCACGGCTTTGTTTCGAGAGAAATTTCCGCGCTGAAAACTTCCCAACGCATTTGGGCTGCTAATAGCCATCGTTCGCCGGAATCTCGCATTGCGTCGCTGGCACTGGACTTGATGGCCCAGAAGGTGGCGGAGCGTCAGGCTACTTTCTCGTGTGATCAGGCTGCGTTTATGGAAATTCCTCGAGTGAGTCCGGAATTGCCGTACATGGAGCCAATGTCGGAAATGATTGATGGGTCTGAGACACTGGATTGGGTAAGTCTTTTCATGGAAATTGAATTGATTATGAATGATATCTAACCATCTACCTCTTTTTCAGCTCTTGTTAGACCAATATTTCCAGAACTCTGGTCTCGAGGTGCCTCAGTTAGACCCAGAAAATGATATGGGTGGGTTATTTACGGATGTTCCTGGTGCATTTGACCCATTTGCGTATAATTAGGGACAGCATCGAAGTAGCTGCCTTAGAGATAGGAAAGCAAAGCTGTTTTGACTACTTGTGAGTTGCGCGAATATTAAATTCATTGCATATTTGGTTCCAGACTGTGCTCCGTAAAATCCAATAACACTTTTGTACATTACACTGAGGGTAGCTGCCTGCCTCCATGTATGCAATGGAATATCTCGTCAACTCGTTAGAAAAATATCAGTGGCATCATCGTGACAGTGACGTGTAGATGTACATTAGAAGGGCCGGAAACAATAGATGCATCGTAGAGTATTCATAAGTTCATATCCGAATTTCTGCGCCAAATACATAGCGCACCTAGACGGAAACCCAGCCCGACGACTAATAGGTGTAAAAATACGGCAAGAACCTGGGTTTGAGTGCTGCGGGCTCTTAGAGTAAATGCTGCAGAGAGTAGAAGAGGGTAGAGGATCCAAGGGTTGACGGCCAGCGGTGAGCATGGATGAAGAAGAGATGTGATCTTGACGAGGAAGAGACTGAGCTGTAGGACAGACGAGGATGGGAATGGGTTCAAAGATGCGAGAGAATTAAGTATGGGGAAGCGGCTCGGTGGGGGTGGGAGAAGATGATTTTGAGGGATTGATTGAGGCTGAGGCTGCGGGTCGACGGGCGATGATGATTCATGAGGAGGTTGGGCTGGAGATGACGGCACGGAATTCGAGTAGCGACGCCGGACGATCAATTCCTGATCTGGGCTAACAGAAGGGCCCTCTGGACTTGTTTCAGACACAGGTGCCGTATCGCCTCGAAAATGACTGGAGTCAGGTATCGAGTCACGTCGGAAAGATGCTGGGTTTCGGCGCAGATTTTTGGTGGGAGAGAATGCTCGCTCTACTGATGGTTGCTGGCTATCCAATGGGCGGATTCGAGCCCCAGGAAGGTCAGAGCTTCCCGAGCTTGCTTTCCTGAAGCGGAAGTTTTCATTTGAATTGGCACCGACTTGGATGCCGTTTAACACCTCGTCAGCCGACGGCCGCCGGCCGGGATCAACCGAGAGCAGGCGCTCTAGGAACTTATAGAGCTTTTCGGGGAGATCGGAGCGGATAGCTCGTGCGTGATCGAATCCAGCCCAGCTGGTGATCTCTGCACGGAGCTGGTCCAAGTCTTCTTTTTCTTCATTTATGATGTCCGCATTCGTGTATGGAAGTGCTGCGAAACATAGAAAGTAGAGGATCATTCCGAGTGAGAAAATATCGGACTTGAACGTAAAATTGCCGAACGGTCCGTCGGTATATTCCTGGCGAAGAACTTCGGGTGCGCAATATGAAAGAGTACCTGTTGCACCAGTCGACTTGCGCATTGCATTTTGAGATTGCACCTCACCGAAATCACTGACCAAAACTCTGATACCATCACTTGTCTCGTGGAGCAGGCAGTTGTGTGGCTTCAGGTCACGATGGATATATCCATTGGCGTGAAGATACCGAAGTCCAGAGGTGATATCACGGAAGAAAGAATAAATCTGATCCAACTGCAGCGTGCGAGCTCCTCCAAGTTTGGTTCGAGGCTCTGGTTCGCCCTTAGATTTGCGGCGGAGGCGGTCCTTCAACTGCTGCGCAGTGGTCGAGGTTTGAACAGAGCCACAGATGTAATCATGTAAATCACCGGCATTGCAGTATTGCTGTAGAATAAATGCGCAAGGCACACTCGGGCCGAAGGTGCTTATCTTCGCATTTTCCAGCCAGACATGACGGTAGGAGACAAGATTTTGGTGCGAGAGATGCTGTAACAGCTGCACTTCGCCCAGAACCTTTTCCAGCCACTCATGATCATCGCCAACGGGGACACGCTTGCATGCATAATGACCAAGGGACACACTATCCAGGACATGTTTCACTAGTAGCACCACCCCTTTTCCACCTTTTCCCAACACTCGTTCCTCCACAAAGAACCTCTTGAAGTAATCTGGGCTGAATGCTGCAGAGGAAATTCCCTGCGGCGATGGCTGTGGGGATGAGGTAGGCTGGACGGGCCTGTTATTGGTAGGCCCCCGAGGTAGGGCGGGCTGAACAAGGCGGTGGCTTGGAGAAGGAGGTCTTGAGGATGTTGCGGAGCTGGGGAGGCTATTGTTGAGCATGCGAAAGTAGTTTGGGTTAATAAATTCGCCTCCGGGTTCAGTATCCCCACAATGTCGTTCTCTATTATTATCGCGCATTGAGCGATGGCAGAATGGGCAGTTGGCTAGCTCCATATTGTCAATGTCTTCATCTGACGTATTGCGGAGAACGAGCTGCTGAGAATCACGGTCAAAGACTACCACCGAGTCATTGTGTCGCCTGTTCCGATTAGATCACTAATAGCATAGATTTGAAGGTCACTTACAAAACAACATCGGAGTTGCCCCCATTATAAGGGACCATAGACATGTCGACGGGCATTCTAGCATCGATGTGAGGGAACGGGGATACAAGCTGCCATCGATGACGATGTAGACCTGGGGGCGGTGGGCGGTGAGAACACGGCGGTGGATAGTGTCACTTTGGTCAATATTACTCTTAACCTTCCTTATATTCCTTGTCTGTTCTCTTTTATGGACAATAAGATGAAATTGGAGTCTATTTATACCTTATCCCAGGAAAACTCGAAGTTGCGGTCAAATCGAGACCCAATTCGGGTATTCTCACAAAAGCTGAAACAGCGACACTAGGCTGATCTATGAGTGCCCAGGTGGGGTACAGCTTACACAACGCTACACAACGCACACAGCCCTTTCAATATAGCCTGATAATCACCTCAAATACGTGGACAGAACCCCAATTCCAGCCTGATTTGAATCCCAATGGACCCGATTTCTATCACTGGTCTCGTATTAGAGGTTAGCCATGTGCTATCGAGCCTGATCAGATATGCCAAAACGGTGCAGACGGCAAAGTCCGAAGTGCGAAAACTCAGCGAAGAGCTCTTTGCACTAAAAGGGATATTGGAGCATCTGGCAGCACAGATAAATGATCCCCCCAAATGGGAGGAATCAGAAACAAGTCCATTTGACCGCGATGTCATGGCGAGAGTGTTGCATACAACAAATGAGTTCCTCCAATCCTTACTAATGGACTTGGAAACGGCCGAGACCAAGTTTAAACGCCTCAAGCAAGCTCTGAAATGGCCTTTTACTCAGACGGAAGTCAGCGAGCATCTGATCCGTCTGGAAAGAGTCAAATCGTGGTTGATACTGGTTCTCATTGCAGATCATAAATCGGTGGATCGGGAGATGCAGTATGAGATTCGTGATCTGGCAAACACATTAAAGGAAGACTTGCGGATTAGAGCTCAAGAGCGGAATCAATTTGCTAACCGGGAGCTTCTGCGATGGATAGCTCCTGTGAATCCCGAAAGCTCTCATCTGCGGGCGTCGAAAAGAAGTAGAAATGGGACTGGTAGATGGTTTGTCGATGGCCATTTGAAGACGTTCCTCGATCAAGACGAAAATCGGGTTTTCTTCCTCTTCGGAAAATGTATGTACCCATTGCAATTTAGAGGACTTCCAACTGACATAGTTATGAAGCCGGAACTGGAAAAACTACGCTGTTGTAAGTGCCGTTGACAATCGGGTTACTTCTTATATCTGACGTTCGATAGTGCGCAAGTTGCCGATGAACTCACTTCCATGATTTCTCAAGGCCAATCTATGTGCCTTGCATATTTTTATTGCACAATTAGCGATTTTGTCTCCCAGAATGCAAGAAATGTTCTAGGATCCCTTGTGGCCCAACTCTCGGGGACAATTCCTTCAATATTGGATGATATTCGATCTGTATACAACAAAGGTCCAAAGAATCAGGCGCACAGGTTCCCCATCGAATTATCTGTTCTCGAAGCTGCCATCCTCAAATCTGCTTCCGAAAAGACAAAGGTTGTCCTTCTGGTTGATGCAATCAACGAAAGTCATGATATGCAGCTCCTTGAAGCATCTCTTCTCAGGCTTGCCAGTCTGTCTACCAACATCCGCGTGCTTATAACCACAACCAGCTCTATGGGATCCACCAAGCACCCCAATGCATCTGTCTTGAACATAAGCGGAAAGTCGAGAGGGGACATTGGCACATTTATCAAATACCGACTTGAGACCGATGATACACTGAGAACTTTGGCACCGGAATTCCAGGAGGATATTGAATTTACTCTTCTTCAAAATGCAGATGGATCGTCAGTATAGTATCGATCTTACTATACATTCTGTGATCTAATTATTTCTTCGCAGATTCCGCTGGGTTCAGCTATCATTGAACAACCTGAGCACACAGCGATCTGTAAGGGCAATGCGGCAGGCCTTGAAAACCCTTCCCGGGACTTTACGCGAGACATATGCAAATATGCTGGAAAGAATTGCCCCTGACGATTGGAAAATTGCTCATGAGGCTCTCTTTTGGCTCAGTTTCACCAAGCAGCCTCTTACTTTAAGAAGACTTAACGAGATAGTGGTCACGGATGAGACAAGCACAACACTCGATGAGGATATGATGCTCGTCCCTGCCCATATTCTTCTCCAAATTTGCCAAGGACTCATCACCGAGGACCAAAATGGCTACCTAAATCTCGCACATGCGTCTATCAAGGATTTCCTAACGTCTGATTGGATCCGCTCATCTCGAGTTCAATATTTTGCTCTGGACCCTACCACCGCAGACCTGAAAGCCATGCACAGTTGTCTCACGTACCTGTGTCTCGACAATTTTGCACAGGGATACCTAACATGTCCCAAAGACCCACTTAAAGTACGAGAAAAGCATCCTTTCCTCAATTACGCCGCAAACTTCTGGCCCCAGCATGGTGCAGCTTGCAGCTTTGGGGGTCCTAATGAGGACATGATCCATAAATTCTTCGGCACAAGATCTCTTCCCGGCCGGGGTAATTACGGCACATGGATACAGACGTTGTTACAGACAACCGCTGGTTCAAACACGAAGGATGCTGCAGCCATTGACGGAACACATCCTCTATACTACGCCGCCTCGTTTGGTATGGTTCCAGTCGTCGAGTCTATTCTTGCTTCCGAGCCAGACATTGATATCAATGCTCCTGGCGGCCGTATTGGAGCTACATCAGTGTGGATTGCTAGTCTTCGATTCAACTTTGAGGTTGTGGATATCCTCCTGCGTGCTGGAGCTGATCCATCCATCCGGGATCCTGGCAGTGGGCTTAATGTGCTTGATCTTTTGAGGATGGTACCGAATCGTCATCGAAACTACAATGGTCTTCGACCCATTCTAGATCGTCCAGCACCTTGGAAGGATCAGTTGAAACAATAAGGAAGAAAGCAGTGCAATTTTGTTACAAATTGCCTAGTGAAGGTGGATTTTACCAAGCATGTCGCTATTTTCTGCCAGGCTTCTCTCCCCGGATTCAACCCGTGGTTGAAGAGTGGGACCACAAACTTGGAACCAAACTCATCTGAACGCCTACCTGTCCACGGGTGGCTCAGCCGCAGGTGGAAGGTTGGATTATAGAGCAACATGTACTCCTTACGAACATACCAATTACAACTACTCTGAACAAGAAAGGATTGAAGTAAGAATTATTTTCATTCATTTTGATTCCTCGTCGAATCGGGTATCTGAGTTGGAGCTAGTGACTAAAAAACACCAAAACTCCTAGGGTTGTACAAATTAAGTACTGGGATGCTCACGATTGATCACGCGGCTTTTGGATGACAGGCGCTCTTCGGGCCTAGGCGACATGTCGCAAGGCAGCCTTCGGACTTTCTGTGCGATAGAAGCACGCGCCGAATGCCTTTTGGAGAGCCATGTCCGCATCGAGCGGACATGGCGAGGAATGACTCGGCTAGAAGCTCTGGTGTTTCAAGAGCTAGCATAACCGATCTCATGGCGGCAGACTGTCTGTTTTTCGTAGGGCAGAATGGGGATGACACTCGAGTGCCGTAGAGAACACCGGTGGATCAATCACTCCTCCTCGCCACTCTCCACATCGCTGACCTCCAAGTTGGCGATTGAGTCAGCATCGCTGTCCTCGGCGTCGTCCTGTGCGGACTCAGCCTCAGCCTCAGCCTCAGCATCCTTGGCAGCAGGCTCGTTGTTTTCATCCAACTTGCGCTTGCGAGGCATCTCGCCGAGGCGACCTTCACGGCCCTCGACACCGTCAGCAGGCTCCTCGTCCTTCTCGCTCTTATCGCCCTTTCCGGTACCCTTGGGAGGAGGTGTGTACCAAGGGATCTTTCCACGAAGGAAATCGTTGATGACCATCTTGGCGACACCATCCAGATCGGCCTCGCCTCCCTTGAGGAGACGACCACCCTGGCGGGCAAGAAGCGCGAGCCAGTCGAGGTAGTTCTCCTGGTGCTTGATGCCGTAGGTGCGCTCAAGGTGACGGGGCAGGACACGGCGGAGAACAGCAGGAATGTATTGCTCTGGGTTGTGAACGTTCTCCACTCGGCAGACTCCACGTAGAAGGATGTCCTCCTCAGTGTCGTTGGCGTTGGGGGGGACCACACCAGGACAATCGATGAGATAGATTCTCTTCATCAGGGTAATGTACTGCCACACCTTGGTCTCGCCCGGAATGGGAGCGACTGTGCACACCTTCTTGTTACGGAGAGTGTTGATGATGGAAGACTTGCCCGAGTTGGGGTAGCCGATCAAGCCAACGGACACCTGCTTGCGGTCGGAGTGAAGGGACGAGAACTGGCGAAGCAGCGAGATCAAAGAACCCTTACCGAAAGAGTTGTTGATGTTGGCGTGGAAAGCAAGACAGGGGTAATCCTTAGAAAGATGACGAACCCAAGCGGCCTAGTCAAAGATGCAAAATTAGCAATCAGTCACTAGCAATGAATGAAACATTGTGTAAAGGTAGAATGTGTGGGATGTTACTAAGAAGACTGCCACAATGCCACCAAAAAAAGGCAGAGGCAGACTTCTACTCAAAAACAAAACACAGCTGGCCCTTTGCGACAGGCCTTCAAGACGAAAGCAAGTCAACCTAGGTTCATAACGAAATTCGGTGCGGGCCAGTGTTAATATACCAAAGCTGTAACAGACGGAATTCCATTGAAACAAGCACAACCGAAGTCATGCACGACCGAAGTCGCAGGAAGAGGCCTTGACTTAGCGATGGAACAGGGGGAAAACAGAAAAACGCACAACAACAAAAATAGCAAGAACCGAGTGATAAAAATGAAGAGCAGAGGGGAGATAGTGAAACTTACAGCAACGCCAGTAGGGACGAGATCGCACTTGTTCAGAACGAAGATCAGATGCTTGTGCGGTGCCTCCTCGCGAATATATTTCTCAACACTTCTGCAACGAGTACCTTCGGGGTCACGGGAATCCAAGACGTGGATGATAACATCAGAGGAATCGATAACCTTGTAAAGTTCGTTCCAGATACGCTTACTCTGTCCCTTAGAGAAGACAGATTCACGAGAGGTAGTGAGTAGACCAAGGTCTTCGGCTGCGGCAGTGTCATCGCCACGAACAATCGCACTTCCGTCGGCATGAGTTCCCTCATCGTTCTTCTCGATGTAGCTGTCTTGCATCCTGGCCGTCTCGCCAGCGAGGTCTTCAAGAGACGATACACCAAGCTTGACACGCTTGCGCTGAGCCTTGGGGCCGAAGGTATCATTGAAAGGAGAAGTTTCAATAGCCATCTTAGCCTGGTGTTGCTTCAGGCCGTTGACTTTATCATTGTCCCGAATCAAGCTCATGGGGAGCTTGTTGGTCTTGAGAAGAACTTGGTACGGATCGGCAGCACGCTCAGCAACAGCATCACGGAACGAGGTCAAAGCCTCTTGTGAGATGACACGGGAGTTAGCAAACCATTTACGGTTTGGCTCGATGCGGGCTGTGGGCAACTCTTTGGACTGATAGCTCGCAGCGACTGTGATATCACCCTGAGCGTTGCGGCGCGGCGTACCATCCTTGAACATGTTCAAGGTCTTGATCTTCTTGGCATCACTGAGAGGCAAGTCAGTATTGGTTATTTGAGAATAATAGCGATTTTAGCTGAGGCTGCACATACCGGTAAAAATTTTCACCTTTGGTCTTGACATTGGCCATGCCATCGTTGGGCTTCCCCTGCCGCACCTTACGAGCGGCCTCCTTCTTTCCTGTACCCATGATAGCGGTTGTGGGTTAAAATGTGAAAGGAGAAGTAAGTGCCTGACGAAAAAAAAATCGAAGGCAAGACCAAACACAGAGAGTGGCAGAGTGCAAAGAAGAGAAGAAGAAAAATAAAAGGCGGCGAAGGAATTATTTTTTTTTGGCGCCAAGACATTGCCGTGCACGGACCAAGGGAAAATCGCTTCTTGTTTCTTCCGACTTACTCGACCGCGTATCCTCCCTATTATACGGTAATCAACCTCAGGTTACATCCCGGCTCAATTGAAGGTCGTGTCATTGACCTTTGATTTGATTATTTACTTTGCAACAATCCCCTGCCAGTTTTATCACTCCCCGGAGTGACAGGGTTGAATTGCGCCGCATGTCTGTCCTCCGCAATAGCCGGACTGCCACTGTGCAGGTCCGTGGATTTGCTTCCTCCTCCAACCTTCGAGTTGGACCCGAATCGCCTCACTTCATCGATGTGCCGAGAATTATCCAGCCCACCAACCCCCGCAAACCTCACGTCAGGGGTACTCTCCCCGTGCCTCGCGAGCTCTTCCCGGCCCGCCGAGCGGACAAGCCCCGGATAGAATATCTCAATGCAGTCACACAACTCCCCAAGTCAGAACGGGTAGTGAGCCCAAATAGCAGCAACCCCGAGAAGCAGGAATGGAAGCACAAGATGGCGGATCTGCGGAGACAGAACCTGCGGGACGGTCTGCGAGACCTGTACTCGCGGAAACGGTCCGCGGATTCAAAGATTGTCAGCCGCAGTCTTGAGAGTCAGAATCGGCGGGACCGCATTCTTCAGCAACCTCAGCGTGAGGATGAGCGCCTCACCCGGCCATCGACCATCGAGGCGATGATGCCCAACAAACAGCCAGTCTTGCCCGACCCCAACCGCGAGGAACGCCTTGCGCTCTCTCGGGCACGTCTGGAAGCCAAGCAGGCACAGAAAGAGATTGAGCGGAAGGAGCACCTCCAGTCGTTGTATGTGAATGCTCGCACTTTCATCACAACTGAGGAGCAGCTCACTGCTGAAATCGACCGGGTATTCCCCGAGGGCGAGAACCCAGCGTGGCGCAACGACCACCAGCCCGGCGAGAACATCTGGAACCTGGGTAACCCCCCAACTGTGTTCAACCTTGCCAACAAGACCCGCGCCAACGAGGCTGTTCGCTGGGATGTCTCTCAGGAGCGTGTTAAGAAGCTTGGCGAGGCACTTACTGGAGGTAAGCTGCGAGAGTAGTCGGTTTTTTTTGGGGGGGCATCATGTACAATATCTATCAAGCTATAGCATTTCAAAACTCAAATCAAGAGATCCTTTGAGATCCTTTGAGATCCTTCTATTTTCTTAAGTCCATTTCCCACTACGATTCAATGCCAATACAAGCAATGTTCCTCTAAGAGTGAATGCAACTGAATGGGAGACTATGCCAAAACAAGAAGCAGTCTCAGCTATCTAGCCACTATGAAACCTCGTAGCCCACTGCGCCGTATCCAAACTCTTGACTCCGTCACCAACATATCCTCAAACTTAAGCACCCACCATCCGAACAAAAGAGGGAATTCCTATACGCATTGTAGACATTTTCTGCTCTTGGTCGGTTTAAGTCCTGGCAAGATGGGTACCACATGCAAAATTTATATAGCGTCTCGATATCGCAGCTCAAAGGGAGCTTTGGTGTGGCAGTGTTGAGCCTAGCTTCAGGTTAGGTGTTACCTGGGCAGTCTGCTACAGGGAAAGTACAAAGGACCATGACTGGCAATCACATTCTGTATACCGTTCCAGAATATAGGATAGCCCAATCCAATAATGTCTACAGCATCACGTCGCCGATGTTCTTCATCAAATACACAATCTTCCAGATCCCCATCGCGGTTATAATTGGCAAGGTCTGCCTCAATTCTTTCTCTCGGGTATTGTGCTTCCCTGAGGGGCCATCCTCCTTGTAAGTTCCACCATCAGTCGAGCCACCAGGACCTCTTCACTAACAATATCTATCTTACTCCTTCAGCTTCGTTTTAGATCGCAAGAGCATGGCTGGATTATTCCCCGGCAATTTCTCCCTCTCCAATATCTGGTATCCGCGCCACAAGCTGCAAAAGCAGAACACTAGCTTTACCAAATTGAATGCATTGCCTCGTACATTGGCAGCTTATTGGCCTACGGGTTGATGCAAATGGACGGGCAAACCAGGATCAACGGTTGGTGAGGGATCTTTATTGGGAGATCATACTTATCCCAAAGGTTTCACTCTTGAGAAAAGTCATGCTGACCAGTGCAATACAGCTCGAAAGCATCCTGACCTGTTTTTTCGGACACTGGCTCCTACATTTTCCCAGTCGACCTCCTGGAGAAAGTCCTCCAATCCCAGAAATTCCTCACCGAAACCGAAGTCTCCTTTGTCATTGCCAAAGTCAAACGTGGCAGAGCAGTTGCTACCACGAGGCCTTTCTCGGTGTCCTGCAAACTTCAAAGACAATCTGAACCTGCGCTATCCTATTGGTGTTGACCACGACCACCACCTACTCAACTGGATACTTCCTGCCAAAGATCCTGGGAAAGAGTATATCGGCTTTTCCGTGGCCAAGGTGCAGTGTCCCGTTGCACAATCGTGAGCAGCTGCTATAGTTATCATGTTTATCTAGTCAATTTACTCGGATAAATGGCATGTGCATGGTTCTTCTTTTCTTACTGGAATGCTGTGGGTGAGCTTATTGGGCTTAGAAAGTTGGGATATCTTGAGCATCCGGCATCGTAGTACGTTGAGGACTTCTCAATTACTATTGCTTTGTGTCTCGATTATGACTTGACTAGCATGTTTTAGCAGGCTCAAACTGTCTGCGTTGGTATCATGGTAAAGGTAAGAGCCCTGTCTCTCAACCAGTGTGTTTCTTTTCGTGCAACTCTGATATATCCTTGCTCTAGCATCAACGTCCACGGTCAACGGAAGCGAGCCTTTGCATTAACCACACTAGTCAGCAAAGGTAGTATCGAAAATATTGTTGGAATAACCCGAAGTGCACTAAATTACCAACCAGGTCTTCTCTATATCAGGCTATTCAATGCCCTAGTCATCCTGGTTGTTGGTAGTGCTGTATCTAGTAGAAGGAAGAACTTGAAAGCCTTCAAATTGCGTGTTCGACTTAGTGATATATCGGTAATGGGAGCCTTGGTAAAGCAAACATGTAGTTCCGGCCTAAGACCACCACCCTTCATTATAGAACTACCAAAGTATGTATTTACCACGCACTTCACACTACCGTGGAGATGAATTAAAAGCTTCAAAATAAATCCCATCGTATTCCTCTATGCATACACACAGGTCTGAGGTATAGACTATGTCCCTTAGTGCACAAACAGAGCCTAAACCTTAAAAAAAGTGTAGGTTAAAAGGAAGTGCAACCTATCATGAGCAGCTGGCCCAACAGCAGGTGGCCTAGTGGTAACAGGTTGCACCTGTGTATTACGAGGGAAGTGCCGAGGACCTTCCACTACCTGGTCTGTTCTGGTCTGACTCCGGTCGTTCTCGCGTTCATCCCCACTTTTTTTTCACCTCCCTTCCATCTTGCTTCTTTTTATCATCATTAATTTCATCCTCATCATCTCCAAAATTATACTTCGTACTCCTTAGCCAAATGCGGTAGTCGTATACTTCGGAACGGAAAATACATGCCCCAGTCCCATAACGCACGTGATCCAGATAAGCCGATAAGCAATTTTCCCTCCGGCAACCCCCCAAAAAAAGAAACAGAAAGCCCAGAATCACTTCGTGCTGCTGGCAGTGCTACTTTACAAAATTCGTCTTCCTCTTTCCCTTGCCGCCATCTACATACAAATTCCCTCCATACCAACCACCACTCCAACACAACCATGGTGCAAGGATCATTGAAAAAGGCCGCTCCCACCGGCCCAGGCAGGAAGTAAGTGGCACTCACAAGAACAAAACCACAACCACCACAACCACCACAGACGACAGACGACAGACGACGTCACAGTCCCATCTATCCACACAAGAACACTTAAGAAACATCAAGCTAACACAGACCCACTCACCAGGCCCTCCAAGACCACAAGACCGGGTGTCCGCTCCGTCGCGCCCAAGAAAGCCGGCCTGATCAAGCAGAAGAAACTGACCAAGGTACGCACCGATATGCTTCACAGTCTCCGTCTCCTCGATTCAGTCCCGCACCCTGTACCCATGAGACAAGAACAACCCAAGAACAAGAAAAGAAACCACCACTAACACACCGCTCTTAGCAACTCACATCCGGCCTTGTCTCAATGACAGAACGCAGTCTGGCGACAAAGGCAGGCCATCTCGAGCTGTTGGCTGGTGGAAAGAAGGATCGTCTGCAGAAGGAGCGGAATGCGGCTCGCAAGGATGGGACTTTGGCTCGTAAGGATGGAGGATTGAAGTCTGGTCCTAAGAAGGCGACTTGAACTTGCAGTGGGGAATTCAATGTTTTACAAGGATTGAGATGTTTTGGTCTGATTCGATCGTTCTTTGCAATTTCGTCTATACAGAGCTCGTTATATGAGTGCATGAAATCGATACCCTGTTTCTATTGTCTTGGTTTTGGTGGTCTACATGGTAGTATGAGATGAACGAGAGATAAAGTATAGAGATGAGAAGCATTGTATATATATCGATAAGTAGTAATTCTATGTACAAATTTGTTAAAAAACCAACCGAATAGGATAGAACATGCGGGAAAATCATCAAATCATAAGGCAGATCTTGTATGTAAAAAGTCATGATGCATCCAATAGAAACAAAGAAATCTCGAAGAGAAAAAAGAAAAGAAAATAAACGAAACAGAAAAAAACCCAAAAAAAGGCCAAAAAAAAGGGTATCTATAATTCTAACTCCAATGCCATTACCATCCAAACCTTATGCGCAGATCAAATCTGCCATCCCGGTCTCAGAACTTCGAGATGCGGCTCGGAACACCAGCCTGTTCAATCAGGTCCTGGCCACGCTCCATCCAACTATTGAAGCCGCCATCACTGGAGTCCGAAGGGAAATCATCCCAAACGGCATTCTCCGAGTCCGCATATGTCGACCAGATGCCCTTGGGGACATCAGCCGCCGACCAGGAGGGCAGCTTCGCCATCACGCAGGTGTAGTAGACGTAGAGGATGCGGCAGAGGAGCTCGACGCGGTCGACGTAGTGCTGCTGCGTGGGATCGGGGGTTTGGCCACCGTCGCCGAGCCGCTTCCACCAGCTCACACGCCATCGCAGGGTTAGCAGGATGTGGCCGAGTTCGCCGAGGAAGCGGACGTGCGTCTCGTGGGAGATCTGCTTCCACTTGATGTTGTAGAAGTCGCGCTCGAGCTTGCGGAAGCCTTCGACTTCGAGCATGCGGCAGAAGATTCGGGAGAGTTGAGCTGCGAGGAGGATCTCGCGTTGGTCTTCTGGGCTGTTGATGTCCATTGTTCGTTCTTCGCCGGCTGAGTCGAGAGGCACGAAGCTGTATTTGGCGCGACTTGGCATGTTGTTCCACTGGGAGAGGAGGGTCTGAGGTTGGTTAGTTTTTGTGCTCTTGGCATGTGGTACAGTGAATTCTTACATAGGCTTGGTTCATTGGGTCGCAGTCGGCAACGCAGGACAGCCAGTTTTTGGACTTGTCCTTCGAGTCCACAATTCGTCGGTCGATGAACTCGATGAAAGTGGACTTCGAGTTGCCGTTGTACTCGCTCAGATTCTTCAGGAACTTGTAGGTCTCCCCCAGGTCAAGGACGTAGAGAGAGCCCCAGGCCTGGCTAGCGCGGATGTTGAACCGCCCCTGGCGCTCGGCGAGCAAAGACAAGAGTTGACTAAGGTCAAATTCAGATGGAATCGCCATCCGGACTCGGTTGGAACCATCCATCGTAGGGTGGTTGACAGCTCGTTGAGCTAGATAGGGTCAGTCAATTTGAACAATCCTTGGGGAGGTTTGTTGGATGCTTACAGATGTAGTTGCAGGTTCCAAACTCGACAATGCTGGAGAAGCATGCACGAGCGCATGGTTGCTCGTGAAGTGTGGGGCGACAAGCATCGCAAGGGGCGCTTCCGTCACACTGCGAACGCGTTAGCTCTATGAAAGTACGGAATTTAGGTGGAAATCCTTACCTTGCGCTTGTTCAGTCGACACTGAACACAAGTGTCCTTGTTTTTGCGGCGCAGGCCTGCATTCGCTCGTCCAACCATACTCAGTGGGCCCTTACGACGGGCGCCACGTGGGGGCGAGACAAAGTCCGCAGACGCAATGGAGCCGCCTTGGCCATCCTCCTGGACAATTTGCAAGGGCCTTGTGATTCCCTGATCCATTGAAGCGGGGTTTCTGGCCTTGCGTTTCTTGACTGTAGCCGAGGTCTGCATGGCAAGTGGTGCCGGTCGACCGGCACGCTGGCCAGCGGTCGACGAGGCCCTCGATCTTGCAGGAATAGTGGAAACTAGAGACTCCACAGGGGTCTCACTCACCATGAAGGCAGTGGTCTTGAATGCAGGCTGCGATCCCTCAGGTGAACTGGACTCATGCGGTGAGGTCTTCCACTGGACATCGTCGTCTTCCAACTGACGGTCCGCAAATGCAGGGGCCTCGTCGCTAGTGGCGGAGTAGGAGCACTCGTATATTCCCGATAAATCGCCTGACACGGAAGAGTTTTCGGATTTGAATTGGAACTCCTGCCCGATTGGTGCGTTTAGCGGGCCAGCAGTTTGAGAGACCGGCGTGATCTGCTGAGTGGGCAGTTGAGATTCCAGACTATTCAGCCATCGCGATTCCAGCGATCTGATAGAAGTCGGGAACCCCCGCAGGGAATGATCCTTGGGGTTCTCCTGTGCGTCCACTGAGAGTGCCATAGAATCTTGCGGTGGGGGCATATTGTCCACGGGAATGCCATGTTGAATTTCAGTCCACTCCTCGGGGATCATGGGAAAGGACTGCGGAATCTGCTGGAACGACATGAGGCCTTCTACGGGGACATCGGAGAAACCGGCGTGAGGCATCTCTCCAACATCATCGACAATGACGGCCCCATTCGAGTGGTTCGGTCCTTTCGCGTAGGGGTAGAGTAGAGATGCATCCATCGGCATGGCCACTGAGTTGTACAGTTGAAAGTGTGGCCAAGCCTCGTCCGAATGGTAATTTTCGTCAGCGGAAGATGGGATGGTCTTGGGGCTCAGAGTGCCACTGGCAGTGCCCTCGACGAGGCCATCGGAGTAGTTCAAGTTCTCGGGTGCTACATCGTGCTTTCTATAACCAAACAAGTGTCAGTCACATCGAGATCGGATTTCGCGGGTTCACATCGGGAAAGGGTTTCCGGACCTGTTCTCCAGACGGCGGAATTCTCCAGCCAATGGGCCATGGAAGGTACCTAAGTCGGCGATATCCGCATCGCACTGACTCGATTCCTGACTGGTGTCCCACTCGGGTGGTTGGTCATACCCCAGATGTTCCCATGAGGCGACAGAAAAGGCGCCCTCAGTTTGCCAGTTGTCCAAGATTTTGGGGTCGATCCCCGCAGCGGTCCCAGTACTTCCACCGTCCATACAGGATGAGAGGGTGAGGTTGCGGCGACGACCTCGTTGAGCAAAGATCCCAAAAAGACTTGGCTTTTTGAGACTTTGCGGGTTCAGGTGGGTGGCAGAATGGGGTTATATAGATAAGCGGCGAAGATGTGTCGACGTGTTCCGAGTATCGAATCGATATAGTTGGCAGTGAATTGAAGAGGAGAGAGTTGAGGGGCCAGAGGATTGTTGAAGGGCTGACGGGATTCCCCACCACAAGATTTTCTGCGATCGTCTTTAGCGTGCTTCCGGCACAGACCACTTTAGTATTTGGCTTTTATTTACAACGAGGTATGATGAAAATAGATTTTTTTTTGTGAGAGTTGGAGTTGAAATCCTTTTAAATTCCAAATAAATTGATATACATATTGAAATTATAAGGGATATATAAGCCCATCCGAACATATGTTTATGTACTTGCGTACGGGCCGACTACCTATCTCCGATAGGATCTCCGGCACGGATGTGGTCTCACTGGTCTTACGAAAGGAGGTCCACGGATGTATCAAAAATGTACGTGGCGGGCCCCTGAGCTATGAATGGTCCAGGAACCTTGGTGATTATTATTTTTTAATGCAGGCGCATTAGGCAGATGAAAATGTAACCCCCTCAGTTCTTCAGATAAAAAAAGATTAAAAAAAATCCCCAAACCCCCAAAACCCCAAAAAACCCAAAATGGAAATTTCCATCCAGACCTTGTTCTACCGTGTAGGTTGCAGCACTGTCTTGGCAGACCCTTAGGTAACTTCCCAGTGATTACCTCATCTTCCCTTTTGGGCTTTAAACTTCTGACTAGAAACCCTAGAAGTATAAGTATAGAACGTATAGGTGCATATGTATATCGGATGGTCTATTGTTATCTTTAAAGAATATATCTCATTGATGATGTCAACCTTGGAACACATGATGTCCATTACTAAATTATGTAGATGGGCCCATATATACAAAGTGGCAAGTTTTGAATGGCATTTATAATGAACTATAAACTATGAACCACGAACTATTAACATCCCGGATGATATATCCTACCCTTTAACTACTCTAGCTTTGTACAGTTGCATAACATATCATTGGAATCCCCAGAGTCATCAACATATCGAATGATAGAAACCCAATAGTCAGCATCCCCGAAAGAACCCCGAATCGGTTCACCGCACGCTGCATTCGGTCCTACCATTACCGTCCCCGCAGCCTGAACGGCTTCACCCCGGTGTGTAATTCGGTGTGGCCAATGGCTCATTCTTTACCCTGATTCCCCCAGGTATAAGTGTGCTGCACCCCGAGTATTTCCGGGGTGCAGAAATATTTCTTTCTTTTCTTGTTCTCTTATAAAAAAACATAGAAAAGAACCTCCGAAAAGAATCACCGTCCAAACCGCCACTGGGGAAACCAAAATCAAGATCCAAATCGAAACTCCGAATATTCACTCATAACGCCCTTGGCGCTGCTTAATCCCGTCATGCACATCCTGGTAAGTGAGATCACCGGCAATATTTCCTTTCTTTTTTCTTTTTCTTTTTCTTTTTCCCCTCCCGCAAAATGTACGGAGTACGGAGTACGGAGTATAGAAAAGCCATTTCCTGCAAGGATCTGCTTATAGATCCATACTTCCTCGGGGAAACATCACCACATGATACTCCACACCCTCGTTATCGCAATTTTATCGCCTTTTTATCGCATTTCCTTACGCCCGAGCAATACGTTGCACAAACGTAGATAAAGCCCAAAAAAGAAAGAAAAAAAAGCCAAGACCAATAAACTAACAATTCCCAAAAATAGGTCGTCAACGACGATGGTCCCCCAAACACCAAACTTTCACCCTACCTCCGCCCTCTAGTCGAAGCTCTCAAGGCAACCGGCCACCAAGTCTCCGTAGCAATCCCCGCAGCCTCACGCTCCTGGATCGGAAAAGCCCACCTAATCGAAGCCTCCCTAACAGCCAGCTACGTACACCCAGACGCCTTCAACGCAGACGGCAGCTGGGACGAGACCTTCGAATCACCAGACCCTGAGAATGACTGGGTGGTGGTTCGCAACGGTACACCGGCCAGTTGCACGCAACTGGGGTTGTACAACCTATTCACCGAGCGCGCGCCCATTGACCTCGTCATCTCGGGCCCGAACCACGGCCGCAATGCTTCCACCATCTACAACCTGTCCTCGGGGACGGTAGGCGGTGCGCTGGAAGCGGTGTTCTGTAGCAAGCGCGGTATTGCTATCTCGTTTGGTAGTAAGGACCCGCAGCCTGATGAGATTATTGCTGCGGCGGCCAGACTCGCTGTTAGGGTTGTCCGACATCTTTATGAGAATTGGGATGAGAGGGTCGAGCTTTATAATATCAATGTTCCGATGGTTCTTGATGTTGAGAAGAGGCCTGTGCTTTATACGCGCACGTTGCCGTATTATTGGTCCAGAGGGTGTTTGTATGCCGAGGAGGGGACGGGGAAGAAGGTTAATGGTGTGAACGGTGTGAACGGCGTGAACGGTGTTCATGTCAATGGCGAAACGAATGGCACGGCTGTTAATGGACATGTTCCTGCGTCTTCCAGACAGCGTCAGTTTAAGTGGTCTGCTGATTTGTCCGATATGAAGAAGACGTTGCAGGAGAGTGAGGTTGGCACGGATGCTCATACCGTGCTCAATGGGTCAACTAGGTAAGAGACGAGGTTCTTTTTTGCCCTGCGCTGCTGAGACCGGATATACTAATGCTGTGATTTAGTGTGACTGCCCTCCGAGCCAACTTCTGGCATGTTCCCGGTCTTGAAGGACCGCTGGACCTTGATGCTTGAATGAGTTCTTGAACAGATTCTGAATGTTTTGGATCCTACGATACCCGCAATGGTTTTCGAAAATGCATAATATGGTGATTTATGGGAAGACCGGTCCGTTTTGTACATATACGGGAATTGCATACACGATTTTCTTTTTTTGTTTACAAGTGACCAGAATAGCCGGCTGCTTATGCGGCCTTGTATGTCTTTTAGGTGTATACAAAGGCATATTTTATGCAAGAACCCTTTCTATGTATAACCTTTGGTTTCAATAATAGTCATTTGCTGTTATTCTCGCTACCAGAAATCTCGGCGTAACCAGAAACAAAATATAGAAATAGAAATAGCTAGTGCGGGTGTATCATAAACGACAGGGAGATGCTGGAATAAGAGCGTCAGCTCTTGAGCTCGGTATAAAAGATCACAGCAGCCCTAGAGCGCACGCGCAGCTTCACCTGCACCACTATCCACAGTAGACGCCTGCTCAGCTCGCATCTTGCCCTTGCCGATACCTCCCTCACCAACGCCCATTCGTCGAGCCACGTATCGCTGCGCGATAATACCAGCGGTTAAAGAGAGGGTCTCCTCGATCCACTCCGAAACCCACTCGCGGGGGTCAACACCTCCACTCTCGATGACCTCAGCAATGGCCTCGGGCACCACAATACGCTGAATATTCGCATCCTCGTCCTCGGGATTCTCGGCGGCTGGCACCGAAGCATCGAGCCATTCAATCCATGCCTGCGGGATACTCTGAGAGATGGCGTGGAAGGCAATGCCATGGATGGGGTCGTGGAGGTACAGTGCGAAGGAGATCTCCTCTTCTTGCGTATCGGCTTCCACAGCTCCCTCGGTAGCCTTCTCGCCAGTCGCACCCGCCTGGAAGAGGTCCTTGGGAGTAGTCTGGCTGATAGCCTGGATAGCCAAGAAGATATCGCTGCTGCGGACTGGGTTCGATTCACTCAGGACCTCCGAAGCGTGTTTCGCGGCCTCCTCGACTCCGCCACGGGACGAGAAGTACTCGGAGGCATAGGACTCGGCACTGGCTCGTGCGAGCTTGGAGCCCTCCACGGCGCCTCGCACGGATGAGATGCTCCGCGGTTGTCCAGGTGTGACCGTCCGCCACCAGGGCCCATCATTCCAGCCGGCACTGGTCATATAGCCATCGAGCCCGCGCTTCGGGGATGACTCCTGGCCCCGCTGGATCACCAACAGGTCTCCGCCCTCGACTTGGGACATCACTCGCGAGAACACCGCATAGACTAGAGGGTCGATACCCGGGTAGCCGGACATATCGTGAGTCACGTGGATTTGTAGACGTTCATGCGAAGAAATGGGAGGAGCGAGTGTGTGGATGAGGTTGGTGAATGTCGGAATTGCCCTGTCTCGAAGCTCGCCGCCTGCGTGTGCTAGTTAGCTGTCTGCATGTAGGAGAGCATATTTTGAGTAGAAAGATCCATACCGAGATCACGAAGAGCTCCAACATTACCCTTGACTTGCTGAGCCCACTTCTGAGCCTCCTCGTTATTCTGAATCTCCTTGACAGCCGCCTCGGCCTGTTTCATAGCTGCGGTGGCCGTCGCGAACAGGCCTCCCGACCATCCACCCCACCAGCCGGCACTCTCATCGGCTGACTGCTGTGCGGGGACATTCTCAGGCTCAGCCTTGGGCTGTTCTGGTTTGGTTTCTGGTTTGGTTTCTACACGTGAAGACCGGCTGGTCTCCTCAGACTGGCGGACCGGCGCCTTGTCCTCGGTCGGTCGGTCGATGGTTGCACTAGGGCGGGGAGATCGTGTGGATGATCTGGGCTTATCGGAAGACAGGCGCGGAGTACCTGGTCCACTGGCTGGACGCTGTGTGGCTAGGTGGTCAAGCTCGGCCAGGATGTCCTCCTGCCCGCCCTTGGCATTGTCGGATACGATAGCTTTAGATGTTTTGTTGCCGGACTTATCAAGACCGAGGTCGTCAAACTGAGCTAGAAGCTCATCACTGGTAGGTTTGGGGGCCTTTGGAGGCATGTTTGTTGGGGGGGAACAATGTTCAGGAGAGGTGACGACACCGTGGGAGCTTCTGAATTTGTGGAGATCATGTGCCAAGACCAACAGCACTGACTGCAGATGCTTGAAAGTCAAATTTAGTTAAACAAATGAAGAGAAAGCTCTTAATTCTTCGATTTGAATATTTTCATTCGATTCTTAGAGAAAATATCAGCCTTGGACATATTGGATGTTCGACCACCTGGGCCTTGCATTTAAATGTGTCACCCCGCACAGTACAGAGGACCCTATACAATGTCAACCATCTTCACCTCTTCACATTTTAATCTGTCCACAGATCCATACCTGGATTTTCAAACAGAATTAAGCCAACGGCGGAAGCAACTCGGAAGTGCAAACCCGACTCCCGCGGCTTCGACTTATCCGCTCCATCTGGACCCACGCGGGGTTGCCGATAAATAGTTACTCATTCCCCGTATAGAGCCCAGTTCCCATTTAGCTCAAAATAAGAATAGTATCTTGCAGCTTTAAATCAGGTACCGAATACCTGCCTCTTGTTCAAAGCAGCTGTCTGCTCCAAAGCACAGCCTATCGACTCACACCTCAACTGACATCAAACCCTAGACCCTAGATTTCACTCAAATCCAGCCATTGAACGAACCAACTTCCAATTAAGCTCACCTACAATATTTGCATACCACCCACCATGCGTCTTCCATACGTTGCAGACCCTCCGGCAACTAGCACACCAGACGAAGCCAGAATCCTAGCCAGCGTCCAAGCCCGCCGAGCCCCAAACCCGCTCCTCCCCCTCGACCTAGCCCTCCTACACTCCTACCCAGTCACAGAAGGCTGGAACTCATTCATTGGCGCAATCCGCACCCGAACCACTCTTACGACCGTTATCCGTGAACTGGCCATCTGCCGCGTCGCAGTGGTCAACGGCGCCCTGTTCGAGTGGGAACAACATGCGCCTCTGCTTGAGGAAGGTGGATTGAGCGCAGAGGCATTGAAGTTTGTTGGGGATGCGCAGGCGGACTTCTCGACTGAGGCTGCGTCGTCGGTGTTGAGTGCTGACCAGAGGGCTGTGTTGAAGTATACCGATGCCATGACTAAGACTGTTACGGTGCCTGATGAGGTTTTTGCGGAGCTGAAGGGGTGCTTTAATGAACGGGAGGTTGTTGAAATTACCGCTACGATTGCGGCTTATAATTGTGTTAGTCGCTTTTTGGTAGCTTTGGATGTTGGCGAGAAGAACCACCTGCACTGAGCTGTAGGTGTTTACAAGCCTTCTGCCAAAGTGGACTGTGTTTAGAAGAGTTATTGGCCCTTTTGTTAATAGGGCATTTTAGCTAGATACTTGAGCGCAATTAGAGGTCCTTATGTCCAATAATAATACTCCTAACGATCTATGACATTTAAAACAGAATATGATACATCCAAGTAACGTGGCGCCAAGCATTCAGTTATATAAAGTACATTATCTTTTCCTTGAGGGTTTCCTTCTCTTCTCTTTGTTTCTTTGTTCTGATGTTCCTGTTCTTCCCCGTGTGGTTCCTTTCTTTTTCAAATGTCGCCCTGGCTCAATCAATTCCTCAGTATTATCTGGACGCCACAGCGTAATGGCGGCAGCAGTCTACTTACTTCTCTGCTCCTATGACTAAGACTTACTTACTTATCGAAAATACGTAATGTGTCACTATAACTAGATTCTGTTCGTATTAATACTACCCGCTAGATGTTATTATTGCTATATTCCCCGAAATCCACTGTATTAGCCATATATTCCAATATTAGGTCGTGCTTAGTGCGTATCTTCCTCGTGATAAAGCGGGGTTAGAGAGATAAAACGGAGGGGAAAAGAAGGGTACTTATAGCTCTTTTTGGTCATGATAAGAAATGTGCCTTTTGCTATATGGGCTGAATATTCGGGTGAGGAATATTCAGGTGGGTGAATATCTGCCCTGAGTGCGCTGGATAGAGCGGCGAGCCGCCCACGCCCGAACCGTGGGCGCTAGGTGACCACAGTCATACTCAAGCTATTGTATGTTTTTTTTGACAGTTCTTTGATATTGCACCATGGCGCACCCTTCACGGAAACCGTGTTTCTGTCGCTGCTCTCGTCAACCTGACCCGCTGGTACAAGTTCCTCGTAGACCTGTGCCCGTGGGCCACATCAGCTTTTGAATCATTGAAGCTGCTTCTCGCGGGAAGAAGCTTGCTAAATCCAAAGAGGGTGCCAGCTATGAGATTTCCCTGGGAGTATGCATTTGAATGAGACCAATTCGGTATTCGTGTTATTCGTGGCTAATCATGCGCAATTTTCAACAATGCTGAGAAAGGCGTCCTTACCAGACTCCCGCCGGAGCCTTCTTACGTTCCCTAGATGCTCTGGGGCTAACACATTTCTTTACTAACTTGGTCTATAGTGGATACCTTCATATTGGACATGCTAAAGCCACTCTTTTGGTTTGTTTTCCCACTATTCGTGGTATTCGCCGTCGTGGTATGACTATTTCCGCGCTTCGCGAATTCATTCTCAAACAGGGTCCTTCTAAAGATGTGAACCTACTTGACTGGGGCTTGATTTGGGCCACTAACAAGAAGTACATCGACCTGGTTGCCCCCCGCCCCCCCCGCTATACAGCCATTGAAATCGAGGACATTGTCAAGGCGATTGCACTGCCATTTTAAATTTGCTAATATCCTAGGTAATCATCTCCATAGCAGCATGTATCACATATATTCCAAATTTCTTATGGAGATAAGTGCCATAAATGAAGCTAGGCCTCTTTCTTGTTCCTATAGGCCAAAAGTTCCTATTTACTATAACCGGGTATGAGGTAGCCTTGGCGTTTTTGTTGGTTCTTTGTCTGTAAGCGCCTGACATCTTTCTCCGCCAAGTTAATACCATAAGTCTAGCCAACTACTTACGTTCCCCACTGAGCAGTCCTTGCACTTTTTGCTACAGTGTAGTATATACGGGCCCCGCTTCTCTCTGCCCAAGACGAGATATAGCAGGTTGGATTTCTATACCAAATTTACAACAAATTGTCTTCCAATGAAAGAACATAGGTACAAGTGACTTACGTATGTAACCCCTTCATCGTTACAAGTCCAGAATATACTCATTTGCAGGCTCAGAGTGACTTGCGCCCATCGTCGACATTCCCATCCTTTGAAATAACGCAGACGATGGCTTTGTCTAAAAGCATATCGCAGATGTTGATAGACTTCCATCCACTCATCGACACGTTACGCACCGCTTACCCCCGCGCAAAAGAACTTGATTGCGACAAGATGCTTGGCTCGAAAAGGGGTGCAACCACGCATGCTACGAGTGTGCATGACCAAGTCAAATGGCCCTGTCCCTTAGCAGAAGAGAAGGGATGCACCACAGAATTTTCTACGAAGAGTGTGGCTGCGCAAAGAGGATTCAGAGTGGCAAGGGTCATTCTAGGTCTATGAAAGGGTCATAGGGATTTCCTTGTCCACACGCAAAGGATTTCAACTGTAATAAAACGTTTGCCTCGAGTTGAAACGCTATCAGGTGTAAGAAAGAGACGTATAAGGGAGAAAAACGGCCGTGTCCCTTGGCAGAAGAGGAAAGGTATGCCTTAGAATTCACAGATCCTAGCAATACCAAACGACACGCAAAACATGCTTACGGTGATGATGTGAAGCCAACTCAGAAAGATATTCCCTATCCACGCGCGAAGGAGGAAAAATGCCCCAAAATGTTCTTGGACATGTCAGCTCATAATTGAGCCTCATTCCGAGCTGTAGTTCCAAGGTGACTTTTCGATTCGGTTGGCTATAGGTACAAATAAATAACAAAGTGCGCTAGACGCGGAAGTTTGAAAACAACCAAATGTGTCTATATATAAATCTTGGTGATGGACGTGTGCAGGCGCTTAGCATCATGCATATCAAATACGATTAACCTTCTGGAATGCGCTTTATTGCTTTATTGGATAGTGTCCAGTCGAATCAACATTGGATTTTTATTTATCGATAAACACTGTTTCTGTGCGACATTGCTTCAATTCTTGTGCAGAATTTATATAGTCCCTGCAGTATGTCGTATGTTTCTAGACAGGTTGTGCTACCTTGTATGTACCTGCCATTATGCTTCTTATTTTTGGCTTTACTACTCTCTTCGCTGGCTTATGACCACTCTCCAGCACTTTCTATCTCATTACTGCTTTTCCGCGGAGCTTCTTTGCGGTCTCACGTTAGCTCTGTCAACATATACTTAAAAAAAAAAAGAAGAAGAAATAGCAATGAACTAGTCCCTAATAGTATGTTCTAGATTATTATCATGTTAGTATAAAGGTAATGACCACAAAATACGCGACTGTGCACTAGAATATTGAATTTTATTCTTGACCCTCGGCATTCACGGGTTGAAGGCACATTCAAAGAAAATTGGGGCGACCCCGGGACCCACTCGTGGTATATTTCCTACCGAGGCTTTTTGGCTGCCGCTTTTACCTTTTTATATCGTTCTTTCTTACTCTTATTTTTTTTTCAGTCAAGCTTTAATATAGTTGGAAGGAAGTTAGATCTAGTAATTTATGGTCAGGCTTCACTCTTAAAAAACAATATGTAACAAATTGAGATAAACTATACTCGGGAAGTATAGGATGGCGCTCTGAAGAGCGTGACAACGTACCATATTCAATCAGCCAACTTATGATCTAGGTAAAAAACGTGAAGGTAAATATGTATGGGATGGATTTTCTATCCGACAAGGCCCCGGGGGTTGTGGTATGTCGTTTAGGCGATGGAGACATGAGCGGTTATTCTTGCTGGTGGCGAGGCGGTTACTACAAGGGATATTCTCTCTCTGTAATATAAGTAGAGATAAAGTAGTAAGAGGTGACAACGTATATTCTAGTCTATATAACCTAATGGGGATAGCCGCTACTTCGTTCCTTGTGACACAAGACATGGAGACTATGCACTAGAGGGGACTAAAGGTAGTCACCCATGGACATACACATGCGATTCGGGTGCTATCTAAATATAATCCAAATATCTAGCATTTGGTTTCCCGTCGCTTGCCCGTGATGAGTATGGAATAGATGTAGTCGAGTCCATGAGACTGTTGACGGAGGATTCCCCAGAAGTAAGCGCATAGCACTTGGTCCCACTGGGTGTCTCCAAAGCTATATTCCAGTCCAGCTGCCTACCTCAATAGTCAGCTATTGGGGAGACTATTGAAGAGACAGACTATTGTTCGACTCCAAAGTACGTATCATGTGACGCATTAAAACAAAGGTGTTTACAAGAGTAGGTGAAAATGCCAAAAATGCTTAAAAAGAAAGACCATGGACCATTGACGATCAATACAATGCAGAGAATCAATAAAATCATCGATGAATTGTGATGAATAGTGATCAATCCAAATCCCTAAACCCCCTTTCCTCAATGTAGTCGAATGTGGCTAGTAGATATGATGTCTCTGATTGGTCGGGCTCGGACGGGGTTTCCACTGCCTATGAAACTACAAAACTATCTCTCTCTCGACCTCAATCTCTTCTCAACCTCATCATCCTGAACCCATTTCACCTTCCGATTTATTTTCTGCTCCTGTACTCATTCTGTTCTGTAATCTCCTTTCATCTACTGTCTTTGTTTTCGTGTCATCTTCTTTGCGCGGTGTCGCGTCGACGAAGATCATTTTTTTCTTCATACTACCCGGGGACGCAAGATCTGCGCGCCAAACACAACTTTGCGACTTACTCTTGCTTTTCACATCTTCTCTATTTCACCTGTCTCCTAAACCTTTTTCCCCTCTCCATATTCTCTCATCCCACTTCGCGTTGTGTCCCAAGTGGACTGTCACCTACCCAGCCTTCCCCCAGTCAGATAAGTAAGTACACATCCCTGGCAGCCACTCATGCCCATCCTGCACCCTTCTTTGCAGCACTCACTAACAGCCAGCAGTCATTGGCTGTGAATCGTGTCTCCTATCCACAAGGATTTTACTCGAATCTGAACATCTCATGGTACGTGTCGCGTCTTTCTACTTTTTTTTCCTTGTATGGCACAGTTGCGCAGTGTACTTCCAAGGTTCCCGGTCAGATCTTGATCCATGCATTTTTTACCCGACCGTGTCTTATGTTCTATGGATTTTCCCATGTTACATATCGCGTTTACCGGGTTTACAATGTCTCGCGATTCTTGTGCTCGCACCGGTCTATTTCTTGTGCCTTGGCCCTTGGAACCGCGGATTTGCACTGCAATTTACTGGCGTCTTGGCACCCGCAAGCGAACCAACGCTGACCATCTATACAGATTCTTTCTTGACATTCTTCATTCTCCATTTGAGATCTCTGATTTTTTTTTACTTCTTTTTTTTCTGTTCATTGAAATACTCATACCCCCTCTTGTTCTTCTTATTTTTTTTCTTTTTCTCCGTCCATTTCCGTCAAAATGGCCCCTATCCCGAGGGCCGATTTGGATGGAGACAATCCTTCTTCGGATATTGGTGACAGCCAGGACTCCCCGCTGCGTCGTCAATTTTCTGAACCCTTTCGTCCCCAATCTACTTCCACCCAAATTTCTCAGTCCCCGGAGCCCATGCCTCGACGGCTCAAGTGTGACTGGTGTGGGAAGCTTTTAATGCTCCCAAATGACGCAGGCGTCTCTGAAGAAGATGTTCTAAATGATCATATCAACGAAGCTCACCCGAAATCCATCAACTTTTCGGGGTATGATGGTGCCGACGATGGCACCGAAGATCTCGCCGAAGATGGCGCTGATGAGACTTACGACGAGAATGGCGATCTCCAAGACGACGACGCCATTGAGCAAGATGAAGCCATAGTTCAAGCTGCCAAGCCAGAAGATAGTGAGGCTCAAGGTGAAGAAGGCGAAGAAATCACAGTGGAACTGACCACTGACGATAACAATGGCACCCTGCAAACCGCAATCCAAGGCAATGTCAGCCACATGCCCGAAACAAAACGTGACCTGCTGGACTGGCTCTCCAACCCACGCACTGGATATCCCGAGGAATATCGTGCCCGCGAGGCCGAGTGGCGACGACCAGATGTAAAAAAGCGCCTTGACCGCTTCTGGAACGTTCATGATGCCAACAAATTCTCCCCCAACTACGACCAGGAAGCTGCCAGGTGTGAATCTACTTGGGACAATGCTTTCCATGACCCTTCGAAGACCAAGAAACGTGATGCTCCTGAGCCAGCCTCTCACCCCCTTCCATACAAGAAGCCCAAAGTCGACAGAGGTCAATTCCTCGAAGTACAGGCTCAGGAACTTGATGAGCTTGTCAATATGCTTCGCAGTCCCGAAAAATACACCCCAGAAGAACTCTACGCACTTACACAGACCGCGGCCTTTGCCTTGAAGTCATTCCAAAATGAATACCTGGCCCTCGATGACCTTTACCTCAAGGCACATCGACATAAACGGGATGAACCCTCGTATCAAACAAAGCGACATCAAATGCAAGGTCACAAGAAAAAGGGCGGAGCCCCACTCGCTCACGTCAATGAGGACAAGCTGGACTTCGAGGACAAGAAGGAGGCAATGCTCTATGGTTACAAACACAATTATTTCTCAACCAACACACCACTTATACCCATCCGCACACAGCAGGATCCATTCGTGCAAGGAGGATTTGTCCCAACTCCCGCGCAAGCCAGAAAGATGATTGCTAAGAACAAGGAGAGTGGTGATCTTAACCCCGATGGGTGGGCACCCATGAAGAAACATGGCGTTGAATATCACCCTCAGCTGTATGAACCTCGACGCGAGCCCCTTGTGCCAAAAGTCACTCGGAAACGCAAGGCCGCAGAGGTTGAAGCACCAACCAAAACCACTGAATCGGAAGAGACTCAAAATGAGAGTGCGGACGGTGATGAAACCGATGAAGACAACCACCCCGCAAAGCGACGCACCAGAGGCCGCGGCGGCAAAACTGTCGTTGCCGAATCAACTCACTCTGACACTAACTCTCGCCGAGGCTCTGGCCGTGGCCGTGGCCGCGGACGCGGTCGTGGGCTTGGTCGCCTTGGTTCCTCCCGGGCTACCTTCGAAGTCACCCCTGCCCCAACCCAACCCTCATCTCGGGGCCGGGGTCGACGTGGCGCCAGCAGCCTGGCCTCCTCATCAATCCCTCCAGCAGAGACCTCCTTCCCGGCCGTCGAGCCTGTGGCCACCCAAAGCCCTGTCGAATCCGCTCCGACATCGGCCAAGAAGGAGGCTCTCTCTGCAGAGGCGATCGAGGAGGCCAGGCGGCAGAAGATCGCCAATTCGAAGAACCCAAAGAGGACCAAGGCGATGCTTGATCACTGGGACCGGTTCAACCGGGAAGGACGCATTCGAAACCCAAAGCGATCCAAGGCCCAAATCGAGCAGGACCGGACCGTCGACGGCGCTGCCGACGAGGTCCCCAAGCCCACTGGCCCCGGCCGCCGCAAGCGGTCGCCCTCGCTGGCACCACTTGCTGGCAACCTCGCCCCCAAGGGGCCCACTGGCCTGCCCTCAATGGCAAGCGTACAGGCGCAGCAGCAGCCTATGCCTCCTACCCTCCCTCCTATGGGGGTGGTCTCTCACTACGGGCCCGGCCCAGTGAACCCTTTCGCTGCTGCTGCGCCTGTTGCGCCTATGGCGCAACTGGGGCAACCAATGCCGCCCCAGTACGCCCCATTCCCGTACGTCCAGTACCACGGGATGGGTCCCCTCCCGGGTCATAACCCGCGGGACCCACGCCGTTGAGGGCAGGCCGGCTTCGTCGAGGCAATCCCCAGTTTCCCCCCTCTCTCACTTTAGCTATTATCTTACTTCATGTTCATTTCATTTTTCATTTACGAGTGAGAGAGAGGAGACTGGGGATTGCCTCGACACCAACTGATCATTGCATTCTCAGCCCACCTCAGGGTTTGGAATGGGATCGCAAGGGCACCTCCTTGCCCCGGTTTATCTTGACGGCTTGGTGCTCGGCCCTCTTCGTGACGGGGCTGAGCCCGCAGTCGATAAACCGGGGTGGAGGTGGTTCCCTGTCATCCCAGACCTCCCTGGGGTGTGGGCTGGGAATGCAATGATCAGATACATTACGAAGATACCGGTGCCCTGGCAGTGTCCGGACACTGCCAGGGCACCAATACATGTATTCTAAAGGCGCTAATTCAAGTTGTGAAAAAAAAGTTCTTATTCTCTAATCATAATTCTTAGATTGTACATGCTAGTTTCCAGGGTTGTAGATCGTACATTGGATTTTAGACTCGAGGTTTTGTTCAATATGGGTACATAGATCCCATACTATGAATCAGTTGTATGTTACACCCTTTCCACTACCTACTCAGGTAGGTTTCTCTATTTTATGGTTAGACCCAGGGAAATATGTAGAGGAAAAGACTACCAAAAAGACTACTATAAAGGGCATTTTACTCCAACGTGATATATCCTCACAAAGGGTGGCTTAAATCAACTGGATGGGATAGAAGTGGAGAAATTTTGTTAAAGCAGACAAATCAACACCAACTTCTCCCAAATACAAGCAAAAATATAACCTTCAAACTGCTTCAAAGTTCTTCCACTCACAACTTCATACTTCATCTAGAGTCACGTGCCACCCACGTGATAACGGCTTCCATCATGGCGAGAGCTTCCCGATCTGTGATCCGCGACACACTCCTGAACAAATATCCCTCTCTTTTGCAACTCCACGAACTTTTACGGGCTTCGAACTATTGTTTGTCTCTATCGACGCTACAATGGGTAAAAAAGACGCGGTCCCTCTCTCGAGGAGCTACTCGATCGCCCATGGTGCTACTACTGCGAACGTGACTTCGATGACCTGAAGATCCTCATCTCTCATCAGAAAGCTAAGCATTTCAAGTGTGACAACTGCAATCGCAGACTGAATACTGCAGGAGGTACGTTGCATTTTATCTAGATAAGGTGGGCGCATGTACTGATGGCTTGTGTCGCTAGGTCTATCTGTGCACTTGAGTCAGGTCCATAAGGAGCAATTGACTCAGGTCCACAATGCGCTACCGAACCGCATGGGCGTTGATATTGAAATCTTCGGTATGGAGGGTATTCCCGCGGATGTCCTCAAGGCCCATCAGCAGCGTGTCGCTTCACAATTTCAGCAGGCCGAGCTGGATCGCCAGCATGCGACAGGAAATCCTCCTACTGGCGCCTCTTCTGGCGGCCAACCGGCGAAGAAGCCGAAGCTCGAACCTGTCTCAGATCTTAAGAAGCGACTGGCTGAACACAAGGCCAGACGTGCGGAGGCGCTTGCCGGAGGTAGCAGCGGCGATGTGACGCCCTCTAGTGCCGTTCCGTCTACATCAACACCTGGTGGATACGTAAGTCATATCCTACCATCCAATGTCAATCGATTTGAGAACTAACAGTTGTTTCTAGGCGCCATCGCCTCAGGTCGCAGCCACTCCGCAATACTCTTACCCTCAGCCCTACGGTGGGCCCCCCGCTGGTGTGACACCTCATTTCTCGCAAACTGGCAGTCCTGTCTATTCAAGCTACTCCCCAGTTGGTGGACAACAGGTCCCTGGTGCCTCGCCTTACACCCCATCCGGGTACCCCTCGCCATTCCCCGCCGGACTTCCCGCACAGCCACCAGTCTCCTACGGAGCTCCTCCTTTCCTCCAGCAACAACAACCTCCACCATCCGATAATAGATTTACGGGCCTACCAGCCGCTTCAAACCTTCCTCAGCGTCCTGCTTTTGCTGTGCCTTCAGTTAACGCGCACGAAATGCAACAGATGCACATGGGACACGTCCCGTCCCCCATCCCCGCAACTTCGGGTTACTCTAATGCATCCAGCGCCCAACCAACCGAGAATGTCTCCGCACCCGTTGACAATCAAATTTCAGGCGCAGCCAATGACGTCGCATCCAAGACAGAGGGTATCAACAAACCCAAGAAAGAAAAGACCAAGCCCGCAGTCCGATTGGTTTACAATGATGACACGCTTAGTCCAGAGGAGAAGATGGCGCAGCTACCTCGATATGCATACGTTCCCGACAAAAGCACGCAAACCGCCCTCAGCGAGCTCCCCGGCAACGCAATCGTGGGAGCTATTCAAGATTCCGACACAGTGATCGATCCGGCACATTAAGTTCTGCTTTGTTTTTTCCTGCTGCATTTGCAAGTGATGGAGTTCCGGAACCCAGCTAAGTCGACACATCAAAACTTCTAGTTACATATGAGCATTCTCCTGGCTGGATCTTTGGTTGTCATCAGTGGCTCTGATTCCAAATCCTAGTCTGGCGAGTCCTCCCCCGTCCCACCATCTCTCTCTCCCGACAACCCCAGGAAACGTCGATGCTGTTTGAGTTCGATGCTGCCAGATAAAAAGAACATTCTGAAAGACATTGAAGGAGAAAATCGAAAAGGTCCACCAAAAAAAAAATCATCAAAAACCAAAAGAAAGATTTGAGAGGTTCCCTTGAGTCGCTCGTTCGGGGAAGGGAGGCCCAGGTCTAAGCTATTGGCTCGTGAAAGTCTTGTTGACGAGCCTACGTACAGTACGTGCCTTGCCCTTTGATCCTCCCTCCTGACCCTCCATTGGAGGTTTAACCCTGGAGCAACCTGTTTGATGTGAATGCCTGAGACGGCAAAATGATGCCATCTACGGTCATGTAAGTTTTTAGCGTTTCTCTGGAGGTAGGAAACCCATCTCGGGGCGTTTTGTGGAATCCCATATCGTTCTCGTTATCTACCAATGCATGTTTGATTTCAGTGATCTCGTCTCCCTAGGTATACTTCGTATCCGTAAGGCAACACCAATCGATGTATGTATACCACATGCAACTAAAATCAATACGCAAATGACTGATAAAAGACTCAATTGATGTACAAGTATCACTAAAACCGAACTAACAATTTAATTCATTTCCATTTATCTCTCTTACAATCTTTCCCTTTTCATTCCCATTCCAATCCCAATCAAGCCTTCTTCTCCCTAAACGCAATCCCAAAAACAAAAAGTCCATAAGTAGCCAGCACAGACAAAGCCAACGGAACAGGCTTTCCACCCGTCTTAATCACACGTGGAACAGAGCTTCCACCCAACACAGCCGATGCCAGGAGACCGAGTTCCTCGCCGTAGGATTGGCCGGCGCGCAGACGCAGGAATGAGAGGAGGTAGACGAGGCCAACGGAGACTCCGGCGATAATTGAGGGGAGGGAGCCGGTCCGTGAGTAGCCGATTATTCCGCCCAGACTTGTTAGGAGGGAGAGGACTAGAGCGGAGGTTGTTGGTGGGGCCTGCAATTGTTAGGTTTGTTAGGTTTAGGTTCTCTAGGGCAGATGTGCGTGGATTGGATAGGGCATGTGGTGGGGGGTATACCATCTTGTAAATTTAGGGCGGGTTGTCTCTTCTTTTTTGGAGGTTTGGAGGATAATGCGTCAAAAGGAAGAGGGTGAGATCAGGAGAGATGTAAGTTACGCAGATGAAGCTCGGTCATGCAATTGATTAGTCATATGACGAAGTCTGGGGTAAATGTGCACGCATAATTTAATGCTGGGAACTATATAATTTATGTGTTTGGGAAATGTTTATAGGACTACGATCTCAATGTCGTACTCGTGGAATGTGTTCATATTGATGTAAATATGCATCTTCAAGGGCAATTTTACTGTGCATATAACGCATTGTCATACCGAGATAGGATAGTCTATTTACCAGCCATTTACAGCAACAACTTGGTCGCAGCGCCAATTCGTTCCTGGATGATGGAGCTCCATTTCTAGAAACAAGTAAGTTAGCAATTGTACCTAACGCAGAAAGGGTTCATAAATAAACACATACCTCGGCATTCTTCACATCTCCGGCCTCAAGACTCTCTACCAGTCCAGGGTAGGTGGCTCCTGAGTAGCCAGTCCAAATGCCAGGGGCAAAGACAACATGCTTGAACCATTCACGGCCATCCAGACCAGGTTGGTACAAGAACGCCCGCTCAATGCCCTTGTACTTCGCATTGGTAACGCGAATCTGGAACCACAGTCTCACCTTCTTCCACCAGTGGTACCAAGGCACGTCATCACCAAGCTGGGACTGCAGGTCTGCAGCATGGGCATCGAAAGCCTTCGCGGATTCCTGGAACTCAAGAATGGCCCTGTCTAGAGGCGCGAAGTCGAAGTGGGTCTTCTCGGGGAGTTTGTCCGCCGCAGGCTTGATGTGGTCTAGGTAGGATCCAAGGCCAAGAGAATAGTCGGTGGCGTTAAGCGCAAGAAGAGGAGACTCGACCAATTGTGCTGCTGCCAGAGCCCAGAGCTTTGTGCAAGCTTGATGGTAGAGGAAGTCCTTGTCACCGTACTTCTCCATCCATGCGAAGCTGTCGTAGTTGGAGTGGTAGTGGTAGACTGGGTCATTCTTACCGCGACCAAAGCCAAAGTCGAGACTGGCGACACCGGCGAAATCTTGGAAGGCAGTGAAGTCACTGCCGCTGCCCATGGTCGAGATCTTGCCATTCCAGACATCGCGAACTGTCTGGCCCCGCACGGTCTGGTTAGGGGAGAGCACCAGAGCAGTGACATCATTGATGACCTTGTTCAATAAGGGACTGGCCCGAGGTTCGAAGTTGGTACCCGCAGCAGCCACATCGACATTCAGATAGGCGATGTTGGCCTTGGAGAGCCATGGGAGGTATTCTTCTACCCACTCGGTTGAACCAAGAAGGCCGTACTCTTCGCCGTCCCAGCTGGCAAAGACAACAGTGCGCAATGGCTTCCATCCTGCCTTGAGAGCTTCGCCGAAGCTGCGGACGACTTCGTTCAGAGCAGCGGATCCACTGTTAGGATCACCTGCGCCACCGGCAATCCATGCATCACGATGGTTACCGAGGATAACAACCTCATCGGGGATATGGCCCTTGATGGTACCAATGACGTTCCATAGTGGGGTTGTTACATACTCCTGGAGGTTGTGGAGGTTGATCACCACATCCTCGGGAGATGGTCCGATGTTGTACTCTACACCCTTGTAGCCGAGACCGCCTCCCTGCCAGAACTCGTTGAAGTCCGATGCTTTGGGACCGTGGCCGTTAAGCGCCTTCAAGAATGGTAGAACCTCCTTGTACGAGATTGGGAGAGATGGGATTGAAGGGATGGAGTTGTGCGGATCTTGTCGTTCAACTCCAGGCTTAGATGCGTATCCCGGGGTTGTGGGGTCACCAGGGAGGATACCTTGTTCAAGTTAGCTTTGCAATGCCATTACGTTAGAGGAAAAGCCTTACTGAGGAATTGAGTGCTGCCTCTCTGGATAGCGCTGGGATTCCGTGCAGGTCCATTAGGATAGGCTTCATAGCCATTTTCCTCGGTAATTTCACCATCTTCCTGAGGATCACTGTAGATAACTACGCCGACCATGCCGAGCTCCTGCGCACGCTTCACCTTCAGACCACGGAAGATCCCACCATACTTGGCGATGGCAATCTTACCCTCCAAGGTGATGTTGGCCTTGACGAGGTCCTCAAAGTCCTGGTACGTGCCAAAGTTGACATACACATACTGTGCGGTCACATTGCCTGTAGCAGAATAGCCATGGAATACTGGGACACGGTCTGGCAGGCCGGAAGTAGGGTCCTCTTCGAGAACATCCTCCTCCAATGTAGCTTCGAAGGTCACTTCAGTCTTATCACCGGACTTTTTCAAGAGGGCCAAACGGTGTTCGAGCGGGTAGTTGAGGTAAATGTCATAGGTCGCAAGACTGGTATCCTCCACGCCGAATTCCTTCCATTTTTCCAAAGTCCAGAGAGCCTGGGACAGGTTCTTTCCTCCCAAGTGTGGGCCGGCGGTATAGTATCTGCTCCATTCTCGGGCCTTATCTGCGGAAGGCACATTGAGGAGGATCTGCTGGAGCTGTTCGTATGGCAGACCATAGCTTTCTGGCCACGCTTCGTGGGGGATTGGATGGGCACCAGGGAGATAGGACCAAATTGAGCCGCCCTCTCGAGGTAGAATGGCGGTGGGAAGTAGGAATAGAAGAGTCGCCACAGAAAGCACGGCTGCAAGGGAGATAGTACACGCTCGACGAAGAGCATGGTGCGGATATCTATGCCGCTGAGGAGCGACATTGACCTCCAGCAGAGGTGTGGTCTCTGAATATCGCATGTCTTTCTCCCTCATCTTGTGGATGAATGAGGGAAGAGTGAAAATGACAATCTTGCTCAGGTGGAATGCTTCTCCGCATGGTATCATCGACCGAGCGATCACCTTATCGGCTGACAAATCTACCCCTCACGGGTCAGCCCGCCATCAAATTGCTTCTTTGGGCCGCTGCTTGTCCTTGATCTATGCGAGGTACTCGGTTTTTCTCACTCATGGTGATGATCATGTAATGATTGGGTCTTCGATTGAGAATGAATATATGTGGTATTCCAGTAAATATAAGACAAAACATGAGTGGTATCATAGTGGCTATCTATATACAATCGCTCAGGATGATAAAAAAAAATGCATGACCCTTGAAATGGGGGCAAAAAGAGATAAAACACAAGGCCCAGCCAGAAACGAGATGAAACAAAATAGCTCCCGGGGGATAGAGTGTAAGAGAGTAAACCCACAATCATGATTCTTCAACATCTTCCTGTACCTGGACAACATTGAGATCTGGGTGGACTCTTGCACCAATGTCCATACTCTCCCTCATAATCCGACGAGCGTCTTCGTCGTTAACTTTCATGTCATCCTTGACCATGAGCACAGCCAGCTCAGGCACAAGGACAGATTGTGTGTAGCCAGCCACGCCCGCCGTCTTGATAAGTTCATCTGTTGTTGCCAGGCGACGTACAATCACAGAAAACCGGCTGATGATTGTTTCTAGTCTAGAGTAAACAAAGATGTTAGCGTAGTTCGACAAGGAATGGTTTATATATCACATACATTTTGGTTGCACCCCTGGTACCATAATAACCACAGGTCATCGTCTCAAGTGTCTTGGCATCATCCACTCTCACACGGAAGTTTCTCGCTTTCCCTGGTGCGAAAGAGGTACTAAGGATGTTTCGGTAATAAGATGAAGCACCAGGGACAAGTAGTTTTTCAAGTTCGGGGAAATAACTCTGAACACGCTCTTCAAACCCATCCCAATGAATCTCGGGGTACCCGCGGTCACGCCACAAATCCATCGCACTGCGGAGTTTGTGTGATTCACAGAACATCACCTGTTCGCGAATACGTTGCTTCGGCTTTGCTTTGAACAGTTCCAGCGAAGCCCAGTCTACTTCTTTACGGCATATCGGGCACAGGGCTTGGGGGGTGGTGATGGTTGGCGCTTCTCTTTCGTTGTGAATTCATCGAGTTGCGACATTTGCTCACAAGTGGAAGAAGTCGGGGACGAGAGAGGTGAATCATCGTCAAGCAACATTGCTTCGTATTCTTCCATGGTGTATGGGCCGTGCGAGAAACTGGAGTTTGAGTCTTCCCCGCCACGAGGTTCTCTGAAACTCGAACTTTCAACATCCTTTGGCATAATAAAGGTCTCCTCGGGTTCTTTGGGGGCTTCCCCACTGGCGACGGCTCTTTCGATTTCTCAGTCGGCTGTGGGGGGAAAGATGGCCTGTTAAAATAGCTCGTCTTAGACACAGACGCATATTTCGTTGCCTTTCGCCGCTTGTGACTCTGCGAGGAGAAGGAAAATAAATCGTCACTATCAGAGCCCATCATGGCGCTGAGGTTTCGCGAAAATTCGCCTTTGCGAGGGTTTCGACTATGGGTTTGTGGACTACTGTTTCCTTCGGCAAGCTTCGCCTCCAAACTCGTAGTCGTATAGTTCACCTCTTTGCGATACGGGGAAGCATCGCTATCGCTAGCTTGCTCTTCATCGGAGCTTAAAGGGTCAGCATCGGTGTCGATATCCCACTCTTTCTTGATGTTAGGTTGAGCGGCATTTGAAATCGGGTTTTCCGAACCCTCTTCATTGCAGCCGAGAGGCGGAGAGCTTGGAGGCGGGGAGCTCAGAGGTGGTGAACTCAGAGGAGAGCTGAGAGACTCTATGTCCGTATCAATCTCTAGCTTGTTCTCGATGCTAGGCCGAGCAATGTCCGGCATAGGGTCTTCGACTTCCTCTTGGCTGGCGCTTAAAGGTTTGGCATCCGTACCAACCTCGGCTTCTTTCTTAATGCTAGTTGGAGCAACATCCACATTGGAGCCTTCTGCTTCCTCTTCATCGGAGCTCAAAGGTTCGGCGTCTGTATCAATCTCCGGTTTTCCTTCGACACTAGGTTGACCAGCCTCTTTCTTGATTGTCGCGGAATCGATATTCGCATCTTCGGGCTCAGGTTTATTGAAAGTAGACAAAAGATGTCTGGACGGAGGATTGCTCTTCGTCATGCGATTGGACGCATAACTGGAATCAGGTTTGGCCTGAGCCGCCATGGTGGACGGTGGCGGAGGATTTCAGTTATCAATTATCAATCGACAGTTATCGGCACCAAATCGAGGTTCTGAAAGCTTCAAGTCAAAGAGAACTAATCCGTGTTCATGCGAAGCGCGTTCCTGAGACCGGGGGAATTCACGGGGCGACGCGTCGTTGCGCGTTTTCAACTCTTCGTGCAAAGGTATCTGCGGTTCAGTTCGAGGTGAAATGTTGAATTGGGGTTGGATTGATCTTTTAGTCTTCGAAACAAAGAACACTCGATTTCGAGAAGCTGAGACAATGGGGACACCTGCTACGGCGGGTTATAGCGCCATATCGGACACCGGGAATTTGATTGGTTGAACCGTCGCTTTCATCCGGCAGAAAATCATTGAGTTCAACGTTCAACATCTATACATCCGTCTATCTATCCACCTATCTATCTATCGTAGTACTCCAAAAATAGCATGTTATATATTGAAAAGTAGTCTCTCAGGAACTATGCTCTTTACCGTTGTTCCATCTCTTCCGGTTATCCATGTCCATTCATTTTTCTAGCTACCACGTTGAGATGGGGGTAAAACACCCAAAAAAGAGACCTAAGCCCGATATCCAATAAAGGCACATACAAAGACGCCAAAAAACTCCAAAGAAGAAGAATCCAATAAAGCCACCTAAATAGACATCGAAAAAAGTTCAAATAATACATTAGACTGAGCAAGAAGCGGAGAACAGGGCGGTGGATTAGTCAACATTCTAAACCAATAATATGGCTGTTTCAGCTTTATCCGATGTGCCGCTATCCGCGTCCGTAGCCAGCGCCAAATTGAGGGGAAACGCGTGACACGCGATTGCCACTCCGATTTGATACTACACTTTTGTACAATGTCCTAGGAGTATCTAGGTACCGCTATGGAGTGTATCTCTGCTGCCAGTTAGCGCTTTCCTATGATAGCTACGGCCGCTTTGTATCAAAAGCTTGGGCAATGGAGATTTTTCGCAATATACAGACAGATCGTCCAGGGAAGGTCTTATGCTCATCTCTCTTGTGGCAGATTTGACCTAGTCCACGTTTATTTTTATATTTACCCCCTTGGGATCTTCCTCTCTTGTATGCCCCACTACTCCCCGGTTAACAATACCTACATATGTAGCTCGCACATAATATAAGTCCGTCGCGGCTAGGTGACAATTGTGCAGCGAAAGAGCACCAAAGAAGATCATGCAAATATACATTCAAGTTGTGTTTATATTATGCTCGTCCCTCAAAATTACCCAAGTCTCTTAGCAACGGAGAAACGATAGTGTCGAAGACACGCTCCTCAAACTTTTTCTCGAGACATAGACCAGACCAAGACAGGCAGCTATTAACCACATCGGCATAATTCGTTCCACTCTCCATGTACACCATTTTAACAAGCCATGACGCGGTATTGAATCTGGACATCAGTGTATCCTGGTTCCCATCCTCCAGATCCAATAATGTCTGGAGAGACTTCCCAAGAGACAGCTCCACCAGCGCGAGCCCCAGTGGTAATAGACGATTCTCCCCGAAATGAGAATACTTATTATCATTTCGAGGGCCTGGTATTGTGCCCGTGGTGGAGAGTGGCCATGATAGGTATAGATTATCCAATAGTACATTGCCACCATCGTCGCTTGTAGCGGCCAGGTAGACATCAGAGATGTCCCACCAGGATTTCAACCAATTACCGCCGAATTGGATCATACCACATGCTAGAGCAGTAGCAATATGAAGGCGGTCCCGTCGACTGATATGCGATAGTACCTCGCGAAGAGGCCTTTGCGGAATGCTTTTTGGGAGTATTTTGACGGCATGCATCGTATATTTCACAGAGGCATCTAGATCATTCGAAATCAAGCCTATACTTTTCCGTCGTCCAATGTCTGATTCAGCGACGCAAAGAGTTGAACAGAAGTCCTGAATTGGCGGAGCAGATAGGGCCTCTCGAACTTTTTCCGATGACCGTGCTTCCTCCACAGGAGGCATATCAAACTGAACCCTAGGCTTCTTCTGGCAATAGGACTTGGGATCGTCATGCAGGGAGAGACTGGCAAGTGTAACTATCTCTTCAACCTGCCAAGGTTCAAACACCACTTCTGTCCAAGTCCATAGGCGCGTTAGATCTGCCTTTTTCGTGTTAGAAAAAATCATTCGAAACTCGGATCTGGCGTCGTAGTCGCCGTTGGGGTATTCTTCGGTGCTCCCTAAGGAGTTTATTTGTAGTTGGAGATGGACGCAATGGTGATTCTTGCATTGGCAGCTCCAGTAGTTTCCTCCAATGATTGCTTTAAACAATCCCTCGGCATGTTTACGAGACTTTTGATACCGTTTCAGAAGGTAGCCCCAGCCCTGCCGCCTCTTCTTGGTATCTTCTAGGTGGAATGACTGGTCGACCAGAGTCTTGAGGATTGTATTGGTTCCGTCAATTTTCACTAGGAGATCATCATAGACTGCCTTGCTGAGGATTTTTCGAAATTTCCATATGTTCCAGGCTTCGGTGACGGGTGTCTGTTGAGGGAATAAATCGGGTTAAGGACTGATCAGACGGTCATTGGAAATGCCAACTACTGACCTTTGTATCGGTTGCACCAATGTCTAGCTTATGTGATAGTTGTTCCAACAGTTCAGAGAGGCCAGCCATATTTCCCATGAATACCTCGTAATTTCGGTCCAGCTTCGAGCGTAGTCGCTTTTGCAAGTCCGGATCCTTCCATCCATCGCCCTGTGGATCACAGATGAGCTCAGAAACTTGATCCTCATCGTTCACGACACCTTCCAAGGCTTGTTCCAGCGTGTTCAGTAGAATCGCATGCTGTGTACGGAGGTTTATTGCATAACCTTTAAACTCTCGTCGGTATCGCCTCAGACCTTTGATCTTCTCTATACCGCGGACGTAGGCATCGATCTGGTTCACGAAGAGCGGGAGAATCGCAAGAGCGAGCCCTGCAGCCTCGATACCAGTGACCATATCCGGTTCTGATCTTTCAACTCCTTGCAAAAGAGAAATGGGGGGTTTTTTCAGCTGGTGCTTACACTAGTTAGTACCCCGCACTAGAGCTGCAATGAAAGATTGCCCATGCACATCTTAGCAACCCATCCCGCGCCTCGATAATGCCGGAGGCTTTGGAGATTCAGGAATTACCGCATAATGGTGGCAATATCGGAGCTGTTGCAGAGCTGTCTCCGCCAGTTTCTCGCATTAATCAACTCAGACACGCTTGCCGACCACACTGAGGAGGTTCCACTGCAAGAATGGAGGGACGAACTGGGTCGACTTCGCGTGTGGGCAGCAAATATCGGTGCTCATCAGACCCATCAATCGTCGCTAGATTACCGTCTCAGGGATGCTTCGCATATCAAGAGTCAGATAGTGAGGCTCTTAGAGCAGTTCCAGGAACTACTCACTGACCTCAAGGATGTGCTCGAAGAGAGCAGCAATGATGAAGCCCAAGACCATCAGTTTGAAGATTTGGGGGATTCAGAAAGTGAGAACTCCACCACAGAGATCCAAGAGATTCACCAAACACTTGTTGAAACGATCGACCAACTTTACCAGTTGTCCATGATCATACGCAAACCAGCACAGCATGATCGATTGGTCGGAACAAAAAAACTGGATTCCGAGCCCTTCCAATTCTGGGCTAAGCAGCATACCTCCAGCAAATACCCCAATGCTGATACGCTTGCTGTCGATCGTATCAGTTCCGCAATGGCGCGACAAAGGGCGATCTTGAAATACCGTGAACGGCATCACGCGAAATTAAGTCAGGGTATCAATTCCGAGAGTGATGGCAAATCGACCATACTGTCAGAAACGGTGGTGACAGATGTGTTTAAGGAGATACCTGGCCAATTTAGCGACATGGCCTCCGAAGCTGGCGTGTCTGAAACTTCATACGGAGGCACCCTGCTCGAGGGCACTGGTTCAGATGCCCCCAAAATACCACCTATACCAAAAAAGGGCACAGGAAAGAGACCCTTTGAATGTCCGTATTGCTTTTACATTATCACGGTTCGAGACAGGAGAGCATGGGCGCGCCATATTTTCCGCGATCTGATGCCGTATGTTTGCATTTTCCCGGGATGCTCAACGCCGAACAAGCTCTACGGGGGCCGTCGACAATGGCATCATCATGTTCAGCAAACACATACTTCGGTATCAAGCACGGATGGTACATACGACTGTTCTATCTGCAAACAGAGCTCTCTTCCTACTGTCACGTTTCAGCGACACGTCGGTCAACACTTGGAAGAGCTTGCGCTCTTTTTACTACCACGAACAGATGAAGACGAAGATGAAAATGAAAATGGGGAAGGGGCGGATGAGAATCTGAGCAACATATCTTTGGACGACAATTCAGTGGAGAGTGCCGAGCAGCGCCATGATATGGACAATGCAGCAACCCCAGGTTCCGACTCCAATCATAGTGATCACAATCCATTAGGAGGGCCAAGCAAACATTCCACATCTTCAGTCGGAGCAAACCTCAGCCACAGAGAGTTCCCAGTAGACCTTGAATCCAACGTGGAGGACAAGTCACCGCAGATGATGGGTCATGGGCAAGGGAATTTCGGGATCATGGGGGGTCCGATTGATCCTAAGACGAAGCGGAGACCGGGGGATTTACCCAAGCCTGTTACAGATATTTTGCGGACTTGGTTCCATGAGCATCTTGATCACCCCTATCCCAGTGAGGAGGATAAGCAGATGTTTATGACAAGTACGGGGCTTTCAATTAGTCAGGTGAGATTTTACAACCAAGGACTGGCAATTTGGTTGTTGTGGCTGGTTTGCTAATACTTCCTTTTTTATACAGATCAGCAACTGGTTTATCAATGCTCGGAGACGGCAGCTTCCTGCGCTGCAGAATCAAATGCACAGTGATACTGATGCAGACATCCGGAAGAAAAACCAGGATACCGAGGGTCTAGAACGAGAGCCGGAGGGGTACCATGACAGGGCTTACACGCGCGACTATGGTGGGTCGCAGCTACTACACAATCCAGAGAAGTTGTTCGAAGAGTCGTCCGAAGAGGAGTTGTCCGAAGATGAGACCAATGAGCGGCTGCGTGAGCCGCAGCAATTCGATCGTGCGTATCAATCCGCGGAGGAGCCTAAGGTTACGGCGCGCTACCGGATTCAGAGTCCTGCGTCGGAGGAGAGGGTTGCTGCTGAGGAAGAAGAGGAAGGGCATGAACAGCTCATCCAGGAGATTAGAGATCAGGACATGCAAAGGAAAAGGGAGGCCGAAAAGGATATGAAGGAAGATACCCTAAAGGATGCTGCCGCTGAGGAGTGGAAGCTCGAACAGGAGCGCATCAAGAAGATGGAGACCGAGAGGGAATTACATGAGGGGCTGCGCAGCTTAGGCTATACCGATGAAGAAATCGACCAAATAATCCACAAGAAGGAGAAGAAGGAACAGAAGAAGGAACAGAAAGAGGAGAAGAACAAGGAGCGTGAAGCGGAAGAGCCAAAGACAACTTGGATCAAGGTATGAAGTACCACCATCACATCGAATAAGGGTTTCTACTAACACCATCCCCAGTGCCACCGCAAGCACCTGCTGCCCGATACCTTGATAGCCTACAGTCTTCCCTGGGACTGGGACGAGGTAAGCCTATTAGCCTACTCTGCACGACCATTCCTCGATTTAACCCAATGCTAACCCTGCTTCCCTGTATCAGGCCGACTCCAACTACATCATCATCAAGAAATGGATTGATGAAGAGTTCCAAGAAGAGCTCTTCGCCCACACACGCCGCATACGCGAGTTCAAGGTCGCCGCCCAGACCTCCAGCTCATCACCGAAAGCGCCTACTGTAAAGAAGGAGCGTCTGTATCTCAGGCGGGAAATAAGCCCTAGCGGTCGTGTAAGGATGGTTCAATGAAATTAGACTCAAAACAATATCGATAGCTCGTCCCTCGTCTTCGATATAACCCAAATAATCTACCAAATTTGCTTCTAGTGAAGCCTCTTGGTTATTCAATGATATTCAATGTTATTTAAAGGATATTGTATAATTGTGCAACTTCTATCTGTCGCTTCTATAGCGGTTACTACGAATATATTTGCTCTACGAAAAAACCAGATAAAGAAGCCAGTTGGGCCAATCCGCTTGCGTGTAACTTGAGATCATATCGTGATAATTGTTGAAGCTAGGGCTGCCTCTATACATAGATGGATGGGCATATACACAATCAGATCCTAGCGAAGCCAAACACGCATGTGCAAGCTATGCGCCTCATTAAGTCTCGGAAACCGAATCAATGAAAGGAAAAGTATAAAGAGAAAAGAGGAAAATCAAGATGAGAAGAACTCTTGAGCCGACACTATTCAAACGTCATTGAGATCTCGCCATCCCGATGTCCCTGATCATGGTCCGCCCAGGCATTGGGCTCCAGGGCCATGGCTCCGAGGGCGCTGGAACCAACCGTCGGCATCGTCGGCATTGTAGAGGCAGTTCTCAACTCTGGACGGGAGTGAATTTCGTCGTGTTGGTATCGTGGGGAGTCATGGAAAGATGTGTCAAAGGTCATTTCCATCTCTTCGTGCTTCGGCACGGGAGAGAATTCATTGGGACCGTGAGGAGAATATTGCCCCGATGCTTGCGGGGGTAACGAAGAAGTCCGAGAAGCAGCTGGAAGTTCGGGCGTCTTCGGCCTCTTGGGTGCAGGAGGAGAGGGCTGAGCGGGTTGTGGTTCTGACGGAGCGTTCAAGTCTAGCTTCATGAGAGGCATAGTCGACTCTAATTCTTTAATTTCGATCGCTTCGGAGTGCAACTCGGCTCGAATGGCCTCGATGTCGAAGAGGACAGTGCCGGGGGTGCTTTCGGGCTCACTTGAATCGCGAGGGGAGGTGTTTTTGTCAACATCATATGTTTCCCATTTCTTCTTTTCCGCCATCTTGCCTCGCTTGAACAGACCGAAGCGCTTCTTCTCTGGCTTGGCCTCTGCTTCTCGACGAGCTTCATCAATCTCGCGGATCAATTCGCGCTGTCGTTCGGCATGATTATCTGGGTCTGGATCCTCAATTTCTGCAAACTCATCCTCAAGAACCTCCCAACCAACTTCCCTCAGGATTCGAGGCATAGCCGTACGATAATCCATATGACCATTCACAAGCGTGGTAATATCAAAGTTCTCGATGCCCGGTATTCCTTCGACAGCTGCGAGGCCGGCGACTTTCATGATGCCACCACTTGTGGCCCGGAAGAGGTAGCCCAAGATCCAATCATTCGTGGCATAACCGTTCACGAATCGCCCAGACACCACACTACGAGCCTTGAGGTAGTCGTCTTTGTTCGCCACAATGGGCGAGCCAAATAGGTATACATTCTGAATTAGACCGTGCGCGCCCTTTTCGGCCAGCTCTTTTAGACAAGAAAAGATCACACGCGCACCGAGGGAGAAACCAAGCAATGTAATAGGCCGGTTGCCAAGATTCCGCTCTCGCAAGGAATCGGCCATGACGAGACCGGCTGAGTTGGCGCGTGCCAACGACACGATCCAGGGATTGTCGATCAAATATGCGAGTTTAGTGAGGACAAGTGGTAGTTGCAAGGATGCCATCAGCGCCATCAGGACGGTACTACCTAGTACTTGTTGCAGACCTTGTGTTAATGCCTAAAAGAATCAGTTAGTTTAATAAGAATTACTGCACATCTTAAAAAGCTTACCTCTGTTGCCAAAATATTGATAGTGTCACCCATGCTTCGAAGCATTTCAGGCTCCCATAGCACGGAATAGATATCGCCCATAATCGGATCGACAGTACTGAAGGGTAGACGGACGTCATCAACCTTGCCGGTCATCCAGCCAGAGACTGTCACAATCAAGTTGACCTTCTTGTTATTATGAAGAGGTCGATATTCGAACGTTTGAACTGCACCCATACGCCGCTGCGAAGCTCTCATTCCAATGGTGCTTCCACCTAAAGTAGCACCAGAAGCGATTAAAGCTGTGCCGCCAGCTCCTCCCAGGAATGCACCGGTTCCAGAGATACCGACTGTAGTAAACCCGGCCGCAAGTCCAGCTCCGATGACGGGTGCCAACAGTCCAGCGGAAAGGCCAATAACCAGTCCACCGCCGACTGTCGCTAAACCCATAATCATATATTTTTTCTTCAAGGCCATCTTGCGACGCTTTTCCATGTGGTCTGACTCATCCCAATTCTCTTTCTCTGCTTGTTCTTGCATTTCGAGGGAGTCTGTGACTCGCTTTTCGAACCGCGAGATCTGTAGCCATGTTACATCCAAAGCTGCACCAACTCTTTCCAGAAGAGTTCGTGACCGAGCGTCGTATGCTGAATTTGCGATAAGCACAAGGAACAGGTCACAGAGGACAGTCCAGCGGAGATCGATATCTATGCGATCCGAGGTTGGCATCTCAGAAGGCATCTTGACCTCGGGGGGGCTCCTCTGTCTCGTGGGCCTGGTATGGCGGAGGGGGATCTAGTTCAGACGAATCCGTCTCTGCGGAGATTCTAGATGGGGAGTCAAGTTTCCGACTGGACGTAGAGGTTTTCGGTTCGCTCTCTGCCATCGGATTTTTGACTCGCGCATTCTGCATGAGTGGTGGCACCAGATCTTCCGGTTGCACCCCATGCTCCGCGAGCTGCTCGATCATAATCTGCTCAGCAGAATTGATATCCATATGAGCATAGACTCGCCCCATGATCGCCTGGCCCCATTTTCGGCTGGAATCCGAAGCTTTCTGCATCGTTTTGCGCGTGGACTTGGTTGTGGCAATCGATGCCAGATCATGATTCATATTATGGATTGCCAACCTGACAACCCCCACATACGCGATCTTTTGAGTCTCATTGAGAAGATCTTTGGTGGCCTGGAGCTGGCTGATGGAATCTCGCAATTCCTCGCCAACTAAACCAGCAGAATTGTCGCCTGCCTCTCGAAACAGGTAGCTTGTATCATCATCTAGACTTGTGGCAGACTGAGCATCTTCGTCGAGCTGCACCCGAGTATAACCCCTCCCTGCTCCTCCCAATCCTTGGTATACAGCCTCGTCGCCTTCTTCTTTGGCGCCACGAGCAACGAGTCTCCCATAGTCGTCATAGTAGTCAAATTCTCCAAGTGCAGGCATCGATTGCCATTCATCGGGCTCTGCGTCTGATTCTTCACTCTCGGGTTGATGTGCATCAGGTTGGGCGAGGCGCTGATGTGACCATTCTGACACCTGGGCGGTTCTTTGTTTCGATGTTGAGGTCCGAGGCTGGGCATGTGCACCAGAGGCCGGTGAATACTCCGGAGGTGCGGAAGTGTCCTGGGCCTCTGCACCCTTGCCTCCCTCTTCTGTATTATTCGGATTGGCTGGCTCAGGGGCCCCTGAATCCAGCTTGCGCTGTGGCAACTCCAGCTCCTTCTCCTTTTTCACGGCATCACTATAGCCCGTCGAGCTTACCGCCACATTCTGAATGTTATGGCTTGCATTCTCTCCTTCGGGGGTCTCGCGGGGTGTGGGGTCGGGTCGGCGTGCTCGAATGGGAAGGCCAAAATCATCTACTTCATCTGATGCGGGAGGATCTTGTTTAGCAGACCCTGCAGCAGGTTCGGGTGCTACTGGTTGAGATGCCGAACGCTCTGTCTCCTTTTCATTCTGATTTGTGGGGGAATCACCCTTCGATTGGGGTTCCTGCTGGGACGAAGTGGTGGCGTTCGGCGGGTTAGGTATAGGGTGATCGGAGGTGTCTACGGTGACACCCGAGGCTGCGGTCATGATTTCATGGACTGGAGGCTCTTGGGGCCCTTAAGGTGGTGTATCGGATCCCGGTTGTCCCTTGCGTCCTCACGTTCCTTCGCGATACCTTCAGGAGCTCACCCATCCGGCCTCACAATTGTTGCGTTGAGCTTTTAAGCTCTTATTTGGGTATGTTCGTCTTATCACGAGTTTCCCACGTCCGATTGTGGGCCACTAGATGGTCGGACAAGCTTGAGCAATCTCCGGCAGATGACCACGCGGCGGAAAAGGAGGGGCGGAGAATGCGGCGGAGAGATCAATTAGCCAGCACAGCAGCCACAACAAAGGATTTAAGTCAAGTTTGTAATTAAAAAGGGTTTAAAGAGTTATTGTAGAGAAAATACTTGGAAGTTGTTTGGGGGAGGTTAGGCAGATAGCAAAAGGAACTGTTGAGGGACCGAAAGCGGAAATGCGCCCATCAGGTCTGATGCTAAATAAACAAGTCTGAATGAAAACAGTAGATATTTAAATACTTGAATACTTGAATACCATATACATTCTTGTCGATACGGTTGATATTCTCTACCCTTTATTCCATGAGAGAGCGTTACACATTTAACAGGTCAATGCTTGTGAGGTCCACGTCGGAATAGCTGCATGTCTACTCCATACCACGTTTGTGGCTGCCTTATTGTATTTTGTCGAACAAAGCATAAGAAATCCCGGGAATCGGAGATAACGGAACCTTTGAATTAGCTTGACTTTCATTCCAGATCCCGGTTCTTATGATACGAGGTCATTGCCACAATGCTTCGCCCTGGGAGAAAACCCGGGTAAAGACCAAGGGTAGGGGTCTTTCACGGACACCCGAAGACCTCCGGTAGAGAGTCTGCCCTTTTGATAAGGGCGAGAAAGTCTTGATAAATAAATCCAAGGCAAGGGGTCTAGCGCAACGTCGTGTCGACGTTTGAGGCAGTGCCAGGGTACTTTGGCCCGGGACTTCAATATAACAGAAAAACACGTGTGGACGTGCTAGATGATTTCAGGTTGAAGATCGGCTCCGCCCGTCCTTGTAAGCCAACGAGAATGCGAGAAAGCATAGATTATGACGCCATAAATCGCGGGGATACAAACAGAGAATCCCCGGGGTTCAAATGCATATGTCAGGCGTGAGTCACTTGATATGCAGTAGGCTTGCGGCTCTAATTCTTGGCAGAGAGTAGCTCAGAGGTTATGATCGTTAGGGAAACCCACTTTGTCTTTTGATATGATCTGAGACACTGCTTCACCATGGCACAAGGTATGACCTTCACTTGAAGAACTTGAGAAATTCTACTAATGGGCTCCTTCTCTCTAAAGGCTCACAGGCTTCCATTGTTAAGATCGCCGGCGCGGGGTTTCGGCTCTCGCTACTCCTCAATGCTGCCGCTTGTCAACTGGCTCAGTCGAGACTGGAAATTCATAGCATCGCCAAGGGGATCTCGCTTTTCGCTCTAGCACTCAAACATGTTGGGCAGACTATTGAGGGCACCGATGTGGACCAGTCTCCAGAGGCAACTGAGAAGGCCTGGGAGATCGCCGGACAAGGCCAGATGATCTTTATTGAAATCGAACACATGCTGGACAAGCTGAAGGCAACCGATAGAGACAATGACCTCATGAGGATCCCATTACAGGAGAGACTCAAATGGTGTTTCCGGAAGCAACATGTCACATATTTACTAGCCCAGTTGGAATCTCTCAAGCTCAGCCTGATTGTGATGATACAGACAATACAGCTTGGAAAGGTTATCAAATCCAACGTTGACGATGGGATTGATACTGATTCCCTTGCATCCTCCGCCGACGATGCTATTGCCCAGGAGAAAGCAGAATGCCAGAACATGATCATCGTCCGATATTGGTCTGTCAAGCGCCTCGATCGTTTGTGGGATCTTGTGGAACAGGAGACTTTGGATGCCGGCAATGACCCGACAAACCAGAGAATCAGTTCCAATTACTCGTCCAATACGGCATCGAAGCCATTGGCCACAGCAACCAGACGCTCGGATCCGACAAGACTATCCATTATTACTCTTGGAGACAGTGACGTGGGGCTGAGTGATATGGAAAGATCCCCGAAGGATATGGTGCAACTATCCGAGAGCACATTGAACGGGCTGCTTCAACTCTGGGTGCCTTTGGTTGACCCTTCGAAACTTCACCACGCAAGCAAACGTTCCAACGCATCCAACAAGCTAGTTCAGCCTCGAGTCTACGTCTCTTCGGACACCGAAGACGACGATACCGAAGAGCTAGACTTCGATGGTCATGAAATCCGAGGTTACTACCTCGAAGGACCAACAGTGGACTGGAGAGACCCTCATTCCCAAGAGGCCCGACAGCATGCAGCAGAGCTACGCCGAAAGTACTCCAGCTACCAGGCTCACGTTGAAAGCGAACCAGAGCCAGATGAATTCAAGCATCAAGATAAGCCTCACAGTGACCCAAGGGTCATCGACTCGAGTGACGAGGACGAGCAAAGAGCAGACACTCATCGGCCCTCACACAGCACCAACTCCATGCAAGGTCACCGTTTCCACTCCAATAGCATCTCATCTAGATATCCTCCTGGTCACAACAATCCCGACAGCAGATCCAACACATACCCAAGCGGCAGTTTCCCACCCCCTAGCCATACCATACCCCGTCCTCCACCACTTCCTTCACACACACTCCCAGTTCCTCCCCAGCAGCCATACAAATACTACCCAAACCAAGACTACGCCACAGCCCCCCCGATCCATCCCAATGAACATGAACCAACCCAACATCCCAGCCATCACCATTCCCAACCCCAACCCTTCTCCCAGAGGCCCATCGCCAAACCAAGTCCACTTCGAGGCTCCCCGAGCCCGAAACCAAGCATACAACATTATCCCTAATAGCAACAAACCCCAGCCCCGCTACCATCCATCCGCATACCCACTTTCCTCCTCATCCCCCGAGTCTAGCTTCCGAGCTTCGCCGACTCGCTTGGATCAACGACCCCCATCGGTGCACCCACGTCGGTCCTCGCGCGAAGATGCCAAGGATCGACATAAGGCGTTGACTCGTAATGCTACCAGGGGATTGGCGGGGATCGGGGCTATTGCTGGATTCATGGATGCGCTAGAGGCATTTTCGATCCTTTGATCTACATTGCATTACTTTTACGCTTTTTCTTTGGTTCGGTGTATTGGGTTTCTTGATTTTTCCCGGGGAGTCGAATAGACCGAGTTGGTTGGTCCTGGTTTCGGTTGGCTTTTGATATCCCTGTTCTGCCTATGCAATGAATTGACGAACCTATTTTTGATTGAGACTAGTTGAATAAAGTATGATTGACGAGTTGTTTGTTTATACATGATTACATGTGATTACTCCAGGGCTGTTCGTTTATCCATGGGCTCGGATCTTCTATGGATCCCGACTCCACGAGGGTGTTATACAACACATTCTCAAATGAGTAAAAGGTCCCCTCAAAATAGTGAAAAAGGAATCCTCCTGTCGAAATACATTAGCAACAAAGCATCCACATGTCGATCTAAGAACGACAAAGCCTTCAGACTTTCACCCTTTATCCTTCGTCAAATGCGGGTTCGGGCTCGGCTCGGAGTCAGTCCGAAGACCGAGTACAACACAAGCCAATGCCATCAAAGACATATATACCAATGCAACACACATGTAACATCATACCCCATAGTACAAAAAGGAGTCAAGATCCCGAACCCACATCAAACCCATGTTCTGGAATACATCCCTGATATGTAATCAATAAATCCGAAGGGTTCCATAGCGGAAGTTCCGATTCTCCCGAACCTCCGACAGCGCTTTGCGAATTGTATTTGTTCGGGCTAAATGCGTTAATGTGACATCCGTTGGGATTTGGAATATTCTCTTCTTTGTTGGGGGTTTCTTCTCTTTCTCTTTTTCTTTTGTTCTCGTCTTGGTGACTTGTCTGTGGCGGGTTTTGCTGGATACTGGTGGGTATGTCTGTTATTTTCCAGGTCCTATACTCCCATCTACATATCAGGGTTGAGTTATTGAGCTGGGCTCTACCTTTTTTGGGACTTCTTCGATTTTTTTTCTCGTCTATTGGTAAGTATAACATACTTCTTTGGTATGACTATGGAATATCCGTTTGGAATATTAACAAGTTGATATGTATATACAGTTCATATTCATGATCTATGACCTTACATAGACTAACATGTGCATCCATTCCAGGCTTCACCCATCCAGGGTTCCGATCACCTCAAAACTCAGGTAAAGGCTGCACTCCAAAAATACTCCCATCAGGAAGCCACCCATCCAACTCCATGCCCGCCCTAGCCATATGCTGCCCAGCAGCACTAACCGGCATCCTCTGCGGCCCATACGAGTACTGAGGTGGCAACGTCGCCTGCGCATGCGCATGCGACACCGAAGGCTGATACCCTGCCGTGCTCATGGGGTAGAAATGCGGGTTATGCCCACCATCCATGGCCCACATGTTGGCACCACCCATCGCTACGTACCCGTCGCGCATGTTGTCTATTGCCGGCGGCATTGGGGCCATGGTAACGACGGGGAATGAGTCCATCGTCGATGGAACTTGATCCAAGTGCGCATCTTGGGTTTGGCTTTGGCTTTGACTTTGTTGGCTTGGGGTTTGGCTAGGGTGTGATGCTAGACCCGAGATCGACTCGGCAGTACCGGTCGACGGACTCCCCGATAAAACTCGAGAACCAACTTCTATCCCTCCACTCTGCCGCCTCTCCAGCCGCTCATACCAATCCCGACCCTTGACGCCCACGACATAATACCACCGAGTGGGGATATGGTACTTACCCCCGCCACTGGCCTCGCTTAGCTTGCTCGCCAAAGCATCGAGGTAGTAGGCCACGTTCACGGCCTGCGCGGTGACGACTTCCCCAAGAGCACCGGTACGCACGGAGAAATGGATTTTCAGCAGGGATGTCACGGCCATCGCGAACCGGGTGTACATGAGATTCGGGAGTTTACGCAGCGTATTCGTGCTGCAGGTCAGCACAGCGTCCAACATTTCATGTGCAGCGTTCATCCATTTGATGTTGATGTCGATGCGGATTGCGCTGAGTGGACCATCTGGTGCTTCGCTGCCGCCGTTGCCTTGTTCATCGAGGGTTGGCAGTGTGTAATATCGTCGCTTTATTGCGTTTGGGTCGCGATACCCTTCTCCTACGCCGAGTTCGTACATCGCTAGTGCTGTGGAGCGGTATTCGAGGATCATGGGGACTAGTTTGATGAAATCGGTTAGTATTGGGTGGTATTGGACGCATCATGAGGGAGAACTGGTGTTTCTTACCGGTAAGCATTTCGGAAGGAGTGTTCTTCTTCCACGTCTCGAGCCGCTTGTCGAACCAGCGCAGCACGGCTTGGACCCGCGACTCGGTTAGAGGCGACGTGGTACTGGTGTCGTCCAGACCGAACGAGGACATTGCTTCATCGGTTATCCGCTGGAGCTCGAACCATATCGCCACATGTTGATCCGTTCGATGCGGCGAGTTTTCCAGATGGCTGAGACACTCAGCCATCCAGTCGTTGAACTGGAGTAAATTTGGACGACGGGTTTTCATCGCAACACTCGAACCGAGATGGTAACAGCCGAGGACTGCCCTCGCCTGCTCAGCCAGCACCTCGTCATGTCTGCTCTTGCGATCGGACTTTTTCGAGACACGACGTTTATTAGCTAACCCAATTTCTAGTGCCATTGTCGAAGCGATGTGCGTGTACTGATAAAGCTGCAGCTTCAATGGCGAAGCGGGCGGGAGATAAAATATGATCATCAGCAGCAGCGCTTGCACTAACTCTAGTGACTTTTCGCCTTCGATGAAGAACCGCTCTGAATAGAGACGGACCATCTCGCGGTTCAGCACGGTTGCCAGGCCTGCATCGACAGATATGGCTGTCGCGGCAATCACAGAGAGAAAGAGGATTGGCTTTGTTTGTCGCAGTTGAGCTGCCGTGGTGTTCGAAGGCAAGACGACCAACGGAAAGAAGAATGCGAGTTCGTGAATGAAATACGCCACCAATTGCTCCGCGTCTTCAAGGGAGAGAATCCCCCGATCGATCACGTCGTCCGTCGGAGGAAGCCTTTCCTGCTCGGACACAAAGCCAGCAGACATACCGGTGAAAGTCGGCGGCGCCGAAAAGCCACCACTATCATGTCCGCCGGGGTGCGGGGTATTTAATAACTCAGGGGAATAGTCCATATAACGGACATCCTCGGACGAGTGAGCGGAATGGTCCCGCAAGGCAAGACTGCTCTTAAAATCGGCATCGCCCGAATCATGATCCTGGACATCGTCCGCGTCGCTTTCGCCACTAGAATCCGGTTCTTCTTCTTCGGGGATGCGATTTTTCAACAGCGAACGCATCATCCGCATCTCCTTCTCGAGCTGGGCGACACGTGAATCTGTCCGTTTCCGGGGCCGCCGTCTCTGCGGCGCCACGAAGACACATGATCGCTTGCCCTTGGCACATCGCTGACATTGATTAGGCGTGGATGGGCTGGGGAGACAGCGGACCTTAAGGCTCCGGCAAGACTCGCAGGATCTATTTAATTGCTGGGCGGCTGATCCTTGGGGGTTGCTTGATTCGCCTTGAGGTGTGGAAGAGGTCTCTGACATATTCACACACACAGGCTTGCCAGAAACCGTCATGGAATGAGAGTTTGGTGGTTGTTTCGCATAAATTATGAGACGGCCTCAATGGTAGGTCCGAGTAACGATTGTTACTGGGTATATCGAGTCATTTTATCGAGTGAAAATCGTGCAATGGGGGGGACTGACATGAAAGTTGAATCAACCAAAAAATGTCCGATAGATTTCGATGTCAGACCCCACAAGGATGTGAATTAAAGAATTCAGGAATTTATCATGTGAAAGCTAGAAAATTAAATCGAAGCTTAAAGCAAAAAGATGCTAAAACATTCAGGGAAGGCTAGAAGCCCTGGAGAAGTGGAGAAGGTAAGAATCCTTGTTTCTCCGCGCTAAGTTGGATAGAAGATAAAATACATATAATGTATAGTCTGGTAATATTACATACACGTATACATCAGATTCCGGGCCGATATGTCTCTCCTTTCTATTTTAGTGCTTATCCCTTGCCGCTTTTTGATCACCACGTTACAACCTTGGAAGAACACAATCCGGGGCATTATATAGTTACATTCAGCACTCTTCAATGCTCAATGTTATCCTCTAGCTGGGAGAGCACAGGAATAGAGGACATTTATTAGCATTACTATTCCGCGGCTATGCCGCTACACCACTAATTGACTCTTTGACAATGCTTGAGGCTCGATCGCTCAGCGCCTTGGAGCGGTTTTTGTTCAATTACACAGGCATAAACGAACAGATCTTCACACAGAACAAAGCTAAACATAAGGTTCGATTAAACTTACCACCCCATCACCAACATTTCTTTTTCCCTATCAAAATCCATATCTGGATACCTCGCTGTTGACTATCCATACTCTCAAATGCCAACTGTCCAAAACTATACGTATATACTTACTGGGCACAACCAATGCCTTGCCGCCGGCTATGCAATTGTAACGTCTTCGACGTGGCCTATTATACATGGCTATCTATGGACATCTAGTGCCCACAAAGTCTATGCCGTTTTTCAACTCCACTAGGCAATGTAAGCATACGATGAAGTGAAATCAATCTTATGTATGGTATTGTTTAAATGGTTCTTATTCCTCCACGTTAGATATCTAGGATTAATCCTAGTAGTAGTAAATCAATTGAGCCAGACATATATATTTATATACGAGTAAACAACTGAACTAAGCTCCCTGATAAAGCGGCAACCCCCCGGGCGGCAAAATCTAAATCCGGTACACACAAGTACATATGTAGGACACTACTAACTACTAGTAATATTCGAGTGATCGACCAATATTCTTTCACGGTGGCTGGTTCAGGGAGAAGATAGGCACCAGCGTATACCTACCTAATTGACTTATAAATGAAACGGTTATGAAGGTTGAAAGCCTAAAGCTAAACATAGCGAATCATTATGCTACCAAATCTCCACTGCAAAGCCATTGGTATCGACAGTCCATTCATTATTGGCCTATCGAAAGTGCCCGACGGCTAGGGCCGGTTGCCCCAATCGGTTCATGTGCCTTTTATTCTCGCTATAGCTTCCTATTTGCGGAGATGAGGGAAATAGGTAAATATGAATTCGTACTTTTAAGGATATAAACATTTTTGTTACCATATAAAAATGATTTATCAAAAATTGGAAAATATCAACGGCCAATTCTCTGAATACCCTGACCGGTCGCAGTGAAATAACACTCTGTGCGATATCCACTGAACAGAGTATTAAAGTCTCATCGGGATATAGATCGTCTTCACCAAGGAGTATAAATTGACCCTTGGGCTATATCTGCATGTCTCAATTGTTGTTCACCCCACAATGAGCCCACTTAACGATGAGCCAGAAGACGATCCTTATAAGCATGTGACAAAGGATTCAGCTGATCTTCCTCCGGGAATGATATTCTCGGTATGCCGGATAAGTGGGCACTATGGAACATTCGAGCAAAAGAGGTGTTCTTTGACATGTGCTATGTACTTTGTAGAGTTAAATGTGGGTTTAAAGCCGTAGGGTGAGATTTCCAATCCCAGTCAGTCGGTTATATATATACAGCCGGTAACAACGCTGCTTTATTGAGGAGATTTGTGCGATTTCCCTGCTTGTTATTAACCAGTTACGAACTATCTGGGTAGATTTATCTCTCGTGTCCACTCTGTGTCTCGACAAGTATTTTAGCGCGTGATTTCTGGCGGCAATGCCCGTGGTTTATGGAATAGATGGACATGTCTCCGAACGTCTTTAGGCTCTGTATATGTTGTATGTTGACAGCCGACATCTTTCCCTTACAAAGTACAGTTATCCACGGGTACCACATTCCGTTGTGGATCTGCATGTTTGTTTCAATTTGCCTCTATACTAATGTGGAAAACCACATGCCACGATTTTCAGAGTACTCCACTTTCAACGCCAAGTAACGCGCGGAGGGACAATTCCACCTCAGCGGTATGCCCCTGGGCACGTGCTCCCATTACTTCGAGTTATTAAGCTTGCAAGCTATGAGCAGAAATGCTATCTTTCCGATATCATGAAAAGAACTAGTTCAAGTCTTCCCGATTGCACAGCTGGAAAATAAACCCGATCCACTCATAGTCGACATGGGGAGTAAAGGCTATAATTTGAAGAAACTAAAATAGCAATTTTCCAGATTAGGCAAGCTTGATTTTCATTTCTCCCTGTTATAGTAGGAGGAAGATCCCATGAGGCTCGGGCTCGGGGTTTCTTCGGAGAGTGACCAGTGCACAACAGAAAAAGGCTTAACTTCTTACGCAGTCTTATATGATTGGCCATCTTCAAGCTGTACAGATTACCTACGTCCCTAAATGCGCTGCGATTCGCTGCTGTTGATCAAGTCTGGGGAGTATCTACTATACCCTCCATCCTCTAATATGCAAATGATGAGTTTTTTGCGCCGCTGTAACGCATAACGGAACATTGGAGATCATTGCTAGAGGCGAGTGGGATTTCCTCCGGAAGTTTCCCGGAGACATTGACATAAAGCCGGTCTCCTGAGTTGATCATGAAACTTTAACCGAAGATTGGCCGCAGTACTAGCTGGTAAAGATGATATCTTAGTGAAGGGCGATCCATATCTAACCTTACATACATGAACTCTATCAACCCGGGTAATTGTGCGGGTCGGGCGGCGGTCAGACGGAAGTGATGTTACAGGAGAGGACGCGTATGTCCCGATGATTTTCTAAGCACCACTTTATGTTGATACCAGCCAAGCCGGTCGAGTTAGGAGACGCCAACGAATATAGCGTTGGCGAAATGCGCGTCCTCGCCAGCTATGGGCATATTAGTTTTAAATTTGCGTTTCACATATAGAACTCTGCCGGTTGTCCACGTGTTAAAGTTAAAACTTCGTAATCTCAACAGCAATGCATCATTGAGGAACCTTATGAGGTTATAAGACGTTGTCTGCGAATTTGGAAATTGTAGTATAAATTCCTTACCAATACATGAATATATATCAAAATAGGACCTGTGGCGCAGCGGTAGCGCGTGAGATTCCAGACCTCAAGGTCATCCGTTCGATCCGGGTCGGGTTCATTTCTTTTTTGATTTTGATTTTTTGAACCTCGTATTTTAGGTTTAGAGGAATTAGATAGAGCATCCATATTTTATTGTAATCGTCATAATTCAGCTAGGCCCAACAATCTCGTATAGTATTCTTAGTATGTTTGTTTTCTATAAAGACCATCTAACCAGTTAGTTGTATATTATCGACACTGGGACGACAATTTAGACGTGCGGGACTACAACGTGACTGAGCATCGTTTCAACCTTTCTACTGTCAATAGCGACCGTACATAACTTCTCTTGGGGTCAAGCACAATAATGTCGTCAATCGGAGCGAGGCATTTTGAATATGGTCAATGCTCGTTGGGTTGATATGTTGTCTGACCTTTTCGTTGATGTAACTGCTGTCCGCATTGATGAGGATAAACAGCAGAATGGTCATCCGGAAGTGCTACTGTGCAAGGATGGGCATCACTATGGGGCAGATTATCTAAAGCTATCTATATATTCTCGCTGGTGGGTGATACATGTGAGTGATGTATTCCCCTTGTGTGGAAGTCTCTTCGGGGGTTTCCAGTCAAAATCTCATATATATATATATACATGTATACTGGAAGAGTAACATAGCCTGAAAACTTTAACCCGAATAAGTCTATATGCGTAAACCCTGTAATATCGGACTGGCCGACCAATTGGCTCTAGTCAAATAAACACCAATGAACAGACCAAGAGTTGAGAGTCCGCGATGTGATCTATAGCCATCATATCTTACCTGGACGACTGGCTGATTTCCTTTAGGTGCAAATGCAAGCGCTCGTTTCGACGAGGCTTGCGTGGTAATAACTGACCTATTCATACTCATGTACTCATTTACATATGTAACATGGTGCATATAGACGAACTATAACTAGAATACCGATCGTCTGTCTTGCATACGCGCTTTCTTTATCTGATATCCAGGGTGACAGTCTCAGTACGCGTGTTTGTTTTTTGCATATACCTGGTGATGGTATATTTGAGCTAAATATAACCATAGAAGACGTAGATATACCAAAATTTTATCATAGGTATATTTAGGTAGCTTTAGGCTTTTCACGATGTATATGAGCTTCGGAGTCGACGGAGATAACGGCCTTTTACCCAAACGGGACAACGACTCCACCTGGGCAAGACCCGGCGCTGAGTCATCGCGGGTTGAAACTCCAGTCAACCAGTCACATGCTCGCATGCCCGGCCCCAAGCGATCCATGGATAATTTGGTGCATATGCGATCGATTACTATTCTCGTATTTTCGTCAGATATTTCTTGAACTACTAAGCTTCAGGAAATATGGGAAACGAGACCCGATTTACTTCAACTTAGCGCCATGTCATTCCATTCAGCTTCACCAGAGGAGCCGAATCTCTTCCCCGTCAACAATAATACTCTACCTACGAATTTGACCGCCACCTTTCCCCGCCACGCGGGTGAGGAACCCCGAGCTCGAGCTCCCGCAGCTGTGTGACCTGCCGCCGCAGAAAAGTCCGATGTAACAAGAGGTCCCCGTGTTCGAATTGTACTAAAGCCGGTATCGACTGCATTTTCCCTCCTCCTGGTCGTGCGCCGCGGAAATCGAAGCGTCCACCGGACGCGGAGCTGCTTTCGCGGTTGCGCCGTTTGGAGGGTGTGATTGATCACCTTAGGAGCGGTGGTAATACAGAAGGTGCATCGACATCAGCCCAGGCGGGGTCATCTACGCCTGGATCTTCGACCGGTCGAAGCGAACCGACTGCGCCCACGTCTGCCTCGGCTGAGCCACAGAAACCACCCAACCAGGCTGACGGCGACCGCCCCTGTCCGTTCGAAGAATCGGACCCCAAGAAACTTGCTCCCAAAAAGTTCGAGAATGAATTTGGGCGGTTGGTCATTGATGAAGGCCGGAGCCGATATGTTAGCAATCGACTCTGGACCAGTCTAGGGGACGAGGTAGATATCCCCCATTTTCTTTTGCCACCCAGTGTACTTTATACTAACATGATTTTTTTTTTTAGATCGAGGAGCTGCAAGATATCCTTGATCATTCATCGTCAGGGGAAGATGATACACCTTCACCAGAATCTTCTCACTCGGGTTCACATGACGGGTTCATTTTTGGATTCTACTCACTTTCAAAATCTCTTCGAGAGTTTCATCCCCCCACGCCCAAGGTTGCAATACTTTGGGAAACATATCGGGAAAACGTGGCCCCTTTGATTACCATCGTGCACCGACCGACTGCTAAAAACCTATTTGCCGAGGCAGCACGGTACCCAGATGCGCTGGACAAAAATTCAGAGGCACTAGTATTTGCCATGTATCTTTGTAGCATTGTCAGTATGAAACCTGACGAGTGCTTGAGCCGGTTCGGCGAAGACCGATCTACTGCTGTCAAGCGGTACAGGTTTGCTACAGAGCAAGCGCTGGCAAAAGCCGGGTTCTTGAATACACAAAGTTTGGTCCTTCTACAAGCCGCTGTCTTATTCTTGGTCTGCGTGCGACGAGAAGATGATAGCAAGTTTGTGTGGTCCATGACATCGGTCGTATTGCGCCTTGCTCAAGGTTTAGGCTTACACCGGGATGGCACCAATTTCGCTCTGAAACCGTTCGAAACAGAGATGCGGCGCCGCTTATGGTGGCATATATCGCTGTTGGATGTCCGCTCATCTGAAGATCATGGGACGGACCCGCTCATTAACGAGAACATGTACGATACTCTACTGCCATTAAATATCAACGAAGACGACCTGTCGCCTGAAATGGAAGAGCCCCCTAAAGAGCGAGAAGGCTGCACGGATGCAACATTCTGCCTCATTCGTTGTGAGATCACGAGCGCTTTGAGGAGAGCAAATTACGTGTGTCCCAGGGCCCAGTTTCGTGCACCTAACAGCCTACCGCCCATAGATCGCGCTGGGCGGATGATTCAAATTATCAGTGATCGATGTGAACAACGGTATATCAGGCACTGTGATATGAACGTCCCCGTGCAGTGGTGCTCTGCCACAGTTGGGCGTTTGATCCTTGCCAAATTATGGTTGATCGTCCATCACCCCATGACCCGAAGAGACCGCGGAAATGTGTCACAAGCAACCCGAGAGAGCTTGTTTCTGACTGCAATCGAGGTTCTCGAGTTTGGCCACTTGCTTGAAACCGATCCCAAGACCGCCAAATGGGGCTGGTTGTTCCGGACCAATATGCAATGGCACGGAGTCGCATTTGTTCTGTCTGAAATATGCGTGCGGCCAATTTGCCCTATGACCGATCGAGCTTGGGCCGCTGTGAGTTCGATCTACACGGAATGGGCCACGCAGGCCACGCATAAGAAGGGCATGCTGTGGCGGCCACTCGCCGCCTTGATGAAAAGAGCTTCTGCCATTCGGACCAAGCAACAGCAAGAATTGCTATGCAGTTTTGGACCATTACCCACCAGAACAGAGCCCGTTCAAAGTATCCCTAATAGCAATGCCCTCCCCCGGATTCATATGCCAACGGGGATGTTGGATTCGCCCCCAACAAATCGACCAGGCCCAACACCGCAGGTTATATCTGATGCAGACTACAATATTGACCTCAGAAATGGACCAATAGGCATTTTTCAAGAAATGTTCCCTGGCACGAACATCTTAGCGACATCAAACGAGCTATTTGATGCTCCACCGGCGCAGAATATTGTCTCGGCGTCAAGTTTCCTTGCAGGTCTGCCCCACAACACAGACACGAGCAATCCATTCTTGAATCAGATTCCACTTCCCGAGGCTAGTCAGCTCAACTGGGAGGAATGGGACCAAGTCATTCGTGATTTTCAGATGGATGTTGAAAATGAGGATTCTCAGCCAGTCAATGGAACCAATGCCACCGAATGGTTTGTCTAGCCTCTTTATGAAGGGCGACTTCTTTCTCGCCTGAAACTTTGGCTATTAATGATCTGATGATTTATGGCGTTGGTTACTGGATGATATCCCACTCCCCTCACTGTTATTATACTCCCCTCTCTTGTGCACTACATATATCAGCGACACTCTGTCGTAGCACCTTATACCCAACATCAAATACAAATTCAAATAAAGAAACCATCTAAACACATCAATCAAAGAATTCACCTTTAACCATGAACCATGAACCATGAACCAAAATAGAATATTCGTTATCACTTTAATTGTATACTTCTAAATCGGGATCTACTCCACCACGTGACCGCGGTGATAACAAGCTCCAAGCTGGCATCAACCAGCACCCTCCACTCCGCCATTGTCCACCAACCCACCGTCCTTGCACCAATTTCCCAGTGAAATAGCCATCCGTACTATCCCAGATCAATTCATTGCCAATTATACACACCAAACCACCACCGAAACCCCAAATTCCAAAATCATGGCTCCCAAGCGCCACGCGGCCTCAACTACCTCCGCGGCACCTTCTACATCCACGCCTGCACCCGCGCCCACAACACCCAAACTCTCCTCAGGCCCAACAACTCTCAAGACCAATGCGTCAGCCGCCGAGATCGCCGGTCATGTCTGGCAGCAGTATGCATCCACAACGCCGCAGCGGACACTCCTCCTAGATGCCTTCATGGCGTTCTTGGTTCTTGTTGGTGGATTGCAGTTCGTGTACTGTGTTCTAGCTGGAAACTATGTAGGTTGAAGCTCTGACTTGCAAATGCTGTTTTGGTTCTTTTGTTTTTGTTTCAGCTCTCTTTGTCTCTTGCCTTCTATACGACGTGTGACTTGCAATTGGAGCTCTATAGATCACTAACATAATCTCCTGTATAGCCCTTCAATGCCTTCCTCAGTGGCTTCAGTGCTGCTGTTGGTCAATTTGTTCTTACGGCGAGTCTGCGCATGCAAACTAGCGATAGTGGTACTGGTTCTGGATCGAAGCCGAGCTCCAAGGGGAAGAATGCGCGCTTTGCAGATGAGAGTGAAGAGCAGGGGACGGGTATTTCGCATGAGAGGTGAGTTTCTTCTTTTTTTCTTTTCTTGTATTTCTTGTGGTTATGGTGATATTCAATGTCATAATTGCTTTCCCAAAACTATGAATACATATGCTGATCTTCAATTCTAGGGCTTTCGCCGATTACATCTTCGGAAGCTTGATCCTACACTTTTTCTGCGTCAACTTTATCAACTGAGCTGTGCTCGGCGCTCGAAGCCTCCGTTCAATACCATGCTGGCTCATTCTGTTTTCTGTCTGGGGTTGGTTTATTTTGATCTTCAGATGGAGTTGGGAATGTCCTCTCTTAGATATCCTTACACCTTGGAACCATTTTCGCCGATCTTTGTTTTAGTTTTATACGCTTCGTCTATGATCGAGGTGAAAAATATTGTTCATATTTGACCTATCTGCTTTCACAAGATTGGCTTGTTTGACAAGTATATGTCATTCAAATGACTCTATGTCGGAGACCGCCTGGTGTAGAGCAGACTATTCGGATATGAGCTGAATGAAAACGCAATGGCGGGTATCGATTGAACAAGATCCATCTTAGATGGATTTAAAAGACGAAATAATGTTATACAAGCAGGGCGCAGCCCCCAAAGAAGTTGTTTCCACCGCAAAACTAGAATGCACGTCCAGGTCTCCGAGGCACTGTAGGCCTCTTCACCACACTGCTTCCAGGACGACTTCCACCGCCCTGAGCCCCATCGCCACTGGCTCCGGGTCGCGATGAAGAAGAAGAAGAAGAAGAAGAAGAAGAAGACGAAGCAGTCAAACCGCCGACCTTGCGCCCTGGCTTGATGATAGGTTTACGTACGGCGGACCTCCCACCAACCTCAATTTCCTTTCTGCGACGGGCGGGGTCGTTGCGTTCTTGCTCGCGCAATTTCTCAGCAGCAGCGCGTTCACGGTCAGCTGCCATCTGCTCTTCGATTTCCATGCGCTTGTTGAACTCGATTTCTGTCACGCGACGGTCGCGCTGCGAGTAGCCTTTTTCTTTGACGGAGTAGAATACACCACCGAGTTCGGCGAGCCACTGAGAGAAATGGGTTAGCTGAGTACTAGATGACAACACAGGTGGGATTGAGGGAGTGGTAACTTACATGAGGGTCAACCGATGTCACTGTGGACATGTATTCCTTGGAGGTCAGGAGCAACTCGTGGTAGACGACGTACTCGGGCACGTGGCCGATACCGTAAAGGGCACTTGTGGGGTGAAGTGCCATAGTCACGCTGGTGCGGAGGTTGATGAACTCGCCGATTCCCTTTACTCGTGCGGCCTGGTGGAAGAAGCCCGAACAGATGCACTTGCGGATGGTGTCCCAGTCTGTGCCGCAGCTGATGAGGGGCATTTTTTGTTTGTTCATGATGTCGAGAAGTTGGTCACGGACTTCCTTGGCGCGACGGAGGGTTTTGGAGTGTAAAAAGTGCTTGGTGCACCAGGCATCCGAGTGACCGTTGGTTTTCCATTGAGTGTAAACATGGAGAAGGGTCAAGTGGTCGGATTCTGGAACGAAGAATTTCTCACGGGCTGAATCAGACTCCTCCTCTCGTTCTTTGGGGCGATAAAAGACATTTGGAACCGAAAGCATTGCGACGATGCTTAACATCTCCTCGCTGCACCCGTATTCATCAGCGGCCATGATTATGAGCTTGGCAAGAGGGGGATCCATTGGGAATGGTGTCATGCGACGTCCTAGAGGTGTAAGATCGCCCAGGTTGTCCAGAGCACCAAGCGCCCAGAGCTCGAAAAGAGAGGTGGAAATTGTCTCCTGTGGGGGAGGATCCATGAAGTCAAAGTCCAAAAGGTCCTTCACGCCAAGTGATTTCAACAAAAGAATGGTATTGGAAAGGCTGGTTCGCTGAATCTCAGGGATAGTTTGAATGTAGAGCTCTTTCTTGTAGGCCGTCTCTGTGTACAGACGATAGGCCTTGCCTGGGCCAGTCCGCCCAGCACGCCCAGATCGCTGGTTTGCATTGGCTTGGGAAATCGGAGTGACCTGGAGACCGTCCATACCCATGCGCGGGTTGTACACCTTCAGCTTTGAGTAACCTGCATCCACGACGAACATGATACCGTCGACCGTCAAACTTGTCTCAGCAATGTTCGTAGCCACGATTACTTTGCGCACACCCGGAGCGGCCTTCTCGAAGATCTTTGCCTGTTGTTCGGCAGGCATTTGACTGTAGATGGGTAAGACGCTGAGTTTCGGTGGATCATTCAGCTGCTTCAGCCTGTCTTGGACCAGCTCGCAGGTTGCCTCGATATCTTCCTGTCCAGTCATGAAGACAAGAATATCACCGGGGCCCTGGGATACATGAATGGCCAAGACCTGCTTCACCGCACTATCAACATAATCTTCACAAGGCGTGCGCGAGAAGTGAAGATCCACAGGGAAGGTTCTGCCAGGAATGATGAATTCTGCGGCGCCACCAAAGAAACGCGCAAATCGTTCAGAGTTCATCGTGGCCGAAGTCACGATCAATTTCAGATCCCTGCGCCGGGTCAGAACTTTCTTGAGGAGACCCATCAAGACGTCGGTGTTCAAAGCTCTTTCGTGTGCCTCGTCCATAATGATGCACGAGTATTTGTCGAGATCCTTTTGGGTGAGAGATTCTCGCAGTAACACACCATCCGTCATATCTAGTATATAAATTAGCTAGATGATCACACCAAAGCGAAATGGGAAACACTCACATTTGATCACAGTCTCATCACTCGTACAATCCTCGAAACGGATAGCGTATCCGACGAGTGCACCGAGATCAACATCCATCTCCTCACTAACACGCTTTGCAACACTCATAGCAGCCACACGGCGAGGCTGCGTACACCCGATCATACCGAACTTAGAATAGCCCTCTTCGTGTAGGAATTGAGTTAGCTGGGTGGTTTTCCCAGATCCAGTCTCTCCAACGACCACCACAACTTGGTTGTCACGGATGACCCTCATTAGATCTTCACGGACGGCAAAGGCGGGTAGATACTCTCTCTGTTCGCGCATGGTCTTGCTACTGCTGAAAGCGCTCGAGCCACCACCGCTTTTCTTCATGTGTTTGGCAAATTTGTTTCCTCCTCCTTGGTAGGCTTCCTCGATAGGCTCGGCGACTGCACTGTCTCCTTCGTCCTCTTTGATGCCCATGAAGTTGCCCAGGGCTGTGCCGGCGAGATTTGTCGCCTCCTGCGCTTGCTTTTGTCGTTCGCGCTGCTGTCGGCGCTCGTTGACGACCCTGCTTCCCTTCCGACTGAATACTGCCATGTCACTTTGCGGATCGCGAACGGCGGAGATGGGCTCCAGCTGCTTCGTGAAGATCGTGCGACCATCGAGAAAAGGCGGGCGGAGGTCGTGGACGAGCAAATGCACTCGAGTCGCTTCTTCGTCTTCGGGCATAAAGTCGCCCTCATGGTCTCGTCGTTGTGCCACACCAGAGGTGAGCATTCGATTTGTCTCCCAGTTGTCAATGTCCTTTCGTTTTGCGTCGCGTAGGCCTGCAGGGAGATGTCCAAAGCCTTTGTGCCTTTTGGCCGGAGGGCCCATATCGTTGCGAGACATGTCGTTCAGCCGGGCTTGTAAGCCAGGTTCAAAACTTGGGTAATTCGCAATATACGAGCTAGTCAGCTCTGCGCGGGGTTGAGTTTCAGAGAAAGTGATTCCGCGGAGTCGAACCTCTTTCCTATAGCGTCAAAGTCTCACCGCCCTTTATTGCTAGAAGAAAGTCACCGCCCTGGAAGTTCTAGTTTCTTTTCTTCCAAAAGGATAATGCCATTAGTATACCTTAGCTTCTATTTATTAAGGAAATATCTTCTTAGAAACATTGCTGGCGCGGAGCAGCCCTATCTTCACATTCTAGAAGATATGTAACGGTGGAGTCGACCTCCAGGTCTTGTCTCTATCGCAATCAAACATTGCAAACCATGATATCAGTCACGTGGCTTACAACTTAGTTCATTAAGAGCATATAATTGGTAGTATAGAGTTAAGTTAATAATTATTTTAATACTCATTGCAGTTAGTTTGAGGAATTGAGTAGATGTAAGTAATATTTAGAACTAAATTCACCTATTAATGGGTGTGAGGTATATCAAAAGTTCTATAGTACATAGTGGCCTCCACCAACACCGAAAAGTAACCGCCCCGCATCGTCATCTCAATTTCTCGAGCTTCCACGTGCCGACCACACCATCTCAAACAGCCATCATGTCTAGCCAGAAGCAGATTGACCCCAAGAAGCAGCAGGGTATGCTTTCCCCATCGCCCCTACAAACACTAGGAAATCACGAAAGCTCACATGAACCCCTCAATCCAGAGCTTCAGCACCAATACACCAACTTCAAGAACACCCTTCAGCAATTAGCACAAAAGATTGGTGACATAGAGCAGGAGGCAGAAGAGCACAAGTGAGTCACTACCAGGGTTATGCGCTGTCCCCACATAGTGGGATCCTGCTGTGTTTGAACCCGGGCTATGCCACGGAGCGAGCACAACCAGCGATGTCTTAAGTATTTATAATGCTAACATCTCTTTTCCCCCCTCCAGACTTGTTATTGAAACCCTCGACCCTCTCGCTGCAGACCGCAAATGTTTCCGCATGGTGAACGGCGTTCTAGTCGAGCGTACCGTCAAAGATGTTCTTCCTACACTCAAGACCAACTCAGATGGATTGAAGCAAGTATTGGAGGACATGCTCAAGCAATACAAGTCAAAGCAGGGTGAGCTGGATACCTGGAAGGTAAGCGAATCTCCTGTTTCATGGCTGTTTCCTGGGCCTGAAACTATATCCTGGGAACTTGATACGGGCAGTGCTGACTTTAATCTCCCCTTTGCAGAAGAAGAACAACATTCAGGTTGTGCAGCCTTAGTGACATTGCTTTTCTCTGTATACTTTCAATTTACGTGTTCCCGGGTGGTGCTATCTGAATGCGAAAGCAATAGGCTACCGGCGTTACTGGGAACGGCAAAAGACTAGACATAATGCAGCGTTGATTTATGCTTTGATCTCAAACTTGCAAGATTAGCTCCTTATCATAGTAAAAAAATATATATATATCCCATAAGTTTTGAATCATAGATATTTCAGCTGAGGCTCTCGGACCTCAGCAATGTCATGAGATGGCGGAGTCTGGAGTTTGCATATATATCAGCCTAAGCTAACCTCCAAGGTCAAAGGAAAGGCTGTAATCGATGCCTAACTCAACCCATCTGGTCAATAATTTAAGATTTATACGAAGTTAGACATGCTTTGTGCGTCAGTGTCTGTGCCTAGGATGCTTTATGTACATGTAGAGATGCAAGCCTTGATGCCTGACTGAACAGTAAATGATCACGGCATCACATTAGGTTGGGCCTTAAAGAACCTAACTTATTGAAGATGGATATGTAATGTAAAGTGCAAAAATATGAGGATCTGAGGATTTGAATACATGTATGATGCCAGCTTCTGTGATGATAGTGACACAAGTTGCACCAACCAGTATGTCATCATGCTAATAGGTAATGATTTTGGATAGTCCTTGATTTGATTGATTCTGTGCTCTTTGTCTACTCCAATCCTAAGAAATTGGCATTTCATTTGTGCTTTGTCTTGAAAATCCTAAAGTTGATACCACCAGTCTACGGGGATTAACGTTGGTGACCAACCAAAACGATCAAAGGCGCTGATCTGCCCGAACTTCTGGTTCGCCAATTGACCTCTCTCCCCAGATCTTCCCAAACACCTTAACTTTAGCTCCAATAAGAGACGAATCAGATCGTACTAAATATCTAAAAGCTCTTTTTTACGCGACTTGCGATTTAGAAAGTTGGGCTCTCCCCTAATCCAACGCTTCCCGAGGTCATTGCGCGTTGCCCGCATCAGCTTCACTCCAAATCCCGACCACTTTGAGGCGCATATTCGGTAAAACGGGTACGTGATCGCGTTCCATACTAAACTCGAATCCCTGTCCTTGAAAGTGCCCCATACCATTTTCCAAACACGAGGCTAATTGGTGCCATTTCGCGCGTCGCATATAACAGAGCTAATATCCTGCATTATTGTCAAACCTGCCCCCCTGGGCTGACGCTATCTTTAAGGCTACTGCACAATAGTTTGTACCCAGCCAATACAACCGTGTCTACTTTTGGAGCCGATTCTGCGCTGTCTGAAACGGAGGCGATCGCCCGGCATTGTGATCTGACGTGGTCTGACAACAGAGCACGCGAAACACACATTGACGCCCAAGCCGAGGATCCACAATCTAAACCACTTATAATCATGTCGAACTCTCCTTCAAAGGACGCTGAACTTGACCCCGAAGCGCAATCGGGAGAAGAACAAGATCACATGGACAAGGACCACCATGATGTGCAGGGACACCCGGGCGAGTTTGAGGTGAAGGAACAAGATCGGTGGCTTCCGATTGCAAATGGTATGTTGCATCTTGCATTTGGTCTGTTCTGATTTGCGCGTACCTTACCTTTGCCCTGGTTGATGGGCCACCCCTTTTTCTTTTCCCCGCATTTTTGGTTTTGTCCAAAAGTCCCTTCTTTTCGTCCTAAGCCCATACATATAACCAGGATGTCTTTTCCAGATGTTTTTACCGGTCGTACAACTTATGTACATATCCAACCCTTCCCATTATCCCCACATTTGGACGATATTATGCAAAACACCCTATATCTCCACAACATGTTAACACCACCGATCTTATCCAGTGGCTCGTATTATGAAGTTGGCTCTACCTGAAAATGCAAAGATAGCAAAAGAAGCCAAGGAATGCATGCAGGAATGTGTGAGCGAATTCATTTCATTCATCACAAGTGAAGGTGAGTCTGGTTTCATGCTCGGTCCAAGTTAAGACATACTAATCGGCTATATTCGTAGCCTCGGAGAAATGCCAGCAGGAGAAGCGCAAGACAGTCAACGGTGAAGACATCCTATTTGCTATGACATCGCTTGGATTTGAGAACTACGCCGAAGCACTTAAGATCTACCTATCCAAGTACCGCGAGGTAGAGTCCCCCGCAACCTAGGAACAATCCCTGGACCAAGCCTTGAGCAGCCGTTAGTTCCAAAATACTAACTCGACTCCAGACTCAATCTGCCCGTGGTGATAACCAGCGGCCCCCAAGCGCTGGCTATGGAGCTGGGGGACCCGTCGGTGGCCCCGGTGGACCTGGACCAGCTCGTCCCACAGGATTCCCCGATGCCGAAGGCGCAAACCCTATGTTGAACCCCAATCTTGACCAATCCGAACAAGATGCTTCCGCCTACGGCTATCCCTCCATGGTCGGCCAGCCTCACAACGGCGCGGGCGGCGAGTCATACTAAGGTATGGTGGGAAGGAGTTGGCCGAGGGACACTGTGCCTGAATTTGATACAGGGCGCATGTCCTCAATAGAACTAATATTGAAGATCTAATCGAAGCGTGTGTGGAGACATCCTCTGTTTCTTTCATGGGTGTTTATCTGCAATAGTCTCTTGGCTGGTCAATGTGTTCGGAGTATCTAGAGAGCTTAACCGCTTGCCTCTTTCGTTGGATTTCAGCAGATTGGGATTTTCGTCGGGCTTTGTATTTATTTCTTTTGATTTCGGAGTTTTGCGGCGAATTATAGGCGGAATGAGGACATCTGTATCTACAACAGTGAGAGGTGCAGGAGATTGAGTCTACAATCTGTACATTCCAATGTTGGAGTAAATACAATATTCCTCCCTACTGCGTGTCTTATTTTAAAATCGGAAGATCTTAATGTTGACGGTAGTCGTATTCAGCCAACGTGCAAGTTACTAAGTTCAGCGGGGCTCCAGAGCTGTTCCACCTCGCGGGGCATCAGACCAGCACTCTTTCAATCCAATTTACCCAGCATATTCACTCAAGACATCGACGACTTGATACTATTGTCCTGCACAAATCATCTTCTGTAAATATTTTCTAGAATCAGCTTCCAACCTTGGAACCTCAACGTTCTTGAACTATTACGTCATTGGAGAAGCTGAAGAGCCACTTCACACATTCAAGATGAGTACCGGCAACAGGATCCTTCGTGTGGGAATAATCGGGTAAGAAACCCCATTATCAAAGCGCTTTACAATGATTCTGATATCACAATTAGATGTGGCGAAATCACCCAAGTCGCCCACATTCCAAATTTCGGCTTCCTCTCAGATTACTTCCAAGTCACCTACCTATGCGATGTCTCCGACAATGCACTCTCGCACTGTGCCAAAAAGGTCATCGGGGGTACTCCCAAGACCACCCGCAAAGCAGAAGATCTCTGTGCTTCCCCAGACGTGGACATCGTAATGATAGCCAACAGCGACGCCTTCCACGTTCCGCACGCCGTCCTGGGCCTGAAATATGACAAAGTCGTCTTCATCGAGAAACCCATGGCTCTCTCCCTACAAGACGCAGACCAGCTCATCAACCTCGAGAAGAACTCTTCCGGAAAGGTCATGGTGGGGTACATGCGGCGGTATGCGAGCGGGTTCATCGACGCCGTCAAGGAAATAGGAAGCTTTGATCAAGTGTGCTATGCACGCGTGCGAGATATTGTCGGCCCGAACTCTGATTTCGTTGGTCAGTCGGGTACTTTTCCTAAAGTTTTCTCGGATTACAGGGAAGAGGACGTGAAAGAGTTGTCGAACAAGACAAACGAGTTCCTGGAACAGGCTTTGACGACGGAACTGGGGATTCCAGTTACGGCTGATACTGCCGCCCAGTGGAGGAACCTGGGGAGTCTTGGATCCCATGATCTTAGTGCTATGAGAGAAGCTCTTGGTATGCCTACGGCTGTGCTTGGTGCTTCTTTGTGCTCTGCAAGGGGCCCACCGTTTTGGAGGTAAGTTGTGAATTCTGTATCTGTGGTTCAGGGCGATATGTTGATTTTTTTTGCTTCAGTGCCCTCTTCCAATATCCCTCTTTTGCTGTGTCTTATGAGTCGGGAATTGATGAGGTTCCCCGTTTCGACGCCTCGATTGAGGTCTTTGGTGGGAATAAGACTGTCAAGGTCTGCTTTGATTCGCCTTATGTCAAGGGGTTACCTACCACTATGCACATTCGTGAGAAGCTGGAAGATGGTTCATTCCGGGAGTCTGTGGTTCGGAAGACGTATGAGGATGCGTATACTTTGGAAATGAAGGAGCTTTATGCATTTGTTGTTGAGGGTAAGCCGGTCAAAACCACTTCGGAGGATGCGAAAAAAGATCTTGAAATCTTTGGTATGATCATGAAGGCAGGTCTGGAAGGACAAGCTAGACTTAACAAGGTTGTTCGAAACTAGTTTGTTTTGGACTTTGGTCCATGCTATGTACATACTTTTGGAAGCATCGCTATAGAAAGTTATCTGAGTAAAAGATTAAAAAAAGGCATCACCCGAAGGCGATCCGGCAGCTTGAGACCAAACGGCGCTCAAACTGAAGATGAACGGGGATCCAAAGTAGCGGTGCGCCAAATATCACCAACGACAACCGCTAGGTCGAATGCCCATCCATCCATCCATTCACATTGTGCAGTGCCATTTATCATCTTAAGTGAAAAAAAAAAAGAGAACTGAGTTCAAAACTATCTACCCTTTATACCCGTCACGGCCATCAATGATGTTTTCTCTTTGGCCGGCTTTCCCCAATGACCCTTCGGGCCATATTGTGTAGGAATACTAGGCCACGTATCTATGCCATCCAAGATTGCGAGTCTGAACGCTTGGTTAGTATATGTTCTGGAATACTAACTTCAATGTGCTGGTAACTTACGCCATTCCTCCAGTGAGGTGCGGATCGATATGGCAGTGGAGGAAGAAAGCCTGTCTGGTTAGCGGGAAATTCGAGAGGCTCTACATGGATCAATGCCTTACCCCAGGATTTTGCACTGCCAAACCCAACCATATTAGCTTCTTGATCCCCAGAAGAAAAAGGACAAGGAGAGAAGAGAAGAAGAAAAGCGAGTGGAATACATACCATGATAGCGAACTGCCATCCAGCTTGGTGCTTCCAAAGCGGGAAGCGTTGTAAAGGTATCTACCCCATCCATTAGTTCCCAGAACTAGAAAAACTATACGAAAAGCTGTGTATCTCATACCTCTCATTGGAGGGTCGACCAGGTTAAACATCTCTGGGATTTCCTGTTGAGCCTCTGCAACAGAAGTCCAATTGAACTCGCCCGTGCCAAGACCCTTAAAACACAAATCAGAATTCATACCATGAAATTTGTACTCGAGGTGTTCAAAATAACTCACCAGAATATAGACCCTGTTTGAGTGCTTGTGAATCGGATGACCAGGCTGGATAGTCGATGGTTCTCCAGACACCGCGAAGACAATATCCACCCAGGTATCATTGTTCGTAGCGATGACCAGATCACTGTCTGCCTGTGATTGAGGGTCCCATAACATCGGCTTCTCTGACTCCAGAGACATGCTATACGAATGTTCTCCATTGAGAGACCATTTCCAGGCTTTTTCAATCCGGCCAATGGTGAGCAGGTATGTTTGGTCCGCTTGTTCACTAGGTCGGCTTGGGATAAGTGGCTTGATCGTATTTTCGTCCAGAACAACAACATCCGTACTGATGCTGTTTCCACCGTAATCGATTGAGGGTTTTCCGACGACCGAGGGGTCGCTGTCGACATAAGAGAAAGTGCCGTACCCGGCAACCTTTTGGTTGACTCCTGCACCGGCTGCTGTGATCAGGTAGTTACCTGGCGTCTTGTTCAATTGGACCAGAACGGAGTAGCGAGCACCGTTGCTGAGTGTCAATGCCTGGAAAAAGACTCTTAGTCAGTGCAGTGTTCATAACTTTGCAGAGTACAAAGCGAGATGGGTGGTCATACATCAACTTTGGTGGGTACAATGTATTGACCATCGACTTCATAGACCCAAAGAGAATGATTGTTGATAGAGACTGTATTTAGCGAATAGGCTTAGCTTACTCCCCCTGGAACTTATTAAAGTATAACAACGAACATACCTGCTGGGAGTGAGATCGATGCTGAACTGATGAGATTGAGGCTCACCCAGCCCTCCAGAGGATCAACTTTGATCACTTCCTCCGTTGACTCTGTGGCCTTGCATTGGTCAAACAAGGATGGTGGGATTGCGGTGTAGTTATGCTGAGCGAAGGTTGTTTGAGCAAAGGTATTTTGAACCGGAAGACATCTTATGTTGAACTGCTCATCAGCTTTTTGATCAGCACTTTGGAGAGTTAGCACATACCCTTTTGCTGTCAAGTTCATGCCCTGAAGCAGAGGGGCCAATGGTGCAGGAATTAGGCTTGTCAAATAGCCAGGGTCGAGACAACGCACTCTGCCTTTCCCATTGATCAAAATAGAATCCGCACATCTAGAATTGGTATAAGCTATAAGCCCGATTTCTCACAATGTCTCTGTGGAACTTGCAATGTATCAAGGTTTGCAGAAACTGCAATATCCCGGAGCTCTTCTGATGTATTGTGAAACCAATCTGAAATCATGAGCAATTTGGGGTCTCGAATGGCATTGTTGATTTGAGAATGTGCCCCTGTATCATTTGATATCATACTAGCCAAATTGGTGGCAATATCTCGCGGCCTGGATGTTATAATCACTCAGTCGCCTGTGTGAATAGGTAGGATTTTGATTTGGGTAGGTATTAGCAAACCTTATATAAATCGGCCCATATAGGCCATCCATTATTTGTCCCGCGCAATGCGAATGATACCTTTGAAATGTTAGCAGAATAGAACTAGTTACTACCTAGGTAGGAAGATCCTAGATCTTAGATCCACTCACCAGTATGTTCCATATTGTGAAGTAGTAAATCTGTAAACAAATCTTCCGCCAGGGGTAATAAGCCTCTGCGAGACTCCAGGCACACCATCTGACCACGATGTCCCTTGTTGCCTATTCTTGTCTTAGTGATAAACCAGGTTATTTTCCGAGAACACTCACTCAATGCCATGCCAATGCATCGTGGTGTTATATGGCAGGAAATTGTTCACTGTCACCTCCACATTGTCGCCCTCGTCGAAGATGAGGGAGGGCCCAGGGAATTGGCCATTAATCAAGGCTTGCTGGCGCTCAACTCCGTCGGGTGCCTTGGTGTCCCATGTCAGGTTGAGCTCGAACTTTTTCGTCGGACGAGGCGGAACAAGATGTAAAGCAGCACCTAGCCCGATGAAGCAAAATAGGATAGATGGCTTCATATCTATCGGATTATTAAGGATCCTCGACGTTGTGCACACATGAAAATAATGGTGAGAACTGAAATTACAATAGGATTTTAGGGAATAAATTTAAAGGGCAGGGGTAGATACACGAGGTACGGAGTCCAGATGGAGTTCATAAGTATTGGGCTGCAGGGTGATACGATCAACATTAATAAAGGATAGTTCAGCTAAGTGGGAAACTATAAACTATGTATGTACCTGTACAAAGGTAATAGTTATGTGTCTCCTCTCGTATTTATGTAGATCGTTTCCTAGGGTTAATTGGCCAAGAACGATCAGCTTCGGCAACCCGTCAGCCTCGGGGGCCTAATCTTTTTTAAGAATAGCTTGGGCCCATCTCAAATATTACATAGCTCGGTACGGCTCGGTACAGCGTCCCTAGAGGAATTTTTCAAGATCACAAGTCTTCAGTCCATGGAGCCTTACCAAGAGTCAAATGCTCCCTTCATACGTGGAGTGAACAAGGGATGGGTGTACGGAGTACGGGTATTGATTGATACCTCCAGGGCTAGATCCATGGATAAAGTTGCCGCTTATATAATGAATTATTTCCCGCCTAAGTGTGAGAGATTGACTCGAATTCCAAATGAAATGCTGGCCGCAAGAGGCTGAGTTGGCACAAAGTCCGTGCGGCCAAAAAAGCAAGTCTATTTATTGATTGCTAAATAATCCCTACGTCCACTAACATAATTGGATGTAAAGGTCCCACTCGGCATTAGACCCTCCTTTTAGTTTTATGACCTTTGCCTTATCTCAACCCAGGAATTTGAACAAGGTGAAGCTGATATATAAGTCTCGCAGATCTTCCGAGGTTCCAGCTAGAGGCACATTCTAAGTTGTGGCGCACCAATAATTACGGCAGGTTTTAGACGCCATCGCCCCAACCGATATAATTCGGCTTCTCCCATCTAAGAAATCATTACCAAGGAGATTGAGATCGGTAATATTGAAGGATATAGAAGGACTCTTCTTTTCTAGGAATAATAAGCAAGACGCCCTAAGGAGTAAAGGACAGACTTATTCTATCCCCTCTAAATATGATACTAGTGCGAGTGAAATTCGTACTATAGGTATAGATTATTAAATTTATTCTTAATAAGAATAGTCGGCTGCTCATGCAGCCTTGTCATGTCTTTTGGATGCTCTTTTGGATGCCCTTTTTAGGTGTATACGAAGACGGTAAAAAAAGTATACTCTGTGTAAGAAACTTTTCTATGTTGTATGTATAAACTTTGATGTATAACCTTTGACTAATTTTCTGCCTGGTAAAAACCCGGTTGGCGCGATGGCGTCTAAAACCTACTGTAAATAATAATAATAGATAATAGGACCCACTCCGTATAGACTCTATTCCTCTTCTTCTTCTTCTTTCCGTCCTATACGGCTTTGCTATACGGCGTACCAAGTGCATTATTCTCCAGTCATCTCTATTACCACTCCTTAGCCGTGACTGCCCTTTATCGATTGATTTTGCTTCAGGAAAGCACGATGGCGTCACCGAATACGAGGAAAGAAGCCCTCGTAACACCTGGTCCTCCGAGGTTCACATCTGCACCTTCGCCGAACCAGACGGCTGACTGTCCCACCTGGGCATGTCTTCAGCAGTAGTCACGGGCATGCAATCACAGAGTTCATTTTTCGAAAACAACACCGAGCGAGTCGGACTTCTGTGTCTCAGATAAAACAGAGGAGTTCTGGACCGATGACATACGCCAAGCGCGGAAGAAGATATCTCATATCCAGGCAACGATCGATGCGAACGTCAACATATCCACCCACAACCTCCTAGTCTCTGGTTTCGAGCAAAACAAAATCGAGCAACTTCTGTAGAAAAAGCGTAGTGGCTCTAGGGCCACTTTCACCGACGAGCAAATTTTATTCTAAATCATGCCGGGAAACGCACACGAGCAATTGATCGTGTTCTTACAGCAGAACTTTGTGAGGGCAATGGGGGCGACGAATTGCCCGATGACGAGATCCACGTGGGTATACTGTCTCTAGAGGAATCTTTGAAGATCACAGGTTCCGTCGGTGACGCTTTATCAAGAGTCAAATGCTCCCTTCATACATATGTACATGGAGCGAGCGAGGGATGGGGTGTGTACAGAGGACGGAGTCCACGGGTATCTATAGATAATGTTGCCGCCTATATAATGAATTGTTTCCCGCCTAAGTGTGAGATTGACTCAAGTCCCAAATGAAGTGCTGGCCGTAAGAGCTGAGTTGGTACAAAGTCCGCGCGGCCAAAAGAGCAAGTCCATCTATTGATTGCTAAACACTCCCTACGTAAGATGATTGGATGTGAAGGTCTCACTTGGAATTAGACGCTTGTTCAAATTCCGAGGCTGAAATAAGGCAGATTTCAGCCTAGGGGTCAGTGGAAGAGGTCATAAAACTAGGAGGTGAAGCTGATAACATTTCCAGCTACGCCACAGCATGAACCACGTAAGATAGAAATATGTATAGGCAAAAGATCGCCTTAAGGCATACCCTCTCCGTAAGAACTTCATCAATGTGGCTCCGCCAAAAATAGGCTAATTTTCGCGATGTATTGAATATACCATCTTTACCAATTTACAAGCAGTTGGATCTGACGTATTTCACAAGCGAGCTAGCCACCGCACCCAAACGCGTCCAAAAATTAGATCTTAATTAGTTCAACTACCTCTTCTTTTGGCAAGAATTAGTCTTAACACACACAGAAAATACATTCCCGTTCCTCTCCAAGTCCTTGTATCTTGCCCGGTTGACAGGCCTTACGCCTGAAAACTGTATACCTTTACATTTATTGATTGGTAACACGAGACCAAAAAAAACAGAATTTATGTCTTTGTATTTAGTTATATTAATAGCTGCATTATACTAGTAAGAATGTTTTATCCCTTAAAAAAAGATTTCCGGTTTCTAGGTAGGAATTTTTGTTGTTTGCCGATAGGGCTATGATTACGACCGAGATTGTAAATTCTCCAATCTGAATCGTATCACTAAGATAATTTAAAATGTATAGGTCTAGTAGAGAACTAAAGGCGGTCAACCTAGAAGAGCAGAGAAGGTTTCTGGATTTCGACATACCATATGAGGTTATAGTAGTTAGCATAGGATAGGAGGTTATTGTGTAGTTTACCGAGATGTGGGTCGTCAGTAGGGTGGAGCAGTTATTGACAAGCTACGGGATTATTTAACTGTGGGGAATACTACTGCCATTTTGTAAAGGATATGCCCGGGCGCACATTCTCTCACTCGGCCAAAAGACTATGCTAGTATCCAATCATATTTTGTTACCTATATCTAGGCATTCCTAGGAGCCACACACTAGTATAGGTGGTGCCGATTGATCGATCGCCAATACACTTAGCGGATCTTTTCACTAAGCTAATGGATCTTAAGCTTTAAGGTTTACTCCTTGTAAGCCCATTCCACTTTTATTACTACTAAAATATTAGAATTCCGGTTTACCGCACTATTTCCTAGGGACCCAATAAAAGCATGTGAATCTTAATTGAGCGATGTTTTCTGACTCCTTTAATCCCTAGCAAGGAAGATATATAAAGGTACATAATTCAAGGAACCCCTAGAGACAGTTTATACAAGGGCATCTTTCTAATTTTCTTCGGTTTTAACCAAGCCGCCTTATTGGTCATATCCCATAATGCGTCCTTCTATGCTTATTACTCCACTTCTACCTGTTGCCTTCTCCCAAGGTTCTAACGAATTTGAGTGTCCGGAAGAGACTGGTCTTTACCCAGACATATACGACTGTACCCGATATATTGAATGTGACAAATTTGAGCCGACTTTCTACCAATGCCCTGACAATCTGGTTTTCAATCGGAAGACCAAATCATGCGACTGGAGAAGGACCACTGGATGTGACGAGGTACCTAAACTGTAAGTATGATTGGAAGCCTCCTGGTTGATTTTCTCCTGCAAGAATAGGGCTGACTAAATAAAAATCTAAGTAGAACATAATTTTAAATATCAAGAGTGGCTCATAAAGGATACCATTGGCCGTATCAGCACTATCCGGGGGTACGAGGGTATTATAAAATGCACGAACCAGCGCTCTAGGTGGGTAAGGGACGCTCAGTTAGCCAATCTTTTCACGCTATACAGTAATGTAGACCACTTTTACATGCCCTCTTTAAAACGCCTGGTTTATTGAACGTTCGGTCACAATTTCACCGCCCGCCATTGCTTTTCCTCACGTTGACCGTTGGTTTACCACCCCTGTTAATCGTGAACTAATTCTCAAGTCTATATGATTTAATTGCGGTCAGAACGGTCTATTGTCGTACTCGTCTATTTCTGTTAACATATTTAAGTTGTGGCGCACCAATAATAGACAACAGGACCCACTCCGTATAATCTTTACTTTCTGTCTTCTTTCCTCCTATCCGGTTTTGCTATACGGCGTATTAAATGCACTGCTCTCCCGAGGTCTGGTCCACGGGTGACTAAATATGCCACCGGTTCATAAATCTGTCATTGGATATTACCCCACCGCCTCTTTCATCCCCTTCTTGAAGCATATACAACAAGACAGGAATTGTGGTTGGCGGTTTATGCGGCCTTGTTATACTCTTTTTATATGTCTTTTTATATGTCTTCGTGGACATATATGAGAGCAGAGACTTTTCTACATATAACATTTGACCATAATGGTACGACCAACTATTAAGCTTAAACCCTGTAAGAATAAGATAATATCTCTTTTTTAAACCGGTGTATCTTTTAGGTTGGCGTTTACAACAAGTAGTCCATGATAGCTCTTAGGACAGAAGCCTTTAATATTACTAATAACTATATAATTGGTCTCCAATCCCTAGCCGGGATATACTTTCGCATCCTTGTAGAGTAAGAGTGGATCTAAATTAATGCCTGGGAATATGAACCAATGAGAGAGTTATGAACCAGTGGTAGAATTAGTCACCCGTACTGGTCATCTCTAGTACTACTCCTGAGCTAGATCTAAAGACGTTAGAGAAGACTTAGATGGTGATCTTCGGGTATTCTTGGTCCATCGGTTGATCTCGTTGGGTTTCTTTCCCATTCTTTGACTGAAGCGGGAGATCTTGGATGGGTGGTTCGGTCCAAGAAATATGCTCATTCACCATTCATCTTGATATACCCGGTTTATATAGACTGTTCGGGCTTGTGACTTATACATTGGGCCATTGAGGCTCTGCATATCAGGCACAGACACAGCCCGGTACACAATGAAGACGAAAGCCTCCATTATGTAGAATGGTAGCTACCGTCCAAATTCGTTAGCTTAATTATATTGTTCCAAGTGATTTGAGTACAATCCTTGAATGGTTTTTTTCGACTAATGAATCAGAGCAATTAATTCAAGGCTTTGACCTATTATTGCGTGTAAGCATTTCTTTTCCGAACAAGATCCATTAGGAATCCAAGGTGACTGCAGACATACAGAAAAGTAATTCATAACAGAAACTTAGGCGTTCTATTAGTAGACTACCTAGGTGTGTGTATGTAAATGCGTAATACTGTGGCTGTGCGAACAAATGTATATAGATCGACCCGTGCACCATATTCAGCCCACAAAGGAGAAATTAAAACTTATACTTGATGTTCTAGGAGAGGATAAAAACTTCCTTGCATTGATTAAGAATACGATATATCAAATCTTATGCAATTCCCAAGGAGGAATATGACCCTGTGATACGAATTTGGCCCTTCTTTACATAATCGATTTCTCCGCATCCACGTGAGTCTCCACCAGAGACCCGATCCCGCAGTTCCCTCAACTTCCCGACATTTTTGTTTCTTTGATTGTGTTGTTTGTCGCATTATCCTCGGCAATCGTCTCGGAGTTCGCCCATGATGCCTTGAAGTGACTGGTGTTGGTGACTCGAATAATGCAGAATCGTGGCCGATTTGGACGAATGATGTCAACGGTACTCCTGCCATGTCCTCCGTCAACGATAACGCCCCCTCGCCGCTCCCGGTGGATGGGGTGAGCAAGCGCAAACAAGGTAAGCGCTTGTGCAATACCCCCTGTCTGCCTGATTGCCTGATCGTTGTGTAATTTGATTTGCGGTGTCTTTTTATTCTCGGTTATCGGTTATTTTTGCGCGATCAGACTCGCTAACCGGTGACTCAAAAATCTCTTAGGTTCCGCAGCTTGTGTCCACTGTCACCGGCGCAAGGTTCGCTGCGATGCCCGTACCGTCGGGACACCCTGTACCAACTGTCGCGCCTCCGGAAAGGCCGACTGTCGCATACATGAAAAGAAAAAGCGTCTTGCAGTACGCTCAATCCTAGATCCCGTTCCGATCCGATCTCGGCCTCTACCCACATCCGATCCCACTTCAAATCCTGCTCTTGCAGCAGGGGCACCATTGCCACCAAGTTTTCCAACCGCATTCCAGAGCGGCCATGCTACACCGATATCTGGGGGTCTTCCGCAACATGGATTCCAGCAAGGCACGGGATCAGAGGCATTTGCCCGGCATGGCCCCGATATGACACATGCCCACGAGGCACACACGGAGATGGAGCAACATCTCGTCAAATTGATAGATGAGGAGGAATCCGGCAGAAGAGAGATCCAAAGAGGCGTGCGCGCCTTCTATGTCGGACACGAACATTCGAACATGTCATTCTTGTTCCGACAACAACGAGAACAAGATGACGATGTATACCATTTTGCGAGCAACGAAATCCCGCGGCGTCAAATGAAGACCGGCCATGATCAGCTTCTTATGGATGCTCTAACACTCCCAGAACCGGCTCTTGCAGATGAATTGGTTCAGGCTTATTTCACATATGTCAATCCGGGATACCCCATCATCGATGAAGATTTGTTCATGACACAATACCGGAACCGGGATCCTGCAGATCCTCCGCCAGTTCTACTTCTTCAAGCAATTTTGTTGGTCGGGGCGCATGTTTCTCGCGGTAAAGTAGAGCGAGACGCTCTCAAAGAAATTTTCTTCCGCCGTACCAAGTATCTGTTTGACAATCGCATCGAGCGAAATCGCGACATTCTTGTTCAAGCGGCCCTTCTATTGACGTGGCATTCGGACAGCGCAGATGATGATGTTGCCGCAGACGCTCACTTTTGGGTTGGGGCCGCTGCACGTATCGCCACGGGGCTTGGAATGCACCGTAATCCTGTTTCCAGTAGCTTTGTGACTCGCGATAGGCGAATGTGGCGGAGAGTTTGGTTCATTCTGGTCCAATTTGATGTATTGATCTCTCTGTCATATGGCCGACCTCAAGCAATGTAAGTCATCCCAAACGGCCAATTCGCAGCAAATACTAATCAAAGCTTCAATTCAGCAATCTGGACGATTCTGACGTGTCTCCTTTGACGCCCGCAGATTTTGAGAATTGTGGACCTCTTGTACAAGCAGACTACGTGATTCATTTTACCGAACTTTGTACGATGATCTCCTATCTCATTCGTGATCGATTTGGACTTCGGGCAAGTGAGGAACGGCGAAAGGCTGTTCTTCAGGAAGCAGACGGATCACTGGCAACCTGGTCTTTAAAACTTCCTGATAATCTTCGACTTCGCGCATCTGATATGGATCCTTGGTCCGCCATGCTCCATCTGACCTACAACAACTTCCTCATTCTGTTGCACCGGCCTCATCCCAGAGCCTCGGCCTATTCAGACGACTATGGACCCCACGATGCAGAAATTTGCAGTGCAGCTGCCGGGGTTATAGCGTCAATCTTTGAGGAGCTCAGGATGCATGAGCGTTTGAAGTTCCTTTGGTACACTGGCGTCCATACACTCTTCACGGCCATGATTCAGGTCCGAGTTGAACTCCGTTTCTCCAACCCGGTTCTTGCCATCAATGCCTTGCGTCGCTTCGATTCTGCCTCTTACTCGCTGCGCGAGTTGGCTCAATACTGGGTTCATGCTGGCACAATCCTTCGACTCTTTGAGGACTCCAAACGTCTGCAAGAAGATCTTCGGATGGCAACCACAGAACGACCCAAGCCGTTCAATGACCCTCATCATGCGCACAAGATGCCCGTTGCCTCTCCTGTTCCATCAATTACCATGCAAACCCCCGGACCACTCTCCTTCGGTGTACCCACTCCTGAATCCACACCTCTCCAACAAAACACCCTCTCACCACAACCCAATGCTCAATTTAATAATTGGATTGCCCCTCTCCGGCTTAATGTTGGCCCGCTGGAAAGGAACGACCCTTTCTCAAGTAGCATGCAAGTCGATAATATCGAGCCAGCTCGCGACTATCCAGACTGGCGACAGTTGTTCGCCTTTGGTGATGTAGACCTACCTCCCCCTGTGGGAGTTGAAGGTCTGCCCGAGCTCGAAGATGAATGGCGGCAGATCTACTGGCAGGATGCCCCAATGGCAGATCTTATTCACGATGGAGGATGGATACATAGCTAGCTTTGCCTGGCTACCTCTGGTAGATGACTGTATAAGCTGTCATATTTTCCATCGCCTGCTCTCCACATACCTTTTCTATTTTGACGACGAGACGAGCCATGCCAGGGCACGCAGATACACGATACATCTTAGAGACCTTGTCAGGTCACAGGCACCTTCAGGCCCAGCCTATGATACCATGTCACAAATGATCACATACAATGATAGAGATATACCACATCATATAATTGCAAATAGTGATATCGGATAAAATTAGTTGGGGCCTTTTCGTATCTTGAATGAATCACCTAGATCGCACCATGTATGCATTTCGCTAATCGCACCGCTCGAGAAACCCGCTCACAATAGATCAGAAATCGAACCTGAGCTCACCCCATGCAGGAATAGAACAATGAAACACAAGACCTAGCCAAACACAAATCGCCGCCAATTATCTGCAAGCACCTGGACACCATGGCGCAACTGCCATCCACGTAACTGACAAACCTGTCGGGCCACATCTTCCAGCAACTCATCCATCTGCGCACCCGCAACATGAAGATCACTTTCGATAAGAATGCGGTCCTCAGGCAAAGCCTTGATAACATCGCCAACCTTCTTCTCGGCAGGACCGGAGAAATTGATAACTTTCGAGAAAGAGAAATAAACATCCGACGGATTCGACCGATGTAAGAACTGACGAATAGGCTCAACCGAACCAGTATAAGAGTGCATGCAGATACGAGGCGGGAAAGGTCGATAGGATTTCCCATTGAAGTCAGACGCTTTAGTAGACTGAGAACCATCCGGCGTCTTATCTTCATCATCGTCTTCGTCGTCATCGGATACGGCACCTTCCGCATCCCGCTGCTTGTCTCTCTTCCGTCGCGATAGCACAACCCGTTCATGTCCTGCCCAGAGCTCTTTAAGCACCTCAAAGACCCCGCCGTGGGCTTGCACGCTATGCATCGAAACGGCACGGTTCATTTCTCCCGCTAGCTGTAGCTGCGCTTTCAGCACGGTGCGCTGGTGCTCCGGCTTGACGCGGTAATTTGAGAGACGTCGGCCCTCCCGTGAGCCGGGTGTAAGCTGGTCATCTCTGTTATCGGCGTCGGCTGGAGTCCATGGAATCGGGAGTCGGAATGACCTGTCCAAGCCTACTTCGCCGACTAACGCATTCGGGAACTGTTGGAGTCGGTTCCGAGTTTCAGATATTAGTTCTGAGAGGGGCTTGGGAACAGGGAGTAAATCAATGAATGGCTGGTCGTCGGCTGGAGATGGTGCTAGGGCGGCAGTGTAGTGGGCAGACTTGTGCTCAGCTGGGCTTTGTGCTGATGCTGGTTGTGCGGTGTCGTCCAGAATCTGGTACGAGAACCACGGGTGCCAGCCGAAGCAGGGGACTACGCGGTCTGTTGTTGATTGGCTTTCCTTGGCTGAGAGTGACACCGCTGTTTGTTGTACGAGATCTTGATCTTCCCCGCGTGTAGCCATGATTGTCAGTGTTGTCGCTTTCATCTGCGGGATGTCAGCCACTGAGGCCAATGTGTCGGTGGGGTGACAGTGGGCATCGTGGACACCAATGTCCCAAGGGAAGGGTTCGTCCTCGGGCATATTCTTGAGAATATTCAATGGCAAAGTACCAAGTAGAATAGGTTCTCCAGGACTACTATGTAGATTCTAAGTTTTTGATATACAAAGGCTGAAAGTTCCCGAAGTGATGTAATTGGCGGTGCCTGGGGCATCCATCACATGCTTTCTCCGCAATTTGTTGTTTGTGCTGTGACTGGGCGTTGTAAAACGCCGAAAGTCTTATAACCATGGACTTCTGGTGTTTTGATCCCTTCCTAGGGACGTAGACTAACTCCTCAATGTGGCCCTCCATATCAACATTGCTCGCGCTGCCTATTTTGGGCCTCATCTCTATCCCACTCATTCTCTCAGCATGGGTTACAATCTCCGCTGCGCTCTTTGCGCTGTTACTCAGACTCTCAGTGGTCTGTATTGAGCTAGTCTACGGATTGGTCATGCATTTCTTCTCAGTGCCAACCTCATCTACCTCATCATTATTGACATTCGCGGCCTCAGAACCTACAACCCCAGCTGCCGGTAGATCAAGAAGGAACTCTAGTCAAACAACTACACATCCACGAAAGACAAATGACCCTCTCAATTCCTGGGGCATTGGTGCTAGTCTGGATGACCCAGCAAACCGAAAAATGAACTCTTATGCACGGAGCATGATTGAGGCCCACAACTTATCTACCCAAACACCTATCTACAGCCTGCCCATAAGCGGCGATGAAAGACGAGACTTCGAAGGCGTAGGTGGCTGGCGCTCGTACCGGAGCTCCAAAACACGCAGCTCAAATACTCCACACGAGAAAGCCACAAGCTCAACCTCGTCCTCTCCAACACATAGCACCGGCGATGTCGATCCAGACGCAGAAATCGACGCAGACGAGCGAGCCTGGCTTTCTCTAAACAACCGTCTCGAGCTCCCCTCGCAGCTCGTCACACTATGCACAAGTGTCCACGCCGGAAGCACCCTAACCAGCCCCGAAAGTACCGACTGGCGCAACGGCCGAAGCAATTTCCAACCGCGGACAGGAGCAACTGGGTCACAGGACATTTACCCGGAGAAGCAAAAAAATGGGTCAAGACACCACCACCGCTCGCTCACGACTTCCTCGCTGACGACCTCTGACCGACGCACGGGAACGGGGCTCTCCATAGCGCTGTCAACCAGGCCTGATAACGTAGCTGTTCATTTGAGTGAGTACGGTCAGTCGATGGTATCGTCGACGGCCCGACTCACGGCCCCGTTCATGACGCCGCAGCCATACGCGCGACTGGATTCGAACTCGCTTTCTCAGTCGCGGGCTCTCCCCCGCGCTTTCAATGCTAGTGGTGCGCCATTCACGAGCTCCTATCTCTCCAGCTTCGGGGATGGACTGGGACAGAGCTTCGGGAGCAATAGTAGTGGTGGAAGCTTTGCTAATGGAGGCGGCGGTGGGTACTTTTCTTTGAGGCGGCCCGGGTCCTCTGGTAGTCATAATCTCTCTGGAAGAGTTAGCCCCAGTACTAGTGGGTATAATACCCCTGCAGTTGGTGTGTCGACCGAAGAGCGTGGTGCTTCATCAGGGGGGCTAGCGCGGTTGATGGCGCATTATCCCACTAGCCCTAGACATCGGAGACAAAGTATCTCTGGGCCGAATTCGAGGGGGCTAGCTGCTGGGGATCGAGCTGGATGAAGGTTGTTGGTACTTTTTTTCTCTTTGGAAGGCGCAAGGAGCACAAATGATAAAAAAAAAAGTGCCATGAAAGCTGTTTCTCCAACTGGGGTATTCATGGCAACTGTCATTGATTCTGTTCAAGTCTATCTAGTCAATATGTACCGTACAGAATTGTAGTCATGTAGAAGAGGGAGAGAGAGGCACATAAACACCAGGGGCAAAAAAAAAAAGAGAAAAAGCCACAATAAAGGAGGGATGAAGGTATCCAATATCAACATCACCCTCCAGGTCTAAATTGATAAAATGTTATTCACGGCAGAGAGAAAGAAGCCATATCCACGTCATTGCTGACGACTTCTCTCCCTCTGGTTGACCTCTTCCATCTCGGTGAGCACAATACTGTTGAACTCCTCCCAGCCATCGAGATACAAATGGTGGCCAGCTTTATTCACAACAACCACTCTAGAGGAACCTTCATCGGCACGCTGCTCCTCTGGAGTGGCCTTCTCCAGGACTTTGCGCTTTTCTTCTTCCAATTTAGCGACTGCTGCATGGCCACCTGAGACATCCATCCAGTCATGGTCGCCATACATGAATACCACGGGAAGACCCTTCTCGCGCCGAGCAGATGGCAAAGACTCAGATGAAGTAGCGGAAGTGGAGGCGGGCGTATTATCAGTAGGCGTTGATGAAGTGGTAGCGGCGGCGGCTGGATGAGGGACGCCGCTTGTGTTTTGAATTAGTTGTCTTCCGAGGCCCTGAACACGGTGGATCAGAGGACTGCGAGCGAAAGCACCGGGGGCAAGAATATATGCTAGCGCGTACTCGCCGCTGCCACGAAGACTGAAGATTGAGTATGAATAGTCGTGGAGTGCTTTAGCTTCCTCGGCTGGTAGGTGGGAGAATCGACGAGAAGTCCATCCGGACACAAGACGTGGCCCCAAAGGACCGGCCCACCGCACCAGGCTGAAGGGGGAGATATTGGCGTCCCACAGATACGCGAACCACTTGGGGAGAACCCGTCGTGGGGGTTGTGATGGAACGGAATCAGCCGGAAGTGGTTGGCGCCCAGTGATAAAGCTACCCTCGGTTGTCTTTGGCGGAATGGCAGACGAACCGATATCGCGCTCGTCTTGGGTAAGTTCGTTAGACAACGTTGATGCCGGAGGCTCGGTCACATCTGCGGTGACGGCGTAGGGGTCCTCCGGGATGCCGACTGGAGATGCCAGGATAAGCTTATTCAGGTGACCGGGGTATTTCAGCGCGTAGGCGACCGCCATGTACCCGCCGAGACTGTGTCCAAGTAAAGTGAAGCGATCAATCTTTCGTTTGATGCGCCATTCCTCCAAGGCATCCACAAACCAAGCCTCGGCCTCCCTGATGGCTTCTTCTCTTTCCTTTGCCTTGATTTTGAATGAGGGTCGAGTACTCCGGCCCATGCCTAGCATGTCCAAGGCGTGGAGTTGCCAGCCCTTCAACCGACTCAGCGGTTCAAAGTTTTTATAGAAGAATCCAAGTCCAGCGCCGTAGCCGTGGAGCATAACCAAATGCTGGTCTGCTTCCTCGCCGACCCTCTCCACCGAGAACTCATTGAGCGCGCGGTCTTTCCCGCTCAGCTCTACCATACTGGAACGCCATCGGCGAGGGCCGTAAGGGTCATCAAGGGAATTAGTGGTGACTTCGCCCAGCTGATTAGGGTCTGCACTCTCGAGACTAGTAGGGGTAGTGCCATCGGGGAGTTCTGTCGTTTGTCCAGTCTGGAGGTGGGTGGGGGGCTGGTGATGCAAGTAAGGCAGATAAGAAAGGACTTTGTGTTCGGCAGCTGCTGCAGGTATACGGGCCCACTATATAAAGCAAATAATTAGCGGAATTCGGAAATGGGGGCTCCTCGATTATAGCTTACCCATTGACTAAAGCCTTCGCGGTATCCCAATGGAAAAAGTGCGCGTGCCGCTGCCGCGCCAGTAGCAGCCTGACTCGCATATGGACTTTCTGAGATCCTCTCGGGATTGTTTTCAACTGGGCGTTGGTGACGTCCATGAATGTCCTCGTGGGACGGGTTCAATGATTCTGACGCCATTGAAGACAGTCGTTGCCTCCGAGCGAGAGTGGCAAAGGCGACTGGGCGAAGTTTAGCCTGACGTCGAGGGACTGAAAAGGGAAAGGCAAGTCGTGAAGCTATGTCTGCGGTTCGCAAGTTGGTAAGATAGAGGGTTTCTGCTAGCAAAAGTTGAGTGGCGCTCATGGACGTATAAGAAGGGAGCACGGAGACAATTCGGTCACTCCGCTTAACCCCGGTAGGCTTAACATGCGCACCGGGCAGAAGATGTAATATCCGATAGAAGAGATCCGATGAAACTAGAAATGTGATGGTTGAATTCCCCCTAGGGGCAATGGGCAATGGTCAATGATCAAAATAGAATTATTTGTGTAGAAAGAAGAAAAAGAAGAAGCCAAGTCAACTTGGCAGATGATGTCGATCCAACTTCGCTTCCTCTCAACTTGCCGCCTTTCTCCCTCCTCTTCACATGCGATGACACCAATGACATTCGCTTTGGGCCGGATCGGCCAAGTTTTGATTTGACTTTAACTGACGAGCTTTACTTTTTATATTCTATTCTCATCTTGGAGACTCTTTTATCATGGCTTCGCCTTTAGACCAGATGGTCAAGGGTGCCCCAACACCGGATGCTCGCGCCTCAACAACCCCGGAGCCATTGAACTCCTCACGGTCATCTCAAGCTCCTCGTTCAGATTCCTCCCCTCAACGTCCCTCGACCCCAGACCCGCTGGCACACCTGCCCTCCTCCCCACCCCAGATCTACCTAAACCTTTTAATACTCGAAACCTCGCTGCGAGCCCAATATCTGGCCCTGCGCGAGCGTCGCCGCCAGAACACGTTCTTCCTACTTCTACTAGCTGCTTGGCTTGCGCATTTTTCATATGCCCTTTTCCTTCGCCCACGTGAAGATGGCCGCGGAGTCGGCGGTTCAGTCTACTGGGTGGTGGAGATGGCGGAGAAAGTCGCCCTGCTTGGCGGGGTGGTAACCGCACTACTCGTCTGGGGTACAGGGCAATGGGAACGAGGAATCAGATGGCCTCGGCGCTGGCTCGCTGTCTCCAATCGTGGCCTGCGCGTAATGAACACCAAGATCATCATCATTCGCGGTCCCTTCTGGCAAGAACTACTGTCCTACATCTCATTCCTGTTCCCATTCTCCGCCCCGTTCTTACCCTCTCCCAATGGAAACTACCATTTCGTGGAGCAGAGCCCCTCCGATAAACGCGCTGGTGGTAGTCGGCAGCACTATCAACAGTACTACAACGGCACCGACACCGAGTCCGGCCTGGTAGAAGAAGACCTCAGTCCGGGAGGCGACTACATCCGTCTCCTCCTGCTACCCAAGTCCTTCTCCCCAGAATTCCGCGAAAACTGGGACGATTACCGCACAGACTTCTGGGAAAAGGAAAACGAGCGTCGCGCCCAGCTCCGCCTGAAACTACGCGAGCGCGAGCACCACCTTGCCCAAACAGAAGGAGGCTGGCTCAACAGACTCGGGTTCGGCTGGCGCGCTTCCCAGCGCCGACGTCTCGTTGCAGGAACCCTGCACCGCCCAATCGAGCCGGAATTCAAACACCGTCTAGGTCACGGCCATCACCCCTCCATCACGAAACTCAACCAGGAGCAACGCGGCCCCTCCTCCCGCCGCAATACCCGCTCCGAGTCCCATTCCCGCACTTCATCCCGTAGCACCACTCCCGTCGATGCAAGCTTCGAAGACCGTCCCCCTTCTCGCTCTTCTACTTCCAGTCGACCCCGTCGCGGAAGCACGGCCTCTGGACAGGACGCGAGCCCACAGCAGCGGAAACGGAAGGGCTCAACGCTTCGGAGGGGTCTGTCGCCTCTCACACAGGCGCAGATTCGGGAGGGTGTGCGTACGCCGTCGTTCTCGTCTGATGACTCTGTGTTGCCTATGGCTATGATTGAGAAAGATAAAGAGGAGGCTATACCGAATTCTGTTCCGGCATTGTAATACTGCACTGGCACCTTAGCACGAAATGTTATTCATGCTTATGCTCTTCATATCTCTATACCCTGTTTTTTGGTCTCTTGTCATGTTTATCAGGTAATTGTTGCTCAGAGCGCTGTCTTTGAAAACTTACATTAGCTATGTATGCATATCCCTTAGAGCGCGGTGTCGTTAGTTCTATAGATAAGCCCGAGTACCTCACCTATGTATGCTGGTGTGTTGGATCTGATTCCTATGGAAAACTCCTATTTTACTGCATCATTTCAGTGTCAGATAAACGAATCACTGCTACTCTGATCACATGGCATGGCATGGCATTACAATTGCAGGTGAGCCAAGCGTAGGACTGCTATTCAGGTCTTGATATAAGTCAAGGATCGAGTATTCATTCATATTTCTCGTATTGAGTTCACTAATATTCCCTCACAAACCCACTCCATGCGCCAAACACAAAAAAACAACATGAGATGATATCAATCCCAATGCAATGACAAGAAAGCATGCTCGTAAAACTGGACGTAGACAAGTCCAGCATTCTCTCCTCTAGTTATTTTCCACATGGAGGAGAAAGGTATAGACAGTGCCACATAGCCCAGATAAATTAGACCCGGTACACATCCTCTTCGTCCTCGAGGTACATCAGGATATTATCGTTGGTCATGACTCGCAAGGCTTGGATAGCCTCGGAGCGGGAGAAGACCTGCGAAGCGCCAAGCTGGGGCGATTCCCGGATAGCAGTATTAACAGCATTGATCAAGTCATCAATCTTGCATGTATCGCTGTCCTTGAACACAGTCTTGCCCATGAGTGGGCCCAGAGTCTGTCGGAAGACTGCCATGCGGGCAGGAGTGATAGGGACGTCTGTGGAAGTGGACTGCGAATCCGTCTGAGACTCGATGAGCTGCGAGGCTGGCTGTGAGGATGCCATTGACATCTGAGAGTCGGTTTGTGTTTGAGTGCGGGCCGTCTGGCTCGAACGCAAGCGTTGAGCGCGAGGGCTGGCTGTGTATAGGCTGTCTGGGTCTTCGTCCTCGTCGGGGACTGGAACACTAGACTGCGTTGCGGTACTGCGGGTGCGTGCTGTGCCTGTGCGTCTACCTGGAGTGGCGGTTGATGTGTTGCGGGCGGTGGTGTCATCATCAGAGTTGTCGTCAAGTTCGGCATCGCTGTCATCATCGGAGGAATCATCGAAGGTGGTCACCTTTCGTCTCTTCCGGCGCTCGTCTTCGACCACTTCCTTGAACATGGCGAAGCGCAGGATCGCCTCGGCATGTTTGGCATCCTTCTCGTCTACTCGGTTAGACAGGCGGGCCTTGGCATGTGCAGTGGACAGACGAATCAGCGTCTCCAGGGTACGGGGTGTGATCGGTGATGTGCGACGCTTGTTGCCGGTGAGTTCATCGTTTCGCAGAGCAGAGTATGTGGCGATGACGTGGTCAGCAGCACCCTTGGTCAAGACGGGCATGATTCGCTTCTTGGCGTATTGGATGTACTTCTTGATGAAGGGAATACTAATGATTTCCACATTCTTGCCACGGCGGCGGCCAGCATTGGCAGCGTCAACCATACCACCGTGGAGCATGACATTGAACTTCTCGAAAACCTCACTTGGCGCGTTTGCATCTTGGCGGTCTTCACCACCCACGCCCAATGTTTGGTTGAGCTGTTCCCGAACGGGCGCACCCTCCTCGGTGCCAGGCTGGCGGTAACGGTGCATGCGTAGAACGTGCTCTGAGATTATTCGGTCGTGCGCATCCTCAATATCATCAGTCACGACGAATAGCAAATCGAAACGAGAAAGCAAGGAGTCAGGAAGAGCAATGTTCTTATGCGGGTCCTTGTGGGGGTCATATTGGCCATAAATTGGGTTGGCCGCTGCAAGAACACTGCAGCGAGCGTTCAAGCTTGTGTGGATACCAGCCTTTGCGATTGTGACAGTCTGCTGTTCCATGACTTCGTGAATGGCAACACGATCGACATCACTCATCTTGTCAAATTCATCAATACACACCACACCACGGTCACCGAGGACCATAGCACCAGCCTCCAATCGACGTTCGCCGGTTTCCTTGTCGGATGTAACGGCAGCAGTCAAACCAACACCGGAAGAACCACGACCGGTAGTAGCAATTGCCAGTGGCGCCGTGTTCAAAACAAAACGAAGAAGCTGGGACTTCGCAGTCGAGGGGTCACCAACCATAAGGATGTTGATATCACCACGAAGATGGGTTCCGTTATCCAAGTTCTTCTCCATTCCACCAAGAAGCATAAGAAGGATGGCTTTCTTGATGTAGTCATGACCGTGGATACTGGGAGCCAGAGACTTGGACAACAAGTCAAATACGTTCCTCTTCTTGGCGATCTGGTTGATGTTTCGAATATCGGTATCTGTAAGCACGGCCTCTGCAATACCTCCGCCGCTCTTCGAAGACAACTGAATAATGTTGTTCGCCATGACCACGGTGCGGAACGTCGATGAGCCACTACCACCATTGCCGAGGGTACGATAGATACCGACCAACTGGATTCTGTCACCAGGTTTGGCAGTGTCGACGAGGTCGTCATCCAAAAGGACATCGACACTTCGGGGCAATTGTCCTGCCGGGGCACGTTCGGGCATTTCTTGGATGGAAATCGACTGGTGATCGAGATATGTTGAGTAACCGTACTCGGTGATAAGCTAGAAAATCTATCATTAGTCTCAAAAAGGGTAATAATTGTTGGGATATACTCACAGGGTTCTTTTCGTCGTCCTCTTGAGGGTAAACATTCAGACTGGTTGCCCCACTAGCACCCATTGTTTGATCCCGATATTTTCTGGCAACAAACCGATCCTTCCTCTCGACATAGTGGACACTCTGGACGACCTTGGGGCGAACCAGTGAGCATTTTGTCACAATTCCCTCGAGCGAGACCATGTGGTTCAATTGTTCTGAGCCCAGTGTGCGGGGGTTGCAAGAGAATTCTCCAAATGCGCCAACATAGGCGCAGTAGTAGTTCTATCGATATCGTTAGACATTCAAAGCCTGCTAAGAATCGTCCAAAAACTAATACACACCGCTTCATCTGAAGTTTCCCTCAGTGGTCGACCGGGTAGGGTTTTGACAACCGCCTTCAAAGCAGCGTCAAAAGCTTGTGAATAATCGAATGGCGAAGAGAGCAGCCTACAGCCATAGCCATTAGTCCGTGGATCCAATTGCACTTGTTATAGAGGTGTAGTTTACCCATCGGCAAGCTCCCGGTTGTGTGCTCTGATTTCATCGATGCTGACCTGTCCAAAATTATCAGCACCACCTCCTGGCAGGGAATTTCGTAGGTCGACGTACTGTCAATCGTCGCGCACCCTTATTCAGCATAACCACAATATCCGCTCGATAACTGTTCCAGTCTGTTAGATGTATATTATATAACGTCAAGCTTCGAGTTCGACGAACCTGCGTGCCCGTGCATCATCTGGAAAAAAAGGACTTGATTAGTTCAAGGGAGCACAACACATAACTCAATGGACTTACTAGGGTCAAGAAATTCAGTTGCAGCACGCACGCGATCTTGCGCGGCCTCATCACGTAGTTGAAACCCGTCCATGATGTGTGATGCAATATAGTGTTGGTGGTAAGGAGGGAGTCGAGGGGGGCCGATTGGGATTTCCCGATTTGCTAAAGTGGAACGCGTGAAGTTGCACGCGAGGAAGGCGCGTCCCACGGGTACCACGTGCCATGATGACTCAGCGAATAATTTTTCAAAAAGCTATATAAACCCCCATCCCCCCGATCCTTTTTTTCTTCTTCAAGCGACTCTACGTGCGTTCTCCTCCCCCTAACAGTTGGAAAACCTTCCGGGTTTTCCATACTGGACTTTGTCATTTTGAACTTTTTCACTGACTTTTCTTCCTCTACAGTTCAAAGAATCACTTTAGAGTAGACGTCCCCTTTCTAAACTCTTTAAAAGAGCCACAGAATCTCCACCCTTGCTGATGACTACATGTCCTCGATGCCCTAAAGTGAAGCCTTTTTACTCCCGCCTCGACTGTCACGCGTGCTGTCCGCAGTGTCTGTGTTTCGGTCTAGGGAGTGGTGATGATCTTGACCTGGTCTCGACGTCTGACTTCGGTCGGTCGGTCCTGGTGGGTGTCGAGGAGGTCTGAAAGGTCCTCTTCCATTCTGGTTGATGGTATGGAGCGCTGTGTGGGGTGTTCATATATACTTTTTTTTACCCACAATATGAAATTTTTAATCCAACTTGATACCGATTCATAATTTTTCTCGTACCTTATTCAATAGTCTATATATGGTATGCACTGTTGTTGGGAGTTGGTGTCCCCTGACCCTATTTGACAGGACTGCTAGCTAAATAGTCTGCTCTCCCTCTCCTTCCTTTCCCCTTTAAAAGTTAGCACTTCGAATACAGTTGCATTTGCTCTCTGTCTTCTCCTGGCTTCTTATCGACTGTCCTAGTGTAGCTGTGAAACGATAACGTTGCCCATATGTGTGTTAATGAATGAATGTTCGGCTTAATATGGCATTCTCTGCACTCTGCCCTCGCCGGTTCAACGTACCATGGCAACGACAAAATAATGCTACATGTAGATTCAGGAAGACAAGAAAACTTGACTATCCTTGATGTTACATTTAATATACCAGAACGCCTTTTTGAATTTCTTTTTCCACTCTTGCTTCTAGAACTAGAAAATGGAAGGGGAAAAAAAAGGCCAAACAGTCCGGAGTCCGCACAGACTTGAATATATATAACCAGAGATGTCTAATGAAAGTTGAGAAGATCATTGGGTTTATTGTACAAATCTGGACGTTAAAACAAGGATATATATACAAGCTAAAATTACAGAATCACTATACATACATGGAGCATGCTGCTCAACGGTCGCCACTCGGTTCTTCTCTGGGTGCCGTCCAGGGTCCCCTATACTTTCGTCGCACGGCGTCTCGTTGGGCGTGTGACCGCCCGGGTTTCACATGCAGCCCAGAATCAACCTTGAACTTAAGGTGGGATGGAGTATCCAGCTTCCACTTGCGATTATCCTTATCGAACAGTTGCCGCTCGGGGGTCTGCCTCCTGATGTCGGGATGTTGCAACCTCTTCAAACGTCGCTTGTAGGTCTCAGCGCGCGGGATATCATTGGAACGGAGCGCCTCACGGATGCCCGCATTGTAACGGCTGACCTGGGGCCTCCAACGTGTTGTCACATCATATTGTTCTTCAAACGAGGTCTGTAGGTCAACTCGGTCCTCGCGAGGAAGGATGCTTGCCAAAGAGTCCAAGAATTTATTTTCTTTACTGCGGGGTATGACAGTATAATTCAACTCATCAGCAGAAGGCACAGGGAATTGGTTTCCGCTCAATACGAGAGGCTCCTCAGTCGCTGCCTCAAAGCTCCGTTCACGCATGTCGCCACTAGGGCCAAGAGCACCAGTGCGCGAGGAGAAGAGGTGGACCTGGCGTGGGCGCATCCCGCCCCTTGCTGCCTTGCCGCGAAGGATTGTATCCTGATATTTATCAGGCACGTATGGCATGGCGGCGAGGGTATTGACAGTCCGTGGCGCAATTTTGTGGAGATTCGCCAGATGCTTATTCCCCTCCGTGATACTTGTTTGCCGGAGCCGTTGTAGTGTGCTGGCGAGTTGAACCATGGTGGGGTAATGGGGGTGCATGTAATCGGGCTCGATTTTGCGCCAATGTTTTCGGGCCAACTTTCCCATCATTCTCCGAGATTTGGTGATACCTGAACGACCTTCGAGATGGAGGATTGTCACAGGGGCATTGAGTGGTCTCACGCCATATCCCTTGAGAAACCACGACCAACCAGGGAAACGAGCAATGAACTTTTCCTCAAAGAGTCGAAATGCCTCCACATTGTCGGGATAATTATCAGATGTCGCAAGCATTCGAACGTAGGTTGACCAGTTGAAACCAGTCAATGCAAAGCCTGCCGTCTGAACTTCGGCCACAACTTGATGTATTCTCTCAAACATGCCTCGGCGGGCCAACGACTCCAGATAAATCGAGAGTGGGAAGTCCAGGATGAAGCGTTGGGCAGGAAGGATTTTGGGCTTATCTGCTTGAGTGGTGGGTGTTGAAAGCATCGACGGGAGAGGGGACTCGGCTGGTGCTGGCAGGGTTGATATCGGCGACTGTGAAGACAAGATTTTGTCAAGGTCAAAGGTACCCGCTGTCTTGTTTACACTTGCCATAATACTGTTCCAGCACTCTTCCACTTTCTCGTAGTTCTGGGTTCCTAGATAGGCATTCATAACGGCTTTTATGAAACCAATCGGCAAGGAGTCCAATCCATCGCCGTCCAATGATCCCGTAGTTCGTCTGGATTGCATGTAATGGTTGAAGGTTTCGAGTGCCTTTTCAGCGCCACCTTGGAGTCCGTATGCTTCGATCAGCCGTTGATAGTGCGTGTCATTGAAAGACTGAACAGCAAAGCCCTCTAGCGGTGTAGATAATGGACTGTTGACTGGCGAGGGATTTCCATCGAATTGTGCGATTGATTTAACAAGTGTCCTTTCTGCGTTCTCGAGGACAATATCTTCAACAGGAGTCTGAAGATCTTTTGCGTTTTCCACGTCTCTCTCAATCTGCATTCGCAGGTTCAACAGGCTCGGCTCCATCCCAACTCGACCGAAGCGAGTTTGCATTTCGCGGGAGACAACATGTACCATATCGCGGTTCCGTTGCTTCACATATCCAAGCAAGAGAATGGAAAAATGGTGCTCGGTGGCTTCCAAGTCACGTTCATGCATCTCCTTGAGAGTTTTTTGCGCACGATCCACTTGATTAGCGTAGACATAAGCAAGCATAATAGCCGCGTAAGTCATGGCATCCGGTTTCAAGCCTAGCCGATCCATGCGGTCAAGGACACGCCGGAAGGAAAACTTGGATACCCTGAATGCATATCGCATTAGAAGAAAATTCCACATTCGCAAGGGAGACCCCCCCCACCGCTAAATTCCAGCTGCTTGCGACAAGCTCTTCTGCATGACCCAATTGCCCATTCTTGCAGTACGCCTGAACAGCCGTATCAAGCATTGGCCTCGTGATTCGTACGCGACTCTTCTGCGCCTCTTTGAGTAATTGACGGATGGCTTCGATGTCCCCTCGTTGGGCGAAAATCCCCATCAGTGTGCCAAATGTGAACGAGTCGGGAGGCACATGATTTCCTCGCATTTCCGAGAAGGCAGAAATAGCACCTGGTAGATCCCTGGCAGTAGTGTGCGCCAGAAGCAGTATATTCCAGCAAACTGTGTTCAGCGGAAGACCAAATTCTGTAGGAATTCGATCGAATTGTCGCCGTGTCTCGCGCACATCACCTAGCCGCGCATGGACGACAAGAAGGGGAGTCACCAACCTTTGGGACCTCGGGTTGCCGTGATCTGCAAGGTACCTGTCGAAAAAGTATTGGACATTTCGTACATCCCCCATTTGGGAAAAAGCAACCATTGCGTCACTGTATGAGCGCATGCTTATTTGCTTATGCTGATTAAAGTGCGCCTCTTCCTCCAAGAAGTATGGCAAGCTGTCGGTCATCTTGAATTCCAACAAGCGTTCAATGATGGAACGACGCAGCTGCAAGTATGGCCTTGTTTCCGGAAATTCTTCGCGCAATTGGCGGTAAAAAAGGATGCACTTGACAAATTCCGACCTCTCCTCTGATTTGAGGTAGAACTTTATCGCACGCAAATAGTGCCCCTTGGCTACAAAACCAAAAGGACGGCAATTGCGCAACAGTGAAAGCACGGTTGGTATCGGTGTGAGCTTGACCATGTCATCAGACTTGAAAAATTGTTGAAATATACGGCAAGCAAAGTCTTTGCCCCCATCAGTAAGATACTGGTGAGCGCTTGACATGTGCGTTTTTAAATCAAGGAGATGCCTGGCAAGGGAATAGCTAGGAAAGTGAAAGCGATCAATCCGACATAGCAAAGATTCCAATGGCGGTCGCTTGTTTTCAGGAATACTCAATAGGGTTCCCCAGAATGCGGCAAGTGCGTTCCACTGTCTGTTTTTCACCATGTGCATCAGACACAGCGAGACGATCTCTTGGGCAAATGGCGTGGAAATGGCTCGCCGGCAGATACTGCTCAAATAGGTCGGTTTTCGATCCGGCAACGAAAGAACCCGTGATCTTATAATGTTCTTGAAGTCTGACTCGGTGAGATCTTTGGGTGGGATTTTTATGAACATTAACCATACTAGTGCTCGCTGCCACTCTCCGGATGATCTACTCATATAAGCACAGAGTGCAGACCTGAGTTCTGACGGCCGTCCGGCTGCGACGAACATCACCCAAGCTTTATCAAAATCGCTGCCGTTTTTCCGAAGGAAAGCCTGGAGGGCTGCGCTCGCTGACCCGTCCTTATCGAGAGATTCTGGATGCTGAGGCCCTTGTGCCCGCATGGATGCATCTTTGTGGGCGAATGAAGTCTTTGCGGTAGCTTTTTGAGGACTTGAAATAGAAGCATAAGATCTTGAAAAGCCCAGGTTTGGTCTCCTCCGAAATCCAGTCCTATTCTGGGAGCGAGGCAGACGCGAAGCTACCAAAGTTTGAGCATGCCCAGGATATAAGAATTCGAGCGATGGCCCTATCCAATCACTTGACTCTCTGGTTTCGTGTTGACTGTCAAGAACGGGGGACGGTCGTTGGCCTGACGCCTGCAAAAGCGCGATAAACCACTGAGGAGCATCCGCTCCAGCGCCATTTTGCTTCCAGAAATGACCAGGCAGGCAGTTTCTTTTTCGGATAACACCATTGGAATCTTGAAGAAAACGCCGTCCCGCGTTCTCGAGGCACCCTGTTGCACGTTCGAGCATCACCCTCAATCGTAGTTTCGAGCCGTAGGATGCCGCTATGGTTCCTTGGTATGTATTGTGTTCGGTTCAGAAGCTCTGTCTAGATGATCCTCGTGTCAGAAAACTGTCCTGGATTTGAATATGACAAGTAATTGAGCAAGTTGTCCTTGATGGTGCCATTCGTACCAAGGAAGGAAAACCAGACTCCTCGAATTGTGCACCACAATGTCGCTCACACACAGGTCCCGGACATGAATTGCCAATCAAGGCCAAAGCACCTTGATTTGTACAAAAAGGCAATGATAAATCCGAGGTCCCATGAGCTTGGAGAAAACAACGCGAAAGATTCGGAGGTGCATGAAATTGCCGGGGTTTCACCGCCTTTACTGAGCCCACCACTTCAACCGTGTCCCTCCCATTCTCATCACAAGACCCCGAATAAAGGAACGAGTAAGAAAAATATCATGGAGGTCACTGAGTTTATCTTCAAAGAGAGAGAGGAGGTTCTCCTTGTGGGCGACTACAATGCCTACCGGGCACACACTACCAGAAAACTGCAGAAACTCCGCAAGAAGCTTGGTCAGGCCACAGTCAAAGGCCGCAAGTATACTGCCAAACCAGCTGTGACAGCTGAAAATGTTGGAAGCAATGTGTCGTATGTTGCTTACCCATATTTCCATTCCCAATTACTGCTTTTTGACTAGGTTTCTAACCTACGCTAGATATGTACATCTTTTGCTTCTTAGTTCCGAACGAGCTTGGGCGCAAGCAATGCACATGAAGTCCACACATTCCGCAGATACTTCCACAAAGGGCATCTCTGGTGCTGCTCGGCGCCACATTATTTCACGACTGAACAAGGCCACTGGGTATGCGCAGCATCTAGTCTCGCTGTTTCACGAACAGTCACTTTCTGGGGCAAGTGATATGGATATTCTGGAGACTCGGGCTTATTTGGCAATGATTTCCGGTACACTGTGGCTTGAAAAGCGGAAATGGGAACAGTGTCTCCAAGACTACTCCATCGCAAGAGTGATTTACACGGCTTTGGGCCAAAGGGTCAAGAGAGACGCTTTTCGGGACCTGCTCTCGGGGACTGTTGACCCAAGTCTCCGATATGCCGCTTATCAGATGAAGCTCCCCCGCTCCAAACCTACCTCATCGCTCGCCATTGAATTCTTCCCACTGGACTCAGAGATTCGCGCCGAGGTTGAGAAGATCGACCCCTCTTGTCTCGCCGAAGAAGCAGCCGGTACTCGACGAACTGCAGAGGGAGAGGTGCAGGAGTTGCCCCAATCTGTCACTTGGAGATCGCGAACCGTCCCACTGGACGACGCCTCAATTTCTCAATCGCTAGCTGCTGCTTCGGCCGCGGAGGCTCGCCTAACTACTTGGCTGGCAGACGCAGGAAAGTCAGCTGCCGCTAAGGATAAAGCTGCTGCATATGACAATGTGATTATTGCCAGTCAGGATGCTGTCGATGCTACCAAATCTGCCATTGATGACTTGGCTAGTGAGGGTGTTGATCCCAGTGATAAGAGAATGCAGGCACTGCAGATCACTCGAACTGCAGTTAATTACACTTTGGTTGGCTGGCGAGTCGGCCGTAACCGGGTGTTGTGTGGAGAAAGGGACGGTCTGTCATTTGAGGAACAGCAACCCGCATCGAATGGAAAGGACACTGCGAAGCACACCACAGGCAACGGCAAGAAGTTGAATAAGCTCCGTGAGCGCGTCGTCCTGTATGATTCGACACTCCAGAGCTTGGAATTTATTCTCGAGCTTCCGGGTGTTGCGGCCGACTCAGCCTTTGTGCAGGATCTAGAGGCAAAGCGGCACTACTTCCGTGCTCTCAGGTATGTTTTTTTTTCTTTCACTACGATCTTCATTTATTGTCGCAACTAATCACCTTTTCTCCCCCCTCTTTAGATGTCTTGCTTTAGGAAGATCCCATGGAGTGCTTTCGAAGTCAAAGGAGGCTCTTGCGTTGTTTTCTCAAGCCCTGAACCTCGTCGCATCCGCTTCCCCCAGTCAGCAACAGATGCCGAAGGTGTCCCCAAGCTCGATGTCTCGCGAGTGCAAGCAAGTGCCTTGGAGTCAAGTTTGCGAGAATTGGTTGCTCAGTACCGTGGACTTGTCACTCTGGAGAAAGTGACTGCTGAAGAGGCGGCACAATCGAGCCAGCGTCCAGTGGTAGAACGACTACAACAGTTCGCAGGATCTGGGTTGGACCTTAATAATTTGGTGCCATACCCACCTCAAATGCAGCCCATCCCTGTCAAGCCCTTGTTCCTTGATGTGGCATGGAACTACATTGATTACCCGCGCGAAGGTAGTCAGCGACAGGAGGGACCAACTCAGGCACAAGCTCAAGCCCAAGGTGCCGTGGAAGAAGAAACGAAAGGTCGTCGTGGATGGTTTGGTTTTGGTGGTCGCTGAAGCCCCTTACATAGATGCCATACCACGAATACCCATTGATTCATATCGATACCTACATGTGTACATATGTATATGTATGTACGGAGTAGATACCTCTAGTAACTTTGAATGTGTACAAAATCCATGGATAGTACTTAGGTACGATATGTACGTTGTAGTAACAAGCACGAGCACGTGCATATATGAACCCTTACTTCCGCCTTCGACCAATCAGCGACGATCCAACTCTCGGGAATTCTCTACCCGGGGTCACGTCGTGCTGAGTAATTATGATATGGCTTTACGCTGACTTGTTTGTATTTTTGGATTTGTTAACTATAGGTAGTTGTCCTACTCTATACAGTACTCCGTACTATCTACTACGGAGTAGTTATAGACTCAGGTATCCATATTTTTTTACCGTTCGTGATTTTTTAAGAATTCTCAGAAATCAGCTTGGGATTCACATCAGTACTCCGTATCCGTATACTAATATTTAAACCCGGCTCGGAAATTAGTTTAGTAGAACCCCCCAATCTATAGTATACACAAGCTAAAGCAGAGATTGTCTGAAGAATAACACCAAAAAACAATACTACAAGTACTCCGGAAATAGTTAATCAATCTGAAAATCAACCTAATAGAATATATTGAATATCAATTACTCCAATAATTCAAAATACAATGAACATTATTTATGCATCTGATATGGGCTAATGCTGGGCATCCCGGGGCCTCCGTGTAATTGGCGTTCCCGCCCCTGAGGGCCCCAGTCAATTATTTCTCCCCCTCTCCACTCACTTTTTTCCCTTTTTGTTCTGGCTTCCTCCCTTCTCATTAGCAATTCCCTTTCTCTTCAATTCTTGCTTGGAAATTTGATCCCGTGGACTCCCCAGTATGGTCGATATGGCCAACCTCACCGGGAGCTTCGTCTCGCCATCGGCGGATGCGACAGTCTCGCCCCAACTGTTCGCGCCGGCCGGTCTCGTTGCCACCATATTGGATGGCTTCACTATCTGGAAGGGCCTGTTGACTCTATTTGTCGCCGCCGTCATCTATGACCAGGGTGAGTGCGAATGCGACATGGGTGGCCTTGGGAATCGCGTCTTGAAACTAATCACGACCCCCTATTTGCAGTCAAGTACCACTACCTCAAGGGCGCCATTGTCGGCCCTATGTACAAGATCCCCTTTATGGGCCCGTTCCTCGAATCAGTCAACCCCCAATTCACCAAATACAAGGCCAAATGGGACAGTGGAGACCTCAGCTGTGTTTCCGTCTTCCACAAGTGAGAAGTCCCAAATGCACTTATCCCCTGTTGGGTCTGCTCTCTAACATACTATTCTACAAAGGTTCGTTGTCATTGCGTCGACTCGTGATATGTCCCGGAAGATTTTCAACTCGCCCACCTATGTCAAGCCCTGTGTTGTGGATGCCGCGCACAAGCTTCTCGGCAAGACTAACTGGGTCTTCTTGGATGGCAAGGCCCACGTGGATTACCGTAAGGGTCTGAACGGATTGTTCACTCGCCAGGCCCTGGCCATGTACCTCCCCCGCGCCGAGGAGGTTTTCAACTCTTACAACCAGCACTTCCTCAAGAAGTCCGCTGCCACCAACTTCACCCCGACCCCCTGGATGTCCGAGTTCCGCGAGCTTATGTGTGCTCTGTCTTGCCGCACCTTTGTCGGTTACTACATCTCTGATGAGGGTGTCCAGAAAATTGCCGATGACTACTATCTGATCACTGCCGCCCTCGAGTTGGTTAACTTCCCTATCATCCTTCCCTACACTAAGACCTGGTACGGCAAGAAGGCCGCCGATATGGTGCTTATGGAGTTCGCCAAGTGTGCTGCTAAGTCCAAGGCCCGCATGGCTGCCGGTGGCGAGATCTCCTGTATCATGGACGCCTGGGTTAAGGCCCAGCTGGATTCCGCCGCGTACCGCGAGAAGATTGAGAAGGGAATCCCGGTTGATTCTTCAGAGAAGCCTAGCCAGGTTCTTCGTGAATTCTCCGATTTCGAAATTGCCCAGACTATCTTCACCTTCCTGTTCGCCTCCCAGGATGCAACCAGTGCCGCCTCCACCTGGTTGTTCCAGCTAATGGCCGACCGTCCCGAGATCCTGGACAAGGTCCGTGAAGAGAACCTGAAGGTCCGTAACGGTGATCGTGATCTCCCTGCCACAATGGATATGCTAGACCAGATGCCCTACACCCGCGCCGTCGTCAAGGAGACACTGCGCTACCGCCCTCCTGTCATCATGGTTCCCTACCTGGTCAAGAAGGACTTCCCTATCAGCGAGACCGTCACCGTCTCCAAGGGCTCGATGATCATTCCTTCCGTGTGGCCCGCATGCCACGACAAGGAGGCTTACCCCAACGCCGACTCCTTCGATCCAGACCGCTGGATCACCGGTACCGCTGAGCAGCAGACCAAGAACTGGCTGGTCTTCGGCACAGGTCCCCACTACTGTCTGGGTCAGACCTATGCTCAACTTTCCCTGATGTCCATGATTGGAAAGGCCAGTATGGTGATGGACTGGGAGCACACCCCCACCCCTGAGTCAGAGGATATCAAGGTGTTTGCTACCATCTTCCCTCAGGTATGTTCAATCTCATTTTCTTTCATGATCAATTCACTAATATTTATCAGGATGACTGTCTTCTTACCTTCCGCCCCCGCGCTTAAATTCTCCCTTTTTGTATAAAACACCAAAGCGAGGTTGGAACCCAGCCCCATTTCTAGACAGGGCTTGGTGACCTTGACATGATACCTTCCTGTCCTGGAGATGGGGTGGTCCGCTGACACTTTTCTTCTTTCTTCGATTTTGATGCATGATGAACGCTCAATTCAGGAAAAGTCTTTAGCATATGTTTCTCTTAGAGAGACCTTTCATACCCTTGCGCAAAGAACCCCCATTGCGATTATGATTACCTGTTAGCCCGTGAGGGGTCGTGGGGGGGTTTCTTGTTTCTTTTCTTCAGAGTGACTACTCCTAGAGCCATGCATATTAGAACAATATTAATTCTCTTTTTCCACTTGAATATTTATGACATGTTATATAATTGTTGATACGTTTGAATTAATTAAACATCCTATGTCTTGTCGCACCTCGAACTTATGTTGCTATACGTAGCTTTCTTGAAGTTCTCAATCACCAAAGTCTGGCTCATCTCCTCTACTTGGTATACCAACACTCCACTATATATCTGTGCTATCTCAATCTCTACCTCAAAGCCGCACAAAATATATATTGACTCCCAAACAACAAATACGCTATAGCTATATTCCAACTAATTGATTTATTCCCACCAATCAAAACCCCCAATATCTCCCAACAATGCTTGTACATCACAGAAACTCTAAACTAATAATCGGTCACGTGCAGCAGATACTGACATCACAGTCCCTCGTTCCGAGGTTATTTCCGGAGGTGCAATAACTCCAAACTCACCTCCGCGGACAATCAAAATCCAGAATCGAAACAATGACTTCGACATTATCATCCACGATCCAGCGATCTATCGTGCTGTCCTCCGCCGCAGTCAGAACCCCAGCGCGCAGTGTGGTATCACCGGCCGCGGCCTTGCACCGAGCTATCTCTACACCAACAAGAGGACTGGTTACCTCTCCCACGAACCGTGTTGTTCGTGGTCGCCTGGCACCATCATGCAGCATTCAAACCAAGTCGATCCTGGATATCAAGAGTGCGAGTGCGCGCCAAGTGCAGAGGCGGTGGAATAGCGATGATGCTAGCTCGGTCAAACTCCGGGAATGGGGTTTCGAAGATGTATGTAACTCCCCAGAGCAAACTGCTTCAGCCATTCTTCCTCTTCTACCCTATTATTACTTCCTTCTTCGAACCAAATACCCATGAAAATAGCCATAAAAGCATTGTCACGAAACTAACAACAACCAAATTAGATCAACGCCGCTCTCCCCACCTCATCACCCGATTCCCCAACCCACAAGCCCATAATCTTAGTTGACGTGCGCGAGCCCGCCGAACTGAAAGGCACGGGTATAATTCCCACTGCAGTGTGCGTCCCGGTGGCATCACAGGGAGATGCATGGTATCTCACGCCAGACGAATTCGAGACCCGGTTCGGATTCGCTAAGCCCGATCCCACGGAGGGCGAGGGCGAGCCTGCGCAGATGGTCTTCTATTGCAAGGCTGGTGTGCGGGCTGTGGCGGCAGCGCAGATGGCCGTGCAGGCTGGATATGATCCTGCTAATATTGGGGTTTATCGTGGTAGTTGGTTGGATTGGGAGAGACATGGGGGGAAGGTTGAGAAGTGGGATGGGGATGATTATTGAGCTAAGTTCATTTCTTGAGTGCTTGATAGTGTTTCTGGGGATGAAGGTGGTTTACTGAGTAAGTTGGTGTATGGGTTGAGAAGAGGGTTGTACATACTACATAATGCCGAATAGGATATTGAAGGATAGATAGATCGTCTTCTCTATTCTGAGATTCTAGTGCAATCGCTCAATTTGGTCTGTGCCCTAAAAAAGACCGATCTTCTTAGTTTTAAAACTGGGTTGCTCCCGCGTGTTAAAGACAGATGAAGATCAACTATCTAATCCAAAGTGTATTCTCTAATGCAAATACTTGAGTATAAATTCAGATCACTATAGCAGAAACAAAAGATCTGGTATCGACCAGGCCTTGCTTTTCCTATATCATGTACATGCGACTTCTCTCGCTGTTCATCCATCAAGTCATGGTCATTCATTGTATGTTCAAATCGTAATCAAAAATAGAATAACTTTTCCGCTTTTCGATAGCAATTGTCATAGCCTAGTAGATTTCGATTCGTTTCCTCCAAACTGGGCTATGATGGAACCGAAGGCCAGAGGGCCGACGGAGAACAAAGCTCGCCACTTACTGGCATTTGATCGTTAAGTTCGCTCGAGGATAGGTATCGCAAGGCTGGAATGGGTCCGGTGCTGACGATTCTTGATATGAAGACATCGCACACCGGAAAGAAGCCCTAAGACCGAATTCAAGGAATGTCGAACACGGGCTTGAGCTTCTTGACCAGAGCCCATTCCTCCATAGAGACCTCGGACCGGTAGAACTCCTTGAGGGTGTCGATACTGGCACGCGAGATGTGCGAGATAAGCTGGTCCTTCTCTTCGAGGTGACGACCGTACATGGGCTGGTTGGGTCCCTCGACCTTAACAGCAACGGAGGGCTGACCTCTCTTGCAGACAGGGACGGCCTTGTGATCGCGCTCGATGGATGTGCTGTGAAAACGGTTGCGTTAGAAATTAGACAAAAAAAAGATGAAGGGGGCCAAAACTTACACTCTACCAATATCGACGATCTCCCTTACACCAGCGGCGTTGGTCCTGACCGCAGCTAGAGGGGTGTGGAGACGCAGACTTCCTTCAATAACATCAACACCGATGACAATGGGATCGGTCTTGTTGAAGACAGCAATGGGCTTGATGACACAGGGGAAAATAGCAAGAAGCTTAGCCTCCTCCTTACGCTGCTCTGTGATCTGAGCCATGTGCGCAGTGAAGCTATCGAACAAGTGGTAAATGATGTCGGCTGTGAAAATCTTGACACCAATTTCGTTGGCATAGGCCGTTGCATCCTTATCGACCTTGACGTCGAAGCAGAGCATGACAGCATATTCCTTACTCTTCTCAAGCATGGTACCAGCCATCATGACATCACGCTTGTAAACGGGACCGATGGAGATATTGGCGACAGGAATCTTGGAGACCTTGAGGAACTCCAGGAGGGCCTCAAGCGAACCCAGGGTGGAGGCCTGGACAGTGACACCACGCTGATCAGTCGAGACACGGCTCAGCAGGTTCTCCAAATCAGTCATGACCTCCTCCTCAAGATCCTCCTCATCATCGTCAGGGCCGACGACAAGCATGCGAGAACCAGCAATAGCGTGCTCCAAGTCGTTGGCAGCAATCTTAACACCAAGGGCAGCCTTGACCTCCTTGTTGTGAACGTACTGGGACTTCAGACGCAGCTCCTTGAGCGGTGCTGGTGTCAGAAGAGCACGGATATTGGTTGTAATAGGACCGTTGAGACCGCACATTACGATGCGATCACCCTCGCGAAGGATACCGTTGGACAGAATGACATCAATGGTGGTACCGAGACCCTCAATGACCTTGACCTCCAGAACCGTACACTCGACCTCGGACAAGTACATAAGCGAGTTGGTCATACGCTCTTGACTCAGGCTGGTCAGGAGCTTCAGCATGTCAGGAACACCCTCTCCGGTGTGGGCAGAGGTGGGAACGAGAGAGACGTTGCGAGACAGAGACTTGTTCTCGAAGAACAGCTCGGAGTTGAAACCCTGCTCGGCAAAAGCAAGCTTGGTGGCCTCAAGACGAGTGCGGAACTCGTTTTGAACACCCTTGTTCTGCATAGCCAAACTATCCTCGAAACCGTTGTTGTCAATCTTCTTCCAGCCGTAGAGACGATCGATCTTGTTCAATGCGACAATGAAAGGAGTCTTGCGGTCACGCAGCAAACGCATAGACTCGAGGGTCTGGGGCTCGAGACCGTGCATGATATCAACAACAAGGATAGCAATGTTGCAAAGGGAGGAACCTCTTGATCGCAAGTTGGAGAAGGACTCGTGACCGGGAGTATCGATGATCAACAGACCGGGGACCTTGAACTCGAACTTGCCATCCTTGTTGACAACTTGGGTCTTGGTGCGCAGAGCATCGACGGGGAAGTAAGTGGCACCGATCTGCTGGGTAATACCACCAGCTTCGCCCTCCTGCACGTTGGTCTGTCGGATCTTATCGAGCAGCTTGGTCTTACCAGTATCGACGTGACCAAGAATACAGCAAATAGGGGATCGGAGATTATCCTTTGAACGAGCGGCCAGAGCCTCCTCGTGCTTAAGCTTTCTCCGCTCAGCAGCCTCAGCCTTTCTTGCCAGGATGGCCCTTTGGTTGGCGGATTGCTCCTCATCAGATGAGTCTTCATCCGATGAGTCGTCGGAGTCGGAGTCGGAGTCGGATTCTTCTTCTTTCTCCTCCTTTTGGGCGGGTGCCTCCTCCTCAGCGGGCTTCTCTTCCTCATCTGATTCCGCATCCCAGCTGTCCTTGACATCTTCGTCGGCAGCCTGCTCCCAGTCTTCAACTGCATCCTCTTCCGCAGGGGCGGCAGCGGCAGCGGCAGCGGCGGCGGCTTCAGCCTTGGCTTTCTCCTCGGCCTCCTTCTTTCGGTCTTCAGCTTCGCGCTGAGCCCGGGCCCGAGCGGCGGCAGCTTCGAGATCCTCTTCCTGCTTCTTGCCAGCCCTCTTCTTCTTGTTCTCATATGTAGGGCGCGCCTTCTTCTCGCCGCCCTCCTGCAAGCCAGCAACCTTGCCACCGGCGGCAATCATCTGCTGCAAGCGCAATTCACTGCGCTCTTTGGCCTCGCGCTGAGCCTTGGTGAGCAGCTTACCTTCTCTGCGGAGCTGCTCCTTCTTTTCGCGCTCCTTCTCCTTCCTGCGCTCACGAGCCTCGGCACGCGTCTTCTCTTCCTCTTCATCAAGAAGCTTCTGTTTGGCTGCGGCAGCCTTCTCTTCCGCTGCAATGCGCTCCTCCTCCTCACGTTGCTGTCGAAGAAGCTCCTGCTGCTTCTGGAGAGCTGCGAGGTGGGGAGGAAGCTTCTTCTTCTTGCCAGTCTCTGGGGCGGGTGCAGCGGCGGCGGCTACATCTTTCTTGGAGGCTTCGGCGGTGGCGGTCTTCTTGGCTTCGGCCTTTTCTTGAGCAGGGGTGAGCTTCTTCTTTGAGGCAGCCTATATAGATGAGAAAGAGACACGTTAGTAAATAGTTTTAACACCCGGAACGGGCTTTCAGTATGAAGAAAGATGTAGCAACCTACCTGTTCCTTCTTGCGCTGCTTCTCCTTCTCCTTCTTCTCACGCTCCTTCTCCTTCTTACTCTTTACTCGGAACTCGCCCTCGGGCTGCGCTTCCGCCGCAGGCTTAACCACTTCCTTGATGGGCTTGGTCTTCTTTCCAGCGAAAACATCATCATCGTCGAAGTTACCCTCCTCGGGCTGCTTGCTAGCCAAATCGATGGCACCCTGGGTATCGGCACCCTCGGCGTCCTCACCCTCGACGAAGTCGTTGATCTTGCCCTTCTTAGCCTTCTTGGCCTTATTTTTTCTCAAAGCAGCCATAAGGCCGCCAACTGGCGCAGCCTCCTCGTTGGCATCTTCTTGGGGCTGCTCATCGGCGGGAGCAGTGGTGGGAGCGGACTCGCCGAGATCAGCCTCCCAGTCCTCCTCCTGTCTCTTATTTCCCTTCTTCTTGGGCGCCATTGCAATAGATTTCCCTTTGGGGGTGTTTTGACGATCCGATTTGAGTGGTGGCCGGGAAAATGTAGCGCACAAACGGAGTTAACCGGTTATTTGCGACTCGTAGTGATACGCACACGTATTAAAAAGGGAGAGGATGACAGAAGTCAAAAAAAGGACAATCCCCAGAATGAAAGGCGAGAGATAGGAGCTCTCTGTAAGGTGGGCCTAGGGAGGGGTGTGGGAAGGGAAAAGAATTTCGGGAAGAATCATGACCGGTGGGGAACAATGGCATCGGACTTCACTTTCTAAGTCGCCACCACGAACTGGCTGGATTCCCGCCATAGTTGTATATTGTCAACAGTTTTCTTCCTTCTAGGATATCTTATATCGAATTGTGTACTAATCTACTAAAAAACGAACTTCAAATATTACTACTAACATTTTAATTTGAGCTGTGGCGTAGATACGCTCTTACAAGTTAATTCAAACCTCCAGGGCTATGTACTTCCAAGCTTGGTCCTCCACACTTCTTCACCAGGGCTAATCCCCCTTGAGATTAAATCTCAACGTGGAGCAGCTTTCGAAGCCAGCTGAAGAGTGCCTGGGTATGGTTGGCTTGAGCTCCAAGCACATCCTCAACTGCCATAAAGAACATGTGCACTGTTTCAGGAGTCATGTCCTTGAACTGACTCCTGCTGCATGCCGTGAGAATCTCATCCAGGTGTTTCGAGTCGCGACTGGCAAGGCGACCCAGAATGTTGCCGTCGATATGCATGTTGTTCTCGACCTGGGAGATTGCATCAAGGTAGCGATATCTGCGGGACATGGAGGGACAAATGACCTCATCCCTAAGGCAGATTTTGAGTAGGAGTTGAAGAAGGTGCCACTCCTTCGCATCCAGGGGCAAGAGCCTATAGACCGATCCATTGATGCCAAAACCATAAAAGGTCTTGGTGGTCGTCAGGGCATCCGGAGACTTGATGCCCCGAGTGAGCTTGATCAAGGAGACGGGGAGATCGGCCGTCGGACAAGGTATAAGGTCCCCTGGTAGATCGAGGTTTGTGAAAGCCCGGGTAGCTCCACCTCTGGTACTCACAAAAAGGACATCCGGTTCAATGCCATACCCACGCATTAAAGTGTGAGACAAACCATCGCGTGCAATTGGGTCGAAACCATGCATCAGGATGTCTCCATCTGCAATCTTGTAGACCACCAGGGAGTGTCTTGAGGTGGTGACGTAGATCATGCTTCCTTGTACTGTCATCGCGACAGCTGGGGATGGAAGGGTAGCTGTAATATTTCGAACCCATTTTGTTTGAGAGTTTCGAGAGGAGACCGTGAAGAATTTCTTCCCAGATACAATAATCAAGCTATCTTGGCATGCTGCCATCGCATAAACTGGGTGGTCAAAGGATTGTGTGTGCTTGTCAATGCAAGTGATCTGCTCAGGAGAGTTGGCATCCCGAGACGCTTGTATGAGCATCAACCGACCTTTGCGGTTATTGGGTTTGTTCGGCAGGCTGATTGAAGTCCCAATAGCGATAAGATGGTATGCGTTGCCCTCCCTTTGTGGCATCCAGTCAAAAATGCATGTGATTTTCTCACCAGGGACTCCATGTGGTCTCCAGGGGAGAAGGCCGCGATAAACAAGGTCCATATCGTTAGGGACCACTGGCGACTGTGTGTCTGGGTCCACAAACTCGACGTATGCCGTGCGGGAAAGATCCAGAGGCCTTTCTTGGTTTCCGACCTGGGCGACAGAATATGTAATGATAAGGCTCCGGAGATGATTGGAGTAGGTGAGCTTGCTGGGATTTCCGGGAATGTCGATGCGTCGGGGAACAACCTTTGCTTCTTGTTCCAGAGAGCATACCAGAAGCTGACCATCTGCAAAACAAAACAAGTACGTAGTTGGAACCGCAGACCAGTGCTCTCTTACTTCGACAATGTCGAAGCTGCTGAGTCTGGTAGGGAAGTATGCAGGCTGACATGAATGTTAGGCCATAGCTCAAAAGGACATAATGTGATATAACTTACGCAGTTCTGATCCGTAATCCAAACACGAGACAGGAAATAGTCAAAGCCATTGCCATCTGGGCCATATGACACACGCCAGAAATCATCTCCACATGTAAACAACGCAAATTTGTCGTAGGATTTGAGATTGATTGATGTTTTCCCAAGATCGTGTGGCGCTCTTTGTTTCAAACCTGAAGAGAAAGTATCTGGTTAATGAAAAGGACTAATAAAAGAATCAAAGATGACTCACATTTGAAACCGAAGCCAGGGTCACCGTGATCATCAACGATGTTTGTGTCTATCTCAAACGGAACAAGTGTGCCACTCCGCAGCCCACAGAAAAGGAATGCGTGAATACCATCGTCTGAGAGAGTGTGGATAACAGCGAGGCTTTCAATCGTTTTTGTCATGTCTTCTGGATTGTCGACAATGTCGATAAGAGTGTCGGCATGCTGTGTCATTCTACCAGTTTCGTTGTAAACTTCGAATGACAGCACTGTGCCATCACTGGTGCCCAGGAAAATAAACCCAATTCCTCCCCAAGTCTGGTAGGACATACAGATGGGCTCTTTTTGGAGCGGGTATGATAGAGACTCGTGATCAGATAGGGAGGGGGGACTTCCTTCAGTCGTGACTATCCGAAGAAGATGGAGAAAAATTCCCTCTTTACTTCTTGTAGTCATGATAACAGTGGAACTTGGGCCATCCACGATAGCTGCTGTGACAAACACATGGGGATCATGTTCGACACAGCTGTTGAGAGTGAAATCAGTAGGGACGAAAAAGTGCACGGCTCTTTCTGTGACCCGAACAATAATACCGGAGGGTGTACAGTCCATTGCCAAAGTCTGCTGAATACCCAACCCTGAATCGTCCTCAAGGGCAGTAATGCCATCTCTCATGTCGGGAGTCGTACGAAGAAGCAGCGACGAAAGCGGATCGGAGGCCAACAAATAGATTGAGTCCTTAGCACCGAATGACATAGCCCACATACTACGTATGCTGGACAATTCACCCAATGAGGCTGAAATTCCAATCTGAGCCTCAATGCCGTATCGAAGCTCGGTAATAGCTCCATTGCCTGAAGCAGAGGTCGAGCCGACAAAGAGCCGATCGTAATCATATGTATTTTCTTTGGAGACGGCCGGGGAGTTTGAGGGAATAATAACTGCATCGGGAACCGGTGCCCAGTTGAGGAATCGCTGAACGCATCTGGGGTGATCCCGTGCCTCCTGGACAAACAACCCACCATCGCCCTGGCTTCCAGCAGCAATAATGAAGTCGCCACCTTCATGGCCCATATCAAGAATATCAAATGCCGTATCAACATCGCAGTGGAGTTGACCCAGAGAAGTCTGGGTTTCGAGTTCCCCATCGTTGCCGAACTCGAGATAATAGATCCAGCCTTTCTCTTGACAGAGGAAGATTCCATCGTATCTCTGACTGTACATCCAGTTTCGCGAAGGTCTGGCCCAGCGAGTCCACAGTCCAGCTTCGGATGATTCTGCATCAGGAATGATCGATGGGTATCGCATCGGACGAGACGAGCAATTTGGTGTGTACATTGCCATGGAATTTGTGGTAATCAGGAGGTAGGACGATTCTTTGGCCAAAGGGATGACCATGCTAGGCAACTGGTCTTGCCGAGGCAGAGGAGTTGAGGTGAGTTTTGGACCCATGCGGTTGAGCATACTGGCTTCATCCCATTCAAACACCATAGACCGTGTTGTCTCAAGGTTATGGACAATAAGCAGTAGAATAGTCCGTTTGTCATGGTTGTCTTTCGGGTAAAGGAATTCCATAAACAGGATATCGCCATCCACCTGTAAGAAAGTTTCCTGTTCAAAAATTATTGATATCGGGCGCACCATAGATAGAAAGAATAGTGAGAACATACACTTTCAAGTGGGTTCAACTTCCCCTGAGCCATCTGCCTCTGGAGTTCGCTAGGAGGTTTCAACCACAAGACACCGAAGAAATTACGCGACGCGCTGACTGCGACCGCACGCGATCTGGGTCATGGCATAAGCATTTGTGGATCAAATTGAGTTGGTGATATGTGATACTTACTTGGGATCAACAGCTATGTGCCTGCCATACTTGTCGGCTATGTTGACATCGCGCGGCAGAGGTCGATTGTAGGAAACAAATGGGCCATCTCCCACCTCAGAATAATACATGAAAATGAGCTCGTTTGAGTCCGTAGCAAGAAAAAGAATGTGAGGAGGCAAATAATCAGTGTCGTATGGGTTGTAAGACTGAGCCAACAGACTTGATGGAGCTCCAGTTCCCCAAGGTAACTGGGTGCTTACATTGATGACTTTTGCCCCAATCAGCGAGCCTTCCAGGTCGGATTTTTCGACAACATCTTGAAGATGACCACTGGGCAGGGCTTCTTTGATTTGAATTCGCCGCTCTCCAATGAAAACCACATCGTTGTGGTCTTTATTGCGAAGTCGCGCTGGAAGGATCCAGTTAATGACAGGGCTGGGGATCAATGGCTGGGTAAGCAGTCCAGCCATACGCGTCGAACGCGTGACAGGCTGGTTGCCAGGCATTGCGGTAATTGGGTAGGTTTCACAAGAAACCGAAAATGGAGTAGAGCAAACGAGGAAATGATGCTGAAGCCAAAGGCGTGAAGCGGGGTAGAGAGATGTGAAGAAGCTCGGAGGGCGAGATGAAAGACAAAAATAAAGGGTAGAAGGCGGAGTTGTAAGTGAATGAGTTGAAAGGAAAGTAGGTAATAGGCAAATATCAGCCGGTCAGGCAATGGCCTGAGGCGCAAGCCCCAAGATTTGATTGCACTGCACCACACTTCCTATGACTTTCTGTGTTTAAGAAACTGGGAGCATTTGATATTTGTAAGATCCACTTGTCTTCATACTTCAAAGAGTGGAATATCAATATGCGATTGATGCATTGACTGCCAAATGCAATATTTGGCTGTGAATTGATATATGATGCACAACCGACTCTAAAGAGAGTACGGAAAGTTGGTTGTCAATGAATTCACAGCCAAGTATGTCCCAAACAAGCCCTATGATATCTTTATTAACCAATGTACCCCACACATGAGGAACAAATATCAATGTGAGACTTACAGCTTGCCCGAACGCTATACAGTAGTAACTGCCTTCGAAGGTGTGCAAATATCTCCCGCAAGCTCCATTGATTTCTTACCAAAAAGCCAGTCTTTATCACGGAGCTAACGCTGTCACTGCCAGACGACCCGGAGAGCAAGCCAATTGCGGAGTTACGCAATCACCACCCCCGTCGGTGAGCTGTCACAACCCCAGGGACCGTGGACTTCTAAGGACGCACAACACGGCACACAGCTATATGCGTCTGAGATATTGCGATGAATACCGCAAATCTATTAAACTGGAGCGTTGTGCCTAAACCTAGCACAGGGCGAATGTTGTTATCGGCGAAAACATGTCGCGGCTGCCGATCGCTGCCTAAGGCCGCCAAGTGGGACTCCGCCGCCTTCGACTTCAGACTTCCACGGCTGGGTCTATGTACCTAGAGAATCAGCAGCTCACCTTCAGAGAAACTGAATTCATTGAAAGAAAAACCATTCTGTCACATATCTAGCATTGCCTTGTTGGTTTGGACACGCCGTTTTGTTGTCTGGTGAAAAAGCTGAAGCTCCAATCGATCTATATCCGATCGGTCTCTCGATATTGGGCTTAATTCAGAACACACAACGTGAATTTTGCTTATTCAGATCGAGAATCAAACTGAGCAATAACATCATCTTTTCGGGTGTGCGAAATTTGGCTGCTTGATCTCGTGGGAGGGTGACATCCTAGCAGATGAAGGATGGAAGATACCGGAAAAGAACAGGATTATCCCAGCCCCGAGGACATATCTGAATCCGAAGAATCACTCAAAAATTTGAAGGGAGAGAAAGAAGCAAGACAGATGGCCCGAGCAGAAAAGGCGAGAGCCATCCGCAAAGCGTGTGAAACGCGCGATGTAGAAGCTTTAGTTGTGCACGCAACCTCAGCAGGCGGGTTACTTGAAGACGACTTGAGACAGATAGCATGTGAGTTCAATACCGTTATGATCTACAACAGTGCATATTTAAGCAGACCCAACTAACCGGCAAACAGGGCCTATCTTGCTACGATGCGACGAACAAAGGCAGCAATTTGATATGGCCTCAAGCAATGAACTTTTACGACATGCCGACGAGGAACAGGTAGAACTTGACGTGAATCGGTCGTTTGTCTACTACCCGAAAGGTATGTTATTATATCTCTCCCCGAAAGACGAATTTTGGTGTTAATAAAGTCTAGCTCCCGAGGAAGAAATGTTGAAAAAGAAAAAGCAGCTGTCCAATCTGATCACTCAAGTACTAAGAGAATACCCCATGCTTTGTTATTTTCAAGGATATCACGATATAGTCCAAGTTCTTCTCTTGGTACTGGGCGAGAAGCACGCCTTGCCAGCAGTGGCGCAGATATCTCTTTTCCGCATACGTGACTACATGCTACCATCGTTATCTCCAGCTGTGAAACATCTCCATCTCATCCCTGCAATCATTGAGACAACAGATCCCGAGCTAAGACGACACCTTGGCAACATCGAACCATTTTTCGCTCTTGCGGCTACACTGACGCTATATGCCCATGACATCCAAGAGTACAGCAACATCTCCCGACTTTTTGACTTCCTTTTAGCTCGGGAGCCCGTTGTTGCAATCTACCTCTTCGCAGCAATGATCCTGTCTAGGAAAAAAGAGTTGCTTGAAATTCCAGCAGATGAGCCTGAAATGCTTCATTTTACGCTTTCCAAGCTACCATGCCCACTTGATCTAGATGGACACATTTTGCATGCAGCGCGGCTCTTTGAGGAGCACCCGCCAGAATCATTGCCCCTTGGAGCCTGGAAACACATTCCCTGGTGCAGCGTGCTCAAAACTTCAAGAGACCCACATGGCAAGTACACCGCGTCTTCTGCAGTGTACTTGTTTGAAAAGCAATCTCAACAGATTCGGTCTGAAGAGCGCAGGAAACGAGCCCTGGATTTCTTGTGGAGCCACCGTCGGTCTGTGGGTTCTGTGGCATTGGCTATCTTGGTTGGAGCCGCATCTTTCTACATCCGCAAAAGGGGACTCGACACTTCAATTTGGTCTTACGTTGGCCGAATTCAAAGGGCAATCCAAAACTGGGTTTAATCTTCAAACCGATGTATTAAGTATCGTGGATGCTTGGTGCTATTGCACGTGTATGATAATGAGAAAAAATAATAATAGAACCAAGCTAAAAGCCTGAAGATCACAAGCACAAGTTAAAAACTCATATATAAGTAAAAATTTATTTAATTTATAGAAAATAATATGTATTTGATACTCGTGCATGACACTGGGTAGTACCCACAGTTGTGGCTTGAGCGGTGGCTTTATCTGCGGAAGCTGATGTGTACACTTAACAACTCCCCTTCCAACAGCTCACCTGAAAACCAACCACAATGGCTAACCGAGGCTACGATGTCGTAGTAGACGTGGATGCAGAGGTAAGCGCACTTGGATGATCAATACATTATTTCAACTAACAAACCAGCAGGGCGACCTTGGCCACACTGACCTACAAGAAGACCTCGAATTCCACCCCTCCAGTGAGTTCCTCCAAACAAACCGGCCCAGCCCAGCTCTCTCTAACCAAGTAATCCTCCCACCCAGACTTCGAAAATGACCAAAGAACCGCCAAAGTTCAAGGCGACTCCGCCCCGTTCCTGGGCGGCGGGCCATCGCGCCAGCGTGACCGGTCCCCTGGCGGTACGCCAACCAAGCACAGCTGGTGGTCGCTGCACTACTACGAGCGCTTTTTCGACGTCGACACGAACGAGGTCTTCCGCCGCTGTGTGGCGACCGTGTATCCGCGAACCAACTTCCTCGATGTTCTAGAGGGTAACGCAGACCTGTACGGACCGATCTGGATCGCGACTACGGTGGTTGTTATCCTGTTTTTGACAGGCACTATCTCGCAATGGCTGTCGAACAATGACGACAAGCACTTCGAGTATGACTTTACTTTGCTATCGGGCGCGGCTGGTCTGATCTATGGGTACACGGGTGTCTTGCCTATTGCCCTGTGGGGTGCGCTGCGTTGGTTTGGCAGCTCCACGGCCGACCTTATCGAGTGCTGGGCTCTGTATGGGTACTCCAATTTGTTTTGGATTGCCGTTGCACTTGTCAGCTGGAGTCCATTGACTGCGCTTAACTGGGCGCTTGTTGGCGTTGGCTTTGCTTGGAGTGTCTTCTTCCTCCTGCGGAACTTGTATCCCGTCTTGAATGCTACGGATGCCAAGGCCAGCAAGATCCTCTTGATCTTGGTTGTTGTGCTACATGCCGCACTGGCCATTGCTATCAAGGTGCTTTTCTTTGCGTAAGTTGTGCCCTTGTCTGACGAACAAATTGACATTTAACTGACGAATCTACTAGCCACGGGAGCCCCGTCTCAAAGAAGAACAAGGACAAGGACCAAGATGATAAGAAGACTGACGACAACAAGGGTATGATGTTCCGGGCATAAGCGGGGGAAGGAAGGATCATTGGCTTTCATCTGGAATACTGGCCATTCCGTCGATTCTTGCTCAGGTAGCAGGGTTCGCAGCTCGAGGTTTCTAGTCGTGTTATTGAACGCATGCATGTATTGTACTCTGTATTTATCGCAGATGGAATTTGAAGACGTGAAACAATTCGACTTTTTGAATTTTACACATTTCATTTCATGGAGTGCAACTTGGTCGTCGAGAGGAGCCAACTAGAAAAAGTATGACTGTGGCTGCATTGATTTTATCATCATATCTAACGCCATTTGTAATCCTCTCCATGTAGCAGTCCAGCCAATCCCCATCTCTGGAATCTGCACCACAGCACGCCGAGCACAAGACCGAGGAGCGAGTCGTCTATTTGAGCTTCTTCTTGGGGCGGAGCTGGTTGGTGTGTCCGCACTTCTTCTTGCGGCAGTTGGTGGCACGGGGAGGGAGACGAGCCTGTAGAAGGTCCGAGTTAGTACATGTGTTGACGTAATTGATGGCCTTGCCACGAAATGCGGTTTCATGACGATGATCGGGCGTAGGCGGAGAGGCGGGGTAAACGTACGTAGCACTTGCGGCAGATGGCCTTGTCGCAGTTGAACTTGGAGGCAAGGGCCTTGAGGGAAGGCTCAATGATACCACCACGGAGACGCAGGACAAGGTGAAGGGTGGACTCCTATAACGGGTTGATATCGCATGTTAGCGAATGTTTCATCATGTCGCAGACCATAGACCATAATGTGAAGCGATAATTCCTCCTCTTGCGTATCTGTGCGCAGAGTCATATCTGGACAAGAACATGTCGGATTGATCTGATCCACTCGAGATACCACAACGCCCCCACTTTTGGTTCAAATCATGAAAGGTTCGAGGTCGATCCCTACCTTCTGGATGTTGTAGTCGCTCAGGGTGCGACCATCCTCGAGCTGCTTTCCGGCGAAGATCAGACGCTGCTGGTCAGGGGGAATGCCCTCCTTGTCCTGGATCTTGGTCTTGACGTTGTCGATGGTGTCGCTCGACTCGACATCGAGGGTAATGGTCTTACCCGTCAGGGTCTTGACGAAACTATATCGCACCGTATTAGTCCATATTCATTATTCCTCCATGGGCTTGGGTCGTGTCGGTGATGGATCGGGATTGTGGTTCGCGATGACATTCGAGGGGTTCAGAAAGACCTACATCTGCACTAAAACGGCGCGGAAAAAGACGATGTTAGTTCACTGGTTCCATAACGATGCATAGACGCTGTTGCACGGGGTTTATGGGACGTACTGGTTGCGAGTTTTCGTTGTTGTCGGCTGTCGGTCGCTGTGTTCCAGGCGGAGCTGTCGATTGTCAATTTGAGGATTTCGCTCGCTTAGCAAAGGTGGACCGATCTGGGTACCCTAAGCCCTAGTTATTACCCATTTCCGTTATACATTATGTAAGCAACCCCGGCCGACCCGACCAATTATAACTTGGCAGTGCATCTACATACGTCAGGTATAGTAGATAGCCCTGGAGATGTTCTACTAAAAATAAATGAGTGTCTTTTTTGCCCTTAAAGGTATATCCTGATCAAGCACAACAACTATTTCGATCATGAACTCAGCTGGAAATATCAATACGCCAAGAGAAGGCAACAATAGGCCACAGCAGCCTTAGGAAATCAAATAATTGAACTAGAGAAGGTAGTACAAAGGTGAACGCCAGATACATGATCCCAAAGCCCCAACGCCATGCATATGATACAGCAGACTTTCTTATCGACCCCTAGATGGTCGACCACATCTTTGAATTAGACATAAAATCATCGTCCTCCATATCTTCGGACTCCGCTTCGTACATGTCCTCTTCAAAATCAGCAATTCCATACGTCTGATCAACATCGCTTTCGTCGGTGTCCATTCCTTCTGCGCCCAAACTAGCGAAGTACTCTCTGTTCTGTCGCTCTTCATCTTGCTGTGCGATCCTAAACTCAACAACTGTGACAGCACGGACAAGAGTTTTCAATGGGACTGCAGCAAGCTGTGCTGCTAACTCGTAAAAAGTCCGTGCGGGGCCACTCAGATGTGATTCCCATCGATACCGGTGATACCACTCGCCGGGACGCCTGTGATCAACCTCTTCGTCGTCAGGGATGACCCTTCTCGCCCTAAGGGCTTGCATGACTGTTTGTAGCAAAAGGTCGAGCTTGTCTCCAGTCGTGTTAGGAGGGGGAGGACCAGAAGTAGAGGGTGGTTCCGGGGCAAGGGGGGCAAGGGGAGAGGCTGGATCAGCTGGAATAGATGTAGAAGATGGATCCGGGACAGCGGTAGAGGTTGGTTGGATATCTTGTTCTGCTCGGCTGACGGGAAACATTTCGGCGATGCGATTGGGTTCCTTAGAAGTATCCAGCCAACTGCTTTCGTACCAGTCCATGTAATGGTCCAACTGGGCAGACGTCATGTTCAACACATCTTGATCTGTGATCTGAATGGCAGTCTTTTTTCCAATCTTTCCCCCAAATGGCTGATCATGATCGAAATTGTTCTGGGCACGTGCCCAGAGGGTCCAGTCCATGACCTGCGCCGCGGGCTCTTTAGCTGTAGTAGGATACCTTTTCAAATCATCGATAGGGAAAAGTAGTTTCGTAGAAATGACAATCAGCACTACCATTTGCAGGTCGGGAAGTAAAAGTGTTGTTCTTCGACCATCGTATGAACTTGGCGTCGGATATTGGAATGTGAAGCCTAGTAGATCTTGCAAGATCCTAGTTGCTTCATATATTTCAACTAAAACTTGTTAGCCAACATAAACTGGACAACCACGTGGCAAGTGTTTCTCATACTTGGTAAAGCTAATCTCTTGATGAGCCGGAAAAGAACCATGGGCGAATTTAATGGAGGAAGCTCCAATTCAAACCGTCTCTGATAGAATAGCGCTAGCGCCATGATACCACGGTGGAAACGATCGGCATTAGGTATTGTCTTTGTCAAAATCAGTCCAAGGCCAACCCAGAAAGTGTTCCGGAGTCAGATTACACTCACATTGACTTCAAGGATCGCAGTCAGTTCTGGCGGAAGCCTATCCCTCATTTCCCGAGGGACGGTTGCTAAGACTCGGGCGTAAGGGATCTCCTGTCGCATTATCATACTACAGAATGTAAGTATTGCCCATCCTAGAAGCAAACGACCGAGGAAACAATACACATACTCGTGAAAATCAATGACACAGACAGGAAGCCGCATCAAAAATGCTGCGAGATAACACAGTGCAACGGAATCAATCAGACGAGGCCATTCAAGATATCTCGAGTTTGGTTTAAATCCATCGCGAGATCCATCTTTCCCTGCCGGCTGTGAGCTGAACAGCTCAGATTCGGTATCATCATCGTCATCTCCAGTAGCATCAGTGATCCTTGATTCAAAATCTTGCAGACGAAGAGCCCAGAGATCGCGAACAACAACCTAATGTATGGTGAGCTTTAATCCTTGGACATATAAAGCAACATGTAGACATACCTCAAGTTCCTCTGGGAAACCGTGATCATGAATCAAGACATGGCATTGTTTCCAAAGGATGAGCTGGTAGATTTGCAAGAATAGCGTGTACGCCGGACGGCCACGAAGTGCTTTTGACAAAAGTCAGCACCAAGAACGATGTTCAAACTGCTGATTACATACTCTTGCTGGCCTTCTCCCTGGTTTCTTTTTTCAGGCGATGTGTTTTGCCTAGGTTACCAAAATCGGCATCTTCGGCGACTTGGACACCCTATGCAATCACATTAGCCGTGTACTTCTTGACATATGATGGCGATAGGATAAGGTTAGGAAAGCCGTTGGGCGCCATACCTCCTGCAAATGACCGCGCCGACAATACCAAAGTCCGTTGTCGAGATAGTATCGGGTCTCACGGCAACCTTCTTGACCGCAGACCCCTCGGGTAACGTAGTCCATCCCCAAGGGATTTGTTCATGCTTGTTTGAAAAAGAAAGGTTGGTATACCGAAATGGCGGGACTTTTTTTCTGCCTCCATCCAGTGACCGCCGATTTTGTCGCTCCACATGTCCCGCAATGCGCGCGCTGTGATTGATCCGTGGACTATCTCAGACGATTAAATTGCCAGGTTTTAGGTCCTTCTGTACTTTTTATTATTATTGTTTCGTTTTCTGGAGTTACACTTGTGTATATATTGTGGGTTGAGGGGGTGTTATTAAGCTCTAAATCCTTTCGTCTACGTTATAATTACTGCAACCGATCAGGTAGTCAAGCAAGATTGAGTATTTATTCATTCATCACACTATCATGAGATGCTGAGACTCAGAACTGTTCGGACAACACATATCATGCCAACCAAAGCAATTCTCGGTCCAGCCCACATCCAAGGTTATGTGGGGGACAGATCTTGAAGCAATAGGAATAATCGTTCAGAGAATCGTATCCTCCTTTGAACCATGAAAGATAAAATTTTTGGCGGGCTTTGAGCCCTCGTGGAACATAAAGGTTGGCATAACAGGTAATAAATCCAAGTATTAAATTTAAGCCTTGGGGGCCTCCTTGCACTCCATAGCGGCCTCCTCGCCCATGGCGGTAAGGACGACGATGTCTAATTGGCACTATGTCAGCAAAACTTCTGTAGAAGTTTGGAAATGGTGTAACTTACTGCACTCCTTCTCCTCGGTAGTGAACATCTGGTTGATCTTCTCACCAACCTCGTTGTCGGGGACCTTGACATCATCCTTGGTGTCACCGCTGTCGGTCATGAGGGACATGAAGCCATCCTCGGTGATATCGAGCTAACTTTCGGTCAACAAAACAGTCCAAATTTCAAGTCATCAGGGAAACTCACGAGCTGGTACTCCTTGCGGATAACGTGGGGGACATCCATGTTGTGGGTGGAGGGGGAGAGATCCTCAAGCTTCTTGCCGGTGAAGATATCGGTGGCGATCAAGTGAACCTTGGCGTGACCGTGCTTTCCAGTCTTGGAGGTAGACATGTCAATGATCTTGCAAGGGCGGTTCTTGATCACAACGTGGCCGTTCTTGCGCAGAGCAGAACACTGCATGGGGTAGGTGAGCGAAGCTCCGGCATCAGCCGACTCGAAAGTGACATCGTGCTGTAGTGAATCATGTTAGCAAGCGCTTTAAAAATTGCCAATATGGCGGGGTTAAGAGTCCAAGATGGCCTCGTGCCCTCGAGAAGAAGAGGGAGCCGCATGCGGGGCTGGGACAGAAATCCTCAATACAGCCATTGGGGGATCTCGAATTTGTAAAAGAAAGTACATACCTCCTCGGCAGACATGGTGAAAAGAGGTGGAGGGGTTGAAAGAGGGGGGTTTTTCAAATAATTTGGGGAGGGGAAAAATGAAGAGAAGAGGAGAGAGAAAATCAAACGAACTAAAATCTATCGTGGGCGGCGACGCTGTGGCGGGGTCGCTTACTGGACGCTGATTGGTCATGGAGGGTTGTCCACCTTGTTGGGTTTAGTGTATATAGGAGGAGAGTCCGAGTGTCCTGAAACAACCTAACAGTTACAACTGTTCGACCTTATTCTTGAGGTTACTTGGTGCATTTTCCCAAGTATACTCTGGATTTCTTGATTTCTTGATTTCTTGATTTTGTTTTGAACTCCCATGCCGTTCATCCTTTTACATAATGTGGCGCGACCGGATATCAGTCCAGTCAACTCCCTCCGGAGCCAATAGCCGCAACCTTTCTCCTCTACCGCGACGATCATCCTCCCAGCTATCTCCAAGTCCCTACAATAGCCGCCCTGGTGTAACATCTAGAACTTCATCAACATCTCTTCTCGTGACCCCCAACGACTCTACAGCCTCTCTGTCAACTGCGCGGACGACCAATGGCTCTCCTTTAAAGCAGACGAGTATTCAACGACCTCGACCGGCCAATGTCCCGGATCCGCTGGAAGTCTTGAATAAAATAATCGGGAAGGAAGCCCGAACAGATAAGGATGTGCCGCAACTATCATCAGTGCCGGAACGACCAGGACATTTGGTGGAAGCCATCCGTTTCGACGGGCTGAGCCTCGAGGACTTTCTGGAAAAGGAGGACCCAGCACCAAGGAAAAAGACCCGGGAAAGTGATGTAAACGCGCAAACTGTTCAGCAATTTGAACAAGAGCGAGATAAGTTCCAAGAGTTACACACATCCATTACTGGATGTGATGAGGTGTCCAAGTCAGTTGAGCTGTACTTGAATGACTTCCAGAATGAACTGGGTGCAGTATCGGCGGAGATCGAAACTTTGCAATCTCGCTCAACACAATTGAATGCAATGCTAGAGAACAGGCGCAACGTGGAACGGTTGCTGGGACCCGCCGTGGAGGAGATCAGCATCTCCCCTAAGGCTGTGCGGACAATTGTCGAGGGCCCGATTGATGAGAATTGGGTGCGTGCACTGAATGAGATCGATTCTCGAACAACAAATATTGAAGCCAAGGCTGCCGCTTCCTCCAATGGCTATAAAGCCATCGAGGATGTACGACCCCTTTTAACGGACGTGAAGACCAAAGTGAGTATTCTGCGCTCCTCATAAATTATCTAGACCTGCATTAACACCTATATAGGCAGTTCAAAGGATCAGAGACTATCTTGTGTCGCAAATTCGTGCGATGCGATCGCCAAACATCAACTCTCAGATTATCCAACAACAGCGACTGGTGAAGTTTAAAGATCTTTATAGTTATCTCTCAAAGGTCCACCCGAAACTGGCAGGAGAGATATCACAGGCGTACATCAACACAATGCGCTGGTATTACACTTCTCATTTCACACGCTACCTTCAAGCACTCGATAAAGTCAAGGTTTATCCTCCTGACCGCAACGAGGTGCTTGGAGGCGATCCATCTACACATCGATCAGGTAAGAGCTATGCTTCTCTGATACCACCCATATACTGATTATTTCAGGGAACATGATGCCTGGCGGCCGAGCTGGCTCTGCCGTGCATGACCCTTTCTCCCTGGGTAGACGCATTGATGTCCTCCGAACTGGCAATCTCCAGGCGTTATCCTCATACCTGGCCGAAGAGGATAATACCTACCATGGAATCGAAGTTCCATTCCGCAACTTCAACCTCGCATTGGTGGACAATGTGTGCGCCGAGTACTCTTTCCTGACTGAGTTTTTCTCCCCAAAGACCTTCCATCAAATCTCTCGCAATGCCATGGAAATATTCCAGCAAGTTTTTACCCTTGGTCAGAACCAGACCAAGAAGTTAATCGAGCACACCACGGATTCTTTAGGTGTTCTCATGTGTGTTCGCCTCAATCAACATTCAGCGTTCGAGCTTCAGCGCCGAAAGGTGCCCGTCGCCGACTCGTATGTTAATGGTACCAACATGCAGCTCTGGCCGCGTTTCCAGGTAATTATGGATCAACACGGTGACTCGCTCAAGCGAGTTGGGTCCAACACTGGGCGTAGTGCTGTCTCCGCCCTTTCGATCGCAGGTGGAGACGACTTGAAGCAGTCTTCAGCGCCTCACTTTTTGACTCAACGATTTGGACAGCTTCTTCATGGAATCCTGGTGCTCAGTAGCGATGCTGGTGACGATGAGCCGGTGTCCAACAGTCTGGCCCGGTTGACTGCTGAATTCGATTCTCTTTTGGCAAAGTTGAGTCGTAATGGCACAGACGCGAAGCGAAGAGAGCGATTCCTCTTCAACAATTATTCATTGATTTTAACCATCATTAGCGTATGTTGTTGTCTCTGTATTTTAAGGACGCGCACTAATCAGAAACAGGATACCCAAGGCAAATTAGCAGTTGAGCAGAAGCAGGTAAGCATTTGAATGGTGTCCATTAGAGATCATATGACTAACTTGGCTTGCAGCATTTGGAAGAGATGCTCAAGAATAGCAGCAGCACCAAGCGGTAGGAAGCGATTGCATACATCGCACAGATGCACATTCCATGTGGAATAACAACATAATGCATTTAGATATCCTTTCATATATAAAGATTTTAATTGATGTGTATACTTATCCCGGCATTTGCAAGACTCTTGTATGCATCTAAATATGTAGAAAGAGGACTTGAAAATATATATTGTAACAATATAAAGGTAGATTCAAGCGCTCGGATTGGAAGCACAGACTCAAGCACCTGCTACTCTTGAGAACACCTGATCTTTTGCGTTAGAGTGAATATATATATCTGAAGTGTCGGCTTTTGCATCAACTGCCGTATGCAGCTGGACCTTAAGGATGTTGATCTTCACGGCTATTCTACCCCACATTTTGTCTTCCTCACCACAACTCGGCTATGACCAGGATCCCTAAATCCCTCGCTAAGGCATGTCTACAATGTCGATCTCGAAAGATCCGTTGTGACACGAGCCGGCCTCGCTGTTCGACTTGCGAGACCCAAGGCCGGGAATGTATTTATCGGGTGGAGACGCCGCGGCAGAGGTGTGCATGTTCCCTTGCGTTTTGGATACCTGGCTAACCAATGTAGACCGACACTGGCTCAAATAAATCGGCTACAACAAGAGAATACAGAGCTCAGATCTTTCATTGCAAAAGTGAAAGGCGATGAGGGAAATATACCCAGCCTAGCAGTGACTGAAAGTCTTGAATCCAACCAGAATTCACCTAGCCAGAACCGCCAGCAAAGCCTCGACAGTATAGCTTCTTCAGATGAAGAATTTGATGTTGCACCTTTTATATCTGTAGACGAGGCAGGTCGACTTGGCACCTTTGGCCTTTCATCTGCCCTGCATTATCCAAATAAAAGTGAATCGTTGCACACAGTGCCTTCAGCTCAATTGCTGAACAGGGAGCACTTGAAGAACAAGCTTATTGCTAATGCAGCCCTACAAAGACAAAACGAGCGTCTGCTATTGAATCTTCCAGATATTGATGGTGTGCCTACTGAGCTCGCTCTGCATCTGTTAGATGTGCACTGGGCTCGGCAACATCACACCTTTCTTCTAACATATCGACCGGCAATCATGCGTGATCTACCTAAAGCCGATGGTCCAAACTGCTCCCGATTTTTACTGAATGCCATATTTGCCTGCGCAAGCAAATTTTCCTCGCGCATTGATGTGCGCGATGACCCGAGTGATTCAATCACGACCGGCCGGCGTTTCTTCCGGCGCTGTGACGAGCTCCTAGCCCGAGAATCCCATCTTATTCGCCCAAGTATTCCAACAATAATTGGTCTTTTGCTCCTCGGGTCGACATTTATTGCCCGTGGTGAAACTTCAAAGGGCTGGTTATACACAGGCTACGCTCTGCGCATGGTCTATGATCTGGGTTTACATCTCGACCCCAAGCAAACAAATGATGACGTAGAAGAAATGGAGATTCGTCGTCGTGTGTTTTGGGGTGCTTTTGTCTGCGACAAAATACAGAGTCTCTACTTGGGCCGGCCTGTCGCTATGGACCTGCGCGACTCGCATGTCAGCCGTGAGTTCCTTGATACATTTGAGGAACATGAGTTATTTATGCCGTCTCCCGACTCGAAATTGTATAAATCATCCTCACAGCCCCCGATATATTCCATCTCTACTTTTCAACAGCTTTGCCTCCTGTCCAGGATCATGACCAAGATCACCAATCACTTCTACACAGTCGGCAGCGTGCGGTCCTCGAGCTCTGCCATGACTAGTCTCCAGGTCGCAGACAAAGCCCTCAATTCCTGGAAACAAAACCTACCAACCGAACTAGACTTCAAACCATCGTCACCTTCGGGTGCTCATTCCCAAGCCTACCCAGCTCCAAATGTAATGAACCTCCACGGCATCTACAACTCTCTCATCATTCTCCTCCACCGACCCTTTATCTCCGATGGCCATTTACGATCTGTTAAAACGTCAGCTTCATCATGGGGACGCTGCACCACAGCCGCAAATAACATCACGAGTATCTCGCTGGCCTATAAATCGGCATACGGTCTCCACGGTGCACCCTACATCCTCAGCTACGCCATCTATGTAGCATGCACAATTCACGCCCGAAACGCCTTCGCAAATGCACACTGCAAGGAGCATATCTCTCGCTTAGCAGCAGGTCTCACCTGTCTCGATGATATCTCCGTGGTGAATCCTGGTGTCTGCAAGCCTGCAAGCATTATACGGAAATTGGCCGAGGCAAGCAAGCTTGACCTTTCCGCTGCTAATACAGTGGCCCCCGCTTTTCAGGTTGAGTTTGTTTCTCCGGCGGATGGTTTCAATGCCGGGGTTGAGCTTGATGCTATCGTTGAGATGTTCCCAAGTAGATATTCTGCTCTTGGTAATGGTCTAGAGTTTCCCACTGAACAGGAACACGATACGGCTTTGTTTGGACTTGATATTCCATATGATCCGTTGTTTGGGTTCATGGATGGTTCTATGGATTTGCCTGGGCCGGAGACGGCTCTTTTGTTTGCTGAGAATCCGTGAATATGCTTGTATATCACGAAGATACAACATTGAATATCATCTGCATGAACTGGAATGTCCTCGAAATAAATGACTCTCAAGCCAGCATAATCATCATGTGATAGATCACCCTCATCTTCCCTACATGTAGGCAACCACAGCCCCCGGGGGCCGGATGACTCACAAATAGAAGTACGACCTTTTCTTTGTATCTTATTCGAAGTAGATAACCACTGAAGCCCCGTTCCACTTAAGTAAAAAGATTGTCTTCTATGTCTGCTATTTGTCTGATAATTTGACAACCATACCTCCTAGATAATTATCGTCTAACACGGACACGACAAGATGACAGCCACCACAAGCATCCCCGTGACCATCCCAAAAGATGGCTCACTGCCCAAGTCCATGATCAAAGACATTATCGGTACATTTCTTACCAACGAGTGGCCAAACGTGGACCCAGAAAAGCTCATTGTGACACGCAATACTGGATACGCAAATACAAACTGTGTAGTGGAGCGACCAAATCCAAAGAGCGACATAAATTCCGAGCCTTTCAAGGTATTCCTCAAACTCCACGGCGAACTCGACGGAGAAATCGAGGTGTTAAAACACTTAGTTCCCAACAAACACGAAGAGGCACAACTATGCCATGCTTACGCTCAATCTGGTCTTGGTGCCAAAGTGTATGGTTTCTTCCAGACACAGGATGGCACTTTCGGAAGGATCGATGAGTTCTTAGATGCACGAAATTTGGAACCAGCAGATGTGGAAGACTCACATATCCGAGCTGAGGTTGCAAGGGAACATGCCGTTTTTCATACCATGCCGACACAACGAGAGAAGAAGCCGGTTCAGTTATATTACTATGCAGTGACCAGAGAGCTTGCAAGATATCACAAGATGGAGAAGCTAAAGAGGCTTGCGAAAGAAGGAGGCGTTAACATGGACGATCTTGTTGATTATGACTTCGTGTCTAGAATAAGACTAGTCACGGACAGACTAGACTCCATCGGCGGAAAAAAGGGGTGGTGCATCCACGATGTTCAATTCATGAATACGATGGTGAAGAACAGTCCCAAGGAAGAAGAAAGAAAGGTCGTGCTTATAGATTTTGAATTCGTTTTTCAAAATTACCGAGGATTTGATATCGGTGGACACTTTTTGCAAAAGATGTTCCAGTGGTTTGATGAGGAGAATAAGATTGCAGCCTGTCGACCTTATACGGAGGAAGAGAAGAGGCATTTTTGTGAGGAATATGCAAAGCAATGGAATGAGCAGACTGGTGATTCGGATACAGGGGAACGGGTTTTTATGGAATCTGAGCTGGGGTTCATGCTGGCCATCACGTTCGAAATTCATAACATGCTTTGTTTTATGGATCAGGATGATGATAAAGACCCGTTGAGCATCTTGGGGCTTAACAAGCTGTTTGAGGAGTTTGTTAATCAATATAAAAAGCTGGGTCTAGGGAGTTGAGAGGGTTTCGGTCGATGCAGTATCCAACGACGCATTCTCGCCTGTTTTCTCTGTTATAGAAGATCAATGGAATAAATTTATACTCAGCACTTCCTTGGGATATAATTCACTTCTGCATGTTTCGGTCATTGGAGGCTTACCGGCGCGGTGACACGACTTCAATTTAAGTAGCAACCAGTGTCTGTCGTTACCACAGCCTGCTTCAAGTCAATAGAGTACGAAGTATAACCAGTCGATTCCGCAAAGCACAAAGCAAGATAATTATGACCATCTCAGCCAACAGAAAAGTTCAAAAGTCCATTGAGGAAGTACCTTATAATTCAAGCATCCGGATCCAGATCCCAACAAGACCGATCAGATCCTTTCCCAAGCATAGGCACCCCCTCAATCCGGGGTAAACCCTAAGCACGCAGCTGCATATCCGATGTGACGCATATGCACCCCCTCTACACACACCCCTCAAGACACAATAGCCGATAACACCGTATCCCATGAATAATTCGCCAATTGGCACTGGAATCACACAGCCCATTTGCAGTGTCCGTCCGGGCCAATTCCCGCTCTTGCCGCAGCGGTCAAGAAGTTATCCAACACATGTGTCTCGATGGGTCGATTTGGACGCCTCATTTGACAGCTCTGACAACCCCCGGATTCAAATTTAAGCTATCGGTTATATCCCGTTCCGCGTGACCTGGCTTCGATTTTCTGATTCGGGAATTGCTTCTTTTTAGCTTGGCGGGTGCCGCGGGGAAGGGAGCGGTGAGTTGATTGGGGGTTCCTGGTGCGAGATAGGGACTTTCTTTTTGGCTTCGTCTCGCTTTTTCCGAGGAGTTTGGTCAGCTGGTGGGGAAGAGACTTTTGTTCTTTTGGGTTTAGCATGTCCGGGATATTGCTGACAGGTACCCGGGTGTTTTGGCCGTCTAGATGGCGCAGGAGGCATCTCGTGAGATGTTCAAGACATCCATTGATAAGAAATGACACATTGATGATTAATCGATATCAATCGATATCAATCCAGACCTATACAAGATCCATGACAGCTGAAGTCCAGGATGAACCCCCTGCGCCGAACTCCGCAGAGTTCTCCCGATTCGACCTCACTTGGCGCAAACGTAAATGTAAACGTAAACCTCGTATCCGAGGATCTAGAAGAATTGAAGACACGGGAAATCACATAGATAGCGATCTCCAATATTAGTGGAGCCGAATGCAAGCACAAAAATGACGCCGATCTCGACCCACATCGAATTGTAAGTGTCAATATGTATACTTCGTCCGAAGTAGGCGTTCAATATCGCATGGAGCGCTTTGATATGGCGGGCTGACAACAGATCCCACTATTTCATAAGCTCACCTCTTTCATAAGCTATATATATTGCTTTGATCATCTTGCTTCCCCCTCTTTCCATTGCAAAAGACTTTGGTATCTGATCAACTTTTCCCTTCTCTTCCCTCCTCATAACACACCGTCACACCATACCTTTAATCATGGCTATCTCTATCCCTAAGACCATGCGTGCTTTGCAGTACTCAGAGCCCAAGAAGCACAAGATCGTTGAGGTCCCCGTGCCTGAAATCCGCGAGAACGATGTCCTGGTATGGGAGCCGTCCATCAATTCGCAGGAAAGCGAACTGACTAAACCCTCATCAGATCAAGGTCAAGGCCTGCGGTGTTTGTGGTACTGACCTACACATCCACGAGGGTGAATTCATTGCCAAGGTATATATTCACCATAAACATCGTAAATTGGTGCCTAACAAATCTCTAGTTCCCTTTGATCCCCGGCCACGAAACCGTCGGCGTAGTCGCCGCCATTGGACCCAAGGTCAAAGACTTCGAGATCGGCGAGCGAGTCGTCGCCGATAACTCCGAGCTGTGCGGAACATGCTTCTTCTGCCGTCGTGGGGATGAGCTGTTCTGTGAGCACTTTGAGGCTCACGGCGTGACGATGAACGGCGGTTTTGCTGAGTACTGTGCCTACCCTGGTGAGTAGAGTAATGGCATATCAAAAGAGTACCGGGCTCTTGATACTAATTTCGGATGTTGATTTAGCTGGTAGAGTCTTCAAGATCAAGAACCTATCCGACATCGACGCGACTCTCCTCGAGCCCGCCTCTTGCGCCGCCCACGGTCTGGACAAGATCGCCCCGAAGATGGGCTCGTCCGTCCTGATCTTTGGTGCCGGTCCTACTGGTCTGGTGCTGGCTCAGATGCTGCGCCAGAACGGCGGTTGCAATGTCGTCGTCGTCGCTCCTGGTGGGTTGAAGATGGATTTGGCTCAGAAACTTGGTGCTGGTGATAAGTACATTGAGCTGTCGCGTGAGGCTCCCCAGGCTCAATTCGATGCTCTCAAGGCTGAGAATCCCTATGGATTCGATATTGTTGTTGAAGCTACTGGTAGCCAGAAGATTCTTGAGGACTCGATCAACTATGTTCGTCGTGGTGGTAAGTTGGTGGTGTACGGCGTGTACTCGAGTGAGGTTCGGGTTTCGTGGTCACCGGCTAAGATCTGTGAGTTTTCTTGTTTCTTTCTCTTTAGTCTTGATTTGCCTGCTGATTTTCCTTCCAGTCGGCGATGAAATCACCATCCTCGGCAGTTTCTCCGAGACCTACAAGTTCCCTGCTGCTGTTGACTATCTTGACTCGGGCAAGGTCAAGGTGGATGGAATTGTGAACAAGGTGTACAAGATTGAGCAGTGGGAGGAGTGTCTTGAGGCGATGCGTAACAAGACTGCTATCAAGGCTGCCATCACCTTCGATTAGGTCTGGATATTGTTGTGAATTTCATCATACAAGATACATTTTCATAGAGGATAGTTAATAGAATTGACTCTTCCTGGAACTATGGGGGCATCTTGGCTTTATATGTACTTGAAAGTGAGGACCTTGATAGACCGACAAGGTACTTTTGATATTAATAATTATTGGGATAATCCCATCTCCCATTATTTACTTACAGAATAAGCGCTCGTTTCCTAGATTCAGAGTATAAATCCACTGCTTTCCTATGGGCTGAATATCAAGACTCTTCCTCTACTTTCTTAGCAGTCCGCCAAGCATAATCTTATTATGAGATATGATGAGTGGTTTGCACTGAGACATAATTTATACTAACATATGTAAGAATATATGTATACAAAAAAGGAAAGGAAGTCGAAAATGGTCTATGGCAGCCCGAGATCTGTCCCAACCCCCTATGACGAGATTCTGCAGACTTCCTGGTCGGACTTGGTGGGGACGACGAATGCTACAGAAGAATGTTTGTCCTTCAAAAATTCCAAACGAAAGAAGGTTGGTTCGATAGACTTGATAAATTCCCAGGGGGATGCATGATTCTTCTAATCTACGAAGTGAGCAGAGTAACCTTGGAATAGCCCCCCAGAGCGGTAACCCCGAAGCGGTACCGCCAACCCTAATTTCTCCAGCAGAAAGAACTAGTTTACTCCGTCATCAGCCAAGCTCTACCTCCAACAACCACCCAATTCCCCAAACACAAATCCACCACAATGGTCAAGCCCCTCACATTCAAAGGCGACAAGCCAAAGAAACGCAAGACCCGCACCATAGAAAATGATGCGCGAGCTCCCAAATCGCGCAAAACCGAACCCGAGCCAGAACCAGAGGACAACCCAGAAGACCAAAGCTGGGTCTCCGCCGACTCCCCAAGCGATATCGCCGGCCCAGTAATCATAGTCCTACCCTCAGACGACCCAACCTGTGTCGCTAGCGACGCCAACGGCCAAGTCTTCGCCAGCAAGCTCGAGAACCTCGTCGACGGAGACCCAGGAACGGCAGAACCGCACGACGTGCGACAAGTCTGGGTTGCGTCGCGGGTGGCGGGGACGGAGTCATTTAGTTTCAAGGGACATCATGGAAAGTAAGTACTAACAATGAAACTGTGTTCTATCGCAGTTTACACATATTTACACCCCCCTCCCCAAATTCCCATATTCCCATTCTGTATTTGCCTCTTTTTTCATCTCAAAACTAACAACCAACCTCTCCAACCAGATACCTCTCTTCCGACACACATGGCCTTTTCACCGCAACCGCTTCAGCAGTCAGCCAGTACGAATCCTTCCTCGCAATCCCCTCCCCGGAAGTCACGGGGACATTCTCCCCCTCAAACGCACGGCGGCGACGGCGAGTCCTTCCTCTCAATAAAAGAAAACAGCAAAGCCGCATCCGGCGTTGAGATCCGCGGCGACGCGAATACGATTTCCTTTGAGACGACTGTGCGCGTGCGCATGCAGGCGAGGTTCAAGCCGAAGTTGCGCGCATCGAAAGAGAGCAAGGCGTATGAGAAGATTAGTAAGAAGGAGCTTGAGGGGATTGTTGGGAGGGGGCTGAATGATGATGAGGTTAAGAGGTTGAGGAAGGGGAGGAGGGAGGGGAATTTCCATGAGGTTTTGCTTGATGTTAAGGTTAGCGGGAAGCATGATAAGTGGGCTTGAGATGGAGCAAGTCGGATCTTTGGGTTCTGTTTGCTGGCGAGATTCTTTCGAGTTGTGCTAGCTAGCCACGGGCTTGGTGTCGCGATGACATCCGGGCTGGATCACTATAGGCTTTCCGATGTTCTCGTCTATTTGTTGGTCTAGCCTGTTGGGATTTAGGACGTTGCGAATGCATCGCGTGAGCCCCGCCCATATTGAGAGGAAGCTCAACATGCTGGGCTTCGTGGATTCAAGTCCCGGCGAGCGAACCATGCAGGTGATGCATGGTATCTCTGCAAGCCTTCGAGGGCTACCATGAAGAGACACGAGGGAGGAGGTTTAACGGCCCATGATATCAGCCTAGATTGTGGTTCATGCGTCTATCAATCGGAGAACTCGAATATCATTGTGAATAATGTACAGCGAAGTACAAGACATGAATGACAAATCTCTCTTCCAGGGCTGTACGAACCCCATTTTATATTTTCTCCTCTGGTAACCGTAAGCCTAAACCCTTTTGATCTGTGTACAAGTTGTGTAAGTTAAGAAAATATCAAATATCAACGGAGTACAAGACAAAACATGAGAATTTAAAATCTCAAATCAAACATTCAACTTAACTTCAATTAACATCAACAACGCAGACATCCATTTGTAGATAGAGATAGTTCTGATTATGGAAGACATAATTCGTCACGCAGAAACAGATCTATGGCGAGATGCGGGGCGGTAATGACAGAATGGGGGGATGTGTCCGGTAGAGCAACAAGCCCTGGGTATGAATTCTAACAACAGTAGTACAAACAAGACCTCTGAACCTCGAGCAAAAGCGTGGAACGTGAGCACACACAAAAAAAAGGCGCGATGGACTGGAGTTCAGGGGGAACATAACGGAGAAAAAAACAGCAACCGCGTCCACATTGTGGAAAGCATTCTTTGAGAAAGAAGAAAGGTAGACGAATAAAAGAGAAATAAACGAAGTGGCGGGGCGATATCTGTGTTAAAAAAGAGAAAGAGAGAAAAATAGCAAAACTGGTCAAATCTAGGGTCATAAGGAGTCTCTTTTACCACGAGGATAAGTCCCAGAAGATGAGATGGGACACAAATTGGTAGGGAGGTTGAGGCAGACGATTGTACAGAGATAGGCGAGGAGCAGAGGAGGAGGCATTGAAGGTGGATGGAGGAAAGAAAGGCAGTAAACGGGGATGGAAAAGGAATCTAGGAGTTGAGCGATAGGCCCTGGAACCGGTTGATCCATTCGCCTTGCGCTGGGTGGGCGCGGGAAGAACCATTGGAGCCGCTGATGTTGCCGGGGTATTCGAATGAATCTGGGGGAACAAAGCTAGATGGCATCTGTGAAGCGAAGATGTCCGAATGAGCCGGTCCTTCTGAGTGATGGGAGGACTGAGAGAAAGGCTGGTAGGACTCTCCGTAGGATGTGCGAAGCATGCCCACAGGGTTTGACATTTCTCGGCCCGTGTCGATGGTATCTCGCGATGCAGGATAGGACCTGTTCTCAAGTTGGTGGCGACGGTCTGCTTCCTGGCCATAAAGGGGGTTGGGCATGGTGCCAGGACCTGCCAGGCCAGCAGTAGGGGGTGTGACAAATGAGGCCGGGTTGATAGCCGACATCCAGATGCGAGTTTTGTAGATCTTGAACAGGTCAGTCACCAGGGAGTTGAAATTGATGTACGAATCAGCAAAGTAGTAGAACGTAAGCTTTTTCCAATCCCTGCATAATAATTAGTTCAACCGTCATGTATAACAATCGAAATCTCGTAGACTTACATTTGGAACTCGGCATCAAGGATCTCCATATTAAGCCGGTGCTCAACCACTTTCTGCTGGCAGACCCGCTTGGCTTTGGCTTCATTTCCTTCCTTATCGTGCAAAGTCAGGACCTCATGTTGCTGTGCCAACCGCTTGATGAGCTTTGGTTTGATTTCTGTCGCGGGTTCCTGCGCACTGTGGGGGCCATGGGGACCCATGCCACCTGTGGCACTTCGAGTGTTCATGCCCGAGTTGGGGTTGGTGAGGGTGGACCCCTCAGGCTGGCCGTGCCTAGAGAAAATCATGAGGGTCTTGTAATGCTCTTCCGCGTAATGCTGCTTCAACTCCCGCGCCTGTTGGAGCGATATGTTTGCATGAATGACGGTTCCCAAATCTGTTCCTCGATCCGCCTCCACAATGACGAGATCACCGGTTTTCACCTGAAGACCAGTATCTTCTTGGATGTAGAAAACGTCCGCGCGGCTGCATTTGAAGGCAACAATGTACAGCAGCTGATTTTGATGAGCATGGGACAATGCGGATGGCTGACGACCATACGCATTCGACATCGCATATTGGCTGAGAGATGATGGGATACCTGAGGAGCCATCTCCTCGTAAGGTCTGTTCGCGGGAGTAGTAGGGTTCTACAAGATATATTAGTTTGGTGCGATAGTATAAGGATGTAGCAAGTGAATAAACTCACGGTTAGAATATTCACTAAGGTTACCATAGCCGTCATCACGGTCTCCCATAGTGGCGCGAGGCGTAGCAGTAGAGTGCGAGTCCCCAGGACCGATTGAGCCATGACGCATCGGAATCTCGGCGAAAGAGTGTCGGCGACTTTGAGGCATATCGGGGATGCCACCAAAACCTAGAGACGTTTGCCAATGAGCCTTGCGGACATTGTCTAAAGCACGGTTTTCCAGTGGAGAGGCGAATGACGAGAACTGCGCTTCCGGGTGCGCCAAATGCTCAGAGAAGCGGCGACGAGGATTGCCACGCATGTTGTTGTATCCGGTAATATCACGCAATTCTCCTGGATCCTCTCCACCCAAATCCCCCTCTGGAACACCGCCTCGGATGCGATGCAGTGGATGGCCACCACCAATTGAGGCGGCTGATCCAGCTCGCTCACGGTATATGTTATCCATTTGACCTGCCGCAGCTGCTTGCCTTAGGAGTGCGTTCTCGCGCGCAAGCTGCTCGATCTGCCGAGCCTGACTCGCTGAGTAGCTCATGTCACTTTCCGAGCCGTTGAGACTCTCGTCGCCATCATCATCCTCGCGGACTCGGCCGAGCATTGCAGTATCGTGACCTAATTCACCGAGCATACTAGAACGTGATGCTCGAGGCTGAACGGTAGACATTTGGCCTGGACCGCGGGAGCGGCTTCCTGGGTATTGCGCACCGGCAGCGGGAGCCGCACCGGGCTTGCTAGCAGCGAGGCTGAGGAACTCAGGGTCCATCTGCCCAACAGAGTACGACTGAGAGCGGTAGGTTTTGTGAACTGGTTTTAACGGGATGGCGAATGGGATGGTGGATTGGATGGCGGATTCACCAGATATGGTACGGGTGATTGGGCTCAGTATTTCGTCTGGCATGTTGCTGCTCACAGGAGGTGGGTTGGTCATGGTTGGGGAGGGTACCATTTCAGCCAAGCGAGAAGGCGGTTCTTTGCGTGATTCAGTGTTCCAGATTCCTGTGCCTGTGCCCCAGGAAAATGCACTTCCTCCGGGTTGATTCCAATTGAACGATCCAGAAAGACCTGGGCTCGTAGTTGTTGCCCATGGTGCCTGATCACTAGCGGGGCTTGTAGGGTTAGATGGGGCGGAAGAAAGGTGTCCTCCAGACAGCGAATGCTTGCGCTGAGCAGAAAGCGGAACCTCATTCAGCCACGAGGTACGACGGACTGGTGGTTTGGTGGTAGGGGGATAATGTTCTGAGCTTGCGCTCCATGCTCTCCATCATCGTCCGAGGAAGCTAATGCGTCCGAGTCTGGGGTGGAGCGGCGCACACCTGGGTGAGTCTTCTCGAGGATGGCAGATGCTGTCGCCGCAGCGGGTGGGGTGGATGACTGAGCCATCGAGGTCGGTTTGTTGGAGGGCGCTGCCATTCTGGTAAGAGGAACACTGTTACAATGTTAGTATAGGATTCCTAGTGTAATATGTGTGACAAACGGGATTATTCTCTGCAGACTGTGCTACCATGAGCGCCACTTGACACCCAGTGAAGCAACACAACCAGAGCGGGGTTGTTTAATCAAGGAATAGCCCGAAACCATAGAGGGATGAGAAGTAGTTCACTGACCTGTACGATCTTTGTTAATGGCAAAGCTGTACTGTATAGGTGTCTCTTGGCTTAAACAAAAGAGAATGAACACATGCGATAACACCCGTCTTTGTTCCACGTGCTCGATGCGGTTGGGGTAAAGGATCGATCTCTGATCTTTAAACGGACGACGGTTCACTAGGTGTATGCGCTATGTTCAATTCTGGTTAAAGTAAAGTTAGCGATTGTTCTCATACTGAAGTCACGTAGTAAAGTAGGGGGCAAAAAGCACAATGACGGGAAATATAAGCATATGTAGGTGTGGCATGACCGAAAGCTGTAAGACAAAAGCGGAGATTGTGCAGATATGCATACACTCGGCCCCTCTTTGCGAGAGGGTCCAGAAGTGGGGATAGTAAAAAAACCCCCCTCAACCAAGAGAAAGCTGTGCACAACCCCGAATGACATGGATGTGAAGTACAATCGCGAGTAGAGAAGAAGAAGAAGAATGGGACATGCCCACAGAGAATAGAAATAGGAGAATAACCTGTAAGCAGACAGCGCCACAGAGAGGCACATTGCCCAAGACGTAGGAAAGCAACGCGACCGAGAACTAGACTCGAACGTACCTCAAGTTGGCGTCAAATATTTGAACGAGTCCTCTTTAGCCGGCGTAGCTGGGGCGTGTAGATCACCAAACACCTCTCAAGCAAAATAGTATCCACTCAGAAAATCGAGTCGAAAAATCAAAAGCAGTCGCGTGATCGCAATTGTGTCTAGGGAATTATCCACGTATCAGCCCAGTCGCGTTCAGGACAAGGGAAACTTGGTAGAAATGTTGCGCGACTCACCACTCTAATCGTTTCTCGCCAAATGTCTATCTGCAAGGTGCGCACGGTAATCGTGGATCTCGTCAGGAATTTTGGAGGAGTCCTGTACCCGAATTGGGCAGGTTAATTTCGAGTGAACGGAGGAACGAGAGCGGCGAGATGATGAGATGGAGGTTAGGTAGGCAACCGGCGAGAAGTAGAAGGGCGTTATTTGCGGGGATAGAACGCGGCGCGTGTCAAGGAAGATGCTGAATCTGAATGTTCGATGATCGGTCTATTAGGAGACGGGGAATGCGCTCGGAGAGTTTGCACGATCGAAGCTGTGAGCACAGATGACGTTGAGCGAGCCAGAACTAGGCTGAACTCCTTAAGGATGGCGCATCTTGCGATCGAAGAAGAGCGTTGATGATGATGAGAGTGGGAAGTGACGGGGAGGGAGGGGGAAGAATGTAAAAGATGAGGGGAACGCAAAGAGCCTGGGGTAACTTCTGTTACGGATCTGGCAACGTTGCCCCGGAGGACACGGACCACTATGGTTTGATCTTCGATTTTTTAGTCCTTTTTAGTCCTTTTTAGGGGGATTTTAGTGGTTTTCAGTGGGCTTACAGGGTTTTCTTTTTAGTGGGTTCTTTTTTTGAAGACATAAAAATTATACAGAATACATTCATGGATTCTGATTACACTATAAATATAGATGAAATAAATGAGAAGAGGAAGACGGAGCTCTCCATATTAGGGGAAAGTGGCGTAGACCCCCATCCAGAACAGGCGGGTCCCTTGGAAAAATAGGCCGATCATCTGGGGTTGTGGGCACTCATTTCCAAGTACATCTTATAACTAGGTAAAACATTACAATATACTAAGGTATATAATATATATAATATAATAGTATCTATATCTACATCTAGTACTGTAATAAAAGAAAAACCCTCGCACGGCCCTCGGGTCGCACACTTGCGGGGCAAATAAGCCCAGACTGTTCCCTTTTTGTTTTACCCCGGATTGATATGCACTTTCTGACACTTCATAACCCTTAATATAAAATGAGCTTCCACTTTAACCCCTCTTTTTGCGGGGATATCTTCACATTCCAAGCCATAACCCACCCATCTCTCTATATCCTCGGTCTATGCGCCTAGACCGTTGAACAGCTCTGTGGCACATAGTCATGTAGTACAATAAATAGTATTGTCAACGTGACTCTTTTGCCTCTCAACCCCTCAGTGGATGATTTCACCCCTTGTGCAATATAATCGAAAACAATATCTACATCCATGGATAGATATATAAAGTACTGTCAACAGGGAACTCAAAGGATCGATTTCCAAGGTTCATCTGCAACTGCTATTCTTTCCGACGAATCATGGCGTGCCCCGGGCTCTCCGACCGGCTTTATTCCCTGGCACAACCTGTTCCAACATCCAACCGTTGAAGTATGGCTCATTTTACTTGTTTGCTAATGTACGCCATTCCAGGGTTGTTATTAGGTACCGTTATGGGGTCTAGTTGGGAAACTTCGCCCTATCGTGATGTTCTTGTCCTTTCCTTTCCTTTCCTTTCTTTTCCTGGAGTTACATGTTACCCCGCAGTTTGAGGAGCTATACAGCTATACCCAACAATTTAAAAGAATATGTCCACAGCATTCACCACTAATAGATATATAGCACTTCCAGAAATTAGTGTCATCACTTACGATATACAATATACGCTCACTGATTGTTTCTCAAACCCTAAAGCCAAGACACGCCAAGCTAGGACAGTACTACATAACTCTTTAGGATGATTAATGGATACAGTACCATGTATCTTAGACTTGTATAATACGTGGATATGTACGCCATATGTAGTATGTCGTCACACCCAAATAAATGTCTTCGTGGACAACCAGTCATTTCCACTAACATGCAGAGCAAAGTGAAAGGGTCAAGTGGTGGAGCTTGAAATGAGGACTCGCTAATTGGTTGCTCAAAAAGCCAAGGGGTGTGCAATGCAAACCTTCCACAGGCCCCCCGACCTAACTAAACCTAATCTATCAGACCTCCCGAGGTCTAGCCTCTGGGGTTATCTAAGCGTATCTGTTGTCCACGGGTCATTATGCTGGATACTGGATGCTGTTTCTGCAAATGTTAATCCACACTCACCTAGACTCGTGGCGATTCTCTAGACAGACATGCGGTTTCCTATCGACTCAATTCCATGCCCGAAAGACAATGTCTGTGCACATTCAGTACCCGGACGAAAGATAATGTACACCGGTATACAGCTCGCTCCAACAAATCTTCTGCACCAAATAGGAGACCTGGCATGTCCCAGTATACACCGATCGAAGACGTCGAAGACTTAGACAGGTACCAACCTGGAGGATATCATCCTCTACAAGTCCGGGATGAGTTAGATAATGCCAGCTAGCAAGTGATTGATAAGCTTTAGCTATGGAGGATACTCGACCGTATGGTTAGCCCGTGACCTACAAAAGGCCCAATATTTGGGTTGACGGCCCTAATGACAAGCACAAGTGTATCATCACTCCGCCTGCACGCATGAGCTTGTTTGATGCCAAAGAGGCTTCAACCTTCGGGCTTTTCCGACCCAAGGTCGCGCGGTCGATTATCGCTCAGCTTATTCATGGAGTCGCATTCCTTCATAGTGAATACATTGTACATGGCGGTATGTAATGTTGATAAATGAGTTTAAATGGCTGCCTGGCTGACACCATTTACTAGACCTTCATTTAGGCAATGTTTTACTCCGGTTTCCTGAAGCAATAGACCGTCTCTCCACATTAAAGCTGTACGAAAAATTCGGAAAGCCAGAAGCAGAGACCATTGTTCGGCTTGATGGAAAGCCATCGACGAATGGTGTACCCGGGCAAGTATTCATTCCCGGTTGGTTAGGTGTCTGCAGCGAGGATATTGAACTTGGCGAGGAAAGGATCATCCTTAATGATTTCGGAGAATCTTTCAATCCACATATATCACCGAAACTCTCCTCCAAGACCCTTCCTCTCCTCCAACCACCCGAAGCCAGATTCTCGGACCAGCCGCTCCCCTTTGCGGCGGACATCTGGAAACTTGCCTGTACCATCTGCGAGATTGCTGGCTACCGCCCATTGTTTGAAGCGTTCTTTAAAACTGCAGACCGAGTTACCGCAGAGCAAGTCGAGGTACTTGGCATCTTACCTCCGGAATGGTGGACAAAATAGAGCAGAAGACTGGATTGGTTCGATGAAGAGGGTGAATTGATTCTGAAGCCAGGGATGTCTGGGCGCAGGGCCTTTGGTCAGAGGCTTGAATACTCTATACAAGAGCCATGGGCTGAGGCGGGCTTAGAGACTATGACGGATAAAGAAAGGAGGACGTTTGAGATGATGCTTCGGTCGATGTTGATCTATCGGCAAAATAAAAGAGTGATGGATCAACAGGTATTAGAGTCGGAATGGATGCAAGACTGAGGACAACCAGCCTTGGAACAGAGCCGGAGTACCTTTACGAAAGAGTTATGAAAAGACGGGCCTAGAGACAACCAAAGAGTGAAGTATGAGAACGATTTCTGTAAGTTGTAAGCAATGCAATCCAATTACATAGAATTCATCTCCATTTTCACAAACTAATGTACAAGGTATATGCTCCCGCATGATCTATTTTACGGCGCACTGTCCAAAGGCGCGCTAGCCGTAGCAGCAGCACCCTTCTGCTGGCGCAGCTTCTCCTCAAACTTGGAGAACTCGTGCATGGAAATAATCTCCTCCTCATCCATAACCTGCTCAACACCCTTGACCTCCTCAATCTAAGAAGCGAAGTTAGTAAACAGCCCTTATATCAACCCCAAATTGGAAAGCGGAGAAGGACATACATAGTGCATAAGCATAGACTCAATACCATTCTTCAGCGTAACAGTGCTGGAATCGCAAGTGCGACAAGCACCACGCAGCTTCAGCATAACAATACCATTCTCAAAGCCTTTCAATTCGATATCACCACCATCTTCTTGGATAGCAGGGCGGATGCGAGTCTCGAGCAATTCCTTGATCATGCCGACAACCTCGTCGTCATCTTCGTTATAAGAGAGCGAGTCCTCTCCACTCTCCTGTTCGCCGTCAATGGCACCCTCGACTGTCGTCACGATGGTCTCGCCAGATGTGACAGCTTGCGTGATGATGCTGAAGACTTCCGGCTTGATGTGCGCCCAGTTGGCGTCGCTGCCTTTCGTCACTGTGATGAAGTCTGTGCCGTAGAAGACGGATGTGACACCTTCGACATCGAGCAGTTTCGCCGCGAGTGGGGATGGGTGTGGTGGCGCAAGGGTTGATCGTGGTGACATGTACTCGAGGAATGTGCTAGGGAAGTCCTCTGGGAGGACGCGGTGGTTAGGGATGAACTTCAAGGCCTAGATTATCAAACATGAAAGGTAAGTTCGGGTTCTTTTGTCAAGACCATATAATTGAGCTCTGGAACTTACGTCGGGGTTGGGGGTGTTCTCGGTCTGGATGAAGATGGTGCGCTTGCTGGTTGGTGAAACACCGTTCACTCCACCCTGTGCGGCGGGCTGCTGGTGTGGTCGCACTGTTGGTCGGCGACGGGTCTCTGATGCTGTGATGGTTGGGAGTCGAGCTGCGCTGGAGACATATCTGTAGCGTGCGAATACCGGTCTGATTGTTCGGGCAGAGCACTCGACGGGAGTGGCCAAACGGCTGCTTAGTAGAGCGCGGCGGAACATTGTTGTGGATGGAGTGCTTAAAGACATTATGTTATAGAATATAATGTGTAAAGATAGTTGGTAACAGGTGAATGGTAGAAAAAACACTCAAGGGTCTATTCGGCTGCCGCTCTGACGCAATTTGATTACACGTGATCTTAAATCATAGCCGGATGACAAATGAAGACAGTTTTTCGGCCAATGAGAGGAGATGTTTTGCACAATTACAACTATGGATGTGCCGACTGTCGGAGGTTGAGAAACCAGTAGTTCATGGTCAATTGCCATCCCAGATCATATCCATGGATATCGAAATGAAATGTTGTGATTCGTTCTATACTCAGATAGAGTACCATCGTATGCAACCTTCATCGCAATCAGTCTTTAGGGACGTAGGTAAGCTTCTTCCCTATCTTAGCCTCGTAGTAGAGGGTACCTTTTGAGAACCTGGAAATAATAAAGTCTCATGACCGATGGACACTGAAGTATGAACTTAATCCCGCAGACTGCCATAAGTAGTCATACGGAGTGAAAGTCGTCTGGTATAGTGGATGTGATGCGGCCCTATTTAAAAAAAGGAAACTCGACGGTATCATAAAACAACAGTTGAAGCATCGAGCTATGCAATGATTGAGCTCAACCCCAAAGAGAAACTGGCTGGGACAAAGCCACATTGTGCGATGTTGTATAAAACCTCTCTCGCATTTCACAAACACAAGGATGAGCCCGTCAAGAATAGCTACCAATATAACAAGTGCTCTTCAGTAAATCAATCATGCCCTGGGAGTTCTCTTTTCCATAGTTGATAGATGTACTTTTTATGCATAGGTCCGCTTTCCGGCCACGTCACACCCGATAGACCCGGTGACCAGACAGCGGCAGTACGCGCCAACTTTGTGATTGCAATCATGATTCGGCTTTGAAAGAAATGCTGATCCGAGCGAAGCAACCGCTTTATCCAACATAAGTTGCGGTGGTGCCTGCATAGTACTTGCAGCCGTGGGATAACAGACGGAATATAATACGTGGAGCCGTCAACACTTCACTGATGAGGTGGGTGGATCTAGTAGGCTGTGATGTCTTCAAGAGGGTGGTGAGAGAAACCATGTACCTGGACAAATCCCCTGCCGTATTAGATTAAGAATCAGTAGCAGCATAGTGCAGGTATCACACGTTCATATCTGCAGGGTGAGTGGCATCCAGCAACTAGGAATGCTCACAACAAATCGGACAGAGTGCCGTAGTATCTTGCAGATGGGTACCAACATGATCTCAACAAGTCATAAATCAACCGGCGGACACATCAGCTGAAAGGTAACTAGCAATTTGCAACAAACTGCATTCGCAGGCGGGATTGGCATCGAATAAAGTGAGACCGGGATCCACCCAGTATTGTTGGGTTGGTACCCCCACAAGTGATGTCGTGGCCATTATGAATTTCATGCTTTGTCTCCCCGAGTGGTGGGTGAAGACACGATCCCCTGCATGCCCCATGCAAACGTGGCCGGCTCTTGATGTATCGCGTGCATTCTGGCTTTGTTTTGTCACACTAGACAGGGGTTAGATTTTCCAAGGTTGGATGTGGATGATCAGGCTCCAACCAGGTCTCGGGGGAAAATCCGACATTCCCTTTGCGCGTTCCGCATATATTGTGTAGCCTTCGGATCTAAATATATAGCACATCACCTATTTATAAGTTTCTCGTGATGCGTGTGCCTGCATATAGTTGATGCCTGAGGCATGAAAGATGACCCGAGCTTCTTTGATTTTTGTGCAAATCGTGCAAATCATGCAAATCGGGTAGCTTGGCCTTATCCTGCATCATTCTCGAGCAGGACGTGGACCAGTGAAAAATGAGGGAGCAAGTTTGATCACTGTGCAGCTGATGGATTCATTGGGAAATCGACACAATGCCTGGTTCCTGTGAGGTTTGCTCTTTAGAGCCCTCAAAATATCGCTGTCCCACATGCGGACTGATGAGGTACTGACATGATTAAGATTCCATCCCTATCCGTATGTGGACCAGTTGCTAAGAGTTATCGATATAGTTGCTCACTTGCATGCACCCAGTCACATAAGATATATTGCGCTCCGAAGCCACCATCGAATGAGGAACTGAGTAACACTCCAGCGCCCGATGTCGATCCCACACCCAAGAACGATATCAACGGCCCCGAAGCTGCAGAGCCAACTGGCACCAGCGCTCCCGTGATGACCCCCGCAGCAGTGGCGGCGTCAGCGGAGATGAAAGAGCTTCTGACCCAGCACCCCGAACTTCGCAGTCAGCTACAAGATATGTTCCAGTCAACACTGGAAGAAGAATGGGAGGAATCATACACAGCCCCTGCTCGTGGACGTGGGCGTGGCCGCGGCCGAGGCCGTGGAGGGTTTGCCCCTCGTAGTCGTGGCCCATGGACGTCCGAGAAAGGCTTCAACCGTGGCCTGGGCAGAGTCCGCAAGCTAAGGCAGGATTGTGAGGAAGGGACGGAGACTGGCCAGGCCGCCGAGGCGTTCATGCGGTTTATGGCGCTTGTCAAGAAGAGCAACTCAGACTCAGCCTGAGTCATCTATATTTTCTGGTGAAAAAGCAACATGCCAGTTGGACGATCGGCACATATACCTTGATTGCACCACATTTATATCCTGAGTTTGAATAAGTGAGACATGCAGATGCTACGAGATGGTGGGGCTTTTTGATCTACGTTGGCTGTTCCAATAGAGTAGCTGTCAGATTTGACAGCTTCAGTCATATTCAGCCTCATGCAACTCATGAATACGAACTCCTTAGTCTTATATACGATTCGTTATTCCATGCTACCCTCGGTTCCTAGGTTTGACAAGCGCATCTGCTAGTCTATGGGTAGATCAAAGCGATGAGCACCCTAGGGTGTTCAGGCCCATCAAGTGCAATATCGCACATGCGAATCCAGCGTACGTTATCATGCGAGCCACAGGCCAGCCAAAGCCCTCCATAGCGTGAGATTAGCGGCGCTTTTAGCGCCCCCAAGAAAGCGGAGCATATGCTAACGGCCCAGAACTCCGAAGACCAAAATTTCGGCGGAAAAAAGTACCAAAGTACTGAAAACTCGGAATCTGCATGTTTCTGACTAGTCACATGGAGCACGAGACATCAAAGATGAGGGTAGAGTACCCTGTATAGTACCTACATACTTACATAGTAGGTACTCCGTACTCCGTACCTTGTACTGCAAAGATAAACAGCTCTGAGATGACACGGCAGAGTCAAGGCAGCTACTACTGCAGCTCCAGTCAAGCAACAAATACCAACTTGGTAGGACATAATGCAACACTGTAGACCTATCGACTAAGCGAAATCGTCTTAGACCCAGCCTCGGTCCTAGTGGCCACTCATTTTGAGACCTTGGGATATTACCATGTGTCGAGTTCAGCTGAGCCGCTTTCACAAACACGATGATCTTTTAGGCTTCCAATGAAACGCGAGAATCTCCTAAAACAAAAAAGATGATCTTAAATCAAATTTATATGCCCCAATATATTCTCCAATCCTTGTGATCTGTCCATATTTTCTGTTTGCTTTATCATTTCTCTTCCTCGTTGCGCCAAGAAAAAGATATCCGACGCAGCTCCGGCTAATTAGGGTAGTTTTCATGTCAACTCCGCGGCAATTTTGATAACACATTTTGGATGGCTACCTCGCTGCTCTACCGAACTTGATCTGTTCCAACAATGGATGCGCTGCAGTGCTCGTTCTCTGAACCTACACAGTAATCAGAGCGCTGTCACACCGGGCCATTCCGTGGCCTAAGCAACCGCCGACCGCTTCCGTCATGATCTCGCAGCAATCTCGCCGAGAGAGAGCTCACAGCGATAAAGCTCAAACAATGACTGCTACAGCTTCACAACGACCAGGCATGGGAGGTCGAACCGCTTCAGCCCCGGCGGGGGGTCTTTATAAACTCGATGTGGCGCGGAAGCAGGCAGAACACACATTGCTGGAGGAGGATGAGGGGACGCCAATTACGGGCGAGGCGATCAAGCGAACACGATTCAGTCAGCAGGAAGGGGTACGTCTTGAATTGATACAGAGCGATGGATCCTTCATGGCTACGGTGTACAGAGAGCTTCAATTGCTGACGCCTCCTTTTTCCCTCTTCTACAGGAATCCACCAAGACCATCTTCCCCGAAGTGACCATTGCAGTGGCCGGCGAAGAAAATGCCGGCAAGTCCAGCTTTGTCAAATGTGCCCTCGATATGAAGAACCCGCCTGCCTCCCCTATGAACAAGAAGAAGATGTCATTGAACGGATCGGTCTATATTGTGCATCTGATGGAAGTCGACCTAAACGAGGTTCAGTTCGACCAGGACAAGAAGATTATCTGGCCGCGTACAGGGCGCGACAAATCCACGCCGGTGATTGATGGAGTTCTGGTTTTACATGATGCCACCAAACCGGATCGACTCTCTTTAACAACAAATCTTATTGGTAGGTTCACCCACGGGATGTACCTGGTATGGGGGGGCTGACTTTCCCCGGAATTTAGACTCATTGGCTGCGTCGGATCTTCCTTTCCTGCAGGTTGCCTGCAAATGCGATGTCAACCCTGAACCTTTAGAAGACACTGAAGTGGATGCGATCCATGATCGATACGAGATCTATCGAACATCGTTTTCGTCGCCTCGATCTCAACGGATGTGTATAGCGTTGGTTTTGGGGGCTGTGATTTCTACTCGAGAAGGTAAGCAAATATTTCCATTCCCTTTTCTGTCCTCGGATACCAAGCCATCGGAGTTGAAATGTGCCTTGACCCCCCCCAAGCGGAAGCGGGCCAAGGTGGGTCGCGGTAGGAGCGTTCGCTACTTTGTCATTCCCCGTAGAACTCGTCTTTTTTTGCTTTTCCCCTTCTAACCCCTCTTCTTTATTAGATCTCTCCGATAATCCTAATATTCCTCTGGCTTCACCGGCGAAAATCAAATCTGCCCACGATTGGCACCATACCCGTGCCAACTCCGAAAACCCCTCAGCCGTGTTCACAGCCGCCGGCGGCCCACAAACGGCCTCAGATCAATGTATCGACGGGGATGCTGAGGACCGTCTCCCAACTGATGGAAACAACTTGCAGCATACGTCCAATTCCCACCGTTATGCCCGCAGTAACTCGCAACCGGTGCGACCGCAAACTCCGCCATCCGGAGCGCGTTTAAATACCCACAAACCGCCGGCACAAGAACTAAACTCTCCCAATCACGATAACCGTCAGCAACGATTGCACAACGCCTGGCGGCACAGTGGAGGATCAGACGCTTTCAACAGTTTCTTAAATATGGACGACGAGGCAGACGATGAACAGAGCCGGCCCACGAGCCCTGGCGCAGTTGTCCGGCCAAAGCCGAGCAGCGAGAGCAACTCGAGTGCAGAGACAGGTCTATCGTTCGATGAGCTAGTCGATCGTTTGATTTCCTTGCCGCTGTCGAAACAAGACCAAAAGTTCCGTTCTACATTCTTATGCCTGTACCGAAAGTTTGCCGCTCCCGCAACTCTCCTGAGTGCCTTGATAAGCCGATTTGAACGAAATGAGATGGGTAACGAGGATCAGCTAGCCCGCATGGCGGATCAGTTGCGATTACTTGATGTCATGGCGCAATGGGCGTCGGACTACCCTGGAGATTTCGCTCACCCCAACCTTCGCAAACGGATCCTTGAATTTGTCGCTGTACTCGAAAAGAGCCATTTCTACATGTTTGCTGCCAAGGAGATCGGGTCGCAATTAGACTCAAATGCAGAAGACGATGATATTGGCTGGGCATATGGGGGTGATAGTGATCTCGAGGAGTCCGAACTGGTTGAGACATTCTTCGACAACTCCGGCCGAAGTTCTCCAGCCGCGGTTCCCACTGGCTCTACCCCTGGCACTAACACTTACGACACCGAGGAAGAACAAGACCCTATCTACAGTATGAGTGCGCTGGATCTCAGTAGTGGGCCGCATGACTCAACATCACGACTCTCAGGCACTCTTTCAGTCTCCTCGAATCCCGACAAATCGAACGGCATTACCAGCCAGTCATTCACATTGTTGAGCCTTGACGCAGCCCAAAAAGAGGCTTTGCGTCTTGAGTTAACACATAAGACTTTACTTGGCAAACTCCAGTGGCGGATTTTCATGGATACCCCAGAAGAGGAGTTCGCACGAGAGCTGACGCGGGTTGACTGGGTCATGTACAACTCATTCCGGCCGCGTGATCTTGTGCGTCATGTCAGCATCTCGGGCATGGACAAGGATAAGATCAAAAGCTTGACGAATGTCAATCGGATGATCAAGCAATTCAATCATCTGGCCTTCTTCGTGGCCAGCCTGATTCTCTTGCGTGATAAGCCTAAGCATAGAGCGCAGGCGCTGGAGAAGTTTATGAACATTGCAGTGGTAAGTTTTCTCAATCCAGCTACTAAAAGGTCAGCAGCAATTAACACTCCTCAGAAACTCCGACGCCAAAACAACTACAACTCCTTGGGTGCTGTAATCGCTGCCATCAACGGCACCCCTGTCCACCGCCTCACACAAACTCGAGACCTGATCCCCATCCCAGCTCAGAAAGAGTTCATGCGTTTGGTTATCCTCATGAGCACCCAACGAAGTCACTTTGCCTACCGCCTTGCCTGGGAGAATTCCTTCTCAGAGCGAATCCCCTTCCTACCTCTCCACCGTCGCGACCTTGTCTCTGCCGAAGAAGGCAACAAGACATTTGTCGGCGAGAACAAATCTCGCATCAACTGGAAGAAATTCGAGGTCATGGGTGAGGTTGTTCTCGGAATTCAGCGAAGCCAAAAGAGCCCTCATCCACAGGCCCAAAAATTCGACGATATCGAGCGACTGATCCTGGACTCGAAGCTCTCTGGAGACGAAGAGGTAAGATCTTTAATATTGTCGTGAATCATTGTTTCTTCTCACTAACTTTATCTAGGACTTGTATGCTCGTAGCTTGCACGTCGAACCGTCCACGGGAGCTGAGGGACGAAGGAAGTTCGGCTGGTTGCGCTCTTAAAGTCGCTTCTTTGACCGTCCCTCCGACAACCCCGGACACTCATCTCCATCAGCCTCAACACGAATTGAGGCTTCTCTCCTACACAACCATCTTATCTACTATCTTTCTTCCTCCCTTCATACTTACCATCCCTACCCTACCCTTCATACCTTCCCCTCCCCTCCTCTACTCTTCCTTACTCATGTCGCCATGCCCCTATATGATTGATAAATACTGTTGTTGTCTTTTGCCTGTTTTTCGTTATGAACCCGGTTCCCCCGCGGGGGTCGATATGACGCTTGTAACGGTGATGCATCTTAAAAAAAAATAGCTCCGTTACGACATTTTGTACATATGCGTGCTGAAATAGGTAGTGATGGTTATTGACTGTCTTGCAGATAGCAGTCTCCTAACCCGGTATATATTGACATCTTTATGCATATATCTCTTTCTATTCTCCATATATCTAATAAAACCATAGTCATATAACAAACAATATCGAATAGTTATCAAGATCCGAGCTAACGTTGACACTAGTAGTACTAAATAGTGGACGCCGCATACATTTCAAATCACGTGAATCAGTTATCCACCTATCTCAACCTCCAACCAGCTCCAAAAGAAGACAATCTCACCTCCGAACTCCCCGGTGCACCAGGGTCTCAAAAACCACCGAACCAAACCCATAAAACCAACCACAACCCGGTACATCCTCCCTCCCCCCTCAAAATGTCCACAACAAACCAAGCGCGCACAACTTACCGCGCCCTCCTCCGCGAACTCCCACGCCGCAACCTCAAAACACCCTCCCCACTCCACCACCAACTGCGCGCGATCTTCCGCTCATCACCAGCGACATCGTCACAATCAAATGCTCTGCCATTCTCAGTCTCCAATACAGACGAGGAACGAACCATCCGCGTCCAAGAAGCTGATCAGTTCGCTCAATATGCCCGCGCCCAGCGTGTCTACTCTGACCTCCTTGAACGCTATAACCCGGGTATGAGTATGGATGAGGAGGAGAAGATTCGTCTTACGGCGAGACGGGTTGGGTTTGATTTGCCTGAGTTGCATGTCGCTGAGGGGAAGGAGTAGTTGAGCAGTGCTGAGGTGTTGGTATTGCTTCGCTCAGTACTGCTTAGCTTTGTTTGATTCGGCTTGTTCTGTCAGTGGAATGTCGATTGTGGGAATTCTCTGCGTTCTGATTCTACGGTAGAAGCGGATTGTTCTAGGCTTGGTTGGAAGTTTTTTGTGAAGATGTGATTTTGCTGGGAAGCATGTATTCCACGGAATGGCGTTGTTATTGTTGATTTTGGGATTTTGTATACTACAGGCTTTATGTATAAAAGTAAAATAGAGAACATTGTCAAGTACCATGAGCTTGTTTTTCTTTTTGATTTTCTTCGTGCTATGCATTAACGCTGGATACATAGACAGGCATTTGTATTGACGTTCCAGTCGTAAATTGGGGTATCTGATATTCAAACCCTTGGGTCTGAAAATTTGTTCATTGCAAACCACATGGGTTGCCGCACAGTGTTTGGGGGCACCGAGAATGGACACCTAATGTTGGCACTGGGTGTGATTGCGTTGCAGAGGCGACGGCCTAGCAAAAGGGTCATGGTAGAAATGCCCCAGAACCCCGAGGACGCTGGCGCCGGAGGTTGGGCTTTTAAATATACGTGCTTTCTTGATTGAATTTTCAGGTAGCGCTGAGCTGGGCACGCTCCATCTGTCTCATCAAAGTTGAACTGCTTTCCTCGTCTTCCATGCCAACCCCAACTTCGATCGCAGTCTTGGGTCGGTTCCGGTTGAGACCGTCTAGCAGTGTGCACGCTTTGCAAATCCGCTGACTGGAAATGTAGTTACAGCGCTCACAGTGTTTGATAGTCTGCGCCTTGACAGCCTTACCAGTCGGGCCGCGATTCGGCTTCACGCGTGCATCGTTAGAAATCTTGATTTCAGTCTCGAGAGGCTCGGCCGCATCGTTCTCAGTGAGCTGCTTCTCCATTGCAGCCATCTCACCTCCACTGGTTCGTCCATTCTGACTACCACAGCCGCCAGCCGATTCCTCTTCTGCACCAGGTTGCTGGGATTTACCAGAGCCCCGGACTTCCACAGGTACAAGCGCGGCCATGTCCTCGCCACTCTTGACAATGTCGAGGATCGAACTGGGACGAATCTTCTCAAGATCCTTGATCAGGGTACGAGCACTGCCGCGGAATGCCTCAGGCGAGTAGATACATTCAGTAGTGAAGTAGTCGAGCTGACGGTGGTGGGCGTAGAGAACGATCTCTTTCTCATAAGCGTACTTGAGAGGCTTGCTGCGCTTGATATCCGAAGCGTCGGAGCTAGTGACGATACTAGTACCGCGCGACAGACGGGGAAGATCACCACGCAGAAGATTCATCATGACAGTCTCTGCAACATCGTCCGCATTGTGGCCCGTGACAACATGCTTGATGCCCAAGCGGGCGGCGCCTCGATCGAGTGCCTGCCGCCGGAACACACCACAGTACGTGCAGTTTCCCTTCTTGCCCACTTGTTCCACAACCTGATCCATTGTCCAGCCATAAAGCTCGCTGTATCCTAGGATATCAAGTGGCATCTCGTATTGCACAGCGTTGCGCTTCACAGTCTCGAGACTGTCATCGCGATAACCGCGGATGCCCTCGTCGATGGACAGTAGACATAGATCCAGTCCGTAGTTGTATCGCTCGTTGAGGGTTTTCAGTACCGCTGCTAGTACTGTGCTGTCTTTGCCACCACTGGCTCCGATCGCGACTCGCTCGCCGGGGAAGAAGAGGTTGGTGCCGATGATGGTTTCGTGTACTTCGGTTTCAAAAACTTTGATGAAACAGGCACGGCAGAGTTTGTGCCTGTTCTTAGGTCGGATGATAACGGCTCGCGCCTCTTTGCAATCGAAACATGCCGTCGGCGCCATGATGAGTTGGTTAGGCCTGTGACTTGGTGGCGGAGAAGAATTTCTTTTTCCCCCGCGGTCGATCGGGTGGTCCGTGCGCAGGGCGCGGGTTCCAAGGTTAGATCTATATCAACGGGTTATACTCGGCCTTTAGTTTTAGAGAAAAGGAGCCAGTCTAGAGAGTGAAATGAGCTTGATGAGAGAAATATAGCTATTTGTAGCCCTATGAGAACTAACATTGATCGTTTCAAATTAGCTGAAGCCTACTGCAATTCCCAACACCTGAAAATAAGACTGTCCAATGGATATGTTTGTATCACTAAAAAGAGAGCAAAAACGAGCGGAATGATACCAGGTGCTTAATAGTTGATTTATGAGGCTTTTAAAACGGCATCTTCCGGTGCCCAAATACGCAACTATCCAGGTCACGCTTGACACCCTAACTTCGACATACATCCCAGTACCTTCGGTCCCGCAAATAGTATCGGAATGGGCCTCTTTGATTCATCTGGCCTGCAATAGCGCCAGTGAAGCTAAAATTTACAAGATATGATTTTCTCAGAACGGTCCCGTCCTGTCCTTATGGTAGATAGATCATCAAACGTTTATCCCCGGGGTTGGTATGATAAGCCGCGCACAATTTCTTATATTAAGTTAGCTTAAAAACCCGTGCATAGTATTGCTCAAACAGCGGTTGTTATCATGCGGGCGAATTCGGAGATCTCATATGATATCTTCACTGCGGCGCGTTACGGAGTCCAATAAGTCAAATTGGTAACTTCAGGTAAAATTGCAGCTCTTCAAACAAGCACATGAATAACCCCACAAAAGGTACTGTATATAGCTTAGGATCAAACAGCTAAACAAGAAAAATGTGATATTGTGATAGGAATTAGATTGTAATGGTAACCAGGAACAAAAGCTTTAGTTGTAGGTGGCAACTGTCCCCAGATAAAAGCGGCTATAGACCCTCTTTGGGCAAAAATGAAAGAAGAAAAAGAACACTCAGTTCTGGCCCCATAAGAGTGCAGATAAAGCATTCCTATCTTAATGATAACAAGATACTTGATACCGATTAACTTGGTTTATCTCACGGCTCATTAACCCAGAACAAATGTAGATTGAATTTATTCGTAGAGCCATATCTTTTCCAACACTATTGAAAGTCTAAGCAGCGAAGATTAGACCTTTCCGCATTTCCTGTTCTATATTGCTTCTATATTATATATTCTGGCTTCAGACAGACGCTGTTCACCCTATCCCCCAATGGAACAATATAAATCATCGCAGATCAAGCAAGGCGAGGGCTATATCTTGACTTCTGAGCCACCCTCATCTGCAACCAAGATGAAAGACATTGAAAGTACGCCCCAGGAAGTAGAGGAGGGTACTACTGAGAGACTTGATCCATACGGTGTGCCACTGGAGCCAACACCTACAACCGACCCCCTCGATCCACTGAACTTCAGTCAAACCTCCAAAACATGCTGCCTTATTGTAGCGTTCTTTTACAGCTTTATGTTGATTTACTCAACCACCATCTATATCCCCGTCACTTTAGACCTCCAAGCTCAGTTTAGGGTCTCCTATACCGCCATTGCGTGGAGTGTCGCCATGCCCTCTTTGGGAATTTCTCTCAGCATGTTGTTAGCTAAGCCTTTTGCCGACTCGTACGGCCGGAGAATCGTTCTCCTCATCAGCGTCAGCATTGCTATATTGGCAAGTGGTTGCGCTTCGATCAGATCAATTAATCTAGGTGGATTTATGGCAAGTCGGTTTTTTCAAGGCATCGGCACAGGGCCAGGACTGAACGTTGGCCTCGCTATCTTGGGTGATATATCCTGGGGCCATGAGCGTGGGTTCCGAATTGGAATCTGGGTCATGGGGTCAACTATAGGTGCCCCAGTTGGGATATTGAGTGAGGGATGATAACCAAGCCCTAAGTATTGAAGCTAATCTGTCTGTATAGTCGGAGGTCTACTTGGCGAAGTAAACCAATTTTGGGCGGGCTACCACCTTGCCATCCTCTATTTTATCTTACTCGTTCTGATTATCGCCACGCTGCCGGAGACACTGTATCCTCGCGACTTGATGGTCTCTCAGGCATCGATGTGTTTAGCAGACAATAGCATCGTCCCCAACCATCAGATTGCAGAGATAAAACGAACTAGAGAGATCCGAATTTGGGTGAGATTTAGAATGAGATTTCATTCCATTAGATACGTCGCTGTTGGGCTAATGTGTATCTCTATATTAGACCGTTAAGCGCATACCCGGAGTCAAACATGCACCATTTTGGGCTGGCATGCTGCGATACTTACAAGTGTGGACCTACCCAAATGTTTCCATTGGGTGTTTGTCAGTGGTATTTCTCCAGTACTGGTGGTACGTATACACCATTGTGTTGATACGCAACGAGAAAAAAAAAACATTTGTCTGATTTCTGTCACTAGGTGTAACTCATTGATGATAATGGCTCCCGATGCCTATTCCATGTACAGCACTCAGGTACAAGGAGCCTTTTTTGTTGCGTTTATGTTAGGCTCAATCCTTGGCGAAGTCTTTGTGTCAGGAAGAATGAGCGATTGGATCGTCGGTACGATGGCGAAGAAAAATAACAACAAGAACCCTACGCTACGCCTGTTATTGTCATATGCAGCGGCATTGATGACTGGCATAGGGTATGCCTTGTGGGGGGTTTCTATCGACCGAGAATGGCATTGGATGACCGGGGAAGTTGCCTTATTCCTTGGTGAGTGTTGATTCAACGCATCTGGCTCTCATAAAGTAGCTAACTGGTCGACGCTTGGAACAGCCGGAGCTGGAATTCAAATTGGAAACACCGCAATTTCAAGCTTTATTGTTGATCTTTATCCAGAGCACCTCATGGACGTGATCTCATTCTACTCGGTTTTATTTAATGTGAGCCACAGTTTCCTATGCTCCATTTGTATATGAGTTGACTTTTCCAGCTCGCATCGTTTATTGAGCCCTGGTTCATTAGTAACTGGGTTGCATCCTCAGGTAACAAGACGCACCTTATATGCTTTTTTGGAACATTCTAACTCGGATGCATAGGTTATTTCTGGTGCTTTATCGCTCAAGGATTAATCACTTTTTGTGGAATGGTCCCGGCGGTGATATTGCTCCAAGCTTTCGCAACTAAATGGTCACGGCCCATGGTGTTATATGGAGACAGAGATATGAATTAAAATAAACCAACCTATAAGAAATATTTGAAGTATACTTATGCAATCATCGTAAATTGATAAAAGCCCAAGGGACGTTTTTATGTTGGTATTGCATCATCTGCTATTCTGATCTCACATTCCAGAATGATTTGGGAGTATATTACTTCTTCTTGTGGCAGATATTAGTTCCGTGCTCTATACTGCAAGGGAAAAGTGAATGGAAGGGGCGGAGAAGGAAGAAAGAAAAAGAGAGAAATATGAGGTGAGGGGGGATTTATACCTTCCCATTGGCCTAAGGTGATAACCCAAAAGGGAAGGTACGCGGGTACCTGTCTCCTCCTTATGATCCTCATGATACCAGAGCTTACCTAGGTATGTAGTCTATCCATGGATATTTACATAAAAATATACGTAGTTTGGTCTAAATTATTGCTTGACTGCCTTGGTCAGTCACATACAGTATATCTTCCGGTTTCGAATTTCAATGTTCTACCAGATACCTCAGATAAAAGCTCCAAGATTCATTTTGCTAGACCGGATAGCACACAAAGTCTAGGATATATATACTGGAATATCAACACAATATATCGATCACAAGCTAGTCAATGCGTCGGAAGAACTTGGCTTTCAAGTTTCCACTACTACCACTCCCACCGCAACAACCCTCCTGAGGAGCAGGCTCTTGGTGTAAGACCGACTGGTTGAAGCCTTGAGTTGAAGCAGGAACATCAAGAGCGGGGTTTTTCGTAAAGAATCCGTCGGGCTTGAGCATCACACTGATCTTTTCATGGGGCATGACTGGGAAGTCTTCCGGTCTTGGGTTGTGTGTCAATCCAAACGCTGAGAGCATCGGGTTAGCTGATTGAGGCACACGCAATGAAATGTACCGGGGGAAAATGTGAACTTACTGTGCCAAAGAACTACGTCCTCGTTTTCGATGGGGTCTTTTCTTGCTACCCACACATCGACGCCTTCCGAAGAGGTACTTTGATTTGTGAATTCGCCTGCAGCATAGAGTTCTCCGTCGTCATATTTGGTGACCCAAATAGGCTTGGTAGCAAAGCCAGCTCGCTGGTAGCCGAAAGTGCTTGGGTGCGCAAGAAGCATCTGGCTAGGCACGGTGTGAATCTTGTATGCCACCGGTTTATGTGTAAGTGGGTTGGTCACATCTGGGTTACAAATCTTGAATACTCGACTGCGATCGACGCTTGTCTCTGCACTGCCGGATGTTCTCAGCACAGTTTTTTCAGCGACGTATCCGACTCCGTACGGGTTGTCCTGGCTCACGGGAAGTGGGACGCTATCCTCGTAGAAAACTGTGTTTTTGAATCCATCAATCGCGGGATCAATACGCAAAGACCAAAGATGCTGGTGGTTCGGCGCTGCAACTCCCGGGCCAACATTAGTGGACCAAGGAAGGGTCTCTCCGTTCTCATTGTCAAATGGTGTCGTCGATAGAATTCCTGTTGCGCGGACTTCGAGTTCAATATTTGCGGCTTGATCGAAGATGAAAGCGAAAATGTACTCGTAGTTTGCAAAAGTGCAGATCATTTGAACAACAAGTTGTCGGTTCCGAACCACAGTGGCAGTGCTTGTGCGGTAGTTCACATGTTTATGTTGTAGACCGTTGTCTTGCTCGTGAAGGCAAATGATATTTTCCAGGCGGACAGGCTCGCCGGTGGAGTTCACGGTATGCCCGCTGAAGTACTTGATAACTCCCAGGCAGTCACATCCCAAGGATAGTTGATTGGCAGTAATTCCAAACCCAACATCGCCCATATCAAAGGCTTGCTTGCGATGATATGGCGCACGTGGGTCTCCGTAGGGTACCGTCATCTCGGAGAGAGAAAGCCGGTAGAAAGTGTTCCGGCCATCGTATGTCACATTGTGAATCACCAGTCCTTCGCGACTGTTGAAGCCCACTCTGAACTTCCACTTTTGCCAACTGACCAGATTGCCTTCAGTTGAGAAAGATGCGCCCTGTGGCTGTTGCACGATGTATGGTTTGAGGTCCTGTCGTACTGGTTCATCGAGTAGCGCATGGGCATACTGGACGGTTTTGACTGGCTTCCAAGGCTGCGTTTCAACAACGCTGTGGTCAAGTCCGGTTGGGAGGTAGTCCATACGGATTAATTCATGTGACACTCCATCGAAAACAGGTGAGAATCGACATGGGACTGAGTAATGGTTGTTCTCGGGGTGGTTAATTTCGATCACGTATAGATAGCACTGAAATAGACGTCGGTTTTGCTCTGCGGTGTCTGTGCCGTACATCCAGGGCTCAGTGCAAACAGTGACCCCAGGAGGAAGTTTCATCTTTGCAATTTCATCCTTCACTGCCGGATGCTCCAAGCAAAGCTTCTCAATCTCCTCCATCTCATCCAAATCAATGGGCCCCTGAAGGATATGTTAGTTGGTAATGGCAGAATAAAAGCTGGAAGGCTAGTCCCATACCTGAACATGCTTTGGCAGTTGCTTTGCGTAAATGATCGTTTTCTTATCGGCATTGAACAATGCCTTGTAGAACGAGCCATCGTCCAACCGATGGAAAAGGGCATACAGAAGCCGAGACGGCTTCTCTGGCAGTGGCTTGGACAAGCGCTCTGCCTCAATGTAAGGAACAACTTCCTTCTTGATTGGCTCCTGGATATCAACGCGCTTGTACCTCAAAGGTACGCCGGGGAAATTCTTCTGTAGGATTTGAACGACTAGCTGGATTTCCGCGGCAGTGATAGGATCAAAAGGGTGAGGATAAGACATGATGGCGGACAAACTCTGGATAACCAATGCAGTTCAAAGAAAGACTGGACAGAGCTGCGTATATTTATATCGAGGATGCTGTCGCCTTTAAATGGTGGAGTTGTTGGATAGGATTGTCGAATCGATTCCCTGCAGACTTTGTCGCATAAGATACGCTAGTAGACCAAGGAGATTAGAGTAAACCGATGAATTAAAAATACAAATTTCAAATTATGTCCCTTGTGGTATCTACCTAGGTAGTGCATACCTATTGTTCCAAATTGGTAATGTTGCCGCAGCGCAACCGGCACACCCCCAATCCTCATAACTGGTGAGTTCGGATTTGTTCCGCTTCCATTCCGAATCTGAAAATATGCTGGAGATCTATGATGTTGATGCATTTGGAGCTGGGACTGTGTCTTGATGATTTATCTGCCCTTGCTCTTCTTTCTACTTCTCTACCTCTCGCGCACGCACCACTTCTTCTAGCTTGATAAATACCATCGCTCTGGTTTCTCACTATCTGTGTCGTCAAATATCTGCCTACTACGTTGCTGTTGGTGTGTTTGTGTTTAATACATCAGTCTCCCCTCGAGGGAGGCCTGGCCCAGAGCAATGAGAGAGAGAGAGAGAGAGAGAGAGAGAGAGAGAGAGAGAGAGAGAGAGAGTGTGTGAGTCAAACTTATTTCCATTCATATAGGTCGTCAAAATAGTACACAGACTGATGCTTCTTGCAACTCCAAATCAGGCGTGAGTGAATGCCGCATGCTCAGGAATGAATACATAAGCTGGCTATCATCACTCTTCTTTTGCTCGCGCCATCGTTCCTCGAGTAATTCCATTGTACGCGTAACGTTTACAATGCATTGTCCACTTTTCAACACCTCCAGGCGTCGCCGAATGAAATCATGATGTAACGGTCGAGTGGTGCGAGATCCCGCAGTGAACAAGGGTAAAAGCATAAGTTTTGCCACAGGCGCATCTGCTGGGACAGCTGCGCAGGAATCCAAGATATGATTGATGGTAGATTGAACCAGGCCGAGATTAAAAGGCTCTTCCTTGGAGAAAAGCAGAAAGAGCAACAGGCCGGAGTAAACCAAGGCCTCATTGTAACTATCAAGGTGGGAGGGCGGCTTCTTTTCGTTCTTTCTGTGGTTTTTCAGTCGTCGGAGAAGCAACTGCATGCGAGTCTCTACATCCACAGAGTCCGTGTCTGATCTCCAAGATTCAGATAGATGGCCAGTCATGGAAGCATTGCGGCGATCACGCAGAACACCGCCTAAGCGATACAATAGATCCCCAACCGAGTGCGATATGCCAATAAAAGGGTCCACGTCTTGGAAGAACTGTTCACGGTTGGGAGAAACGTGATCCGGCTTTGCAGCGATCCCAAAATAATTCGGAGCATCAATAGAGTAATCGGTCTCATCTAGCAAAGCCACAATGTGAATGTAGCCAAGCCACCTGACCAGGAAGAGAAATGATTCATCAGCAGCGAGGTCTGTTGTGAAGCCCTCGCGTGCAATTCTCATCGCATGACCCAGGCACGTTCGGAGACTAGATATGTTTTCCCCTGCAATGTAGGCCGAGCACAAAGCTATCAAGGTTGAAAGTGTGGTCAAACGGTGGGTAGGATTATTGGGGGATGACTGCGTCTCGTTGCTTGTCGATTGACCTGATTCACGGGACATGACATCGCCAATGTACGAGACAGCTTGTTGTTCCATCCTAACGGCTGCTGTTGTGACTTCAGTCATGTTGACGAACAAGGGATGTTGAATTGTCCAGTTCGATTTGACGGAGTAGGATAGGAAGATGATGGCAGAGAATAGGGACGGCCAGCTTGCCGCGTTTGAGGCGAAGTACTTGGTGACTTGGTTGTTATGTTCATGATCTTCAATGCATATTCCAGGCGCAATTGATTGAATGAATTCCTGCCAGAGATATGAGGTTGCTGGATGTGTGAAAGGCAATCGCGGATTCAACGTCGGCTCGTTGAGATGAAGCGGCATACTGCGAGCCTGAAGTTCTGCCTCGGGGGTGTGTGAGGATGCCGAACGATACGAGAGTAAGTCACCAAACTGGTCAGGTGATATGAAAGCATTTTGAGCGGACTGGAAATCTTCAAAAGTGATGCCATCGATATCTGGAAACGAAGAACCTTCGTCATTTGCTAGGAAGAGATCGAGATCACCAACCGGAACGAAATCTGGAGGGGTGAATTGAACTGTTGATTGAGATGGCGATCCAATCTGAAACGCCGAAGTTTCATCTGGCTCCTCTATTACTCTACCATGCGGGTTTTGCTTTTTTTTAGAAGACCGTTGAGCACGGATGCGTTGACTGGCGGAGTCTACGCCTTCAATGCGCCATAGGGCATTTGTTGATGGAATGCATGTCAAATTTTGATTGCGGCAGCGAGAGCATCGAGATCTTGCTCTATCGCACTGCGATAAATCTATCTGTTTAATGGGTGTTGGATCGAGTTTCCGAGAGACTGCCTACCTTGCGTTTTGAGTTTTTGCAATTCACACATGGAGCTCTATTCCTCCTGAAAACGTCCTGCTGCGTGCCTGTGTCTGACATTTCCATGTGACCCTTCGGGGCTGATATATTCAGGAAAGCCGTGGCTAGTGGGAGGATAGGGAGGTCGAGGGTCAAGGATAGGATGAAGCGGGGGACTGAGGTTGCCACCTGCGGGCTCCCGGGCGCCGGCTACGTACTAAGGCGCACCTCTATGCCCATTTGTGCTATATACATATTGTTAACGTTCAAAGAGCGTAGACTAAATAATAGCGTGAGCAAGAGATAGTATTGCTATACTTTTTGAGCGGTTATGTGAAGTAAAATAAGAAATCAAAATAAGTTATTTTCCTTATTAGACAACGATTGCCCATCGTATGATTGTATTTTCTCACAATCTAATTCCATATTTTCTTTTTTTTTTCTTCTCACTCGACATTCTGTCGGGGCTGTGGGGGATCCAAGTCGAAATCGGCCGTGGCAATTTGTCCCAAATTGGAAATTCATGCCGCAAAGGGGGAACCACACGCCATTGGGCTTGGTTCGACTTAGTTGTCATATCTCAGGCATACGCATATTGCCTGTGTTGTTTTATCTCATCGGTCTCTCTGGCCCTGACCCTGGCCTTCGTTCTTTTTCTTTCCCCTTCAATGCTGATGTGGATAAATTTGAATCGAATGGCTCGACTCTTCATCCAACATACTTCGTGTCATCACAACCCGAATTGAACTAAACATCTCAAACTTCATTTTGAAGTAGCGAGGTGGAAATCTAGTTCCCAATCCCCAAATTGTACATTTCAACCTGATTTTGCCTGATATGGAGAATGAAAGCTCCCCTCTTCTCTCGCAACAAGACGACAAAGACACAAGTTTACTATGGAGAAGACTGCGCAAGCAACTGGAGTGGCGGTTATCCACAATCCGTGTATACACCGATGAAACCTTGATCCTATTCTGGAATTCTCTGCCAGTGATTTTCGCATATGCACTTCAAAATAGTTTGCAGACATGCTCGCTTTTGATAGTCGGCCGTATCTCGCCGGAATATCTTGCCACTGCAGCATTCGCATACATGTTCGCAACTTGCACCGGTTGGTTGATTGCGGTCGGCGGAACAACTGCGTTGGATACCCTCGCTTCTTCCGCCTTCACTGGCAGCTCGGATGAAGTCTATCTTGGAGTGCTTCTGCAACGAGCATTCTTAGTCCTTGGACTAATGTACATCCCAGTCACTGTATTGTGGACTTACTCTGAGCATTTGTTTATTGCCCTCGGGCAAGATGCTACACTGGCCAAAGACACTGCGCTATTTTTAACCTATTTGATTCCTGGCGGATTGGGATATATCTACTTCGAGGCGATAAAGAAATATCTGCAGGCGCAAGGTAAGAGTCAACAATGATTTAGCTGCTGTGTTTCAGCTGGGACTAACATATCTGGACCTAGGATTGATGTCGCCTGGTACATATGTTTTGCTTATTGTGACACCGTTCAATGCGGGCTTGAATTATATGCTTTGCATTCGATGGCAATTCGGCTTGATTGGCGCCCCTATAGCTACCGGATGTTCTTACTGGCTTTGTGCCATTCTCCTGGCCCTCTACTGTATCTTCGTCTCGGGGTACCAATGCTGGGGAGGCTGGTCTCACAAAATTTTCCAAAACTTGGGCGTGTTCTCACGTCTTGCAACCCTTGGAATCATCCATGTTGGAGCAGAGTGGTGGGCATTCGAGATTGTTGCCATTGCGGCAGGGTGGCTTGGTATCATTCCAATGAGCGCTCAAAGTGTGATCATGACAACCGACCAAGTGCTAAACACGGTGCCGTTTGGCATTGGTGTTGCTGCTTCTGCCCGCATCGGAAATCTGCTCGGGGCTCGTGATGCGCGCGGCGCCTCTCGTACCGCCAAGGCTGCAGCCTATCTGAGTATATTCCTAGGAGTGTTGATTATGTCAATCCTGATAGCTTCAAGATCTCAATTTGGGAAGATCTTCACCGACGATTTTGATGTTATCCGCCTGACAGCTGAGGTTATGCCATACGTGGCTGCTTTCCAAATCGCCGATGGGCTGAATAGTAGCTGTGGTGGATGCTTGCGAGGTATGGGCCGTCAACATATTGGTGCGGCCATCAATATCGTGAGCTACTACTGCTTTGCTCTACCACTCGGTATTTGGCTCTCATCACACGGCCACGGATTAATTGGTCTTTGGGTCGGGCAGTGCCTTGCTTTGTACTCCGTTGGGCTCTTGGAGTGGGGCATTGTTTCCTGGAGTGACTGGGACGAGGAGGTAAACCGAGCGTTCCAAAGAATGGACCAAGACGAAGATGTAGAATTTATTGAGCAAGCATAAAAATTAGACTAATGGTACGTGGTTGATCTAAGTTATACTAACTAGGCAGGTTAGTTTATCGACGCCATCTGGTGGCATTGTACGGAGTACGTGTATTCAAGTTCAAGTCGTATCCCTGCCCGGTTTTCCACTAGGTTGTAAACCTAATTCAACGGTGTAAAGATTAGATTACATCGTTGCTATCGAAAGAGAACGAAAATAGTTAATATATCCAGAATCCCGTATCGATATCTCGATCCATTTGCACTTCAATGTCAGATTCCACAGAAGCTAACCCGCATTCGGCAAAATAGCCGTTGATTGGAACGAGCGTCATCGATATGCAAGTATGTACTTAAAATCAGATAATTGCCAATTATTTTGCTCCCTCACAAATACTACATACTATGTTTTTATTCACAGTATTAGTCGCTGGACTGGGGTCACTATTTGCTCCCTTGACAGGAGCATTGGCTATCACCGATGGCTTTAATCAACAGAATTTGGGCGCCTCGGGCCACTCCTCATCATTCATTGATGGGAGTATTTTCAAAAAGCACGGGGAGATGAGTACTCTTATCGAGACTCAAAATGAGTTCCACATTGAGGACGATTTCAACCCTCCATACAGCGGCATCGCAACATTTGCCCATCTGAATTGGACCAACTGTTTTGTCCCGGCTAGCGATGAGAGCTTCGATATTGGAATTGTCGGTGCGCCATTTGATTTGGGTGTGACTTATCGACCGGGTGAGCGTTTCGGACCTTCCGGGGCAAGATCGGGCTCTCGCCGATTGGATCCGTCTATGGCCTACAGGTAAGGTAGTCCGATTCTCGAACAAACCAGATCACAACTGACACCCCTCCCTAGCATGGATCATGGTGTAAATCCTTTCCTAGACTGGGCATCCGTGGTTGACTGCGGTGATATCTCCAACACGCCATTTGACAAACTACAGGCTGTCCACGAGCTGGAAGCTGGATGGGCCAAGATTGGCTCGAGAAAACCACAAAATAAGGGAAAGGGAGACCATGTTAGACTTATTTCCCTTGGAGGAGATCATACTATCAGTAAGATACAATTCACTCATCGATAACCCTCATTGATGTACTAATATGAGCCAACAGCGCTACCCGCGTTGCGAGCATTGCAACATACATGGGGCAAGGTTGCAGTCCTGCACTTTGACTCCCATCTTGATACATGGGATCCCAAGCAGCTGGGTGGTGGGCTAACCAAGTACTCGGAAGTAACCCACGGAAGCATGCTTCATTTGGCACACAACGAGGGGCTGCTCTCCGAGGATAGCAATATGCACTTGGGATCGCGATCAATGTTATTTGACAAAACGTATGACCTCAAGAATGACGCTCGCTGTGGATTCACTGCTATTCGTGCGCGCATGATTGATGAAATTGGAATCGATGAGATCGTTCGAAGAATCGTTGATACTGTTGGCGATAATTATGTCTATGTCAGCATCGACATTGATGTGCTTGACCCAGGTAAGCACTAGAAACGAGGTTCTACTCTTCTCAGAAGAAATAATGCTGACCGGTGGAAAGCTTTCGCCCCTGCGACGGGAACTATTGAGCCAGGTGGATGGACATCCCGGGAGCTTCTTCAGATACTGAGTGGCCTGTCCCAGGCCGGTTTGCCAATTGTTGGCGCAGATGTCGTGGAATTTTCGCCGGTCTATGACAATAGGGCCGACACCACAGCGATCACCGTGGCTCAAATTGTCTACGAGGTCCTACAGTGGATGGTTCGAGTCCCAGTGAAGAAATAGGAAAGGTGGCCAAAAATACAGGCGAGAAATTTGGCTCTTGGCCGGCATGTTGATGACTTCGCGATGGTTACAGGGCCGGGTCTCATCAAGGTAGTCAACATTTGTTACATTAAAGCCGATAAAGAAGGCAAGTGTTTTAGCACCTTGCCAATTATCTGATACCATAGATGCTTCTCTGGGAAATACTTGCCAGAGCTTATCCATGCGTGACCTTTCGACAGGATGGCATACTTTAGTCTTGATATTCCTTGTTAGTCTAAAAAAAGGTCGATCTACGTAAGAATAATCGTGTCAGTTAATACAAGAAGTAGACGACGACAGTAGAGCACCTGCATGTACGATTTTCCATTCTGTGTGTACTTTCGCATTCATGCTTTTACATTCTTATCTAGGTGCGCCACAGGCTTTCCCTTCCGACAAAGCAGCCTAGCAGAGCAAAGAGGCCACTTCTTCTTTTTAGCCACCTCAACGGCCTGAAGATAAATATGATGTCGTCTCAAATGCAGAGAGTAAGGTTTTGACCGATCAGCAAACAACTGAAGATTCTCCTTCTCCTTATCGCCCAGCTTTTCTGCAGCCTTAACAGTTCGCTCCTGCGAAAACGCAAACGAAGTTCCAATAATCTTAAACCGCCGAGCCATAGGATGGATATGGGGAGAATTCCAGTCACCAGATACCCAAGAGGGCTTTGGGTTCCATGGCAGCCGTCTCTCCTTCTTGAACGCACGCCACCATTCCTCAGTCGATAACCGGCCCTGCTCCCCACTAACTGCATGGACGCATCCACTCGTCCCCAGCGCCACATGGACGAGTGTTCGATCGACCACGACATCAACCGGGACTTCGTCGATCGTGGATTCTTGATTTGGATTTTCATATCGTGTTGAGAGCTTGATCCGCCGACCTGGATGTAACATGTACTCTGCTGCACAGGCTGTCGATGGGGCTCCGTGTGAGGTCGCGAAACCGGGGTATGGGAATTTATCGGCTGGTCCGAGGACAGAGGGTCTGATGATTAGGACTTTGTCCATTTTGTTGCGCTCGGCTGCTTTTTGAAAGACTAGTCGTTCGGCCAGATGTTTGGCGTATGCGTATGGCCATGGGAAATCGTGGGCGTCGTATTCGTCTGATGAGCCAGTTTTCTGCACTGCGCTCCATGATTCAAGTGCAATCTTGTAGTAATCTTCCTCTTCTCTGCCGAGGGGATATATTCTCTCGTCAACTGATACGTCGGGCGATTCGTGGGATTTCCATAGATGGGCGTTGGCATATGCGGTGGAGAAAAATACGAAGCGCTCGAGGTTGGGGAATTTTAGGGCATATTGTGTGAGACATATGCTTGGTGCCAGCACGTTATATGCTAATTCTCGCAGAGAATTATGTAGTTGAGCTGATGATGCCGCGTGGAAGACAATGTGTACTGTCTGTTTCAGCATCTGTAGTGTCTCTTCTGATAAATTCATTGTCGCAGTATTTCCCATTTCGCCGTCAAGGATAGTTATCCGCTCGTTCTGGGTGAGGATTTGTGCCGCAGAGGGAGGAAGTATACCGGACCATTTTGCCTTTGCTTTGCTGGTTATTCAAGTCAGCAACCTTGGAAGTGTTGTTTTAATTTTTATTTTGGTCACTTACTCAGAGCCACCCCGACATAGCACGTATACTCGTTTCGGGGACGACTGGCTCAAAAGTCTACACAGAAGCGCAGTTCCAATAAAGCCTGTCCCCCCGGTGATGAACAGAGTCTTGCCATTATAGTAATCCCATATCATGATGGACCGCTGAACCTCCAATCTCCACCTTCACGGGTAAAATGGGAACATGCGGCATATATAATGCAATTAACTCGCACACAGGAGCCTTCAGGTGGGGTCTATGGCCATAATAAAAAGCAGGTTAGCATAGTCCTTTATTGGATCTTGTGGCTGGAAACTCGATGATGGCAGTAAATTCCGATTTCGGGTGCATGCAGATCTGCAGCTAAACAAGGCGGATGCAGCCGTGTGATCCATCACACTAGGAGTACCCAGGGACCAGCCATGTGAATTATTTAGAAATAAATAAGCGACAGGTATGGAAAGAGAGTAAATGATCGTGATGTGTCTTCAAGTTGATATTCCCTGGTGTGGGAAAGGTAGTGTGGGGGTTACCATAGGCTCGATGGGCTAAAATAACGAGAGTGTGATTAATTCGACATAGCATAATATCGAATGATCTATCTCAAATATTGAAACACTAATCGACCGTCCTCACTTAATAGGTCGGAATCAATGACACAAGGGGTGAGGTTCATGTTTGCCTGTAAATCAATGCACACCGCTTCATGCACCACCCAGCCAACGAGACAACATAGCCACTTCAATCTTCATGCATCTATATATCGAGGATTTATTAGACAACACCAGACCTTGAATTCTATTAGTTAAGCTCTAGGTTCATGCCGGACCGGTCACAATTACTTTGTACATCTGCTGCCTAAGGTGCAAACAGTCTCAATCCTATTAGGTGGTGTGCAACCCCTGCTATCTATATATCGCTCAAGCAGCCTCTAGCATATTTCTCAATTGTTTTCTTTTCAAAGCTAGGGCCATTATGCATGGACTCGAACAATGTGGATTTTCAACTCTACAATGAAAACAAATCCCCGATATGAAGTAAAATCAAATCTATGCTGGGCTGCTCATACTCCGGCTCAAATGCATCCCGCCAGGTTCCCACTTCTGAGTATTCTAGAAAATTGTAGATGTCATTAAAAGGATTCGGTCGATCTCCATAAAGAAAGCCGTGGACCTCGCGGTCAAGCCAGATGCCAAATCCCGCCCGGCGCATCGACTCTGTTATACCAACCATGAGTTTAGGTCTCGATGCCTTGTCTCGCTGATGCCAAGATAATTTTTCACGTATTCCGTTGAGCAGACCATACCAGTTGCCTTCGAGCAAGTCGAGGAAGCCCAACTCGATAGAACATACGGTCTTCGGAAGTGCAGCGAGGAGATTCAGTCAGTCGAATTGCTTCACTTGAAAACCTGATAACCCGAAGGAATAGCAACTTCTGGTAGAGTTGCCAGCAAACTTCTAGCGGTTGCGCAATATGAAGTTGCCAAAAGAGTCGATTTCGTCCGCCGTACTACCTAAGTTGCTGCCTTAATGCCCATTTTGGCCTGGAATATGCCTGAATCTTGTCTGATTTGAATCGCTTTTGGGCCCCTTTATAGTGCCTACATTCGGCAAGGAACAACTACTATGCCGATAAAACTAAAAAAATGAAGCTTTTCATGCTATACAAATTGCATACATCTCCATTTCTATGGTGGTTTAAACTACACTTTGTAAAATGAAGCTTTTTAAGCCATACGGAATTATGCACCTTTATCCAAAATATGGTTCAAATTTCTCAAAAAAAAAGAGGTGTATGATGTTGTATGCGTATGAAAATTTTCATTTTACTTGCCTGTCTAAGGCTATCAGAACCAGTGTACATTTACTTAATAGGGGGTCTGTAATGGTATTCTAAGTATCCATATTTTTCTGCCAGACCAGAATCAGCATTAAGGCACCAATCCAATGAACAGAACTCTGAGTGCTATACACCTGGGTACTTGCTTAACTAGCCGTTGAGTCCAGAGAAGATGGTTAAATAGATTTACAAGTGAAATCTGCTATTGGCCTTGATAGGAGGTCAAATAAGCCCACCATCGACAATTGCTGTCTTGAAATGTATTCCTCGTTGCCAGAATTGCTAATAAGTTTTAGTTGGTTATCACAAAATTAAGAGTCCAGCATCATACTTAATGTTGGAACAAGCTGGAATTCGCGCCTTGCAGTCAAATAGGGAATGACAAGAGTTCATATTCCCGCAAACATAGACGAAATATGCGATTGGTGCAGGACTATCTAACAGCGCATTTCCAATCTCCCTTAACAAGACTGCTGCTAGGTTTGGGCAATTATAAACGACAGATAGGCCTATATGGAGCTAAATGTATCATACAGCATTCCAGGCATGTCTCTGCGATGGTGCAGAATTCCCAATTGTGTATATCAAGAAGCTCATTGGAGGGGATCCACAAGGCGGGCATTCCAGAGGGCAATTATGTGGGGATGGACGTCAGAGTTGGGATAAACATACAGATACCAACATGTTTATTTTGTGACAGCCTTATCTGGGTCTCTTTTATCATTAATATAGCCTTCTTGGTTAATTTCATGGGGTGAAGTTTTGCTTCTCGTCTTATTTTACGATCTTTTGTGAAACCCGTTCTATATATCCTTCACTTGTGTCAACATGAAGCCAGGTTTATTGGATATGGGCTATGCCCGACCTCTCGAGTTTACTCTCTCAGTCGTCGTAGGGACCAATCCTAGTCCGCTTGATTTTCAATTCGCCGCCGATACACTGGTCTCACAATGGCCTGTGCTGAACTTGCGAATGGACCCATTGGTGAGTACTCAGTAACATCAACCATTGCACAAAGGCTAACGTTGAGCAGAAAACAAGATTCTTGGATCCAAAAGACCCCGGTGACCTGACCGAGGTATGGGAAGGAAGAAATCTTAAACAAGAACTCAGCGACATTGTCCAATTTTCCCCTAGGCTGGACTCGCCACAACTGGTTGACTCCGAGGCACTGGATAAGGCGTTAGATTTCGGGTACGGAACCTCGAATGCATGGAAGCAGCGAGTCTTCTCCATACGAACGGTAGTCTTGATCGATGCCTGCATAATAGGGTTCAAGTTTCTCCAGCCCCTTTGCGATGCAAATGGTAATTGACGTCCCGGAAAACAAACGGGCCGGTAGAGCTGACAATGTGACTATAGGTGCCCATCAAATAATTCAGGCTTATTGCAGCCTCCTCAGGGGAGAGAGAATTACCCACACCCTGCATGGCCGACCGCCCTTGTCTCTGAAATCAGAAGTACTCAAAAAATGCGCCGAGAAGGTTGAGTCTCATCAGATCGCGGACCTGCACAAACATTCAATGCATCGCACTTGGGTAGCTGGTATCGGGGTTCTCGGGAAGCAGATTGTGCGGAATATATGCTACCCTTCTGCGAGACGGATCAGCAAGACCTTGTTCATTCCTCGAGGACGGATCCAGTCTTGGCTAGAAGAAGCCGAAAGGATAAAAGCCAAAGTAACTGAGCATGATCTCTTATTGGCTTTTATCTACCAGGTTAGTAATGCTGCCCTCTATTCAGTCAACCCAAAATTGAACAGGTTCACTGAGATCATACCTTGAACAGGCTGCTTTACATCCACCCACTGCCCACAACTTCGGCCTAGCCATTGATATTTCAAAACAGCTCCAGTCCGAGGCAAAACTCTCCAACCCATGGTACATGATGGCCCTGCCAGATCCAATTCCAACAAGCGAATATAGCTCTCCTTCATTGGTTCGACTCGCAATACACATCCGACGTGCAGTCCACGAGAGCCAGCAACCAGAATGCATCGGAGAGATCATCGATCAACACAAGAGCTTGAAGAAAAGTCCCATGGTGCCAAAATCATATGGCGGCCGAGCGGCTCAACCGCGCATCGCTTCTTGGAAAAGCTTGCCGCTTTACGATCTCGACATCCAAGGCGAAAGCCCACTCTTTGTACAGGGCAATATCGATTACTGCGGACTTCTGCGCGAGACTAAAAGTCGCTTGGATGATTTGTTGGTGACATGGAAAGGGCAGGGTCGGGACGGAGAGGATGGTGGTTATTGGGTTCATGGGAGACTGCCTGAAGCTGTTTGGAGACGCATGGCGGATGATTTGGGTTGCTGAGGTTGATTTATTTTGTATTCTTTACACGACTGGAGCGTGTCTTGATCTTTGTGTTATAAAGTATAACTTTAATTAAAAGGAGGTGAAGATAACACGTTTCAGCGGAGTAGTTGTCTTATATATTATTGCAGAAAAAGGGTGGAATATGTTGCAAGGCCTTGGCAGTCTCAATGGTGCCTCCACATTCCCTCTTGTAGAAAAATAGAATTAAATAAGCTATACATAACTTGATAAGCCGCCATCATAATTAAGCATAGATCAGTTTCATTTATATTGTGTCTGCCTTGAGTAATGTGGCAATAATAGAAAATTAAGCTAGGTTAAGCTTTCCGAACCCGATCCCGAACGCGAACCCGACCCGAAGTCTCGCACAATTCCTCTGCCTGAAAACTGAGACCTTGTATAGAGTATGTTGTAGAAATAAGATATTCCCAAGGGTCACTAGGCTGCCATAAAGCCCTATTGTGGATCGCCCGCTTGGCATCTGATCTACATTGGATTGGTGATCCACCGTTTTGTATCGAGACTGCCTTTCCAGAACCCAACTAGGATCTTGCTATAAATGCCATGGGGGATCTGAGTTTTTCAATGCTTGGTTCCATCACTACTCACGTATACCTTTGAGAGCAAATTTTGTCCTTGTGTTTTATACAATATTCCTAACAGCATGTCTTCGACTACCTACTATCCCTATACGCCAAGTTTGATTCTTGCGGTGGTTGGAGTGGGTATATATTGTGCTCTCTTTGCGGGCCATGCTCTCCGTGTGTGGCGCTTTAAAGCATGGGATGGTAGCTATATGTTGATTGGAGCCCTGGGTAAGGAACAACTAGATCCGATTTCAAATTGTCTTCCTACTAACATCTTAATAGTTCAAGCGATGGGACTAGGAGCGCGAGTGTACTCCGCAGGGGATACCACAAGCTTTGGAGCCTACGGCGTTCAAAATCTATTCCTTCTCCTTGGGCCAACCCTATGCATGGTGACCGTCAATCTCACTCAGGTGAAAATGATGCGCTGTTTGAGGTCCGAAAACTTTGGTCTTCTCCCTACTCAATTTCGACTCCCTATCTACCTTATTACCAACATTCTCCTTCTTCTACTTCAAACCATCGGCGCCGTGATCCTTGCTCTAACTCACGACCTCGCGCTCATTGGGTCTGCAACGAAGATCCTCATGGCGAGCTATGTATGCCAGATGATATTTTGGATGTTCACTTTGGCGGAGAATATCGTCTGGAGTTTCCGATTTGGACGATCTTCGTTCGCCAACACCCAACTCATGATGCCTAACTGGAAACGTTATAATCAGCTGTTTGGCCTTGCAATCTCAATTGTTGCTATGGGGCGCAATATGACGCGGTTGACACAGATGGGCATGGGACCTGATGGCCTTTTGACGGTCAATGAATGGACTAGTTATGCATTTGACTTTTATCAGACGGCGATTGTTCTCTTGGCGTGGGGGATTTTCTACTTGCCGGGAATTTGCAAGGAGATCGAGTTTCAAAATGTGCACCAGGCGTTGCAGAATTATGAATGTTGAACATAATTTTTGTGAAATTAGATAGAGATAGATAGGAATCTACTCTATGCAGTGATCCCACGCTAGAGCGGCTACCCGTGGACGTTGTAAGGTCGTAAGGGTATCCCCGCACGAGATGGCGCTTGTGCGGAATAGTCAAGTCCACCCGACCTTATCATCTGGGGATCGTTGAGACTTCCTTTGTACATTTAAGCTTGGGGGATATGGAGATCCCTCTCTCACAAATTAACAACGCTGATGCCTGAGATTAGTGTGTTTTTAATTGATATACCTTCCACCGAATTCACTGAGCGGAACAGCTTCAAACCAATATGTCACTACCTGCTCTAAAACGGGCCTGTGATCAATGTCACACACTGAAAGAAAAATGCCGGCGACCGAGTGCAACAACGTCATGCGAGCGATGTGACCGATTAAATCAAACCTGCAGAACGACGCGAAATCTAGCGAAACTCGGACGAAAACCATGCGTCTCAAGAAAACTATCCTATAATCTGCCAACCTCCAACTTCAGCTCAGTCACTTGCAACACAAAGAAACTCGAACTATCTTCACCCCAAAACAACAACCCATATCCCCATTTCTACCTCCCATTCGACGAAGGCCTATTCAGCAACCCAGCCCTATTCCCAGAACTAGACCAGTGGGAAAGACACTTCCTAAACCTTATGAAAGACCTGGGCGCACCATCCCCACTAGACAAATTCTTAGTCGGGCCAAGCTTCCACGAGTCGCACCACCGTTTATTTGTGCAGAATCTTCTGCGGCCTGCGTCCACATCTATATTAAAAGACGCCACAGTCGCCTGTGCGGCAGTACTCCTTGGTGACCAATATGCGCAGTACACTAAGACAAGCGTTGAAGTCGGGCATCGGCGGGCTGCATCAGCTGTGTCGGGACTGCGCTCATTGCAGATATCCAAAGAACAGGATTTGGTTACTGCGCTTGTGCTCGGCGTGAGTATAGTAACCTTCGCTATGCATGTTGTCGATGGACAGCAATTTCTTATATCGCATTACACTCTGGCGCTTGTTAAGCCGGTTTATCACACTCTTTTGACAATGGATCCTGGTATTATGGATTTTTTGATGTGTTTGGTTAATACGGAGACTTTTGAATGTCTAATTCGGTCTGAGATGCCGACTATCCGGATCGGCGAACACGATCGCTGCGATGTTGTTGATCGATATATTGGGATTAGCTCGTCACTTTATGGTCATTTATATGATCTTTGTGAGGCCAGTCATTTGATGAGACTTGCTGGCGGGAGAATGGATATTGAGATGGTTGAAAGATTGGACGCGATAGAAGATTCCCTGGAGCGATGGAAACCTTCACCACCACCTGATCTTATTGAAAGATTTACCCAGTCTGAGGTCGTTGGAATGTTCGCTCAGGCTAAGGTTCTTTGTCTTGCAGCATTACTTATTGCCCATCGGCTACGCCATCCCTATGGACAACGCGACAAGGAAGCATTGCAGTTGTCCAGCGCTATTACCGCCCAGATTGACATGGCCTTGAAATCCACAGGGCGTTCAATACCATGCACGACACTTCCCTATACAGTTGCATGCTTTGAGATCACCGGGACTGAAGCGCGAGCAGCGGTCATTGGCAAGATTCCTGAGGTCGTGACTTTCTCTAGGCAAGCGCAGCTTCAAGTTGGGCGCTCCTTGTCCTCAGTATGGAATGCGAGGGATAGCGGGAACCAGATCTACTGGTTTGATCTTGGTAATTACATTCGCAAGACACCTTCCACATGGACGGATATATAATGTTCTAGTCTAGAAATCGTGTTACTATTCCAACATTTGGCCATAAAGCAGTCAAACCAGCGTGACAAACCCTTCAAACATCTATTTATGTCCCATCATTGCAGCCCATGTTATCCGAGTCTGCTCATCATGAATCTCGGGCTTTTCAATGAAAAGGAAGCTGTTTCCTGAAACGTGAACAGCCTGGGAATGCATCTGATCGCCAGCGACACACATCCCCTTGGCATCTACCATATCCCCCCCAGACAATATTTGTGATACTACACCTGTTACAACGTCCAGGGGAATAAATATTTCCCGTGGAAAGATCGCGTTAAACGTTTCGTCAGCAAGAAGGGGTGTTTCCACGACCCCTGGGCACAGGGCATTCACCCGGACTCCCTCTTCCCAGAGTCTCTCTCCGACAGAACGCGTGAATCCAATAAGCGCATCTAGAAATTCGTTAGCCATGCCCTGTATCAGAGTAATTTGATTTCTTTCTTCTCAACTCACGTTTAGTACTAGAGTACATCGGGGTCAGCATACAGGGGTATAGACCCCCGATACTCGACGTGAGTATTAAGTTCCTATGGCCTTTCGTTGACTCCGGAGAGCGACGGAAATAGTGCATCGCAAGGTAACTGGTATATAGAGCGCCATTCAAGTTGATATCGACGATCTCAGAATTCGGTTCGGGCGGGATACCATTCTCAGACTTGGCAAAGAAATCGGTATACTCCGCTCTTCCGGCGTTCGCGAAGACAAAATCTATTCTACCAGTCGCATTGAAGATCTGGTCAAATACACTGGCTAGGTGTTGATAATCTCGCACGTCGGCTTGGTAGAATGTGACATTGGGGAGGGAAGCGGCAGCGTCTTGGCCGCGCTCCTGGTTGCTGCCGATAATGTTGACCTGCCAGCTGCCGGTCTGGATCAAGTCCTTGGCAACTGCAAGGCCGATTCCACTAGCTGTTATTTTTTAAACTTTGGTTAATGAATGATCGACGATCCGTGCGGGGATTGTGGAAAGGTACATACTGCCACCGGTGATCAGAGCGACCTTGGCCATATTCTCTGTACAGAATTTCTAATCGAATGATGGTATTTCAGTGAAAAAAATTCGGAGACGAAATGTTTTGGTGGAGGGGCATTTCTTTGATCGATCGTGTGGCTTGACACTAATCGTCGATGGTATGCATCTAAAGTATCGTTTCTCTTTGATTGGCAGGGTCCATGCCAAGTTGGATTACTGCTGGAATCAACAATTGGATCGGAAGGAGATTAATCGCTTCCAAGGTTCATTGTAGGTCCACAGTGGAGTCAAAAGCAGGGAATCATCGGCTCAACATCCAATGAAACCACGTCGTTGGGTACTGGGAATGGCTCGGGATTGGAACCTTGGAAGGGTGTGGATCTTCCCGGGAAGGTGCAATCCTGGAAATGAGATGCGGCTCCCGAGGGCTGAACCGTTGAGGCCGTCAGCCTTGTGGGTTAAAGCTGCAGGTCAGAATTGGAATCGCGACAGCTGCAAGTGTGTGTATAACATTTCCTCGTGTGCAGTTCATGTTCAAAGGCCGTGCCCAGGAATTTGGGTTCTATTCGGAACCTCCTTGTTTTTCGAACGGTCCTGTGCGTTGAAGGTTTGTGTATACTTTGCTCGTAGTGTGGATAGCAATAACAATATTGGAAGAGACTAACTGTTTTGAATTCTCGCTCCTGGATTGAGATAGCACGTCAGGTCATAGTACACAAAGTACAGACACTTGGGATAGAGCGGGACATGTTAGACTTTCCGGCTTCGAGGTTTATCGAGGGCATTGGGCGACAGAACGGCAAGGGCGAACGGAAACTTTGAAGATGAAAGATGAGGTGGACCTTCTAGTGACATACTCTGAAGAGAGTCGGGGTATATGTTGTAATCTCCGATATAGCCCCTTGCGAAGATCGGGGATCTTCACTGTGGAGCACCAAGTGGGTTAGTTCGATTCATGACATTTTCCATCGCGGATAATTAAACTATCAGTTGTGTAACACAAAACTGTGCTTAGAACAATGTATTGAACAATTCCAATTAAGATTGCATTCACCATTGCATTTATGCATTTCTGTGCGACAATCCAGGAAAAGCAACTTAAGATCATCACTCCAGGTGCAACGAACATGCAACCGAAAGCAACAGAAATTCAATCCAGCTGCATGAGACGTATGTTGACCTCGTAATCAATGACAAAAACGCTATCATGTGGATCAAATATAACGGCTAAATTGCACTAACTTCCACCATGTGGGCTACAATCGGACGTGTCCGCTGTCTAATCGACATATCATATCGGAGAAACCCCAGACCTTCACTGGCTCATTATCCGAGGCTCTACCAAAACGGTGACCTCGGAAGAGTATTTGACGATCCGTATTTCTTTCAATTATTGGACGATCATGGCGTTTTTGGCTACCTTGTGGGCTGTACCTCGGGAGACAGCTGTCAGTGACTGGAGGCATTGCAATACTCCGTACCAGGTGTAGGTATATTTCCGATTATTCTCCTTGAGCATGGGAAACTCTACCCCGGTTTATGTGTATGTCAAAAGCGCGTGGAATTCTTTATTGTTAATCCCTTGCCTGAAAGGTAGGGATAAATTCTGAATTTCGTTGGTTAATCTTCCGGGTAACAACTTGACTGCAAAGCAATGAACAATCATTCTCCGCTGCGGATTTTCAATAGTTATCTCAATCAAAAAGCAATGTGCCAGCACATACTGTCATACCGCTCAACGCGTCCTATCTACCGGGTTTTCCGGAAGAATGTGGGAAGAATGTCTTGCAACAAAGTGGATCTTACAGGTGTCAGATCCAAATCTGATATATCCACTCTCCCAAGATGATACGTCGGGAAAGGGTTCTTATGGCTCGATATGATTGGCTAAATCTCTACGACCAAGGTACATAATACTTCGTTGTTTATGATCTGACGGGCCGTTGATTAGCAGCGTCTTGCGTTTTCTCTTGCTTTTTCCTAGGCAAAATAATCCCACAACACAATGTGTAATCGTTCGCACTGGAGCATTCTAGGCTGAAATGCCATCTGCACCTAAGTCACACTCAGTCATTGATGTGATCGGTAAACCTGTTCATGTCATCTTTGCGTTATTTTCATAGTTCTCGAGAGATATGACACATACATAGATGGGGTTCCCCTCCCCCTTCCCCCCCTTTCTCGTCTCCTCGAAGTATATTAAAGACCCCAAACGGAGCCTTAAATAATTCCAAATCATTCAAACCAACAACTTTCTCTCGTTTAATTATACCTCGTTGTTGGAGTTGATCCACCAGTCATGTCTTCCACAGAGCATTCCACCACCCCCACGTGGACGCCGGGAGACTTCGAGCACCCGAATCAAGAGTTTCGCAGGTCAATGATTATTGCACTGGTGTTTGCTTACAGCTTATCCACTCTCTCGGTTGTTCTGAGGATCCTGGCGAGGAAGGTGACGGGAAGCAGGCTGTTCATGGACGACTACTTGATTATGGTTGCTCTGTTCTTCAAATATGCATGTTCCAGTGGAGTCGTTGCTCGTGAGTGACATGAAAAACACTGCATTGAACCAACTTCATACTAACTCCAATATTAGTCTTCTTCAATGGATTGGGCTCACACATCACAATGATCCCAGCGAAGAATCTCCTAGTTTACTTGCAAGTACGTTCACGTGAAAAACTCAGCCCTATATTAAGTACACGCATTGACTCAAGATAGCTCGGATTCGCCAACAACTTTATCTACACCGGCTGCATCGCCTTCATTAAATTCTCCATTTTGGCGCTGTACAAGCGACTCTTTGCAGTCCGACACATGACAATTGCAGTGAATGTCATGTTTATATTCACCTGCCTCTGGGTTGTGGGTGTTTACGTTGCCGGTGCTCTCATTTGCATTCCCGCCAAGAAGTTCTGGGACCCGACCGTTGAAGGAGCCTGTCTTGACACCTCCAAATTCTACTATGGCGTTCAGATCCCCAACATCCTCTCCGACGTCGTTCTCTTGGTCATGCCTATGAGAGTCGTGTGGACATTGCCTATTCCCAAGTCCCAGAAAGCGCTTCTATCTGGAGTCTTCCTCGTCGGTGGCCTGTACGTTTAATATCCCATTCATCTTACGGTGGAAGAATCTAACACTTTGTTTCTAGAACCTTGATCTTCTCTTGCTTCCGCCTCAATGCCATGATTCACCTGGTTAATCAAGGTCCTGATATTTCCTGTGAGTCTCAACATGCTATTACTTCTTTCAATCTCCTGTTCTATATAACTAACCACTCATCCAGACAACCAAGTCCCCGTCATCGTGTGGACCTGTATCGAAGCAGCAGTTGGAATCACAGCTGCTTGTCTCCCCAACCTCCGCCCTCTCTTCAAAGTAGGTCACCGCAACTTCTGGTCTCAGATACGTTCCTCCAACAACATATCCGAGAGGACTCTTGTCAGCTCGAGCAATGGTGGAGGCACTATTACTTCCAACCACAAGAAGAGCGAGTCATTTGCGGTTCGGCAAACTTTTGAGATGCCCCGATTTGAAGACTACAAGGATGAGAAGGCAGTGGAGAGAGTCTAAATCTGCGGACATTTTGCGGAATGGGAAGGCTCCATGCGGATTGCACAGGGTGGTCGGCGGAGTCAGGCGAAACAGGAAAAGGAAAAACTTTAGCACGCTCTTTTATATTCTTCTTTGTGATACCTTCTTTAACACTATACACCTTTAGTCTCCTTATTTATACCTTTATGAGCTTATCTCAAAATATTATACCATTTCTTAATGTCAGAACTAGAGTTTCAACAAATACAAAGACTCCTTCCAATTCGTCGTGTATGTATCTAGGTGTGAAACTTTACATCTAAATAGTCCGATGGCTAAGTTGATTTGCCGCCATTTTCCTATAACTCGGTGCCGTAGCAATTCTAGCTTTCTTACCCCAGATGAGAAGTGGGACGGGGATCAAGAGGATAACAAAGGAGATAACTGCACACAGAATATGCAAGTCTCGCAGACCCATCTTATTGACCCAAGGCGTGAGCACAAACAGTACAATCACCGAGAAGATGTTTCGCATGAAAATAACCCCAACCAATGCGTCGCCGATAATCTAGAAGCCATCAAATTAGAAAGAAAACCCCAACACTCCAAATTGAAATCGGCACTCACCTCTTGATAACAATCCATGAGATACGAAAGCGCAATACCGCTGACGGAAGCAAGTGAAAACCCAAAGAATCCAAATCCGACAGCAAGAAGAGCCCAGTGCGCACCCTAGACAGTGTTAAAAAGATTCAAAACTCTTGCCTCGAATTCGTCACTCACATAGGCAAGACCCAAACCGAACATTAGTATTCCCGCAGGACTTATAATAGCAATAGGCAGAGCAAGCCAAAGGCGCATCTCCGGTTCATAGATACCACCATTGTGCTTGGATAGCCACAAAATGGACTTGTCACTCAAATGTCCGCCAAAGGGAAAACCGAGAACGGCACCGACAAACGGAGCCACATTCATCAGTCCAACACCAACAGCATCGAAGTTATATGGTGGTATAATCATGTAAGAAGCCTGTAACGAAGTCATGATCGCAAACCAGCTCAGTGTAGAACCATATGTGATGGCCGCATACGAAACAGCGGGGAAAGTGAAGAGTGCCACGATCGGTTGATAGAAATGCGGCCACAGCGCTTCATCGGTGGTAGTCACCAAAGCCATGCGCTGGAAATAAGTTTTCAGTGGAATATCCGGGTCTGTACGTACGCGACTGGTGGGCGTCTCATGTGCGCTCTTTGAATCTACCACATCCGGATCTTTGTGTGATTCGGACTGTTCACCAGTCACTTCTCCAACGGTAACGTCACGGCCATCCAGATAGGGGACATATTTCGATTCCTCAAAAAGGAATATCACACAAAGTAGCGTGACTCCGAAGAAAATCACACACCACCACCACATCCATCTCCACCCTTGTGCCACCACGATGTATCCCGAAGCCACGGGGCCAAGGAATGCGCCCGCCGACTGGACGATGACATACCATCCGTTCATCGTAGCGTGCTGGTGCACGAAGAACATGTCAGCGATGGTAATCTGCACGATGATCTCGCTGATTGCGCCGCCGATGCCGGATATCAGGCCGCTGCCCATTATATCGCCGACGGTGAACATCTCGGCTTGCCAGATGCATGATGCGAATTGTAGGGAGACGCTGAGTATGTAGATTGGGCGTCGCCCATATTTGTGGACTAGCGGCATGAAGAATATGCAGCCTACGGCCAGGCCGCTGTAGTTTATAGCTGCGTTGGCATTTAGGATGTCGATGGAGTAGTTGAGTTCTTCTTGCATTGGACCCCATGCTGTGAAGCCGATGTCGAGTTGTACGAAGGTCCATAACACGAAGAAGCTTACTAGGGTGAAATTGAGGATCTTGCGCGTTTTTGACCAATTGAGGGGGTCGTTGGGGTCGGACGATGGGGTGGGGAAGAGAACTAGTTGGTCTCTGGATTGGTGGACTGACTTGGTAAGTCAAGTTGTATATGTAGTGTAGTATTGGCGGTTGCGTTCACTTACTATCTTCCAGTCTGACTGTTCCTGGAGCCCAAGTGGTTCCATCTTGATAAGTGTCATTCTCCATAGTTGATAGTTGGATACTGAAGGGAATAGCGAACTTAAACCATCATGACGGGCATGACGGTCTGTCTATTTAAGCAATCCAGTGATTTGCGCTTGCGGAGATTCCACCGCAAGTCTTATCAAGTGTGAATATAGACTGCGGGGAAACCCCAAGTATACTGGCAGGTGGCTTTGATACGCCAGTCGTCGAATCAGGATGCGTTAAACGTGCCGGCTTGGCGGGATTCGGGGTCAACAGGAAGCCTCGACCGCTGATCTTTTGATTATCTTTGATTCACATAGGTCTGCAACTGCACTGATATCTTCGATTTCGCCTCAATTTAAGCTTCCAACCCCTGCAAAAAGAATATTTTCACCCTGAAGCACTGATAAGAAGAAAAGCGGCAATTGACTAGAACTATATACCGAGCAACAGGACATTCCCGAGGTCAACTTCCGTTCAAGAAACAAAATATTAAAAAAAAGCCTAGTCAAGCGACCAAATGTAAGCGCGAAACATCTCTCGACTATAATCACTCCACGGGTAAACAGTAAGATCAAACTCCGGCCGCAGCATTCTCCGATCCCTCTCAGTAAGTTGAAATTGACGCAGATCAATACAACAAGGACACTGAGCAGTGCAATGACCCCAACCCTTCCTCCTATTCGGATCAGACGGATTCTCACAACATTTGCACTCACGACCACAGCACCCACCGCGCCTCGCACAATCCTGGCGCAACCACTCACTCTTAAGATACCACTGCGGCTGCTTTCGAATCCACATATACCCGCTCTTGATAGGTCCCACCGGACAACCTGCTAGGAGCGTATCGTATATCCGCTCGAGACGCGTGTACTCGTGGTCTAGAGCTATTAACTCTTCGATCAAATCTGGTAGAACGAATTTTCCTGCTTCGCTGGAGCCATTGTGGAATTTATGGATCCACTTTTTGTGGAAGTTCTCACGTTGGGTGGTTTCGCGTAGACGCTCTTCTGTCTCGATGATCGATTGCGCCCAGCGTGATACGACGTCCCAGTCTGTCTCCCACCATATATGTCGCTTGCCGCGTATGATTTGCCAGTTGATCCATCTGCCGGAGGTTTCTGCGACATCTTGGACGTACTCGACGATGTCTTCGAGCGCTGGGAAGCGCATTTGCTTGACTGGGTTCTTCATTTTGGCGTGCGATTTTGGAAATGCATTTGGGAGGTGATTTGAGGTTATTTGGAAGGGTAGAGTTATTACTTACATCACTTTTTATCATCCGATCGGTTGATGGCGTAAATATGGTTTGCGCATCCATGGTGAAACATTGGTATAATTTATTTCCGACTATTCCAAGAAGTGTGACAGAGTAAACAATAACCAAAATCGGGTTATCCCAATACTTCCAATGTTGAAGGGGATTTCGGCGTTATCGCCCAGTGAGGGGGAGAATGTCGATAAGAGAGGGGAAGAAGGAGACTCCGAGCTAATCAAATGCCCCCGAGGTCGGAGCTCCCGTATTGCATAAAACGGCTTGGGTTAAATGCAATTTCTTGACATTGTATCCTCCAAAGTCATCACAGAAAGTCAATCAGTCCAGCATGTCCCACGATACTACCACAGCAAAGCGCCGAGTGTTGGTGATTGGATCCGGTGGTGTGGGGACAATGGTCAGTGTCGCCCTCGAAAGATCTGGACAGGCATCTGTGACTTCTGTGCTCCGATCCAATTACGAACAAGTTCTCCAACATGGATTCGAAATTGAGTCCATCGACCACGGAAAACTATCTTCCTGGAGACCAAGTGCAAGTATGTAACGAAACATCGCAAGTCGAAGACAGTTAGCCAAGCTCCGTCCAAAGCTAACACATAGATAGTCGTCAATGCTGTCCCCCTAGCCGATCCCAATACCCCATTCGACTATGTGATCGTCACAATGAAGAACATCCCCGAAGTGAACAACATCCCCAAAATCATAGCCCCCGCCATAACCCCCGATTATACAACAATCGTCCTCTTCCAAAACGGTCTGTACATCGAACCTCCAATCATCGCAGCATTCCCCTCGAACGTGGTATTATCAGCGCCAAGTTACATCGGCGCACACGAACACAACGGCCACATTATACACGATGACCACGACAATTTCCACATCGGCGCATTCCACAACCCATCTGTGGACGCCGCAGTCGAGCGCGCCAAGCTCGAAGAGTTTGCGAAAATCTATAATGAGAGCAAAGTGGTCGACGCGGATGTCGTCGATGACATCGTCTTCTATCGCTGGCGGAAGGTGGTCTGGAATGGGATTTTCAATCCCATGTG